>NC_133414.1:48180000-48805000 GCF_049350105.2 Macaca mulatta
AACTTCTTTGTGTTCTGTGAAATCATCTCACAGAGTTACAGCTTTCCCCTCAAGAAGCCTTTCGCTAAGACAGTTCTTGTGGAATTGGCAAACTGATATTTCGAATCCCATAGAGGGCTATGGTGAAAAAGGAAATATCCTCAGATGAAATCTGGAAAGAAGCTTTCTGAGAAACTGCTTAGTATTCTGTTAATTCATCTCACTGAGTTACATGTGTATTTCGGATCCCATTGAAGACTATAGGGCCAAAGGAAATATCCTCCGATAACAAAGAGAAAGAAGCTTTCTGAGAAAATTCTTTGTGTTCTGTGAAATCATCTCACAGAGTTACAGCTTTCCCCTCAAGAAGCCTTTCGCTAAGACAGTTCTTGTGGAATTAGCAAAGTGGTATTTGGAAGCCCATAGGGCGCTATGGTGAAAAAGGAAATATCCTCCGATGAAATCTGGAAAGAAGCTTTCTGAGAAACTGCTTAGTGTTCTGTTAATTCATCTCACAGAGTTACATGTGTATTTCGTGGATCTCTTTGCTAGCCTTATTTCTGTGGAATCTGAGAACAGATATTTCGGATCCCATTGAAGACTATAGGGCCAAAGGAAATATCCTCCGATAACAAGAGAAAGAAGCTTTCTGAGAAACTTGTTTTTGTTCTGTGAAATCATCTCACAGAGTTACAGATTTCCCCTCAAGAAGCCTTTCGCTAAGACAGTTCTTGTGGAATAGGCAAAGTGATATTTGGAATCCCCTAGAGGGCTATGGTGAAAAAGGAAATATCCTCAGATGAAATCTGGAAAGAAGCGTTCTGAGAAACTGCTTAACACTAAGCAGTTTCTCATTCTGTTAATTCATCTGACAGAGTTACATGTGTATTTCATGGATCTCTTTGCTAGCCTTATTTCTGTGGAATCTGAGAACAGATATTTCGGATCCCTTTGAAGACTATAGGGTCAAAGGAAATACCCTCCGATAACACAGAGAAAGAAGCTTTCTGAGAAACTTCTTTGTGTTCTGTGAAATCATCTCACAGAGTTACAGCTTTCCCATCAAGAACCCTTTCGCTAAGACAGTTCTTGTGGAATTGGCAAAGTGATATTTGGAAGCCCATTGAGGGCTATGGTGAAAAAGAAAATATCCTCAGATGAAATCTGGAAAGAAGCTTTCTGAGAAACGGCTTAGTGTTCTGTTAATTTATCTCACAGAGTTACATGTGTATTTCGTGGATCTCTTTGCTAGCCTTATTTCTGTGGAATTTGAGAACAGATATTTTGGATCCCTTTGAAGACTATAGGGCCAAAGGAAATATCCTCCGATAACAAAGAGAAAGAAGCTTTCTGAGAAACTTCTTTGTGTTCTGTGAAATCATCTCACAGAGTTACAGCTTTCCCCTCAAGAAGCCTTTCGCTAAGACAGTTCTTGTGGAATTCGCAAAGTGATATTTCGAATCCCATAGAGGGCTATGGTGAAAAAGGAAATATCCTCAGATGAAATCTGGAAAGAAGCTTTCTGAGAAACTGCTTAGTGTTCTGTTAATTCATCTCACAGAGTTACATGTTTATTTCGTGGATCTCTTTGCTAGCCTTATTTCCGTGGAATATGAGAACAGATATTTCGGAACCCTTTCAAGACTTTAGTGCCAAAGGAAATATCATGCCAAAACAAAGAGAAAGAAGCTTTCTGAGAAACTTCTTTGTGTTCTGTGAAATCATGTCACAGAGTTACAGCTTTCCCTTCAAGAAGCCTTTCGCTAAGACAGTTTTTGTGGAATTGGCAAAGTGATATTTGGAAGCCCATAGAGGGCTATGGTGAAAAAGGAAATATCCTCAGATGAAATCTGGAAAGAGGCGTTCTGAGAAACTGCTTCACACTAAGCAGTTTCTCATTCTGTTAATTCATCTGACAGAGTTACATGTGTATTTCGTGGATCTCTTTGCTAGCCTTATTTCTGTGGATTCTGAGAACAGATATTTCGGAACCCTTTGAAGACTTTAGGGCCAAAGGAAATATCTTGCCAAAACAAAGAGAAAGAAGCTTTCTGAGAAACTTCCTTGTGTTCTGTGAAATCATCTAACAGAGTTACAGCTTTCCCCTCAAGAAGACTTTCGCTAAGACAGTTCTTGTGGAATTGGCAAAGTTATATTTGGAAGCCCATAGAGGGCTATGGTGAAAAAGGAAATATCCTCAGATGAAATCTGGAAAGAAGCTTTATGAGAAACTGCTTGGTGTTCTGTTAATTCATCTCACAGAGTTACATGTGTATTTCGTGGATCTCTTTGCTAGCCTTATTTCTGTGGAATCTGAGAACAGATATTTCTGATCCCATTGAAGACTATAGGGCCAAAGGAAATATCCTCCCATAACAAAGAGAAAAAAGGTTTCTGAGAAACTTCTTTGTGTTCTGTGAAATCATCTCACAGAGTTACAGCTTTCCCCTCAAGAAGCCTTTCGCTAAGACAGTTCTTGTGGAATTGGCAAAGTGATATTTGGAAGCCCATAGTGGGCTATGGTGAAAAAGGAAATATCCTCCGATGAAATCTGGAAAGAAGCTTTCTGAGAAACTGCTTGGTGTTCTGTTAATTCATCTCACAGAGTTACATGTGTATTTCGCGGATCTCTTTGCTAGCCTTATTTCTGTGGAATCTGAGAACAGATATTTCGGATCCCTTTGAAGACTATAGGGCCAAAGGAAATATCCTCCGATAACAAAGAGAAAGAAGCTTTCTGAGAAACTTCTTTGTGTTCTGTGAAATCATCTCACAGAGTTACAGCTTTCCCCTCAAGAAGCCTTTCGCTAAGACAGTTCTTGTGGAATAGGCAAAGTGATATTTGGAAGCCCATAGAGGGCTATGGTGAAAAAGGAAATATCCTCAGATGAAATCTGTAAAGAAGCTTTCTGAGAAACTGCTTAGTGTTCTGTAAATTCATCTCACAGAGTTACATGTGTATTTCGTGGATCTCTTTGCTAGCCTTATTTCTGTGGAATCTGAGAACAGATATTTCGGAACCCTTTGAAGACTATAAGTCCAAAGGAAATATCATGCCAAAACAGAGAGAAAGAAGCTTTCTGACAAACTTCTTTGTGTTTTGTGAAATCACCTCACAGAGTTACAGCTTTCCCCTCAAGAAGCCTTTCGCTAAGACAGTTCTTGTGGAATTGGCAAAGTGATATTTCGAATCCCAGAGAGGGCTACGGTGAAAAAGGAAATATCCTGAGATGAAATCTGGAAAGAAGCTTTCTGAGAAACTGCTTAGTGTTCTGTTAATTCATCTCACAGAGTTACATGTGTATTTCGTGGATCTCTTTGCTAGCCTTATTTCTGTGGAATCTGAGAACAGATATTTCGGAACCCTTTGAAGACTATAGGTCCAAAGGAAATATCATGCCAAAACAAAGAGAAAGAAGCTTTCTGACAAACTTCTTGGTGTTTTGTGAAATCACCTCACAGAGTTACAGCTTTCCCCTCAAGAAGCCTTTCGCTAAGACAGTTCTTGTGGAATTGGCAAAGTGATATTTCGAATCCCATAGAGGGCTACGGTGAAAAAGGAAATATCCTCAGATGAAATCTGGAAAGAAGCTTTCTGAGAAACTGCTTAGTGTTCTGTTAATTCATCTCACAGAGTTACATGTGTATTCCTTGGAACTCTTTGCTAGCCTTATTTCTGTGGAATCTGAGAACAGATATTTCGGATCCCTTTGAAAACTATAGGGCCAAAGGAAATATCCTCCGATAACAAAGAGAAAGAAGCTTTCTGAAAAACTTCTTTGTGTTCTGTGAAATCATCTCACAGAGTTACAGCTTTCCCCTCAAGAAGCCTTTCGCTAAGACAGTTCTTGTTGAATTGGCAAAGTGGTATTTGGAAGCCCATAGGGGGCTATGGTGAAAAAGGAAATATCCTCAGATGAAATCTGGAAAGAAGCTTTCTGAGAAACTGCTTAGTGTTCTGTTAATTCATCTCACAGAGTTACATGTGTATTTCGTGGATCTCATTGCTAGCCTTATTTCTGTGGAATCTGAGAACAGATATTTCGGAACCCATTGAAGACTATAGGGCCAAAGGAAATATCATGCCAAAACAAAGAGAAAGAAGCTTTCTGAGAAACTTCTTTGTGTTCTGTGAAATCATCTCACAGAGTTACAGCCTTCTCCTCAAGAAGCCTTTCGCTAAGACAGTTCTTGTGGTATAGGCAAAGTGATATTTGGAAGCCCATAGAGGGCTATGGTGAAAAAGGAAATATCCTCAATGGAAATCTGGAAAGAAGCTTTCTGAGAAACTGCTTAGTGTTCTGTTAATTCATCTCACAGAGTTACATGTGTATTTCGTGGATCTCTTTCCTAGCCTTATTTCTGTGGAATCTGAGAACAGATATTTCAGATCCCTTTGAAGACTATAGGGCCAAAGGAAATATCTTCTGATAACAAAGAGAAAGAAGGTTTCTGAGAAACTTCTTTGTGTTCTGTGAAATCATCTCACAGAGTTACAGCTTTCCCCTCAAGAACCCTTTCGCTAAGACAGTTCTTGTGGAATTGGCAAAGTGATATTTGGAAGCCCATAGAGGGCTAAGGTGAAACAGGAAATATTCTCAGATGAATTCTGGAAAGAAGCTTTATGAGAATCTGCTTAGTGTTCTGTTAATTCATCTCACAGAGTTACATGTGTATTTCGTGGAACTCTTTGCTAGCCTTATTTCTGTGGAATCTGAGAACAGATATTTCGGATCCCTTTGAAGAATACAGGGCCAAAGGAAATATCCTCCGATAACAAAGAGAAAGAAGCTTTCTGAGAAACTTCTTTGTGTTCTGTGAAATCATCTCACAGAGTTACAGCTTTCCGCTCAAGAATCCTTTCGCTAAGACAGTTCTTGTGGAATTGGCAAAGTGGTATTTGGAAGCCCATAGGGGGCTATGGTGAAAAAGGAAATATCCTCAGATGAAATCTGGAAAGAAGCTTTCTGAGAAACTGCTTAGTGTTCTGTTAATTCATCTCACAGAGTTACATGTGTATTTCGTGGATCTCTTTGCTAGCCTTATTTCTGTGGAATCTGAGAACAGATATTTCGGATCCCATTGTAGACTATACGGCCAAAGGAAATATCCTCCGATAACAAAGAGAAAGAAGCTTTCTGAGAAACTTCTTTTTGTTCTGTGAAATCATCTCACAGAGTTACAGCTTTCCCCTCAAGAAGCCTTTCGCTATGACAGTTCTTGTGGAATAGGCAAAGTGATATTTGGAAGCCCATAGAGGGCCATGGTGATAAAGGAAATATCCTCAGATGAAATCTGGAAAGAAGCTTTCTGAGAAACTGCTTAGTGTTCTGTTAATTCATCTCACAGAGTTACATGTGTATTTCGTGGATCTCTTTGCTAGCCTTATTTCTGTGGAATCTGAGAACAGATATTTCGGATCCCATTGAAGAGTATAGGGCCAAAGGAAATATCATGCCAAAACAAAGAGAAAGAAGATTTCTGAGAAACTTCTTTTTGTTCTGTGAAATCATCTCACACAGTTACAGCTTTCCCCCAAAGAAGCCTTTCGCTAAGACAGTTCTTGTGGAATAGACAAAGTGATATTTGCAAGCCCATAGAGGGTTTGGTGAAAAAGGAAATATCCTCAGATGAAATCTGGAAAGAAGCTTTCTGAGAAACTGCTTAGTGTTCTGTTAATTCATCTCAGAGAGTTACATCTGTATTTCGTGGATCTCTTTGCTAGCGTTATTTCTGTGGAATCTGAGAACAGATATTTCGGATCCCTTTGAAGACTATAGGGCCAAAGGAAATATCCTCCGATAACAAAGAGAAAGAAGCTTTCTGAGAAACTTCTTTGTGTTCTGTGAAATCATCTCACAGAGTTACAGCTTTCCCCTCAAGAACCCTTTCGCTAAGACAATTCTTGTGGAATAGGCAAAGTGATATTTGGAAGCCCATAGAGGGCTATGGTGAAAAAGTAAATATCTTCCGATGAAATCTGGAAGGAAGCTTTCTGAGAAACTGCTTAGTGTTCTGTTAATTCATCTCTCAGAGTTACATGTGTATTTCGCGGATCTCGTTGCTAGCCTTATTTCTGTGGAATCTGAGAACAGATATTTCGGATCCCTTTGTAGACCATAGGGCCAAAGGAAATATCCTCCGATAACAAAGAGAAAGAAGGTTTCTGAGAAACTTCTTTGTGTTCTGTGAAATCATCTCTCAGAGTTACAGCTTTCCCCTCAAGAAGCCTTTCGCTATGACAGTTCTTTTGGAATTGGAAAAGTGATATTTGGAATCCCATAGAGGGCTACGGTGAAAAAGGAAATATCCTCAGATGAAATCTGGAAAGAAGCTTTCTGAGAAACTGCTTAGTGTTCTGTGAAATCATCTCACAGAGTTACAGCTTTCCCCTCAAGAAGCCTTTCGCTATGACAGTTCTTGTGGAATAGGCAAAGTGATATTTGGAAGCCCATAGAGGGCCATGGTGATAAAGGAAATATCCTCAGATGAAATCTGGAAAGAAGCTTTCTGAGAAACTGCTTAGTGTTCTGTTAATTCATCTCACAGAGTTACATGTGTATTTCGTGGATCTCTTTGCTAGCCTTATTTCTGTGGAATCTGAGAACAGATATTTCGGATCCCATTGAAGAGTATAGGGCCAAAGGAAATATCATGCCAAAACAAAGAGAAAGAAGATTTCTGAGAAACTTCTTTTTGTTCTGTGAAATCATCTCACACAGTTACAGCTTTCCCCCAAAGAAGCCTTTCGCTAAGACAGTTCTTGTGGAATAGACAAAGTGATATTTGCAAGCCCATAGAGGGTTTGGTGAAAAAGGAAATATCCTCAGATGAAATCTGGAAAGAAGCTTTCTGAGAAACTGCTTAGTGTTCTGTTAATTCATCTCAGAGAGTTACATCTGTATTTCGTGGATCTCTTTGCTAGCGTTATTTCTGTGGAATCTGAGAACAGATATTTCGGATCCCTTTGAAGACTATAGGGCCAAAGGAAATATCCTCCGATAACAAAGAGAAAGAAGCTTTCTGAGAAACTTCTTTGTGTTCTGTGAAATCATCTCACAGAGTTACAGCTTTCCCCTCAAGAACCCTTTCGCTAAGACAATTCTTGTGGAATAGGCAAAGTGATATTTGGAAGCCCATAGAGGGCTATGGTGAAAAAGTAAATATCCTCCGATGAAATCTGGAAAGAAGCTTTCTGAGAAACTGCTTAGTGTTCTGTTAATTCATCTCTCAGAGTTACATGTGTATTTCGCGGATCTCGTTGCTAGCCTTATTTCTGTGGAATCTGAGAACAGATATTTCGGATCCCTTTGTAGACCATAGGGCCAAAGGAAATAACCTCCGATAACAAAGAGAAAGAAGGTTTCTGAGAAACTTCTTTGTGTTCTGTGAAATCATCTCTCAGATTTACAGCTTTCCCCTCAAGAAGCCTTTCGCTATGACAGTTCTTTTGGAATTGGAAAAGTGATATTTGGAAACCCATAGAGGGCTACGGTGAAAAAGGAAATATCCTCAGATGAAATCTGGAAAGAAGCTTTCTGAGAAACTGCTTAGTGTTCTGCTAATTCATCTCACAGAGTTACATGTGTATTTCGTGGATCTCTTTCTAGCCTTATTTCTGTGGAATCTGAGAACAGATATTTCGGATCCCTTTGTACACTATAGGGTCAAAGAAATATCCTCCGATAACAAAGAGAAAGAAGGTTTCTGAGAAACTTCTTTGTGTTCTGTGAAATCATCTCACAGAGTTACAGCTTTCCCCTCAAGAAGCCTTTCGCTAAGACAGTTCTTGTGGAATAGGCAAAGTGATATTTGGAAGCCCATAGAGGGCTATGGTGAAAAAGGAAATATTCTCAGATGAAATCTGGAAAGAAGCTTTCTGAGAAACTGCTTAGTGTTCTGTTAATTCATCTCACAGAGTTACATGTGTATTTCGTCGATCTCTTTGCTAGCCTTATTTCTGTGGAATCTGAGAACAGATATTTCGGATCCCTTTGAAAACTATAGGGCCAAAGGAAATATCCTCCGATAACAAAGAGAAAGAAGGTTTCTGAGAAACTTCTTTGTGTTCTGTGAAATCATCTCACGGAGTTACAGCTTTCTCCTCAAGAACCCTTTCGCTAAGACAATTCTTGTGGAATTGGCAAAGTGATATTTGGAAGCCCTTAGAGGGCTATGGTGAAAAAGGAAATATCCTCCGATGAAATCTGGAAGGAAGCTTTCTGAGAAACTGCTTAGTGTTCTGTTAATTCATCTCACAGAGTTACATGTGTATTTCGTGTATCTCTTTCCTAGCCTTATTTCTGTGGAATCTGAGAACAGATATTTCGGAACCCTTTGAAGACTATAGGGACAAAGGAAATATCATGCCAAAACAAAGAGAAAGAAGCTTTCTGAGAAACTTCTTTGTGTTCTGTGAAATCATCTCACAGAGTTACAGCTTTCCCCTCAAGATGTCTTTCGCTATGACAGTTCTTGTGGAATAGGCAAAGTGATATTTGGAAGCCCATAGAGGGCTATGGTGAAAAAGGAAATATCCTCAGATGAAATCTTGAAAGAAGCTTTCTGAGAAACTGCTTAGTGTTCTGTTAATTCATCTCACAGAGTTACATCTGTATTTCATGGATCTCTTTGCCAGCCTTATTTCTGTGAAATCTGAGTACAGATATTTCGGATCCCATTGAAGACAATAGCGCCAAAGGAAATATCCTCCTATAACAAAGAGAAAGAAGCTTTCTGAGAAACTTCTTTGTGTTCTGTGAAATCATCTCACAGAGTTACAGCTTTCCCCTCAAGAAGCCTTTCGCTAAGACAGTTCTTGTGGAATAGGCAAAGAGATATTTGGAAGCCCATAGTGGGTTTGGTTAAAAAGGAAATTTCCTCAGATGAAATCTGGAAAGAAGCTTTCTGAGAAACTGCTCAGTGTTCTGTTAATTAATCTCACAGAGTTACATGTGTATTTCGTGGATCTCTTTGCTAGCCTTATTTCTGTGGAATCTGAGAACAGATATTTCGGATCCCTTTGAAAACTATAGGGCCAAAGGAAATGTCCTCCGATAACAAAGAGAAAGAAGCTTTCTGAGAAACTTCTTTGTGTTCTGTGAAATCATCTCACAGAGTTACAGCTTTCCCGTCAAGAAGCCTTTCGCTAAGACAGTTCTTGTGGAATTGGCAAAGTGATATTTGGAAGCCCATAGAGGGCTATGGTGAAAAAGGAAATATCCTCCGATGAAATCTGGAAAGAAGCTTTCTGAGAAACTGCTTAGTGTTCTGTTAATTCATCTCACAGAGTTACATGTGTATTTCGCGGATCTCTTTGCTTGCCTTATTTCTGTGGAATCTGAGAACAGATATTTCGGATCCCTTTGAAGACTATAGGGCCAAAGGAAAAATCCTCCGATAACAAAGAGAAAGAAGCTTTCTGAGAAACTTCTTTGTGTTCTGTGAAATCATCTCACAGAGTTACAGCTTTCCCCTCAAGAAGCCTTTCGCTAAGACAGTTCTTGTGGAATTGGCAAAGTGATATTTGGAAGCCCATAGAGGTATATGGTGAAAAAGGAAATATCCTCAGATGAAATCTGTAAAGAAGCTTTCTGAGAAACTGCTTAGTGTTCTGTTAATTCATCTCACAGAGTTACATCTGTGTTTCGTGGATCTCTTTGCTAGCCTTATTTCTGTGGAATCTGAGAACAGATATTTCGGAACCCTTTGAAGACTATAGGGCCAAAGGAAATATCATGCCAAAACAAAGAGAAAGAAGCTTTCTGAGAAACTTCTTTGTGTTCTGTGAAATCATCTCACAGAGTTACAGCTTTCCCCTCAAGAAGCCTTTCGCTAACACAGTTCTTGTGGAATTGGCAAAGTGATATTTCGAATCCCATAGAGGGCTATGGTGAAAAAGGAAATATCCTCAGATGAAATCTGGAAAGAAGCTTTCTGAGAAACTGCTTAGTGTTCTGTTAATTCATCTCACTGAGTTACATGTGTATTTCGTGGATCTCTTTGCTAGCCTTATTTCTGTGGAATCTGAGAACAGATATTTCTGATCCCTTTGAAGACTATAGGGCCAAAGGAAATATCCTCCTATAACAAAGAGAAAGAAGCTTTCTGAGAAACTTCTTTGTGTTCTGTGAAATCATCTGACAGAGTTACAGCTTTCCCCTCAAGAACCCTTTCGGTAATACAGTTCTTGTGGAATTGGCAAAGTGATATTTGGAAGCCCATAGAGGGCTATGGTGAAAAAGGAAATATCCTCAGATGAATTCTGGAAAGAAGCTTTCTGAGAAACTGCTTTGTGTTCTGTTAATTCATCTCACAGAGTTACATGTGTATTTCGGATCCCATTGAAGACTATAGGGCCAAAGGAAATATCCTCCGATAACAAAGAGAAAGAAGCTTTCTGAGAAAATTCTTTGTGTTTTGTGAAATCATCTCACAGAGTTACAGCTTTCCCCTCAAGAAGCCTTTCGCTAAGACAGTTCTTGTGGAATTGGCAAAGTGGTATTTGGAAGCCCATAGGGGGCTATGGTGAAAAAGGAAATATCCTCCGATGAAATCTGGAAAGAAGCTTTCTGAGAAACTGCTTAGTGTTCTGTTAATTCATCTCACAGAGTTACATGTGTATTTCGTGGATCTCTTTGCTAGCCTTATTTCTGTGGAATGTGAGAACAGATATTTCGGATCCCATTGAAGACTATAGGGCCAAAGGAAATATCCTCCGATAACAAGAGAAAGAAGCTTTCTGAGAAACTTCTTTTTGTTCTGTGAAATCATCTCACAGAGTTACAGCTTTCCCCTCAAGAAGCCTTTCGCTAAGACAGTTCTTGTGGAATAGGCAAAGTGATATTTGGAAGCCCCTAGAGGGCTATGGTGAAAAAGGAAATATCCTCAGATGAAATCTGGAAAGAAGCGTTCTGAGAAACTGCTTAACACTAAGCAGTTTCTCATTCTGTTAATTCATCTGACAGAGTTACATGTGTATTTCATGGATCTCTTTGCTAGCCTTATTTCTGTGGAATCTTAGAACAGATATTTCGGATCCCTTTGAAGACTATAGGGTCAAAGGAAATACCCTCCGATAACACCGAGAAAGAAGCTTTCTGAGAATCTTCTTTGTTTTCTGTGAAATCATCTCACAGAGTTACAGCTTTCCCATCAAGAACCCTTTCGCTAAGACAGTTCTTGTGGAATTGGCAAAGTGATATTTGGAAGCCCATTGAGGGCTATGGTGAAAAAGGAAATATCCTCAGATGAAATCTGGAAAGAAGCTTTCTGAGAAACGGCTTAGTGTTCTGTTAATTTATCTCACAGAGTTACATGTGTATTTCGTGGATCTCTTTGCTAGCCTTATTTCTGTGGAATTTGAGAACAGATATTTTGGATCCCTTTGAAGACTATAGGGCCAAAGGAAATATCCTGCGATAACAAAGAGAAAGAAGCTTTCTGAGAAACTTCTTTGTGTTCTGTGAAATCATCTCACAGAGTTACAGCTTTCCCCTCAAGAAGCCTTTCGCTAAGACAGTTCTTGTGGAATTGGCAAAGTGATATTTGGAAGCCCTTGGAGAGCTATGGTGAAAAAGGAAATATCCTCACCAGAAATCTGGAAAGAAGCTTTCTGAGAAACTGCTTAGTGTTCTGTTAATTCATCTCACAGAGTTACATGTGTATTTCGTGGATCTCTTTGCTAGCCTTATTTCTGTGGAATCTGAGAACAGATATTTCGGAACCCTTTGAAGACTATAGGGCCAAAGGAAATATCATGTCAAAAGAAAGAGAAAGAAGCTTTCTGACAAACTTCTTTGTGTTCTGTGACATCATCTCACAGAGTTACAGCTTTCCCCTCAAGAAGCCTTTCGCTAAGACAGTTCTTGTGGAATTCGCAAAGTGAAATTTCGAATCCCATAGAGGGCTATGGTGAAAAAGGAAATATCCTCAGATGAAATCTGGAAAGAAGCTTTCTGAGAAACTGCTTAGTGTTCTGTTAATTCATCTCACAGAGTTACATGTTTATTTCGTGGATCTCTTTGCTAGCCTTATTTCCGTGGAATATGAGAACAGATATTTCGGAACCCTTTGAAGACTATAGTGCCAAAGGAAATATCATGCCAAAACAAAGAGAAAGAAGCTTTCTGAGAAACTTCTTTGTGTTCTGTGAAATCTTGTCACAGAGTTACAGCTTTCCCTTCAAGAAGCCTTTCGCTAAGACAGTTCTTGTGGAATTGGCAAAGTGATATTTGGAAGCAGATAGAGGGCTATAGTGAAAAAGGAAATATCCTCAGATGAAATCTGGAAAGAAGCGTTCTGAGAAACTGCTTCACACTAAGCAGTTTCTCATTCTGTTAATTCATCTGACAGAGTTACATGTGTATTTCATGGATCTCTTTGTTAGCCTTATTTCTGTGGAATCTGAGAACAGATATTTCGGATCCCATTGATGACTGTAGGGCCAAAGGAAATATCCTCCGATAACAAAGAGAAAGAAGCTTTCTGAGAAACTTCTTTGTGTTCTGTGAAATCATCTCACAGAGTTACAGCGTTCCCCTCAAGAACCCTTTCGCTAAGACAGTGCTTGTGGAATTGGCAAAGTGATATTTGGAAGCCCATAGTGGGCTATGGTGAAAAAGGAAATATCCTCCGATGAAATCTGGAAAGAAGCTTTCTGAGAAACTGCTTAGTGTTCTGTTAATTCATCTCACAGAGTTACATGTGTATTTCGTGGATCTCTTTGCTAGCCTTATTTCTGTGGATTCTGAGAACAGATATTTCGGAACCCTTTGAAGACTTTAGGGCCAAAGGAAATATCTTGCCAAAACAAAGAGAAAGAAGCTTTCTGAGAAACTTCCTTGTGTTCTGTGAAATCATCTCACAGAGTTACAGCTTTCCCCTGAAGAAGACTTTCGCTAAGACAGTTCTTGTGGAATTGGCAAAGTTATATTTGGAAGCCCATAGAGGGCTATGGTGAAAAAGGAAATATCCTCAGATGAAATCTGGAAAGAAGCTTTATGAGAAACTGCTTGGTGTTCTGTTAATTCATCTCACAGAGTTACATGTGCATTTCGTGGATCTCTTTGCTAGCCTTATTTCTGTGGAATCTGAGAACAGATATTTCTGATCCCATTGAAGACTATAGGGCCAAAGGAAATATCCTCCCATAACAAAGAGAAAAAAAGTTTCTGAGAAACTTCTTTGTGTTCTGTGAAATCATCTCACAGAGTTACAGCTTTCCCCTCAAGAAGCCTTTCGCTAAGACAGTTGTTGTGGAATTGGTAAAGTGATATTTGGAAGCCCATAGAGGGCTATGGTGAAAAAGGAAATATCCTCCGATGAAATCTGGAAAGAAGCTTTCTGAGAAACTGCTTAGTGTTCTGTTAATTCATCTCACAGAGTTACATGTGTATTTCGCGGATCTCTTTGCTAGCCTTATTTCTGTGGAATCTGAGAACAGATATTTCGGATCCCTTTGAAGACTATAGGGCCAAAGGAAATATCCTCCGATAACAAAGAGAAAGAAGCTTTCTGAGAAACTTCTTTGTGTTCTGTGAAATCATCTCACAGAGTTACAGCTTTCCCCTCAAGAAGCCTTTCGCTAAGACAGTTCTTGTGGAATAGGCAAAGTGATATTTGGAAGCCCATAGAGGGCTATGGTGAAAAAGGAAATATCCTCAGATGAAATCTGTAAAGAAGCTTTCTGAGAAACTGCTTAGTGTTCTGTTAATTCATCTCACAGAGTTACATGTGTATTTCGTGGATCTCTTTGCTAGCCTTATTTCTGTGGAATCTGAGAACAGATATTTCGGAACCCTTTGAAGACTATAAGTCCAAAGGAAATATCATGCCAAAACAAAGAGAAAGAAGCTTTCTGACAAACTTCTTTGTGTTTTGTGAAATCACCTCACAGAGTTACAGCTTTCCCCTCAAGAAGCCTTTCGCTAAGACAGTTCTTGTGGAATTGGCAAAGTGATATTTCGAATCCCATAGAGGGCTACGGTGAAAAAGGAAATATCCTCAGATGAAATCTGGAAAGAAGCTTTCTGAGAAACTGCTTAGTGTTCTGTTAATTCATCTCACAGAGTTACATGTGTATTTCGTGGATCTCTTTGCTAGCCTTTTTTCTGTGGAATCTGAAAACAGATATTTCGGATCCCATTGATGACAATAGGGCCAAAGGAAATATCCTCCGATAACAAAGAGAAAGAAGCTTTCTGAGAAACTTCTTTGTGTTCTGTGAAATCATCTCACAGAGTTACAGCTTTCCCCTCAAGAACCCTTTCGGTAAGACAGTTCTTGTGGAATTGGCAAAGTGATATGTGGAAGCCCCTAGAGGGCTATGGTGAAAAAGGAAATATCCTCAGATGAATTCTGGAAAGAAGCTTTCTGAGAAACTGCTTAGTGTTCTGTTAATTCATCTCACAGAGTTACATGTGTATTTCGGATCCCATTGAAGACTATAGGGCCAAAGGAAATATCCTCCGATAACAAAGAGAAAGAATCTTTCTGAGAAACTTCTTTGTGTTCTGTGAAATCATTTCACAGAGTTACAGCTTTCCCCTCAAGAAGCCTTTCGCTAAGACAGTTCTTGTGGAATTGGCAAAGTGATATTTGGAAGCCCTTAGAGGGCTATGGTGAAAAAGGAAATATCCTAAGATGAAATCTGAAAAGAACATTTCTGTGAAACTGCTTAGTGTTCTGTTAATTCATCTCACAGAGTTACCTGTGTATTTCGTGGATCTCTTTGCTAGCCTTATTTCTGTGGAATCTGAGAACAGATATTTCGGATCCCTTTGATGACTATAGGGCCAAAGGAAATATCCTCCCATAACAAAGAGAAAGAAGCTTTCTGAGAAACTTCTTTGTGTTCTGTGAAATCATCTCACAGAGTTACAGCTTTTCCCTCAAGAACCCTTTCGCTAAGACAGTTCTTGTGGAATTGGCAAAGTGATATTTGGAAGCCCATAGAGGGCTATGGTGAAAAAGGAAATATCCTCAGATGAAATCTGGAAAGAAGCTTTCAGAGAAACTGCTTAGTGTTCTGTTAATTCATCTCACAGAGATACATCTGTATTTCGTGGATCTCTTTGCTAGCCTTATTTTTGTGGAATCTGAGAACAGCTATTTCGGATCCCATTGAAGACTATAGGGCCAAAGGAAATATCCTCTGATAACAAAGAGAAAGAAGCTTTCTGAGAAACTTCTTTTTGTTCTGTGAAATCATCTCACAGAGTTACAGCTTTCCCCTCAAGAAGCCTTTCGCTAAGACAGTTCTTGTGGAATTGGCAAAGTGATATTTGGAAGCCCATAGAGGGCTATGGTGAAGAAGGAAATATCCTCAGATGAAATCTGGAAAGAAGCTTTCTGAGAAACTGCTTAGTGTTCTGTTAATTCATCTCACAGAGTTACATGTGTATTTCGTGGATCTCTTTGATAGCCTTATTTCTGTGGAATCAGAGAACAGATATTTCGTAACCCTTTGAAGACTATAGGGACAAAGGAAATATCATTCCAAAACAAAGAGAAAGAAGCTTTCTGACAAACTTCTTTGTGTTCTGTGAAATCATCACACAGAGTTACAGCTTTCCCCTCAAGAAGCCTTTCGCTAAGACAGTTCTTGTGGAATTGGCAAAGTCATATTTCCAATCCCATAGAGGGCAATGGTGAAAAAGGAAATATCCTCAGATGAAATCTGGAAAGAAGCTTTCTGAGAAACTGCTTAGTGTTCTGTTAATTCATCTCACAGAGTTACATGTTTATTTCTGGATCTCTTTACTAGCCTTATTTCTGTGGAATCTGAGTACAGATATTTCGGATCCCATTGAAGACAATAGTGCCAAAGGAAATATCCTCCTATAACAAAGAGAAAGAAGCTTTCTGAGAAACTTCTCTGTGTTCTGTGAAATCATCTCACAGAATTACAGCTTTCCCCTCAAGAACCCTTTCGCTAAGACAGTTCTTTTGGAATTGGAAAAGTGATATTTGGAATCCCATAGAGGGCTACGGTGAAAAAGGAAATATCCTCAGATGAAATCTGGAAAGAAGCTTTCTGAGAAACTGCTTAGTGTTCTGCTAATTCATCTCACAGAGTTACATGTGTATTTCGTGGATCTCTTTCTAGCCTTATTTCTGTGGAATCTGAGAACAGATATTTCGGATCCCTTTGTACACTATAGGGTCAAAGAAATATCCTCCGATAACAAAGAGAAAGAAGGTTTCTGAGAAACTTCTTTGTGTTCTGTGAAATCATCTCACAGAGTTACAGCTTTCCCCTCAAGAAGCCTTTCGCTAAGACAGTTCTTGTGGAATAGGCAAAGTGATATTTGGAAGCCCATAGAGGGCTATGGTGAAAAAGGAAATATACTCAGATGAAATCTGGAAAGAAGCTTTCTGAGAAACTGCTTAGTGTTCTGTTAATTCATCTCACAGAGTTACATGTGTATTTCGTCGATCTCTTTGCTAGCCTTATTTCTGTGGAATCTGAGAACAGATATTTCGGATCCCTTTGAAAACTATAGGGCCAAAGGAAATATCCTCCGATAACAAAGAGAAAGAAGGTCTGAGAAACTTCTTTGTGTTCTGTGAAATCATCTCACGGAGATACAGCTTTCTCCTCAAGAACCCTTTCGCTAAGACAATTCTTGTGGAATTGGCAAAGTGATATTTGGAAGCCCTTAGAGGGCTATGGTGAAAAAGGAAATATCCTCCGATGAAATCTGGAAGGAAGCTTTCTGAGAAACTGCTTAGTGTTCTGTTAATTCATCTCACAGAGTTACATGTGTATTTCGTGTATCTCTTTCCTAGCCTTATTTCTGTGGAATCTGAGAACAGATATTTCGGAACCCTTTGAAGACTATAGGGACAAAGGAAATATCATGCCAAAACAAAGAGAAAGAAGCTTTCTGAGAAACTTCTTTGTGTTCTGTGAAATCATCTCACAGAGTTACAGCTTTCCCCTCAAGAAGTCTTTCGCTATGACAGTTCTTGTGGAATAGGCAAAGTGATATTTGGAAGCCCATAGAGGGCTATGGTGAAAAAGGAAATATCCTCAGATGAAATCTTGAAAGAAGCTTTCTGAGAAACTGCTTAGTGTTCTGTTAATTCATCTCACAGAGTTACATCTGTATTTCATGGATCTCTTTGCTAGCCTTATTTCTGTGAAATCTGAGTACAGATATTTCGGATCCCATTGAAGACAATAGCGCCAAAGGAAATATCCTCCTATAACAAAGAGAAAGAAGCTTTCTGAGAAACTTCTTTGTGTTCTGTGAAATCATCTCACAGAGTTACAGCTTTCCCCTCAAGAAGCCTTTCGCTAAGACAGTTCTTGTGGAATAGGCAAAGAGATATTTGGAAGCCCATAGTGGGTTTGGTTAAAAAGGAAATTTCCTCCGATGAAATCTGGAAAGAAGCTTTCTGAGAAACTGCTTAGTGTTCTGTTAATTAATCTCACAGAGTTACATGTGTATTTCGTGGATCTCTTTGCTAGCCTTATTTCTGTGGAATCTGAGAACAGATATTTCGGATCCCTTTGAAAACTATAGGGCCAAAGGAAATGTCCTCTGATAACAAAGAGAAAGAAGCTTTCTGAGAAACTTCTTTGTGTTCTGTGAAATCATCTCACAGAGTTACAGCTTTCCCCTCAAGAAGCCTTTCGCTAAGACAGTTCTTGTGGAATTGGCAAAGTGATATTTGGAAGCCCATAGAGGGCTATGGTGAAAAAGGAAATATCCTCCGATGAAATCTGGAAAGAAGCTTTCTGAGAAACTGCTTAGTGTTCTGTTAATTCATCTCACAGAGTTACATGTGTATTTCGCGGATCTCTTTGCTTGCCTTATTTCTGTGGAATCTGAGAACAGATATTTCGGATCCCTTTGAAGACTATAGGGCCAAAGGAAAAATCCTCCGATAACAAAGAGAAAGAAGCTTTCTGAGAAACTTCTTTGTGTTCTGTGAAATCATCTCACAGAGTTACAGCTTTCCCCTCAAGAAGCCTTTCGCTAAGACAGTTCTTGTGGAATAGGCAAAGTGATATTTGGAAGCCCATAGAGGTATATGGTGAAAAAGGAAATATCCTCAGATGAAATCTGTAAAGAAGCTTTCTGAGAAACTGCTTAGTGTTCTGTTAATTCATCTCACAGAGTTACATCTGTGTTTCGTGGATCTCATTGCTAGCCTTATTTCTGTGGAATCTGAGAACAGATATTTCGGAACCCTTTGAAGACTATAGGGCCAAAGGAAATATCATGCCAAAACAAAGAGAAAGAAGCTTTCTGAGAAACTTCTTTGTGTTCTGTGAAATCATCTCACAGAGTTACAGCTTTCCCCTCAAGAAGCCTTTCGCTAAGACAGTTCTTGTGGAATTGGCAAAGTGATATTTCGAATCCCATAGAGGGCTATGGTGAAAAAGGAAATATCCTCAGATGAAATCTGGAAAGAAGCTTTCTGAGAAACTGCTTAGTGTTCTGTTAATTCATCTCACTGAGTTACATGTTTATTTCGTGGATCTCTTTGCTAGCCTTATTTCTGTGGAATCTGAGAACAGATATTTCGGATCCCTTTGAAGACTATAGCGCCAAAGGAAATATCCTCCTATAACAAAGAGAAAGAAGCTTTCTGAGAAACTTCTTTGTGTTCTGTGAAATCATCTGACAGAGTTACAGCTTTCCCCTCAAGAACCCTTTCGGTAATACAGTTCTTGTGGAATTGGCAAAGTGATATTTGGAAGCCCACAGAGGGCTATGGTGAAAAAGGAAATATCCTCAGATGAATTCTGGAAAGAAGCTTTCTGAGAAACTGCTTTGTGTTCTGTTAATTCATCTCACAGAGTTACATGTGTATTTCGGATCCCATTGAAGACTATAGGGCCAAAGGAAATATCCTCCGATAACAAAGAGAAAGAAGCTTTCTGAGAAAATTCTTTGTGTTTTGTGAAATCATCTCACAGAGTTACAGCTTTCCCCTCAAGAAGCCTTTCGCTAAGACAGTTCTTGTGGAATTGGCAAAGTGGTATTTGGAAGCCCATAGGGGGCTATGGTGAAAAAGGAAATATCCTCCGATGAAATCTGGAAAGAAGCTTTCTGAGAAACTGCTTAGTGTTCTGTTAATTCATCTCACAGAGTTACATGTGTATTTCGTGGATCTCTTTGCTAGCCTTATTTCTGTGGAATGTGAGAACAGATATTTCGGATCCCATTGAAGACTATAGGGCCAAAGGAAATATCCTCCGATAACAAGAGAAAGAAGCTTTCTGAGAAACTTCTTTTTGTTCTGTGAAATCACCTCACAGAGTTACAGCTTTCCCCTCAAGAAGCCTTTCGCTAAGACAGTTCTTGTGGAATAGGCAAAGTGATATTTGGAAGCCCCTAGAGGGCTATGGTGAAAAAGGAAATATCCTCAGATGAAATCTGGAAAGAAGCGTTCTGAGAAACTGCTTAACACTAAGCAGTTTCTCATTCTGTTAATTCATCTGACAGAGTTACATGTGTATTTCATGGATCTCTTTGCTAGCCTTATTTCTGTGGAATCTTAGAACAGATATTTCGGATCCCTTTGAAGACTATAGGGTCAAAGGAAATACCCTCCGATAACACCGAGAAAGAAGCTTTCTGAGAATCTTCTTTGTTTTCTGTGAAATCATCTCACAGAGTTACAGCTTTCCCATCAAGAACCCTTTCGCTAAGACAGTTCTTGTGGAATTGGCAAAGTGATATTTGGAAGCCCATTGAGGGCTATGGTGAAAAAGGAAATATCCTCAGATGAAATCTGGAAAGAAGCTTTCTGAGAAACGGCTTAGTGTTCTGTTAATTTATCTCACAGAGTTACATGTGTATTTCGTGGATCTCTTTGCTAGCCTTATTTCTGTGGAATTTGAGAACAGATATTTTGGATCCCTTTGAAGACTATAGGGCCAAAGGAAATATCCTGCGATAACAAAGAGAAAGAAGCTTTCTGAGAAACTTCTTTGTGTTCTGTGAAATCATCTCACAGAGTTACAGCTTTCCCCTCAAGAAGCCTTTCGCTAAGACAGTTCTTGTGGAATTGGCAAAGTGATATTTGGAAGCCCTTAGAGAGCTATGGTGAAAAAGGAAATATCCTCACCAGAAATCTGGAAAGAAGCTTTCTGAGAAACTGCTTAGTGTTCTGTTAATTCATCTCACAGAGTTACATGTGTATTTCGTGGATCTCTTTGCTAGCCTTATTTCTGTGGAATCTGAGAACAGATATTTCTGATCCCATTGAAGACTATAGGGACAAAGGAAATATCCTCCCATAACAAAGAGAAAAAAGGTTTCTGAGAAACTTCTTTGTGTTCTGTGAAATCATCTCACAGATTACAGCTTTCCCCTCAAGAAGCCGTTCGCTAAGACAGTTCTTGTGTAATTGGCAAAGTGATATTTGGAAGCCCATAGAGGGCTATGGTGAAAAAGGAAATATCCTCCGATGAAATCTGGAAAGAAGCTTTCTGAGAGACTGCTTAGTGTTCTGTTAATTCATCTCACAGAGTTACATGTGTATTTCGCGGATCTCTTTGCTAGCCTTATTTCTGTGGAATCTGAGAACAGATATTTCGGATCCCTTTGAAGACTATAGGGCCAAAGGAAATATCCTCCGATAACAAAGAGAAAGAAGCTTTCTGAGAAACTTCTTTGTGTTCTGTGAAATCATCTCACAGAGTTACAGCTTTCCCCTCAAGAAGGCTTTCGCTAAGACAGTTCTTGTGGAATAGGCAAAGTGATATTTGGAAGCCCATAGAGGGCTATGGTGAAAAAGGAAATATCCTCAGATGAAATCTGTAAAGAAGCTTTCTGAGAAACTGCTTAGTGTTCTGTTAATTCATCTCACAGAGTTACATGTGTATTTCGTGGATCTCTTTGCTAGCCTTATTTCTGTGGAATCTGAGAACAGATATTTCGGAACCCTTTGAAGACTATAAGTCCAAAGGAAATATCATGCCAAAACAAAGAGAAAGAAGCTTTCTGACAAACTTCTTTGTGTTTTGTGAAATCACCTCACAGAGTTACAGCTTTCCCCTCAAGAAGCCTTTCGCTAAGACAGTTCTTGTGGAATTGGCAAAGTGATATTTCGAATCCCATAGAGCGCTACGGTGAAAAAGGAAATATCCTCAGATGAAATCTGGAAAGAAGCTTTCTGAGAAACTGCTTAGTGTTCTGTTAATTCATCTCACAGAGTTACATGTGTATTTCGTGGATCTCTTTGCTAGCCGTATTTCTGTGGAATCTGAGAACAGATATTTCGGAACCCTTTGAAGACTATAAGTCCAAAGGAAATATCATGCCAAAACAAAGAGAAAGAAGCTTTCTGAGAAACTTCTTTGTGTTCTGTGAAATCATCTCACAGAGTTACAGCTTTCCCCTCAAGAACCCTTTCGGTAAGACAGTTCTTGTGGAATTGGCAAAGTGATATGTGGAAGCCCATAGAGGGCTATGGTGAAAAAGGAAATATCCTCAGATGAATTCTGGAAAGAAGCTTTCTGAGAAACTGCTTAGTGTTCTGTTAATTCATCTCACAGAGTTACTTGTGTATTTCGGATCCCATTGAAGACTATAGGGCCAATGGAAATATCCTCCGATAACAAAGAGAAAGAATCTTTCTGAGAAACTTCTTTGTGTTCTGTGAAATCATCTCACAGAGTTACAGCTTTCCCCTCAAGAAGCCTTTCGCTAAGACAGTTCTTGTGGAATTGGCAAAGTGATATTTGGAAGCCCATAGAGGGCTATGGTGAAAAAGGAAATATCCTCCGATGAAATCTGGAAAGAACATTTCTGTGAAACTGCTTAGTGTTCTGTTAATTCATCTCACAGAGTTACCTGTGTATTTCGTGAATCTCTTTGCTAGCCTTATTTCTGTGGAATCTGAGAACAGATATTTCGGATCCCTTTGATGACTATAGGGCCAAAGGAAATATCCTCCCATAACAAAGAGAAAGAAGCTTTCTGAGAAACTTCTTTGTGTTCTGTGAAATCATCTCACAGAGTTACAGCTTTTCCCTCAAGAACCCTTTCGCTAAGACAGTTCTTGTGGAATTGGCAAAGTGATATTTGGAAGCCCATAGAGGGCTATGGTGAAAAAGGAAATATCCTCAGATGAAATCTGGAAAGAAGCTTTCAGAGAAACTGCTTAGTGTTCTGTTAATTCATCTCACAGAGTTACATCTGTATTTCGTGGATCTCTTTAATAGCCTTATTTCTGTGGAAACTGAGAACAGATATTTCGGATCCCTTTGAAAACTATAGGGCCAAAGGAAATATCCTCCGATAACAAAGAGAAAGAAGGTTTCTGAGAAACTTCTTTGTGTTCTGTGAAATCATCTCACAGAGTTACAGCTTTCCCCTCAAGAACCGTTTCGCTAAGACAGTTCTTGTGGAATAGGCAAAGTGATATTTGGAAGTCCATAGAGGGCTAAGGTGAAAAAGGAAATATCCTCAGATGAAATCTGGAAAGAAGCTTTCTGAGAAACTGCTTAGTGTTCTGTTAATTCATCTCACAGAGTTACATGTGTATTTCGTGGATCTCTTTGCTAGCCTTATTTCTGTGGAATCTGAGAACAGATATTTCGGATCCCATTGATGACTATAGGGCCAAAGGAAATATCCTCCGATAACAAAGAGAAAGAAGCTTTCTGAGAAACTTCTTTGGGTTCTGTGAAATCATCTCACAGAGTTACAGCTTTCCCCTCAAGAAGCCTTTCGCTAAGACAGTTCTTGTGGAATTGGCAAAGTGATATTTGGAAGCCCATAGAGGGCTATGGTGAAAAAGGAAATATCCTCACAGGAAATCTGGAAAGAAGCTTTCTGAGAAACTGCTTAGTGTTCTGTTAATTCATCTCACAGAGTTACATGTGTATTTCGCGGATCTCTTTGCTAGCCTTATTTCTGTGGAATCTGAGAACAGATATTTCGGATCCCTTTGAAGACTATAGGGCCAAAGGAAATATCCTCCGATAACAAAGAGAAAGAAGCTTTCTGAGAAACTTCTTTGTGTTCTGTGAAATCATCTCACAGAGTTACAGCTTTCCCCTCAAGAAGCCTTTCGCTAAGACAGTTCTTGTGGAATAGGCAAAGTGATATTTGGAAGCCCATAGAGGGCTATGGTGAAAAAGGAAATATCCTCAGATGCAATCTGTAAAGAAGCTTTCTGAGAAACTGCTTAGTGTTCTGTTAATTCATCTCACAGAGTTACATGTGTATTTCGCGGATCTCTTTGCTAGCCTTATTTCTGTGGAATCTGAGAACAGATATTTCGGAACCCTTTGAAGACTATAAGTCCAAAGGAAATATCATGCCAAAACAAAGAGAAAGAAGCTTTCTGACAAACTTCTTTGTGTTTTGTGAAATCACCTCACAGAGTTACAGCTTTCCCCTCAAGAAGCCTTTCGCTAAGACAGTTCTTGTGGAATTGGCAAAGTGATATTTCGAATCCCATAGAGCGCTACGGTGAAAAAGGAAATATCCTCAGATGAAATCTGGAAAGAAGCTTTCTGAGAAACTGCTTAGTGTTCTGTTAATTCATCTCACAGAGTTACATGTGTATTTCGTGGATCTCTTTGCTAGCCGTATTTCTGTGAAATCTGAGAACAGATATTTCGGAACCCTTTGAAGACTATAAGTCCAAAGGAAATATCATGCCAAAACAAAGAGAAAGAAGCTTTCTGACAAACTTCTTTGTGTTTTGTGAAATCACCTCACAGAGTTACAGCTTTCCCCTCAAGAAGCCTTTCGCTTAGACAGTTCTTGTGGAATTGGCAAAGTGATATTTCGAATCCCATATAGGGCTACGGTGAAAAAGGAAATATCCTCAGATGAAATCTGGAAAGAAGCTTTCTGAGAAACTGCTTAGTGTTCTGTTAATTCATCTCACAGAGTTACATGTGTATTTCGTGGATCTCTTTGCTAGCCTTTTTTCTGTGGAATCTGAGAACAGATATTTCGGATCCCATTGATGACAATAGGGAAAAAGGAAATATCCTCCGATAACAAAGAGAAAGAAGCTTTCTGAGAAACTTCTTTGTGTTCTGTGAAATCATCTCACAGAGTTACAGCTTTCCCCTCAAGAACCCTTTCGGTAAGACAGTTCTTGTGGAATTGGCAAAGTGATATGTGGAAGCCCATAGAGGGCTATGGTGAAAAAGGAAATATCCTCAGATGAATTCTGGAAAGAAGCTTTCTGAGAAACTGCTTAGTGTTCTGTTAATTCATCTCACAGAGTTACTTGTGTATTTCGGATCCCATTGAAGACTATAGGGCCAATGGAGATATCCTCCGATAACAAAGAGAAAGAATCTTTCTGAGAAACTTCTTTGTGTTCTGTGAAATCATCTCACAGAGTTACAGCTTTCCCCTCAAGAAGCCTTTCGCTAAGACAGTTCTTGTGGAATTGGCAAAGTGATATTTGGAAGCCCATAGAGGGCTATGGTGAAAAAGGAAATATCCTCCGATGAAATCTGGAAAGAACATTTCTGTGAAACTGCTTAGTGTTCTGTTAATTCATCTCACAGAGTTACCTGTGTATTTCGTGAATCTCTTTGCTAGCCTTATTTCTGTGGAATCTGAGAACCGATATTTCGGATCCCTTTGATGACTATAGGGCCAAAGGAAATATCCTCCCATAACAAAGAGAAAGAAGCTTTCTGAGAAACTTCTTTGTGTTCTGTGAAATCATCTCACAGAGTTACAGCTTTTCCCTCAAGAACCCTTTCGCTAAGACAGTTCTTGTGGAATTGGCAAAGTGATATTTGGAAGCCCATAGAGGGCTATGGTGAAAAAGGAAATATCCTCAGATGAAATCTGGAAAGAAGCTTTCAGAGAAACTGCTTAGTGTTCTGTTAATTCATCTCACAGAGTTACATCTGTATTTCGTGGATCTCTTTAATAGCCTTATTTCTGTGGAAACTGAGAACAGATATTTCGGATCCCTTTGAAAACTATAGGGCCAAAGGAAATATCCTCCGATAACAAAGAGAAAGAAGGTTTCTGAGAAACTTCTTTGTGTTCTGTGAAATCATCTCACAGAGTTACAGCTTTCCCCTCAAGAACCCTTTCGCTAAGACAGTTCTTGTGGAATAGGCAAAGTGATATTTGGAAGCCCATAGAGGGCTAAGGTGAAAAAGGAAATATCCTCAGATGAAATCTGGAAAGAAGCTTTCTGAGAAACTGCTTAGTGTTCTGTTAATTCATCTCACAGAGTTACATGTGTATTTCGTGGATCTCTTTGCTAGCCTTATTTCTGTGGAATCTGAGAACAGATATTTCGGATCCCATTGATGACTATAGGGCCAAAGGAAATATCCTCCGATAACAAAGAGAAAGAAGCTTTCTGAGAAACTTCTTTGGGTTCTGTGAAATCATCTCACAGAGTTACAGCTTTCCCCTCAAGAAGCCTTTCGCTAAGACAGTTCTTGTGGAATTGGCAAAGTGATATTTGGAAGCCCATAGAGGGCTATGGTGAAAAAGGAAATATCCTCACAGGAAATCTGGAAAGAAGCTTTCTGAGAAACTGCTTAGTGTTCTGTTAATTCATCTCACAGAGATACATCTGTATTTCGTGGATCTCTTTGCTAGCCTTATTTTTGTGGAATCTGAGAACAGCTATTTCGGATCCCATTGAAGACTATAGGGCCAAAGGAAATATCCTCCCATAACAAAGAGAAAAAAGGTTTCTGAGAAACTTCTTTGTGTTCTGTGAAATCATCTCACAGAGTTACAGCTTTCTCCTCAAGAACCCTTTCGCTAAGACAGTTCTTGTGGAATTGGCAAAGTGATATTTGGAAGCCCATAGAGGGCTATGGTGAAAAAGGAAATATCCTCCGATGAAATCTGGAAAGAAGCTTTCTGATAAACTGCTTAGTGTTCTGTTAATTCATCTGACAGAGTTACATGTGTATTTCGTGGATCTCTTTGCTAGCCTTATTTCTGTGGAATCTGAGAACAGATATTTCGGATCCCATTGAAGACTATAGGGCCAAAGGAAATATCCTCCCATAACAAAGAAAAAAAAGGTTTCCGAGAAACTTCTTTGTGTTCTGTGAAATCATCTCACAGAGTTACAGCTTTCTCCTCAAGAACCCTTTCGCTAAGACAGTTCTTGTGGAATAGGCAAAGTGATATTTGGAAGCCCATAGAGGGCTATGGTGAAAAAGGAAATATCCTCAGATGAAATCTGGAAAGAAGCTTTCTGAGAAACTGCATAGTTTTCTGTTCATTCATCTCACAGAGTTACATCTGTATTTCGTGGATCTCTTTACTAGCTTTATTTCTGTGGAATCTGAGTACAGATATTTCTAATCCCTTTTAAGACAATAGGGCAAAACGAAATATCCTCCTATAACAAAGAGAAAGAAGCTTTCTGAGAAACTTCTTTGTGTTCTGTGAAATCATCTCTCAGAGTTACATGTGTATTTCGTGGATCTCCTTTCTAGCCTTATGTCTGTGGAATCTGAGAACAGATATTTCGGATCCCTTTGAAGACTATAGGGCCAAAGGAAATATCCTGCGATAACAAAGAGAAAGAAGCTTTCTGAGAAACTTCTTTGTGTTCTGTGAAATCATCTCACAGAGTTACAGCTTTCCCCTGAAGAAGCCTTTCGCTAAGACAGTTCTTGTGGAATTGGCAAAGTGATATTTGGAAGCCCATAGAGGGCTATGGTGAAAAAGGAAATATCCTCCGATGAAATCTGGAAAGAAGCTTTCTGAGAAACTGCTTAGTGTTCTGTTAATTCATCTCACAGAGTTACCTGTGTATTTCGTGGACCTCTTTGATAGCCTTATTTCTGTGGAATCTGAGAACAGATATTTCGGATCCCATTGATGACTATAGGGCCAAAGGAAATATCCTCCCATAGCAAAGAGAAAGAAACTTTCTGAGAAACTTCTTTTTGTTCTGGGAAATCATCTCACAGAGTTACAGCTTTTCCCTCAAGAACCCTTTCGCTAAGACAGTTCTTGTGGAATTGGTAAAGTGATATTTGGAAGCCCATAGAGGGCTATGGTGAAAAAGGAAATATCCTCAGATGAAATCTGGAAAGAAGCTTTATGAGAAACTGCTTAGTGTTCTGTTAATTCATCTCACAGAGTTACATGTGTATTTCGTGGATCTCTTTGCTAGCCTTATTTCTGTGGAATCTGAGAACCGATATTTCGGATCCCTTTGAAGTCTATAGGGCCAAAGGAAATATCCTCCCATAACAAAGAGAAAGAAGCCTCTGACAAACTTCTTTGTGTTCTGTGAAATCATCTCAAGTAGTTACAGCTTTCCCCTCAAGAAGCCTTTCGCTAAGACAGTTCTTGTGAAATAGGCAAAGTGATATTTGGAAGCCCATAGAGGGCTATGGTGAAAAAGGAAATATCCTCAGATGAAATCTGGAAAGAAGCTTTCTGAGAAACTGCTTAGTGTTCTGTTAATTCATCTCAAGAGTTACATGTGTATTTCGTGGATCTCTTTGCTAGCCTTATTTCTATGGAATCTGAGAACAGATATTTCGGATCCCTTTGAAGACTATAGGGCCAAAGGAAATATCCTGCGATAACAAAGAGAAAGAAGCTTTCTCAGAAACTACTTTGTGTTCTGTGAAATCATCTCACAGAGTTACAGCTTTCCCCTGAAGAAGCCTTTCGCTAAGACAGTTCTTGTGGAATTGGCAAAGTGATATTTGGAAGCCCATAGAGGGCTATGTTGAAAAAGGAAATATCCTCACAGGAAATCTGGAAAGAAGCTTTCTGAGAAACTGCTTAGTGTTCTGTTAATTCATCTCACAGAGTTACATGTGTATTTCGTGGATCTCTTTGCTAGCCTTATTTCTGTGGAATCTGAGAACAGATATTTCGGATCCCATTGATGACTATAGGGCCAAAGGAAATATCCTCCGATAACAAAGAGAAAGAAGCTTTCTGAGAAACTTCTTTGGGTTCTGTGAAATCATCTCACAGAGTTACAGCTTTCCCCTCAAGAAGCCTTTCGCTAAGACAGTTCTTGTGGAATTGGCAAAGTGATATTTGGAAGCCCATAGAGGGCTATGGTGAAAAAGGAAATATCCTCACAGGAAATCTGGAAAGAAGCTTTCTGAGAAACTGCTTAGTGTTCTGTTAATTCATCTCACAGAGATACATCTGTATTTCGTGGATCTCTTTGCTAGCCTTATTTTTGTGGAATCTGAGAACAGCTATTTCGGATCCCATTGAAGACTATAGGGCCAAAGGAAATATCCTCCCATAACAAAGAGAAAAAAGGTTTCTGAGAAACTTCTTTGTGTTCTGTGAAATCATCTCACAGAGTTACAGCTTTCTCCTCAAGAACCCTTTCGCTAAGACAGTTCTTGTGGAATTGGCAAAGTGATATTTGGAAGCCCATAGAGGGCTATGGTGAAAAAGGAAATATCCTCCGATGAAATCTGGAAAGAAGCTTTCTGATAAACTGCTTAGTGTTCTGTTAATTCATCTGACAGAGTTACATGTGTATTTCGTGGATCTCTTTGCTAGCCTTATTTCTGTGGAATCTGAGAACAGATATTTCGGATCCCATTGAAGACTATAGGGCCAAAGGAAATATCCTCCCATAACAAAGAAAAAAAAGGTTTCCGAGAAACTTCTTTGTGTTCTGTGAAATCATCTCACAGAGTTACAGCTTTCTCCTCAAGAACCCTTTCGCTAAGACAGTTCTTGTGGAATAGGCAAAGTGATATTTGGAAGCCCATAGAGGGCTATGGTGAAAAAGGAAATATCCTCAGATGAAATCTGGAAAGAAGCTTTCTGAGAAACTGCATAGTTTTCTGTTCATTCATCTCACAGAGTTACATCTGTATTTCGTGGATCTCTTTACTAGCTTTATTTCTGTGGAATCTGAGTACAGATATTTCTAATCCCTTTTAAGACAATAGGGCAAAACGAAATATCCTCCTATAACAAAGAGAAAGAAGCTTTCTGAGAAACTTCTTTGTGTTCTGTGAAATCATCTCTCAGAGTTACATGTGTATTTCGTGGATCTCCTTTCTAGCCTTATGTCTGTGGAATCTGAGAACAGATATTTCGGATCCCTTTGAAGACTATAGGGCCAAAGGAAATATCCTGCGATAACAAAGAGAAAGAAGCTTTCTGAGAAACTTCTTTGTGTTCTGTGAAATCATCTCACAGAGTTACAGCTTTCCCCTGAAGAAGCCTTTCGCTAAGACAGTTCTTGTGGAATTGGCAAAGTGATATTTGGAAGCCCATAGAAGGCTATGGTGAAAAAGGAAATATCCTCCGATGAAATCTGGAAAGAAGCTTTCTGAGAAACTGCTTAGTGTTCTGTTAATTCATCTCACAGAGTTACCTGTGTATTTCGTGGACCTCTTTGATAGCCTTATTTCTGTGGAATCTGAGAACAGATATTTCGGATCCCATTGATGACTATAGGGCCAAAGGAAATATCCTCCCATAGCAAAGAGAAAGAAACTTTCTGAGAAACTTCTTTTTGTTCTGGGAAATCATCTCACAGAGTTACAGCTTTTCCCTCAAGAACCCTTTCGCTAAGACAGTTCTTGTGGAATTGGTAAAGTGATATTTGGAAGCCCATAGAGGGCTATGGTGAAAAAGGAAATATCCTCAGATGAAATCTGGAAAGAAGCTTTATGAGAAACTGCTTAGTGTTCTGTTAATTCATCTCACAGAGTTACATGTGTATTTCGTGGATCTCTTTGCTAGCCTTATTTCTGTGGAATCTGAGAACCGATATTTCGGATCCCTTTGAAGTCTATAGGGCCAAAGGAAATATCCTCCCATAACAAAGAGAAAGAAGCCTCTGACAAACTTCTTTGTGTTCTGTGAAATCATCTCAAGTAGTTACAGCTTTCCCCTCAAGAAGCCTTTCGCTAAGACAGTTCTTGTGAAATAGGCAAAGTGATATTTGGAAGCCCATAGAGGGCTATGGTGAAAAAGGAAATATCCTCAGATGAAATCTGGAAAGAAGCTTTCTGAGAAACTGCTTAGTGTTCTGTTAATTCATCTCAAGAGTTACATGTGTATTTCGTGGATCTCTTTGCTAGCCTTATTTCTATGGAATCTGAGAACAGATATTTCGGATCCCTTTGAAGACTATAGGGCCAAAGGAAATATCCTGCGATAACAAAGAGAAAGAAGCTTTCTCAGAAACTACTTTGTGTTCTGTGAAATCATCTCACAGAGTTACAGCTTTCCCCTGAAGAAGCCTTTCGCTAAGACAGTTCTTGTGGAATTGGCAAAGTGATATTTGGAAGCCCATAGAGGGCTATGTTGAAAAAGGAAATATCCTCACAGGAAATCTGGAAAGAAGCTTTCTGAGAAACTGCTTAGTGTTCTGTTAATTCATCTCACAGAGTTACATGTGTATTTCGTGGATCTCTTTGCTAGCCTTATTTCTGTGGAATCTGAGAACAGATATTTCGGATCCCATTGAAGACTATAGGGCCAAAGGAAATATCCTCCCATAACAAAGAGACAAAAGGTTTCTGAGAAACTTCTTTGTGTTCTGTGAAATCATCTCACAGAGTTACAGCTTTCTCCTCAAGAACCCTTTCGCTAAGACAGTTCTTGTGGAATTGGCAAAGTGATATTTGGAAGCCCATAGAGGGCTATGGTGAAAAAGGAAATATCCTCAGATGAAATCTGGAAAGAAGCTTTCTGAGAAACTGCTTAGTGTTGTGTTAATTCATCTCACAGAGTTACATGTGTATTTCGTGGATCTATTTGCTAGCCATATTTCTGTGGAATCTGAGAACAGATATTTCGGATCCCTTTGAAGACCATAGGGACAAAGGAAATATCCTCCCATAACAAAGAGAAAGAAGCTTTCTGACAAACTTCTTTGTGTTCTGTGAAATCATCTCAAGGAGTTACAGCTTCCCCTCCAGAAGCCTTTCGCTAATACAGTTCTTGTGGAATTGGCAAAGTGATATTTGGAAGCCCGTAGAGGGCTATGGTGAAAAAGGAAATATCCTCCGATGAAATCTGGAAAGAAGCTTTCTGAGAAACTGCTTAGTGTTCTGTTAATTCATCTCACAGAGTTACATGTGTATTTCATGTATCTCTTTCCTAGCCTTATTTCTGTGGAATCTGAGAAGAGATATTTCGGAACCCTTAGAAGACTATAGGGCCAAAGGAAATATCATGCCAAAACAAAGAGAAAGAAGCTTTCTGAGAAACTTCTTTGTGTTCTGTGAAATCATCTCACAGAGTTACAGCTTTCCCCTCAAGAACCCTTTCGCTAAGACAGTTCTTGTGGAATTGGCAAAGTGATATGTGGAAGCCCATAGAGGGCTATGGTGAAAAAGGAAATATCCTCAGATGAAATCTGGAAAGAAGCTTTCTGAGAAACTGCTTAGTGTTCTGTTAATTCATCTCACAGAGTTACATCTCTATTTCGTGGATCTCTTTACTAGCCTTATTTCTGTGGAATCTGAGTACAGATATTTCGGATCCCATTAAAGACAATAGGGTCAAAGGAAATATCCTCCGATAACAAAGAGAAAGAAGGTTTCAGAGAAACTTCTTTGTGTTTTGTGAAATCATATCACAGAGTTACAGCTTTCCCCTCAAGAAGCCTTTCGCTAAGACAGTTCTTGTGGAATAGGCAAAGTGATATTTGGAAGCCCATAGTGGGCTATGGTGAAAAAGGAAATATCCTCCGATGAAATCTGTAAAAAAGCTTTCTGAGAAACTGCTTAGTGTTCTTTTAATTCATCTCACAGAGTTACATGTGTATTTCGTGGATCTCTTTGCTAGCCTTATTTCTGTGGAATCTGAGTACAGATATTTCGGATCCCATTGAAGATAATAGGGCCAAAGGAAATATCCTCCGATAACAAAGAGAAAGAAGCTTTCTGAGAAACTTCTTTGTGTTCTGTGAAATCATCTCACAGAGTTACAGCTTTCCCCTCAAGAAGCCTTTCGCTAAGACAGTTCTTGTGGATTAGGCAAAGTGATATTTTGAAGCCCATAGAGGGCTATGGTGAAAAAGGAAATATCCTCCGATGAAATCTGGAAAGAAGCTTTCTGAGAAACTGCTTAGTGTTCTGTTAATTCATCTCACAGAGTTACATGTGTATTTCGTGGATCTCTTTGCTAGCCTTATTTTTGTGGAATCTGAGAACAGATATTTCGGATCCCTTTGAAGACTATAGGGCCAAAGGAAATATCCTCCGATAACAAAGAGAAAGAAGCTTTCTGAGAAACTTCTTTGTGTTCTGTGAAATCATCTCACAGAGTTACAGCTTTCCCTTCAAGAAGCCTTTCGCTAAGACAGTTCTTGTGGAATTGGCAAAGTGATATTTGGAAGCCCACAGTGGGCTATGGTGAAAAAGGAAATATCCTTCGATGAAATCTCGAAAGAAGCTTTCTGAGAAACTGCTTAGTGTTCTGTTAATTCATCTCACAGAGTTACATGTGTATTTCGTGGATCTCTTTGCTAGCCTTATTTCTGTGGAATCTGAGAACCGATATTTCGGATCCCATTGAAGACTATAGGGCCAAAGGAAATATCCTCCCGTAACAAAGAGAAAAAAGGTTTTTGAGAAACTTCTTTGTGTTCTGTGAAATCATCTCACAGAGTTACAGCTTTCTCCTCAAGAACCCTTTCGCTAAGACAGTTCTTGTGGAATAGGCAAAGTGATATTTGGAAGCCCATAGAGGGCTATGGTGAAAAAGGAAATATCCTCCGATGAAATCTGGAAAGAAGCTTTCTGAGAAACTGCTTAGTGTTCTGTTAATTCATCTCACAGAGTTACATGTGTATTTCGTGGATCTCTTTGCTAGCCTTATTTCTGTGGAATCTGAGAACAGATATTTCGGATCCCTTTGAAGACTATAGGGCCAAAGGAAATATCCTCCGATAACAAAGAGAAAGAAGCTTTCTGAGAAACTCCTTCGTCTTCTGTGAAATCATCTCACAGAGTTACAGCTTCCCCTACAGAAGCCTTTCCCTAAGACAGTTCTTGTGGAATTGGCAAAGTGATATTTGGAAGCCCATAGAGGGCTATGGTGAAAAAGGAAATATCCTCCGATGAAATCTGGAAAGAAGCTTTCTGAGAAACTGCTTAGTGTTCTGTTAGTTCATCTCACAGAGTTACATGTGTATTTCGTGGATCTCTTTGCTAGCCTTATTTCTGTGGAATCTGAGAACAGATATTTCGGATCCCTTTGAAGACTATAGGGCCAAAGGAAATATCCTCCGATAACAAAGAGAAAGAAGCTTTCTGAGAAACTTCTTCGTCTTCTGTGAAATCATCTCACAGAGTTACAGCTTCCCTCCAGAAGCCTTTCGCTAAGACAGTTCTTGTGGAATTGGCAAAGTGATATTTGGAAGCCCATAGAGGGCTATGGTGCAAAAGGAAATATCCTCCGATGAAATCTGGAAAGAAGCTTTCTGAGAAACTGCTTAGTGTTCTGTTAATTCATCTCACAGAGTTACATGTGTATTTCCTGGATCTCTTTGCTAGCCTTATTTCTGTGGAATCTGAGAACAGATATTTCGGATCCCTTTGAAGACTATAGGGCCAAAGGAAATATCCTCCCATAACAAAGAGAAAGAAGCTTTCTGACAAACTTCTTTGTGTTCTGTGAAATCATCTCAAGGAGTTACAGCTTCCCCTCCAGAAGCCTTTCGCTAAGACAGTTCTTGTGGAATTGGCAAAGTGATATTTGGAAGCCCGTAGAGGGCTATGGTGAAAAAGGAAATATCCTCCGATGAAATCTGGAAAGAAGCTTTCTGAGAAACTGCTTAGTGTTCTGTTAATTCATCTCACAGAGTTACATGTGTATTTCATGTATCTCTTTCCTAGACTTATTTCTGTGGAATCTGAGAAGAGGTATTTCGGAACCCTTTGAAGACTATAGGGCCAAAGGAAATATCATGCCAAAACAAAGAGAAAGAAGCTTTCTGAGAAACTTCTTTGTGTTCTGTGAAATCATCTCACAGAGTTACAGCTTTCCCCTCAAGAAGCCTTTCGCTAAGACAGTTCTTGTGGAATTGGCAAAGTGATATTTGGAAGCCCATAGAGGGCTATGGTGAAAAAGGAAATATCCTCAGATGAAATCTGGAAAGAAGATTTCTGAGAAACTGCTTAGTGTTCTGTTAATTCATCTCACAGAGTTACATGTGTATTTCGTGGATCTCTTTGCTAGCCATATTTCTGTGGAATCTGAGAACAGATATTTCGGATCCCTTTGAAGACTATAGGGCCAAAGGAAATATCCTCCGATAACAAAGAGAAAGAAGCTTTCTGAGAAACTTCTTTGTGTTCTGTGAAATCATCTCACAGAGTTACAGCTTTCCCCTCAAGAAGCCTTTCGCTAAGACAGTTCTAGTGGAATAGGCAAAGTGATATTTGGAAGCCCACGGTGGGCTATGGTGAAAAAGGAAATATCCTCCGATGAAATCTGGAAAGAAGCTTTCTGAGAAACTGCTTAGTGTTCTGTTAATTCATCTCACAGAGTTACATGTGTATTTCGTGGATCTCTTTGCTAGCCTTATTTCTGTGGAATCTGAGAACAGATATTTCGGATCCCTTTGAAGACTATAGAGCCAAAGGAAATATCCTCCGATAACAAAGAGAAAGAAGCTTTCTGAGAAACTCCTTCGTGTTCTGTGAAATCATCTCACAGAGTTACAGCTTCCCCTCCAGAAGCCTTTCCCTAAGACAGTTCTTGTGGAATTGGCAAAGTGATATTTGGAAGCCCATAGAGGGCTATGGTGAAAAAGGAAATATCCTCAGATGAAATCTGGAAAGAAGCTTTCTGAGAAACTGCTTAGTGTTCTGTTAATTCATCTCACAGAGTTACATCTCTATTTCGTGGATCTCTTTACTAGCCTTATTTCTGTGGAATCTGAGTACAGATATTTCGGATCCCATTAAAGACAAAAGGGCCAAAGGAAATATCCTCCGATAACAAAGAGAAAGAAGCTTTCTGAGAAACTTCTTTGTGTTCTGTGAAATCATATCACAGAGTTACAGCTTTCCCCTCAAGAAGCCTTTCGCTAAGACAGTTCTTGTGGAATAGGCAAAGTGATATTTGGAAGCCCATAGTGGGCTATGGTGAAAAAGGAAATATCCTCCGATGAAATCTGTAAAAAAGCTTTCTGAGAAACTGCTTAGTGTTCTTTTAATTCATCTCACAGAGTTACATGTGTATTTCGTGGATCTCTTTGCTAGCCTTATTTCTGTGGAATCTGAGTACAGATATTTCGGATCCCATTGAAGATAATAGGGCCAAAGGAAATATCCTCCGATAACAAAGAGAAAGAAGCTTTCTGAGAAACTTCTTTGTGTTCTGTGAAATCATCTCACAGAGTTACAGCTTTCCCCTCAAGAAGCCTTTCGCTAAGACAGTTCTTGTGGAATAGGCAAAGTGATATTTGGAAGCCCATAGAGGGCTATGGTGAAAAAGGAAATATCCTCCGATGAAATCTGGAAAGAAGCTTTCTGAGAAACTGCTCAGTGTTCTGTTAATTCATCTCACAGAGTTACATGTGTATTTCGTGGATCTCTTTGCTAGCCTTATTTCTGTGGAATCTGAGAACAGATATTTCGGATCCCTTTGAATACTATAGGGCCAAAGGAAATATCCTCCGATAACAAAGAGAAAGAAGCTTTCTGAGAAACTTCTTTGTGTTCTGTGAAATCATCTCACAGAGTTACAGCTTTCCCTTCAAGAAGCCTTTCGCTAAGACAGTTCTTGTGGAATTGGCAAAGTGATATTTGGAAGCCCACAGTGGGCTATGGTGAAAAAGGAAATATCCTTCGATGAAATCTGGAAAGAAGCTTTCTGAGAAACTGCTTAGTGTTCTGTTAATTCATCTCACAGAGTTACATGTGTATTTCGTGGATCTCTTTGCTAGCCTTATTTCTGTGGAATCTGAGAACAGATATTTCGGATCCCATTGAAGACTATAGGGCCAAAGGAAATATCCTCCCGTAACAAAGAGAAAAAAGGTTTTTGAGAAACTTCTTTGTGTTCTGTGAAATCATCTCACAGAGTTACAGCTTTCTCCTCAAGAACCCTTTCGCTAAGACAGTTCTTGTGGAATAGGCAAAGTGATATTTGGAAGCCCATAGAGGGCTATGGTGAAAAAGGAAATATCCTCCGATGAAATCTGGAAAGAAGCTTTCTGAGAAACTGCTTAGTGTTCTGTTAATTCATCTCACAGAGTTACATGTGTATTTCGTGGATCTCTTTGCTAGCCATATTTCTGTGGAATCTGAGAACAGATATTTCGGATCCCTTTGAAGACTATAGGGCCAAAGGAAATATCCTCCGAAAACAAAGAGAAAGAAGCTTTCTGAGAAACTTCTTTGTGTTCTGTGAAATCATCTCACAGAGTTACAGCTTTCCCCTCAAGAAGCCTTTCGCTAAGACAGTTCTAGTGGAATAGGCAAAGTGATATTTGGAAGCCCACGGTGGGCTATGGTGAAAAAGGAAATATCCTCCGATAAAATCTGGAAAGAAGCTTTCTGTGAAACTGCTTAGTGTTCTGTTAATTCATCTCACAGAGTTACATGTGTATTTCGTGGATCTCTTTGCTAGCCTTATTTCTGTGGAATCTGAGAACAGATATTTCGGATCCCTTTGAAGACTATAGGGCCAAAGGAAATATCCTCCGATAACAAAGAGAAAGAAGCTTTCTGAGAAACTCCTTCGTGTTCTGTGAAATCATCTCACAGAGTTACAGCTTCCCCTCCAGAAGCCTTTCCCTAAGACAGTTCTTGTGGAATTGGCAAAGTGATATTTGGAAGCACATAGAGGGCTATGGTGAAAAAGGAAATATCCTCCGATGAAATCTGGAAAGAAGCTTTCTGAGAAACTGCTTAGTGTTCTGTTAGTTCATCTCACAGAGTTACATGTGTATTTCGTGGATCTCTTTGCTAGCCTTATTTCTGTGGAATCTGAGAACAGATATTTCGGATCCCTTTGAAGACTATAGGGCCAAAGGAAATATCCTCCGATAACAAAGAGAAAGAAGCTTTCTGAGAAACTTCTTCGTCTTCTGTGAAATCATCTCACAGAGTTACAGCTTCCCTCCAGAAGCCTTTCGCTAAGACAGTTCTTGTGGAATTGGCAAAGTGATATTTGGAAGCCCATAGAGGGCTATGGTGCAAAAAGAAATATCCTCCGATGAAATCTGGAAAGAAGCTTTCTGAGAAACTGCTTAGTGTTCTGTTAATTCATCTCACAGAGTTACATGTGTATTTCCTGGATCTCTTTGCTAGCCTTATTTCTGTGGAATCTGAGAACAGATATTTCGGATCCCTTTGAAGACTATAGGGCCAAAGGAAATATCCTCCCATAACAAAGAGAAAGAAGCTTTCTGACAAACTTCTTTGTGTTCTGTGAAATCATCTCAAGGAGTTACAGCTTCCCCTCCAGAAGCCTTTCGCTAAGACAGTTCTTGTGGAATTGGCAAAGTGATATTTGGAAGCCCGTAGAGGGCTATGGTGAAAAAGGAAATATCCTCCGATGAAATCTGGAAAGAAGCTTTCTGAGAAACTGCTTAGTGTTCTGTTAATTCATCTCACAGAGTTACATGTGTATTTCATGTATCTCTTTCCTAGACTTATTTCTGTGGAATCTGAGAAGAGGTATTTCGGAACCCTTTGAAGACTATAGGGCCAAAGGAAATATCATGCCAAAACAAAGAGAAAGAAGCTTTCTGAGAAACTTCTTTGAGTTCTGTGAAATCATCTCACAGAGTTACAGCTTTCCCCTCAAGAAGCCTTTCGCTAAGACAGTTCTTGTGGAATTGGCAAAGTGATATTTGGAAGCCCATAGAGGGCTATGGTGAAAAAGGAAATATCCTCAGATGAAATCTGGAAAGAAGATTTCTGAGAAACTGCTTAGTGTTCTGTTAATTCATCTCACAGAGTTACATGTGTATTTCGTGGATCTCTTTGCTAGCCATATTTCTGTGGAATCTGAGAACAGATATTTCGGATCCCTTTGAAGACTATAGGGCCAAAGGAAATATCCTCCGAAAACAAAGAGAAAGAAGCTTTCTGAGAAACTTCTTTGTGTTCTGTGAAATCATCTCACAGAGTTACAGCTTTCCCCTCAAGAAGCCTTTCGCTAAGACAGTTCTAGTGGAATAGGCAAAGTGATATTTGGAAGCCCACGGTGGGCAATGGTGAGAAAGGAAATATCCTCCGATGAAATCTGGAAAGAAGCTTTCTGAGAAACTGCTTAGTGTTCTGTTAATTCATCTCACAGAGTTACATGTGTATTTCGTGGATCTCTTTGCTAGCCTTATTTCTGTGGAACCTGAGAACAGATATTTCGGATCCCTTTGAAGACTATAGAGCCAAAGGAAATATCCTCCGATAACAAAGAGAAAGAAGCTTTCTGAGAAACTCCTTCGTGTTCTGTTAAATCATCTCACAGAGTTACAGCTTCCCCTCCAGAAGCCTTTCCCTAAGACAGTTCTTGTGGAATTGGCAAAGTGATATTTGGAAGCCCATAGAGGGCTATGGTGAAAAAGGAAATATCCTCCGATGAAATCTGGAAAGAAGCTTTCTGAGAAACTGCTTAGTGTTCTGTTAGTTCATCTCACAGAGTTACATGTGTATTTCCTGGATCTCTTTGCTAGCCTTATTTCTGTGGAATCTGAGAACAGATATTTCGGATCCCTTTGAAGACTATAGGGCCAAAGGAAATATCCTCCCATAACAAAGAGAAAGAAGCTTTCTGACAAACTTCTTTGTGTTCTGTGAAATCATCTCAAGGAGTTACAGCTTCCCCTCCAGAAGCCTTTCGCTAAGACAGTTCTTGTGGAATTGGCAAAGTGATATTTGGAAGCCCATAGAGGGCTATGGTGAAAAAGGAAATATCCTCCGATGAAATCTGGAAAGAAGCTTTCTGAGAAACTGCTTAGTGTTCTGTTAATTCATCTCACAGAGTTACATGTGTATTTCGTGTATCTCTTTCCTAGCCTTATTTCTGTGGAATCTGACAACAGATATTTCGGAACCCTTTGAAGACAACAGGGCCAAAGGTAATATCCTCCCATAACAAAGAGAAAGAAGCTTTCTGAGAAACTTCTTTGTGTTTTGTGAAATAATCTCACAGAGTTACAGCTTTCCCCTCAAGAAGCCTTTCGCTAAGACAGTTCTTGTGGAATTGGTGATATTTGGAATCCCTTAGAGGGCTATGGTGAAAAAGGAAATATCCTCCGATGAAATCTGGAAAGAAGCTTTCTGAGAAACTGCTTAGTGTTCTGTTAATTCATCTCACAGAGTTACATGTGTATTTCGTGGATCTCTTTGCTAGCCTTATTTCTATGGAATCTGAGAACCGATATTTCGGATCCCTTTGAAGACTATAGGGCCAAAGGAAATATCCTCCGATAACAAAGAGAAAGAAGCTTTCTGAGAAACTTCTTTGTGTTCTGTGAAATCATCTCACAGAGTTACAGCTTTCCCCTGAATAAGCCTTTCGCTAAGAGAGTTCCTGTGGAATTGGCACAGTGATATTTCGAAGCCCTTAGAGGGCTATGGTGACAAAGGAAATATCCTCACAGGAAATCTGGAAAGAAGCTTTCTGAGAAACTGCTTAGTGTTCTGTTAATTCATCTCACAGAGATACCTGTGTATTTCGTGGACCTCTTTGCTAGCCTTATTTCTGTGAAATCTGAGAACAGATATTTCGGATCCCTTTGAAGACTATAGGGCCAAAGGAAATATCCTCCGATAACAAAGAGAAAGAAGCTTTCTGAGAAACTTCTTCGTGTTTTGTGAAATCATCTCACAGAGTTACAGCTTTCCCCTCAAGAAGCCTTTCGCTAAGACAGTTCTTGTGGAATAGGCAAAGTGATATTTGGAAGCCCATAGAGGGCTATGGTGAAAAAGGAAATATCCTCAGATGAAATCTGGAAAGAAGATTTCTGAGAATCTGCTTAGTGTTCTGTCAATTCATCTCACAGAGTTACATGTGTATTTCGTGTATCTCTTTCCTAGCCTTATTTCTGTGGAATCTGAGAACAGATATTTCGGAACCCTTTGAAGACTATAGGGCCAAAGGAAATATCCTCCGATAACAAAGAGAAAGAAGCTTTCTGAGAAACTTCTTTGTGTTCTGTGAAATCATCTCACAGAGTTACAGCTTTCCCCTCAAGAAGCCTTTCGCTAAGACAGTTCTTGTGGAATTGGCAAAGTGATATTTGGAAGCCCAAGGAAGGCTATGGTGAAAAAGGAAATATCCTCAGATGAATGCTGGAAAGAAGCTTTCTGAGAAACTGCTTAGTTTTCTGTTCATTCATCTCACAGAGTTACATCTCTATTTCGTGGATCTCTTTACTAGCTTTATTTCTGTGGAATCTGAGTACAGATATTTCTAATCCCTTTTAAGACAATAGGGCAAAACGAAATATCCTCCTATAACAAAGAGAAAGAAGCTTTCTGAGAAACTTCTTTGTGTTCTGTGAAATCATCTCACAGAGTTACATGTGTATTTCGTGGATCTCCTTGCTAGCCTTATGTCTGTGGAATCTGAGAACAGATATTTCGGATCCCTTTGAAGACTATAGGGCCAAAGGAAATATCCTCCGATAACAAAGAGAAAGAAGCTTTCTGAGAAACTTCTTTGTGTTCTGTGAAATCATCTCACAGAGTTACAGCTTTCCCCTCAAGAAGCCTTTCGCTAAGACAGTTCTTGTGGAATTGGCAAAGTGATATTTGGAAGCCCATAGAGGGCTATGGTGAAAAAGGAAATATCCTCACAGGAAATCTGGAAAGAAGCTTTCTGAGAAACTGCTTAGTGTTCTGTTAATTCATCTCACAGAGTTACATGTGTATTTCGTGGATCTCTTTGCTAGCCTTATTTCTATGGAATCTGAGAACAGATATTTCGGATCCCTTTGAAGAATATAGAGCCAAAGGAAATATCCTCCGATAACAAAGAGAAAGAAGCTTTCTGAGAAACTTCTTTGTGTTCTGTGAAATCATCTCACAGAGTTACAGCTTTCCCCTGAAGAAGCCTTTCGCTAAGACAGTTCTTGTGGAATTGGCAAAGTGATATTTGGAAGCCCATAGAGGGCTATGTTGAAAAAGGAAATATCCTCAAAGGAAATCTGGAAAGAATCTTTCTGAGAAACTGCTTAGTGTTCTGTTAATTCATCTCACAGAGTTACATGTGTATTTCGTGGATCTCTTTGCTAGCCTTATTTCTGTGGAATCTGAGAACAGATATTTCGGATCCCTTTGAAGACTATAGGGCCAAATGAAATATCCTCCGATAAGAAAGAGAAAGAAGCTTTCTGAGAAACTTCTTTGTGTTCTGTGAAATCATCTCACAGAGTTACAGCTTTCTCCTCAAGAACCCTTGCGCTAAGACAGTTCTTGTGGAATTGGCAAAGTGATATTTGGAAGCCCATAGAGGGCTATGGTGAAAAAGGAAATATCCTCAGATGAAATCTGGAAAGAAGCTTTCTGAGAAACTGCTTAGTGTTGTGCTAATTCATCTCACAGAGTTACATGTGTATTTCGTGGATCTATTTGCTAGCCATATTTCTGTGGAATCTGAGAACAGATATTTCGGATCCCTTTGAAGACCATAGGGCCAAAGGAAATATCCTCCGATAACAAAGAGAAAGAAGCTTTCTGAGAAACTTCTTTGTGTTCTGTGAAATCATCTCACAGAGTTACAGCTTTCCCCTCAAGAAGCCTTTCGCTAAGACAGTTCTTGTGGAATAGGCAAAGTGATATTTGGAAGCCTACAGTGGGCTATGGTGATAAAGGAAATATCCTCCGATGAAATCTGGAAAGAAGGTTTCTGAGAAACTGCTTAGTGTTCTGTTAATTCATCTCACAGAGTTACATGTGTATATCGTGGGTCTCTTTGCTAGCCTTAATTCTGTGGAATCTGAGAACAGATATTTCGGATCCCTTTGAAGACTATAGGGCCAAAGGAAATATCCTCCCATAACAAAGAGAAAGAAGCTTTCTGACAAACTTCTTCGTGTTCTGTGAAATCATCTCACAGAGTTACAGCTTCCCCTCCAGAAGCCTTTCGCTAAGACAGTTCTTGTGGAATTGGCAAAGTGATATTTGGAAGCCCATAGAGGGCTATGGTGAAAAAGGAAATATCCTCCAATGAAATCTGGAAAGAAGCTTTCTGAGAAACTGCTTAGTGTTCTGTTAATTCATCTCACAGAGTTACATGTGTATTTCGTGGATCTCTTTGCTAGCCTTATTTCTGTGGAATCTGAGAAGAGGTATTTCGGATCCCTTTGAAGACTATAGGGCCAAAGGAAATATCCTCCCATAACAGAGAGAAAGAAGCTTTCTGACAAACTTCTTTGTGTTCTGTGAAATCATCTCAAGGAGTTACAGCTTCCCCTCCAGAAGCCTTTCGCTAAGACAGTTCTTGTGGAATTGGCAAAGTGATATTTGGAAGCCCGTAGAGGGCTATGGTGAAAAAGGAAATATCCTCCGATGAAATCTGGAAAGAAGCTTTCTGAGAAACTGCTTAGTGTTCTGTTAATTCATCTCACAGAGTTACATGTGTATTTCATGTATCTCTTTCCTAGCCTTATTTCTGTGGAATCTGAGAAGAGATATTTCGGAACCCTTAGAAGACTATAGGGCCAAAGGAAATATCATGCCAAAACAAAGAGAAAGAAGCTTTCTGAGAAACTTCTTTGTGTTCTGTGAAATCATCTCACAGAGTTACAGCTTTCCCCTCAAGAAGCCTTTCGCTAAGACAGTTCTTGTGGAATTGGCAAAGTGATATTTGGAAGCCCATAGAGGGCTATGGTGAAAAAGGAAATATCCTCAGATGAAATCTGGAAAGAAGCTTTCTGAGAAACTGCTTAGTGTTCTGTTAATTCATCTCACAGAGTTACATCTCTATTTCGTGGATCTCTTTACTAGCCTTATTTCTGTGGAATCTGAGTACAGATATTTCGGATCCCTTTGAAGACTATAGGGCCAAAGGAAATATCCTCCCATAACAAAGAGAAAAAAGGTTTCTGAGAAACTTCTTTGTGTTCTGTGAAATCATCTCACAGAGTTACAGCTTTCTCCTCAAGAACCCTTTCGTTAAGACAGTTCTTGTGGAATTGGCAAAGTGATATTTGGAAGCCCATAGAGGGCTATGGTGAAAAAGGAAATATCCTCAGATGAAATCTGGAAAGAAGCTTTCTGAGAAACTGCTTAGTGTTGTGTTAATTCATCTCACAGAGTTACATGTGTATTTCGTGGATCTCTTTACTAGCCTTATTTCTGTGGAATCTGAGAACAGATATTTCGGATCCATTTGAAGACTATAGGGCCAAAGGAAATATCCTCCCATAACAAGGAGAAAGAAGCTTTCTGACAAACTTCTTTGTGTTCTGTGAAATCATCTCAAGGTGTTACACCTTCCCCTCCAGAAGCCTTTCGCTAAGACAGTTCTTTTGGAATGGAAAAGTGATATTTGGAAGCCCGTAGAGGGCTATGGTGAAAAAGGAAATATCCTCCGATGAAATCTGGAAAGAACCTTTCTGAGAAACTGCTTAGTGCTCTGTTAATTCATCTCACAGAGTTACATGTGTATTTCGTGTATCTCTTTCCTAGCCTTATTTCTGTGGAATCTGAGAACAGATATTTCGGAACCCTTTGAAGACAACAGGGCCAAAGGAAATATCATGCCAAAACAAAGAGAAAGAAGCTTTCTGAGAAACTTCTTTGTGTTTTGTGAAATGAACTCACAGAGTTACAGCTTTCCCCTCAAGAAGCCTTTCGCTAAGACAGTTCTTGGGGAATTGGCAAAGTGATATTTGGAAGCCCATAGAGGGCTATGGTGAAAAAGGAAATATCCTCCGATGAAATCTGGAAAGAAGCTTTCTGAGAAACTGCTTAGTGTTCTGTTAATTCATCTCACAGAGTTACATGTGTATTTCCTGGATCTCTTTGCTAGCCTTATTTCTGTGGAATCTGAGAACAGATATTTCGGATCCCTTTGAAGACTATAGGGCCAAAGGAAATATCCTCCCATAACAAAGAGAAAGAAGCTTTCTGACAAACTTCTTTGTGTTCTGTGAAATCATCTCAAGGAGTTACAGCTTCCCCTCCAGAAGCCTTTCGCTAAGACAGTTCTTGTGGAATTGGCAAAGTGATATTTGGAAGCCCGTAGAGGGCTATGGTGAGAAAGGAAATATCCTGGGATGAAATCTGGAAAGAAGCTTTCTGAGAAACTGCTTAGTGTTCTGTTAATTCATCTCACAGAGTTACATGTGTATTTCATGTATCTCATTCCTAGACTTATTTCTGTGGAATCTGAGAAGAGGTATTTCGGAACCCTTTGAAGACTATAGGGACAAAGGAAATATCATGCCAAAACAAAGAGAAAGAAGCTTTCTGAGAAACTTCTTTGTGTTCTGTGAAATCATCTCACAGAGTTACAGCTTTCCCCTCAAGAAGCCTTTCGCTAAGACAGTTCTTGTGGAATTGGCAAAGTGATATTTGGAAGCCCATAGAGGGCTATGGTGAAAAAGGAAATATCCTCAGATGAAATCTGGAAAGAAGCTTTCTGAGAAACTGCTTAGTGTTCTGTTAATTCATCTCACAGAGTTACATGTGTATTTCGTGGATCTCTTTACTAGCCTTATTTCTGTGGAATCTGAGAACAGATATTTCGGATCCATTTGAAGACTATAGGGCCAAAGGAAATATCCTCCCATAACAAGGAGAAAGAAGCTTTCTGACAAACTTCTTTGTGTTCTGTGAAATCATCTCACAGAGTTACAGCTTTCCCCTGAATAAGCCTTTCGCTAAGAGAGTTCTTGTGGAATTGGCAAAGTGGTATTTGGAAGCCCATAGAGGGCTATGGTGACAAAGGAAATATCCTCCGATGAAATCTGGAAAGAAGCTTTCTGAGAAACTGCTTAGTGTTCTGTTAATTCATCTCACAGAGTTACATGTGTAGTTCGTGGATCTCTTTGCTAGCCATATTTCTGTGGAATCTGAGAACAGATATTTCGGATCCCTTTGAAGACTATAGGGCCAAAGGAAATATCCTCCGAAAACAAAGAGAAAGAAGCTTTCTGAGAAACTTCTTTGTGTTCTGTGAAATCATCTCACAGAGTTACAGCTTTCCCCTCAAGAAGCCTTTCGCTAAGACAGTTCTAGTGGAATAGGCAAAGTGATATTTGGAAGCCCACAGTGGGCTATGGTGAAAAAGGAAATATCCTCCGATGAAATCTGGAAAGAAGCTTTCTGAGAAACTGCTTAGTGTTCTGTTAATTCATCTCATAGAGTTACATGTGTATTTCGTGGATCTCTTTGCTAGCCTTATTTCTGTGGAATCTGAGAACAGATATTTCGGATCCCTTTGAAGACTATAGGGCCAAAGGAAATATCCTCCGATAACAAAGAGAAAGAAGCTTTCTGAGAAACTTCTTCGTGTTCTGTGAAATCATCTCACAGAGTTACAGCTTCCCCTCCAGAAGCCTTTCGCTAAGACAGTTCTTGTGGAATTGGCAAAGTGATATTTGGAAGCCTATAGAGGGCTATGGTGAAAAAGGAAATATCCTCCGATGAAATCTGGAAAGAAGCTTTCTGTGAAACTGCTTAGTGTTCTGTTAGTTCATCTCACAGAGTTACATGTGTATTTCCTGGATCTCTTTGCTAGCCTTATTTCTGTGGAATCTGAGAACAGATATTTCGGATCCCTTTGAAGACTATAGGGCCAAAGGAAATATCCTCCCATAACAAAGAGAAAGAAGCTTTCTGACAAACTTCTTTGTGTTCTGTGAAATCATCTCAAGGAGTTACAGCTTCCCCTCCAGAAGCCTTTCGCTAAGACAGTTCTTGTGGAATTGGCAAAGTGATATTTGGAAGCCCGTAGAGGGCTATGGTGAAAAAGGAAATATCCTCCGATGAAATCTGGAAAGAAGATTTCTGAGAAACTGCTTAGTGTTCTGTTAATTCATCTCACAGAGTTACATGTGTATTTCGTGTATCTCTTTCCTAGCCTTATTTCTGTGGAATCTGACAACAGATATTTCGGAACCCTTTGAAGACAACAGGGCCAAAGGAAATATCATGCCAAAACAAAGAGAAAGAAGCTTTCTGAGAAACTTCTTTGTGTTTTGTGAAATAATCTCACAGAGTTACAGCTTTCCCCTCAAGAAGCCTTTCGCTAAGACAGTTCTTGTGGAATTGGCAACGTGATATTTGGAAGCCCATAGAGGGCTATGGTGAAAAAGGAAATATCCTCAGATGAAATCTGGAAAGAAGCTTTCTGAGAAACTGCTTAGTGTTCTGTTAATTCATCTCACAGAGTTACAGGTGTATTTCGTGGATCTCTTTGCTAGCCTTATTTCTATGGAATCTGAGAACCGATATTTCGGATCCCTTTGAAGACTATAGGGCCAAAGGAAATATCCTCCGATAACAAAGAGAAAGAAGCTTTCTGAGAAACTTCTTTGTGTTCTGTGAAATCATCTCACAGAGTTACAGCTTTCCCCTGAATAAGCCTTTCGCTAAGAGAGTTCTTGTGGAATTGGCACAGTGATATTTGGAAGCCCTTAGAGGGCTATGGTGACAAAGGAAATATCCTCACAGGAAATCTGGAAAGAAGCTTTCTGAGAAACTGCTTAGTGTTCTGTTAATTCATCTCACAGAGTTACCTGTGTATTTCGTGGACCTCTTTGCTAGCCTTATTTCTGTGGAATCGGAGAACAGATGTTTCGGATCCCATTGATGACTATAGGGCCAAAGGAAATATCCTCCCATAACAAAGAGAAAGAATCTTCCTGAGAAACTTCTTTGTGTTCTGTGAAATCATCTCACAGAGTTACAGCTTTCCCCTCAAGTATCCTTTCGCTAAGACAGTTCTAGTGGAATAGGCAAAGTGATATTTGGAAGCCCACAGTGGGCTATGGTGAAAAAGGAAATATCCTCCGATGAAATCTGGAAAGAAGCTTTCTGAGAAACTGCTTAGTGTTCTGTTAATTCATCTCACAGAGTTACATGTGTATTTCGTGGATCTCTTTGCTAGCCTTATTTCTGTGGAATCTGAGAACAGATATTTCGGATCCCTTTGAAGACTACGGGGCCAAAGGAAATATCCTCCGATAACAAAGAGAAGGAAGCTTTCTGAGAAACTTCTTCGTCTTCTGTGAAATCATCTCACAGAGTTACAGCTTCCCTCCAGAAGCCTTTCGCTAAGACAGTTCTTGTGGAATTGGCAAAGTGATATTTGGAAGCCCATAGAGGGCTATGGTGAAAAAGGAAATATCCTCCGATGAAATCTGGAAAGCAGCTTTCTGAGAAACTGCTTAGTGTTCTGTTAATTCACCTCACAGAGTTACATGTGTATTTCCTGGATCTCTTTGCTAGCCTTATTTCTGTGGAATCTGAGAACAGATATTTCGGATCCCTTTGAAGACTGTAGGGCCAAAGGAAATATCCTCCCATAACAAAGAGAAAGAAGCTTTCTGACAAACTTCTTTGTGTTCTGTGAAATCATCTCAAGGAGTTACAGCTTCCCCTCCAGAAGCCTTTCGCTAAGACAGTTCTTGTGGAATTGGTAAAGTGATATTTGGAAGCCCGTAGAGGGCTATGGTGAAAAAGGAAATATCCTCCGATGAAATCTGGAAAGAAGCTTTCTGAGAAACTGCTTAGTGTTCTGTTAATTCATCTCACAGAGTTACATGTGTATTTCATGTATCTCTTTCCTAGACTTATTTCTGTGGAATCTGAGAAGAGGTATTTCGGAACCCTTTGAAGACTATAGGGCCAAAGGAAATATCATGCCAAAACAAAGAGAAAGAAGCTTTCTGAGAAACTTCTTTGTGTTCTGTGAAATCATCTCACAGAGTTACAGCTTTCCCCTCAAGAAGCCTTTCGCTAAGACAGTTCTTGTGGAATTGGCAAAGTGATATTTGGAAGCCCATAGAGGGCTATGGTGAAAACGGAAATATCCTCAGATGAAATCTGGAAAGAAGCTTTCTGAGAAACTGCTTGGTGTTCTGTTAATTCATCTCACAGAGTTACATGTGTATTTCGTGGATCTCTTTGCTAGCCTTATTTCTATGGAATCTGAGAACAGATATTTCGGATCCCTTTGAAGACTATAGGGCCAAAGGAAATATCCTCCGATAACAAAGAGAAAGAAGCTTTCTGAGAAACTTCTTTGTGTTCTGTGAAATCATCTCACAGAGTTACAGCTTTCCCCTGAATAAGCCTTTCGCTAAGAGAGTTCTTGTGGAATTGGCAAAGTGATATTTGGAAGCCTATAGAGGGCTATGGTGACAAAGGAAATATCCTCAGATGAAATCTGGAAAGAAGCTTTCTGAGAAACTGCTTAGTGTTCTGTTAATTCATCTCACAGAGTTACCTGTGTATTTCGTGGACCTCTTTGCTAGCCTTATTTCTGTGGAATCTGAGAACAGATATTTCGGATCCCTTTGAAGATTATAGGGCCAAAGGAAATATCCTCCGATAACAAAGAGAAAGAAGCTTTCTGAGAAACTTCTTTGTGTTCTGTGAAATCATCTCACAGAGTTACAGCTTTCCCCTCAAGAAGCCTTTCGCTAAGACAGTTCTTGTGGAATAGGCAAAGTGATATTTGGAAGCCCACAGTGGGCTATGGTGAAAAAGGAAATATCCTCCGATGAAATCTGGAAAGAAGCTTTCTGAGAAACTGCTTAGTGTTCTGTTAATTCATCTCACAGCGTTACATGTGTATTTCGTGGATCTCTTTGCTAGCCTTATTTCTGTGGAATCTGAGAACAGATATTTCGGATCCCATTGAAGACTATAGGGCCAAAGGAAATATCCTCCCATGACAAAGAGAAAAAAGGTTTCTGAGAAACTTCTTTGTGTTCTGTGAAATCATCTCACAGAGTTACAGCTTTCGCCTCAAGAACCCTTTCGCTAAGACAGTTCTTGTGGAATTGGCAAAGTGATATTTGGAAGCCCATAGAGGGCTATGGTGAAAAAGGAAATATCGTCAGATGAAATCTGGAAAGAAGCTTTCTGAGAAACTGCTTAGTGTTCTGTTAATTCATCTCACAGAGTTACATGTGTATTTCGTGGATCTCTTTGCTAGCCTTATTTCTGTGGAATCTGAGAACAGATATTTCGGATCCCTTTGAAGACTATAGGGCCAAAGGAAATATCCTCCGATAACAAAGAGAAAGAAGCTTTCTGAGAAACTTCTTCGTGTTCGGTGAAATCATCTCACAGAGTTACAGCTTCCCCTCCAGAAGCCTTTCGCTAAGACAGTTCTCGTGGAATTGTCAAAGTGATATTTGGAAGCCCATAGAGGGCTATGGTGAAAAAGGAAATATCCTCCGATGAAATCTGGAAAGAAGCTTTCTGAGAAACTGCTTAGTGTTCTGTTAATTCATCTCACAGAGTTACATGTGTATTTCCTGGATCTCTTTGCTAGCCTTATTTCTGTGGAAACTGAGAACAGATATTTCGGATCCCTTTGAAGACTGTAGGGCCAAAGGAAATATCCTCCCATAACAAAGAGAAAGAAGCTTTCTGACAAACTTCTTTGTGTTCTGTGAAATCATCTCAAGGAGTTACAGCTTCCCCTCCAGAAGCCTTTCGCTAAGAAAGTTCTTGTGGAATTGGCAAAGTGATATTTGGAAGCCCGTAGAGGGCTATGGTGAAAAAGGAAATATCCTCCGATGAAATCTGGAAAGAAGATTTCTGAGAAACTGCTTAGTGTTCTGTTAATTCATCTCACAGAGTTACATGTGTATTTCGTGTATCTCTTTCCTAGCCTTATTTCTGTGGAATCTGACAACAGATATTTCGGAACCCTTTGAAGACAACAGGGCCAAAGGAAATATCGTGCCAAAACAAAGAGAAAGAAGCTTTCTGAGAAACTTCTTTGTGTTTTGTGAAATAATCTCACAGAGTTACAGCTTTCCCCTCAAGAAGCCTTTCGCTAAGACAGTTCTTGTGGAATTGGCAACGTGATATTTGGAAGCCCATAGAGGGCTATGGTGAAAAAGGAAATATCCTCAGATGAAATCTGGAAAGAAGCTTTCTGAGAAACTGCTTAGTGTTCTGTTAATTCATCTCACAGAGTTACATGTGTATTTCGTGGATCTCTTTGCTAGCCTTATTTCTATGGAATCTGAGAACCGATATTTCGGATCCCTTTGAAGACTATAGGGCCAAAGGAAATATCCTCCGATAACAAAGAGAAAGAAGCTTTCTGAGAAACTTCTTTGTGTTCTGTGAAATCATCTCACAGAGTTACAGCTTTCCCCTGAATAAGCCTTTCGCTAAGAGAGTTCTTGTGGAATTGGCACAGTGATATTTGGAAGCCCTTAGAGGGCTATGGTGACAAAGGAAATATCCTCACAGGAAATCTGGAAAGAAGCTTTCTGAGAAACTGCTTAGTGTTCTGTTAATTCATCTCACAGAGTTACCTGTGTATTTCGTGGACCTCTTTGCTAGCCTTATTTCTGTGGAATCGGAGAACAGATGTTTCGGATCCCATTGATGACTATAGGGCCAAAGGAAATATCCTCCCATAACAAAGAGAAAGAATCTTCCTGAGAAACTTCTTTGTGTTCTGTGAAATCATCTCACAGAGTTACAGCTTTCCCCTCAAGTATCCTTTCGCTAAGACAGTTCTAGTGGAATAGGCAAAGTGATATTTGGAAGCCCACAGTTGGCTATGGTGAAAAAGGAAATATCCTCCGATGAAATCTGGAAAGAAGCTTTCTGAGAAACTGCTTAGTGTTCTGTTAATTCATCTCACAGAGTTACATGTGTATTTCGTGGATCTCTTTGCTAGCCTTATTTCTGTGGAATCTGAGAACAGATATTTCGGATCCCTTTGAAGACAATGGGGCCAAAGGAAATATCCTCCGATAACAAAGAGAAGGAAGCTTTCTGAGAAACTTCTTCGTCTTCTGTGAAATCATCTCACAGAGTTACAGCTTCCCTCCAGAAGCCTTTCGCTAAGACAGTTCTTGTGGAATTGGCAAAGTGATATTTGGAAGCCCATAGAGGGCTATGGTGAAAAAGGAAATATCCTCCGATGAAATCTGGAAAGAAGCTTTCTGAGAAACTGCTTAGTGTTCTGTTAATTCATCTCACAGAGTTACATGTGTATTTCCTGGATCTCTTTGCTAGCCTTATTTCTGTGGAATCTGAGAACAGATATTTCGGATCCCTTTGAAGACTGTAGGGCCAAAGGAAATATCCTCCCATAACAAAGAGAAAGAAGCTTTCTGACAAACTTCTTTGTGTTCTGTGAAATCATCTCACAGAGTTACAGCTTCCCCTCCAGAAGCCTTTCGCTAAGACAGTTCTTGTGGAATTAGCAAAGTGATATTTGGAAGCCCATAGAGGGCTATGGTGAAAACGGAAATATCCTCAGATGAAATCTGGAAAGAAGCTTTCTGAGAAACTGCTTAGTGTTCTGTTAATTCATCTCACAGAGTTACATGTGTATTTCGTGGATCTCTTTGCTAGCCTTATTTCTATGGAATCTGAGAACAGATATTTCGGATCCCTTTGAAGACTATAGGGCCAAAGGAAATATCCTCCGATAACAAAGAGAAAGAAGCTTTCTGAGAAACTTCTTTGTGTTCTGTGAAATCATCTCACAGAGTTACAGCTTTCCCCTGAATAAGCCTTTCGCTAAGAGAGTTCTTGTGGAATTGGCAAAGTGATATTTGGAAGCCTATAGAGGGCTATGGTGACAAAGGAAATATCCTCACAGGAAATCTGGAAAGAAGCTTTCTGAGAAACTGCTTAGTGTTCTGTTAATTCATCTCACAGAGTTACCTGTGTATTTCGTGGACCTCTTTGCTAGCCTTATTTCTGTGGAATCTGAGAACAGATATTTCGGATCCCTTTGAAGATTATAGGGCCAAAGGAAATATCCTCCGATAACAAAGAGAAAGAAGCTTTCTGAGAAACTTCTTTGTGTTCTGTGAAATCATCTCACAGAGTTACAGCTTTCCCCTCAAGAAGCCTTTCGCTAAGACAGTTCTTGTGGAATAGGCAAAGTGATATTTGGAAGCCCACAGTGGGCTATGGTGAAAAAGGAAATATCCTCCGATGAAATCTGGAAAGAAGCTTTCTGAGAAACTGCTTAGTGTTCTGTTAATTCATCTCACAGAGTTACATGTGTATTTCGTGGATCTCTTTGCTAGCCTTATTTCTGTGGAATCTGAGAACAGATATTTCGGATCCCTTTGAAGACTATGGGGCCAAAGGAAATATCCTCCGATAACAAAGAGAAGGAAGCTTTCTGAGAAACTTCTTCGTCTTCTGTGAAATCATCTCACAGAGTTACAGCTTCCCTCCAGAAGCCTTTCGCTAAGACAGTTCTTGTGGAATTGGCAAAGTGATATTTGGAAGCCCATAGAGGGCTATGGTGAAAAAGGAAATATCCTCCGATGAAATCTGGAAAGAAGCTTTCTGAGAAACTGCTTAGTGTTCTGTTAATTCATCTCACAGAGTTACATGTGTATTTCCTGGATCTCTTTGCTAGCCTTATTTCTGTGGAATCTGAGAACAGATATTTCGGATCCCATTGAAGACTATAGGGCCAAAGGAAATATCCTCCCATAACAAAGAGAAAAAAGGTTTCTGAGAAACTTGTTTGTGTTCTGTGAAATCATCTCACAGAGTTACAGCTTTCGCCTCAAGAACCCTTTCGCTAAGACAGTTCTTGTGGAATTGGCAAAGTGATATTTGGAAGCCCATAGAGGGCTATGGTGAAAAAGGAAATATCCTCAGATGAAATCTGGAAAGAAGCTTTCTGAGAAACTGCTTAGTGTTCTGTTAATTCATCTCACAGAGTTACATGTGTATTTCGTGGATCTCTTTGCTAGCCATATTTCTGTGGAATCTGAGAACAGATATTTCGGATCCCTTTGAAGACTATAGGGCCAAAGGAAATATCCTCCGATAACAAAGAGAAAGAAGCTTTCTGAGAAACTTCTTTGTGTACTGTGAAATCATCTCACAGAGTTACAACTTTCCCCTCAAGAAGCCTTTCGCTAAGACAGTTCTAGTGGAATAGGCAAAGTGATATTTGGAAGCCCACAGTGGGCTATGGTGAAAAAGGAAATATCCTCCGATGAAATCTGGAAAGAAGCTTTCTGAGAAACTGCTTAGTGTTCTGTTAATTCATCTCACAGAGTTACATGTGTATTTCGTGGATCTCTTTGCTAGCCTTATTTCTGTGGAATCTGAGAACAGATATTTCGGATCCCTTTGAAGACTATAGGGCCAAAGGAAATATCCTCCGATAACAAAGAGAAAGAAGCTTTCTGAGAAACTTCTTCGTGTTCGGTGAAATCATCTCACAGAGTTACAGCTTCCCCTCCAGAAGCCTTTCGCTAAGACAGTTCTCGTGGAATTGTCAAAGTGATATTTGGAAGCCCATAGAGGGCTATGGTGAAAAAGGAAATATCCTCCGATGAAATCTGGAAAGAAGCTTTCTGAGAAACTGCTTAGTGTTCTGTTAATTCATCTCACAGAGTTACATGTGTATTTCCTGGATCTCTTTGCTAGCCTTATTTCTGTGGAAACTGAGAACAGATATTTCGGATCCCTTTGAAGACTATAGGGCCAAAGGAAATATCCTCCCATAACAAAGAGAAAGAAGCTTTCTGACAAACTTCTTTGTGTTCTGTGAAATCATCTCAAGGAGTTACAGCTTCCCCTCCAGAAGCCTTTCGCTAAGACAGTTCTTGTGGAATTGGCAAAGTGATATTTGGAAGCCCGTAGAGGGCTATTGTGAAAAAGGAAATATCCTCCGATGAAATCTGGAAAGAAGCTTTCTGAGAAACTGCTTAGTGTTCTGTTAATTCATCTCACAGTGTTACATGTGTATTTCGTGTATCTCTTTCCTAGCCTTATTTCTGTGGAATCTGACAACAGATATTTCGGAACCCTTTGAAGACAAGAGGGCCAAAGGAAATATCATGCCAAAACAAAGAGAAAGAAGCTTTCTGAGAAACTTCTTTGTGTTTTGTGAAATAATCTCACAGAGTTACAGCTTTCCCCTCAAGTAGCCTTTCGCTAAGACAGTTCTTGGGGAATTGGCAAAGTGATATTTGGAAGCCCATAGAGGGCTATGGTGAAAAAGGAAATATCCTCAGATGAAATCTGGAAAGAAGCTTTCTGAGAAACTGCTTAGTGTTCTGTTAATTCATCTCACAGAGTTACATGTGTATTTCGTGGATCTCTTTGCTAGCCTTATTTCTATGGAATCTGAGAACCGAAATTTCGGATCCCTTTGAAGACTATAGGGCCAAAGGAAATATCCTCCGATAACAAAGAGAAAGAAGGTTTCTGAGAAACTTCTTTGTGTTCTGTGAAATCATCTCACAGAGTTACAGCTTTCCCCTGAATAAGTCTTTCGCTAAGAGAGTTATTGTGGAATTGGCAAAGTGATATTTGGAAGCCCATAGAGGGCTATGGTGACAAAGGAAATATCCTCACAGGAAATCTGGAAAGAAGCTTTTTGAGAAACTGCTTAGTGTTCTGTTAATTCATCTCACAGAGTTACATGTGTATTTCGTGGATCTCTTTGCTAGCCTTATTTCTGTGGAATCTGAGAACAGATATTTCGGATCCCTTTGAAGACTATAGGGCCAAAGGAAATATCCTCCGATAACAAAGAGAAAGAAGCTTTCTGAGAAACTTCTTCGTCTTCTGTGAAATCATCTCACAGAGTTACAGCTTCCCTTCAGAAGCCTTTCGCTAAGACAGTTCTTGTGGAATTGGCAAAGTGATATTTGGAAGCCCATAGAGGGCTATGGTGAAAAAGGAAATATCCTCCGATGAAATCTGGAAAGAAGCTTTCTGAGAAACTGCTTAGTGTTCTGTTAATTCATCTCACAGAGTTACATGTGTATTTCCTGGATCTCTTTGCTAGCCTTATTTCTGTGGAATCTGAGAACAGATATTTCGGATCCCTTTGAAGACTATAGGGCCAAAGGAAATATCCTCCCATAACAAAGAGAAAGAAGCTTTCTGACAAACTTCTTTGTGTTCTGTGAAATCATCTCAAGGAGTTACAGCTTCCCCTCCAGAAGCCTTTCGCTAAGACAGTTCTTGTGGAATTGGCAAAGTGATATTTGGAAGCCCGTAGAGGGCTATGGTGAAAAAGGAAATATCCTCCGATGAAATCTGGAAAGAAGCTTTCTGAGAAACTGCTTAGTGTTCTGTTAATTCATTTCACAGAGTTACATGTGTATTTCATGTATCTCTTTCCTAGACTTATTTCTGTGGTATCTGAGAAGAGGTATTTCGGAACCCTTTGAAGACTATAGGGCCAAAGGAAATATCATGCCAAAACAAAGAGAAAGAAGCTTTCTGAGAAACTTCTTTGTGTTCTGTGAAATCATCTCACAGAGTTACAGCTTTCCCCTGAATAAGCCTTTCGCTAAGAGAGTTCTTGTGGAATTGGCAAAGTGATATTTGGAAGCCCATAGAGGGCTATGGTGACAAAGGAAATATCCTCACAGGAAATCTGGAAAGAAGCTTTCTGAGAAACTGCTTAGTGTTCTGTTAATTCATCTCACAGACTTACCTGTGTATTTCGTGGACCTCTTTGCTAGCCTTATTTCTGTGGAATCTGAGAACAGATATTTCGGATCCCTTTGAAGATTATAGGGCCAAAGGAAATATCCTCTGATAACAAAGAGAAAGAAGCTTTCTGAGAAACTTCTTTGTGTTCTGTGAAATCATCTCACAGAGTTACAGCTTTCCCCTCAAGAAGCCTTTCGCTAAGACAGTTCTAGTGGAATAGGCAAAGTGATATTTGGAAGCCCACAGTGGGCTATGGTGAAAAAGGAAATATCCTCCGATGAAATCTGGAAAGAAGCTTTCTGAGAAACTGCTTAGTGTTCTGTTAATTCATCTCACAGAGTTACATGTGTATTTCGTGGATCTCTTTACTAGCCTTATTTCTGTGGAATCTGAGAACAGATATTTCGGATCCCTTTGAAGACTATAGGGCCAAAGGAAATATCCTCCGATAACAAAGAGAAAGAAGCTTTCTAGAAACTTCTTCGTGTTCTGTGAAATCATCTCACAGAGTTACAGCTTCCCCTCCAGAAGCCTTTCGCTAAGACAGTTCTTGTGGAATTGGCAAAGTGATATTTGGAAGCCCGTAGAGGGCTATGGTGAAAAAGGAAATATCCTCCGATGAAATCTGGAAAGAAGCTTTCTGAGAAACTGCTTAGTGTTCTGTTAATTCATCTCACAGTGTTACATGTGTATTTCGTGTATCTCTTTCCTAGCCTTATTTCTGTGGAATCTGACAACAGATATTTCGGAACCCTTTGAAGACAACAGGGCCAAAGGAAATATCATGCCAAAACAAAGAGAAAGAAGCTTTCTGAGAAACTTCTTCGTGTTTTGTCAAATAATCTCACAGAGTTACAGCTTTCCCCTCAAGAAGCCTTTCGCTAAGACAGTTCTTGTGGAATTGGCAACGTGATATTTAGAAGCCCATAGAGGGCTATGGTGAAAAAGGAAATATCCTCAGATGAAATCTGGAAAGAAGCTTTCTGAGAAACTGCTTAGTGTTCTGTTAATTTATCTCACAGAGTTACATGTGTATTTCGTGGATCTCTTTTCTAGCCTTATTTCTATGGAATCTGAGAACCGATATTTCGGATCCCTTTGAAGACTATAGGGCCAAAGGAAATATCCTCCGATAACAAAGAGAAAGAAGCTTTCTGAGAAACTTCTTTGTGTTCTGTGAAATCATCTCACAGAGTTACAGCTTTCCCCTGAATAAGCCTTTCGCTAAGAGAGTTCTTGTGGAATTGGCACAGTGATATTTGGAAGCCCTTAGAGGGCTATGGTGACAAAGGAAATATCCTCACAGGAAATCTAGAAAGAATCTTTCTGAGAAACTGCTTAGTGTTCTGTTAATTCATCTCACAGAGTTACCTGTGTATTTCGTGGACCTCTTTGCTAGCCTTATTTCTGTGGAATCTGAGAACAGATATATCGGATCCCATTGATGACTATAGGGCCAAAGGAAATATCCTCCCATAACAAAGAGAAAGAATCTTCCTGAGAAACTTCTTTGTGTTCTGTGAAATCATCTCACAGAGTTACAGCTTTCCCCTCAAGGACCCTTTCGCTAAGACAGTTCTTGTGGAATTGGCAAAGTGATATTTGGAAGCCCATAGAGGGCTATGGTGAAAAAGGAAGTATCCTCAGATGAAATCTGGAAAGAAGCTTTCTGAGAAACTGCTTAGTGTTCTGTTAATTCATCTCACAGAGTTACATGTGTATTTCGTGGATCTCTTTGCTAGCCTTATTTCTGTGGAATCTGAGAACAGATATTTCGGATCCCTTTGAAAACTACAGGGCCAAAGGAAATATCCTCCCATAACAAAGAGAAAGAATCTTCCTGAGAAACTTCTTTGTGTTCTGTGAAATCATCTCACAGAGTTACAGCTTTTCCCTCAAGAACCCTTTCGCTAAGACAGTTCTTGTGGAATTGGCAAAGTGATATTTGGAGGCCCATAGAGGGCTATGGTGAAAAAGGAAGTATCCTCAGATGAAATCTGGAAAGAAGCTTTCTGAGAAACTGCTTTGTGTTCTGTTAATTCATCTCACAGAGTTACATGTGTATTTCGTGGATCTCTTTGCTAGCCTTATTTCTGTGGAATCTGAGAACAGATATTTCGGATCCCTTTGAAAACTATAGGGCCAAAGGAAATATCCTCCGATAACAAAGAGAAAGAAGGTTTCTGAGAAACTTCTTTGTGTTCTGTGAAATCATCTCACAGAGTTACAGCTTTCCCCTCCAGAAGCCTTTCGCTTAGACAGTTCTTGTGGAATAGGCAAAGTGATATTTGGAAGCCCATAGTGGGCTATGGTGAAAAAGGAAATATCCTCCGATGAAATCTGTAAAGAAGCTTTCTGTGAAACTGCTTGGTGTTCTGTTAATTCATCTCACAGAGTTACATGTGTATTTCGTGGATCTCTTTGTTAGCCTTATTTCTGTGGAATCTGAGAACAGGTATTTCGGATCCTTTTGAAGACTATATGGCCAAAGGAAATATCCTCCGATAACAAAGAGAAAGAAGCTTTCTGAGAAATTTCTTTGTGTTCTGTGAAATCATCTCACAGAGTTACAGCTTTCCCCTCAAGAAGCCTTTTGCTAAGACAGTTCTTGTGGAATAGGCAAAGTGATATTTGGAAGCCCATAGAGGGCTATGGTGAAAAAGGAAATATCCTCAGATGAAATCTGGAAAGAAGCGTTCTGAGAAACTGCTTAGTGTTCTGTTAATTCATCTCACAGAGTTACATGTGTATTTCGTGGATCTCTTTGCTAGCCTTATTTCTGTGGAATCTGAGAACAGATATTTCGGATCCCATTGAAGACTACAGGGCCAAAGGAAATATCCTCCAATAAAAAAGAGAAAAAAGGTTTCTGAGAAACTTCTTTGTGTTCTGTGAAATCATCTCACAGAATTACAGCTTTCTCCTCAAGAACCCTTTCGCTAAGACAGTTCTTGTGGAATAGGCAAAGTGATATTTGGAATCCCATAGAGGGCTACGGAGAAAAAGGAAATATCCTCAGATGAAATCTGGAAAGAATCTTTCTGAGAAACTGCTTAGTGTTCTGTTAATTCATCTCACAGAGTTACATGTGTATTTCGTGGATCTCTTTGCTAGCCTTATTTCTGTGGAATCTGAGAACAGATATTTCGGATCCCTTTGAAGACTATAGGGCCAAAGGAAATATCCTCCGATAACAAAGAGAAAGAAGCTTTCTGAGAAACTTCTTTGTGTTCTGTGAAATCATCTCACAGAGTTACAGCTTCCCCTCCAGAAGCCTTTCGCTAAGACAGTTCTTGTGGAATTTGCAAAGTGATATTTGGAAGCCCATAGAGGGCTATGGTGAAAAAGGAAATATCCTCCGATGAAATCTGGAAAGAAGCTTTCTGAGAAACTGCTTAGTGTTCTGTTAATTCATCTCACAGAGTTACATGTGTATTTCGTGGATCTCTTTGCTAGCCTTATTTCTGTGGAATCTGAGAACCGATATTTCGGATCCCTTTGAAGACTATATGGCCAAAGGAAATATCCTCCGATAACAAAGAGAAAGAAGTTTTCTGAGAAACTTATTTGTGTTCTGTGAAATCATCTCACAGAGTTACAGCTTTCCCCTCAAGAAGCCTTTCCCAAAGACAGTTCTTGTGGAATAGGCAAAGTGATATTTGGAAGCCCATAGAGGGCTATGGTTAAAAAGGAAATATCCTCCGATGAAATCTGGAAAGAAGCTTTCTGAGAAACTGCTTAGTGTTCTGTTAATTCATCTCACAGAGTTACATCGGTATTTCGTGGATCTCTTTCCTAGCCTTATTTCTGTGGAATCTGAGAACAGATATTTCGGAACCCTTTGAAGACTATAGGGCCAAAGGAAATATCCTCCGATAACAAAGAGAAACAAGCTTTCTGAGAAACTTCTTTGTGTTCTGTGAAATCATCTCACAGAGTTACAGCTTTCCCCTCAAGAAGCCTTTCGCTAAGACAGTTCTTGTGGAATTGGCAAAGTGATATTTGGAAGCCCATAGAGGGCTATGATGAAAAAGGAAATATCCTCAGATGAAATCTGGAAAGAGGCTTTCTGAGAAACTGCTTAGTGTTCTGTTAATTCATCTCACACAGTTACATCTGTATTTCGTGGATCTCTTTACTTGCCTTATTTCTGTGGAATCTGAGAACAGATAATTCGGATCCCTTTGAAGACTATAGGGCCAAAGGAAATATCCTCCCATAACAAAGAGAAAGAAGGTTTCTGAGAAACTTCTTTGTGTTCTGTGAAATCATCTCACAGAGTTACAGCTTTCCCCTCAAGAAGCCTTTCGCTAAGACAGTTCTTGTGGAATAGGCAAAGTGATATTTGGAAGTCCACAGTGGGCTATGGTGAAAAAGGAAATATCCTCAGATAAAATCTGGAAAGAAGCTTTCTGAGAAACTGCTTAGTGTTCTGTTAATTCATCTCACAGAGTTACATGTGTATTTCGTGGATCTCTTTGCTAGCCTTATTTCTGTGGAATCTGAGAACAGATATTTCGGAACCCTTTGAAGACTATAGGGCCAAAGGAAATATCATGCCAAAACAAAGAGAAAGAAGCTTTCTGAGAAACTTCTTTGTGTTCCGTGAAATCATCTCACAGAGTTACAGCTTTCCCCTCAAGAGGCCTTTCGCTAAGACAGTTCTTGTGGAATTGGCAAAGTGATATTTGGAAGCCCATAGAGGGCTATGGTGAAAAAGGAAATATACTCAGATGAAATCTGGAAAGAAGCTTTCTGAGAAACTGCTTAGTGTTCTGTTAATTCATCTCACAGAGTTACATGTGTATTTCGTGTATCTCTTTCCTAGCCTTATTTCTGTGGAATCTGACAACAGATATTTCGGAACCCTTTGAAGACTACAGGGCCAAAGGAAATATCATGCCAAAACAAAGAGAAAGAAGCTTTCTGAGAAACTTCTTTGTGTTCTGTGAAATCATCTCACAGAGTTACAGCTTTCCCCTCAAGAAGCCTTTCGCTAAGACAGTTCTTGTGGAATAGGAAAAGTGATATTTGGAACCCCTAGAGGGCTATGGTGAAAAAGGAAATATCGTCAGATGAAATCTGGAAAGAAGCTTTCTGAGAAACTGCTTAGAGTTCTGTTAATTCATCTCACAGAGTTACATGTGTATTTCGTGGATCTCTTTGCTAGCCTTATTTCTGTGGAATCGGAGAACAGATATTTCGGATCCCTTTGAAGATTATAGGGCCAAAGGAAATATCCTCCGATAACAAAGAGAAAGAAGCTTTCTGAGAAACTTCTTTGTGTTCTGTGAAATCATCTCACAGAGTTACAGCTTTCCCCTCAAGAAGCCTTTCGCTAAGACAGTTCTTGTGGAATAGGCAAAGTGATATTTGGAAGCCCATAGAGGGCTATGGTGAAAAAGGAAATATCCTCAGATGAAATATGGAAAGAAGCTTTCTGAGAAACTGCTTAGTGTTCTGTTAATTCATCTCACAGAGTTACATGTGTATTTCGTGGATCTCTTTGCTAGCCTTATTTCTGTGGAATCTGAGAACAGATATTTCGGATCCCTTTGAAGACTATAGGGACAAAGGAAATATCCTCCGATAACAAAGAGAAAGAAGCTTTCTGAGAAACTTCTTTGTGTTCTGTGAAATCATCTCACAGAGTTACAGCTTTCCCCTCAAGAAGCCTTTCGCTAAGACAGTTCCTGTGGAATTGGCAAAGTGATATTTGGAAGCCCACAGTGAGCTATGGTGAAAAAGGAAATATCCTCCGATGAAATCTGGAAAGAAGCTTTCTGAGAAACTGCTTAGTGTTCTGTTAATTCATCTCACAGAGTTACATGTGTATTTCGTGGATCTTTGCTCGCCTTATTTCTGTGGAATCTGAGAACAGATATTTCGGATCTCATTGAAGACTATAGGGCCAAAGGAAATATCCTCCCATAACAAAGAGAAAAAAGGTTTCTGAGAAACTTCTTTGTGTTCTGTGAAATCATCTCACAGAGTTACAGCTTTCTCCTCAAGAACCCTTTCGCTAAGACAGTTCTTGTGGAATTGGCAAAGTGATATTTGGAAGCCCATAGAGGGCTATGGTGAAAAAGGAAATATCCTCAGATGAAATCTGGAAAGAAGCTTTCTGAGACACTGCTTAGTGTTCTGTTAATTCATCTCACAGAGTTACATGTGTATTTCGTGGATCTCTTTGCTAGCCTTATTTCTGTGGAATCTGAGAACAGATATTTCGGAACCCTTTGAAGACTATAGGGCCAAAGGAAATATCATGCCAAAACAAAGAGAAAGAAGCTTTCTGAGAAACTTCTTTGTGTTCTGTGAAATCATCTCACAGAGTTACAGCTTTCCCCTCAAGAAGCCTTTCGCTAAGACAGTTCTTGTGGAATTGGCAAAGTGATATTTGGAAGCCCATAGAGGGCTATGGTGAAAAAGGAAATATACTCAGATGAAATCTGGAAAGAAGCTTTCTGAGAAACTGCTTAGTGTTCTGTTAATTCATCTCACAGAGTTACATGTGTATTTCGTGTATCTCTTTCCTAGCCTTATTTCTGTGGAATCTGACAACAGATATTTCGGAACCCTTTGAAGACTACAGGGCCAAAGGAAATATCATGCCAAAACAAAGAGAAAGAAGCTTTCTGAGAAACTTCTTTGTGTTCTGTGAAATCATCTCACAGAGTTACAGCTTTCCCCTCAAGAAGCCTTTCGCTAAGACAGTTCTTGTGGAATAGGCAAAGTGATATTTGGAAGCCCATAGAGGGCTATGGTGAAAAAGGAAATATCCTCCGATGAAATCTGGAAAGAAGCTTTCTGAGAAACTGCTTAGTGTTCTGTTAATTCATCTCACAGAGTTACATGTGTAGTTCGTGGATCTCTTTGCTAGCCTTATTTCTGTGGAATCTGAGAACAGATATTTCGGATCCCTTTGAAGACTATAGGGCCAAAGGAAATATCCTCAGATAAAAAAGAGAAAGAAGCTTTCTGAGAAACTTCTTTTTGTTCTGTGAAATCATCTCACAGAGTTACAGCTTTCCCCTCAAGAAGCCTTTCGCTAAGACAGTTCTTGTGGAATTGGCAAAGTGATATTTGGAAGCCCACAGTGGGCTATGGTGAAAAAGGAAGTATCCTCCGATGAAATCTGGAAAGAAGCTTTCTGAGAAACTGCTTAGTGTTCTGTTAATTCATCTCACAGAGTTACATGTGTATTTCGTGGATCTCTTTGCTAGCCTTATTTCTGTGGAATCTGAGAACAGATATTTCGGATCCCTTTGAAGACTATAGGGCCAAAGGAAATATCCTCCCATAACAAAGAGAAAAAAGGTTTCTGAGAAACTTCTTTGTGTTCTGTGAAATCATCTCACAGAGTTACAGCTTTCTCCTCAAGAACACTTTCGCTAAGACAGTTCTTGTGGAATTGGCAAAGTGATATTTGGAAGCCCATAGAGGGCTATGGTGAAAAAGGAAATATCCTCCGATGAAATCTGGAAAGAAGCTTTCTGAGAAACTGCTTAGTGTTCTGTTAATTCATCTCACAGAGTTACATGTGTATTTCGTGGATCTCTTTGCTAGCCATATTTCTGTGGAATCTGAGAACAGATATTTCGGATCCTTTTGAAGACTATAGGGCCAAAGGAAATATCCTCCCATAACAAAGAGAAAGAAGCTTTCTGACAAACTTCTTTGTGTTCTGTGAAATCATCTCAAGGAGTTACAGCTTCCCCTCCAGAAGCCTTTCGCTAAGACAGTTCTTGTGGAATTGGCAAAGTGATATTTGGAAGCCCGTAGAGGGCTGTGGTGAAAAAGGAAATATCCTCCGATGAAATCTGGAAAGAAGCTTTCTGAGAAACTGCTTAGTGTTCTGTTAATTCATCTCACAGAGTTACATGTGTATTTCGTGTATCACTTTCCTAGCCTTATTTCTGTGGAATCTGACAACAGATATTTCGGAACCGTTTGAAGACTACAGGGCCAAAGGAAATATCATGCCAAAACAAAGAGAAAGAAGCTTTCTGAGAAACTTCTTTGTGTTCTGTAAAATCATCTCACAGAGTTACAGCTTTCCCCTCAAGAAGCCTTTCGCTAAGACAGTTCTTGTGGAATTGGCAAAGTGATATTTGGAAGCCCATAGAGGGCTATGGTGAAAAAGGAAATATCCTCAGATGAAATCTGGAAAGAGCTTTCTGAGAAACTGCTTAGTGTTCTGTTAATTCATCTCACAGAGTTACATGTGTATTTCGTGGATCTCTTTGTTAGCCTTATTTCTATGGAATCTGAGAACCGATATTTCGGATCCCTTTGAAAACTATAGGGCCAAAGGAAATATCCTCCGATAACAAAGAGAAAGAAGCTTTCTGAGAAACCTCTTTGTGTTCTGTGAAATCATCTCACAGAGTTACAGCTTTCCCCTCAAGAAGCCTTTCGCTAAGACAGTTCTTGTGGAATAGGCAAAGTGATATTTGGAAGCCCTAGAGGGCAATGGTGAAAAAGGAAATATCCTCAGATGAAATCTGGAAAGAAGCTTTCTGAGAAACTGCTTAGAGTTCTGTTAATTCATCTCACACAGTTACATGTGTATTTCGTGGATCTCTTTGCTAGCCTTATTTCTGTGGAATCGGAGAACAGATATTTCGGATCCCTTTGAAGATTATAGGGCCAAAGGAAATATCCTCCGATAACAAAGAGAAAGAAGCTTTCTGAGAAACTTCTTTGTGTTCTGTGAAATCATCTCACAGAGTTACAGCTTTCCCCTCAAGAAGCCTTTCGCTAAGACAGTTCTTGTGGAATTGGCAAAGTGATATTTGGAAGCCCATAGAGGGCTATGGTGAAAAAGGAAGTATCCTCAGATGAAATCTGGAAAGAAGCTTTCTGAGAAACTGCTTTGTGTTCTGTTAATTCATCTCACAGAGTTACATGTGTATTTCGTGGATCTCTTTGCTAGCTTTATTTCTGTGGAATCTGAGAACAGATATTTCGGATTCCTTTGAAAACTATAGGGCCAAAGGAAATATCCTCCGATAACAAAGAGAAAGAAGGTTTCTGAGAAACTTCTTTGTGTTCTGTGAAATCATCTCACAGAGTTACAGCTTTCCCCTCCAGAAGCCTTTCGCTTAGACAGTTCTTTTGGAATAGGCAAAGTGATATTTGGAAGCCCATAGTGGGCTATGGTGACAAAGGAAATATCCTCCGAAGAAATCTGTAAAGAAGCTTTCTGTGAAACTGCTTAGTGTTCTGTTAATTCATCTCACAGAGTTACATGTGTATTTCGTGGATCTCTTTGCTAGCCTTATTTCTGTGGAATCTGAGAACAGGTATTTCGGATCCTTTTGAAGACTATATGGCCAAAGGAAATATCCTCCGATAACAAAGAGAAAGAAGCTTTCTGAGAAACTTCTTTGTGTTCTGTGAAATCATCTCACAGAGTTACAGCTTTACCCTCAAGAAGCCTTTTGCTAAGACAGTTCTTGTGGAATAGGAAAAGTGATATTTGGAAGCCCATAGAGGGCTATGGTGATAAAGGAAATATCCTCCGATGAAATCTGGAAAGAAGCTTTCTGAGAAACTGCTTAGTGTTCTGTTAATTCATCTCACAGAGTTACATGTGTATTTCGTGGATCTCTTTGCTAGCCTTATTTCTGTGGAATCTGAGAACAGATATTTCGGATCCCATTGAAGACTACAGGGCCAAAGGAAATATCGTCCAATAAAAAAGAGAAAAAAGGTTTCTGAGAAACTTCTTTGTGTTCTGTGAAATCATCTCACAGAGTTACAGCATTCTCCTCAAGAACGCTTTCGCTAAGACAGTTCTTGTGGAATAGGCAAAGTGATATTTGGAATCCCATAGAGGGCTATGGTGAAAAAGGAAATATCCTCAGATGAAATATGGAAAGAAGCTTTCTGAGAAACTGCTTAGTGTTCTGTTAATTCATCTCACAGAGTTACATCTGTATTTCGTGGATCTCTTTGCTAGCCTTATTTCTGTGGAATCTGAGAACAGATATTTCGGATCCCTTTGAAGACTATAGGGCCAAAGGAAATATCCTCCGATAACAAAGATAAAGAAGCTTTCTGAGAAACTTCTTTGTGTTCTGTGAAATCATCTCACAAAGTTACAGCTTCCCCCTCAAGAAGCCTTTCGCTAAGACAGTTCTTGTGGAATTGGCAAAGTGATATTTGGAAGCCCACAGTGGGCTATGGTGAAAAAGGAAATATCCTCCGATGAAATCTGGAAAGAAGCTTTCTGAGAAACTGCTTAGTGTTCTGTTAATTCATCTCACAGAGTTACATGTGTATTTCGTGTATCTCTTTCCTAGCCTTACTTCTGTGGAATCTGACAACAGATATTTCGGAACCCTTTGAAGACAACAGGGCCAAAGGAAATATCATGCCAAAACAAAGAGAAAGAAGCTTTCTGAGAAACTTCTTTGTGTTTTGTGAAATGATCTCGCAGAGTTACAGCTTTCCCCTCAAGAAGCCTTTCGCTAAGACAGTTCTTGTGGAATTGGCAAAGTGATATTTGGAAGCCCATAGAGGGCTATGGTGAAAAAGGAAATATCCTCAGATGAAATCTGGAAAGAGCTTTCAGAGAAACTGCTTAGTGTTCTGTTAATTCATCTCACAGAGTTACATGTGTATTTCGTGGATCTCTTTGTTAGCCTTATTTCTATGGAATCTGAGAACCGATATTTCGGATCCCTTTGAAGACTATAGGGCCAAAGGAAATATCCTCCGATAACAAAGAGAAAGAAGCTTTCTGAGAAACTTCTTTGTGTTCTGTGAAATCATCTCACAGAGTTACAGCTTTCCCCTGAATAAGCCTTTCGCTAAGAGAGTTCTTGTGGAATTGGCAAAGTGATATTTGGAAGCCCATAGAGGGCTATGGTGACAAAGGAAATATCCTCACAGGAAATCTGGAAAGAAGCTTTCTGAGAAACTGCTTAGTGTTCTGTTAATTCATCTCACAGAGTTCCCTGTGTATTTCGTGGACCTCTTTGCTAGCCTTATTTCTGTGGAATCTGAGAACAGATATTTCGGATCCCATTGATGACTATAGGGCCAAAGGAAATATCCTCCCATAACAAAGAGAAAGAATCTTCCTGAGAAACTTCTTTGTGTTCTGTGAAATCATCTCACAGAGTTACAGCTTTTCCCTCAAGAACCCTTTCGCTAAGACAGTTCTTGTGGAATTGGCAAAGTGATATTTGGAAGCCCATAGAGGGCTATGGTGAAAAAGGAAGTATCCTCATATGAAATCTGGAAAGAAGCTTTCTGAGAAACTGCTTTGTGTTCTGTTAATTCATCTCACAGAGTTACATGTGTATTTCGTGGATCTCTTTGCTAGCCTTATTTCTGTGGAATCTGAGAACAGATATTTCGGATCCCTTTGAAAACTATAGGGCCAAAGGAAATATCCTCCGATAACAAAGAGAAAGAAGGTTTCTGAGAAACTTCTTTGTGTTCTGTGAAATCATCTCACAGAGTTACAGCTTTCCCCTCCAGAAGCCTTTCGCTTAGACAGTTCTTGTGGAATAGGCAAAGTGATATTTGGAAGCCCATAATGGGCTATGGTAAAAAAGGAAATATCCTCCGATGAAATCTGTAAAGAAGCTTTCTGTGAAACTGCTTGGTGTTCTGTTAATTCATCTCACAGAGTTACATGTGTATTTCGTGGATCTCTTTGCTAGCCTTATTTCTGTGGAATCTGAGAACAGGTATTTCGGATCCTTTTGAAGACTATATGGCCAAAGGAAATATCCTCCGATAACAAAGAGAAAGAAGCTTTCTGAGAAACTTCTTTGTGTTCTGTGAAATCATCTCACAGAGTTACAGCTTTCCCCTCAAGAAGCCTTTTGCTAAGACAGTTCTTGTGGAATAGGAAAAGTGATATTTGGAAGCCCATAGAGGGCTATGGTGAAAAAGGAAATATCCTCAGATGAAATCTGGAAAGAAGCTTTCTGAGAAACTGCTTAGTGTTCTGTTAATTCATCTCACAGTGTTACATGTGTATTTCGTGGATCTCTTTGCTAGCCTTATTTCTGTGGAATCTGAGAACAGATATTTCGGATCCCATTGAAGACTACAGGGCCAAAGGAAATATCCTCCAATAAAAAAGAGAAAAAGGTTTCTGAGAAACTTCTTTGTGTTCTGTGAAATCATCTCAAAGAGTTACAGCATTCTCCTAAAGAACGCTTTCGCTAAGACAGTTCTTGTGGAATAGGCAAAGTGATATTTGGAATCCCATAGAGGGCTATGGTGAAAAAGGAAATATCCTCAGATGAAATCTGGAAAGAAGCTTTCTGAGAAACTGCTTAGTGTTCTGTTAATTCATCTCACAGAGTTACATCTGTATTTCGTGGATCTCTTTGCTAGCCTTATTTCTGTGGAATCTGAGAACAGATATTTCGGATCCCTTTGAAGACTATAGGGCCAAAGGAAATATCCTCCGATAACAAAGAGAAAGAAGCTTTCTGAGAAACTTCTTTGTGTTCTGTGAAATCATCTCACAAAGTTACAGCTTCCCCCTCAAGAAGCCTTTCGCTAAGACAGTTCTTGTGGAATTGGCAAAGTGATATTTGGAAGCCCACAGTGGGCTATGGTGAAAAAGGAAATATCCTCCGATGAAATCTGGAAAGAAGCTTTCTGAGAAACTGCGTAGTGTTCTGTTAATTCATCTCACAGAGTTACATGTGTATTTCGTGTATCTCTTTCCTAGCCTTATTTCTGTGGAATCTGACAACAGATATTTCGGAACCCTTTGAAGACAACAGGGCCAAAGGAAATATCATGCCAAAACAAAGAGAAAGAAGCTTTCTGAGAAACTTCTTTGTGTTTTGTGAAATGATCTCGCAGAGTTACAGCTTTCCCCTCAAGAAGCCTTTCGCTAAGACAGTTCTTGTGGAATTGGCAAAGTGATATTTGGAAGCCCATAGAGGGCTATGGTGAAAAAGGAAATATCCTCAGATGAAATCTGGAAAGAGCTTTCTGAGAAACTGCTTAGTGTTCTGTTAATTCATCTCACAGAGTTACATGTGTATTTCGTGGATCTCTTTGTTAGCCTTATTTCTATGGAATCTGAGAACCGATATTTCGGATCCCTTTGAAGACTATAGGGCCAAAGGAAATATCCTCCGATAACAAAGAGAAAGAAGCTTTCTGAGAAACTTCTTTGTGTTCTGTGAAATCATCTCACAGAGTTACAGCTTTCCCCTGAATAAGCCTTTCGCTAAGAGAGTTCTTGTGGAATTGGCAAAGTGATATTTGGAAGCCCATAGAGGGCTATGGTGACAAAGGAAATATCCTCACAGGAAATCTGGAAAGAAGCTTTCTGAGAAACTGCTTAGTGTTCTGTTAATTCATCTCACAGAGTTCCCTGTGTATTTCGTGGACCTCTTTGCTAGCCTTATTTCTGTGGAATCTGAGAACAGATATTTCGGATCCCATTGATGACTATAGGGCCAAAGGAAATATCCTCCCATAACAAAGAGAAAGAATCTTCCTGAGAAACTTCTTTGTGTTCTGTGAAATCATCTCACAGAGTTACAGCTTTTCCCTCAAGAAGCCTTTCGCTTAGACAGTTCTTGTGGAATAGGCAAAGTGATATTTGGAAGCCCATAGTGGGCTATGGTGAAAAAGGAAATATCCTCCGATGAAATCTGTAAAGAAGCTTTCTGTGAAACTGCTTGGTGTTCTGTTAATTCATCTCACAGAGTTACATGTGTATTTCGTGGATCTCTTTGCTAGCCTTATTTCTGTGGAATCTGAGAACAGGTATTTCGGATCCTTTTGAAGACTATATGGCCAAAGGAAATATCCTCCGATAACAAAGAGAAAGAAGCTTTCTGAGAAACTTCTTTGTGTTCTGTGAAATCATCTCACAGAGTTACAGCTTTCCCCTCAAGAAGCCTTTTGCTAAGACAGTTCTTGTGGAATAGGCAAAGTGATATTTGGAAGCCCATAGAGGGCTATGGTGAAAAAGGAAATATCCTCAGATGAAATCTGGAAAGAAGCTTTCTGAGAAACTGCTTAGTGTTCTGTTAATTCATCTCACAGAGTTACATGTGTATTTCGTGGATCTCTTTGCTAGCCTTATTTCTGTGGAATCTGAGAACAGATATTTCGGATCCCATTGAAGACTACAGGGCCAAAGGAAATATCCTCCAATAAAAAAGAGAAAAAAGGTTTCTGAGAAACTTCTTTGTGTTCTGTGAAATCATCTCACAGAATTACAGCTTTCTCCTCAAGAACCCTTTCGCTAAGACAGTTCTTGTGGAATAGGCAAAGTGATATTTGGAATCCCATAGAGGGCTACGGTGAAAAAGGAAATATCCTCAGATGAAATCTGGAAAGAAGCTTTCTGAGAAACTGCTTAGTGTTCTGTTAATTCATCTCACAGAGTTACATGTGTATTTCGTGGATCTCTTTGCTAGCCTTATTTCTGTGGAATCTGAGAACAGATATTTCGGATCCCTTTGAAGACTATAGGGCCAAAGGAAATATCCTCCGATAACAAAGAGAAAGAAGCTTTCTGAGAAACTTCTTTGTGTTCTGTGAAATCATCTCACAGAGTTACAGCTTCCCCTCCAGAAGCCTTTCGCTAAGACAGTTCTTGTGGAATTGGCAAAGTGATATTTGGAAGCCCATAGAGGGCTATGGTGAAAAAGGAAATATCCTCCGATGAAATCTGGAAAGAAGCTTTCTGAGAAACTGCTTAGTGTTCTGTTAATTCATCTCACAGAGTTACATGTGTATTTCGTGGATCTCTTTGCTAGCCTTATTTCTGTGGAATCTGAGAACCGATATTTCGGATCCCTTTGAAGACTATAGGGCCAAAGGAAATATCCTCCGATAACAAAGAGAAAGAAGTTTTCTGAGAAACTTATTTGTGTTCTGTGAAATCATCTCACAGAGTTACAGCTTTCCCCTCAAGAAGCCTTTCCCAAAGACAGTTCTTGTGGAATAGGCAAAGTGATATTTGGAAGCCCATAGAGGGCTATGGTTAAAAAGGAAATATCCTCCGATGAAATCTGGAAAGAAGCTTTCTGAGAAACTGCTTAGTGTTCTGTTAATTCATCTCACAGAGTTACATCTGTATTTCGTGGATCTCTTTCCTAGCCTTATTTCTGTGGAATCTGAGAACAGATATTTCGGAACCCTTTGAAGACTATAGGGCCAAAGGAAATATCCTCCGATAACAAAGAGAAACAAGCTTTCTGAGAAACTTCTTTGTGTTCTGTGAAATCATCTCACAGAGTTACAGCTTTCCCCTCAAGAAGCCTTTCGCTAAGACAGTTCTTGTGGAATTGGCAAAGTGATATTTGGAAGCCCATAGAGGGCTATGATGAAAAAGGAAATATCCTCAGATGAAATCTGGAAAGAGGCTTTCTGAGAAACTGCTTAGTGTTCTGTTAATTCATCTCACACAGTTACATCTGTATTTCGTGTATCTCTTTACTAGCCTTATTTCTGTGGAATCTGAGAACAGATAATTCGGATCCCTTTGAAGACTATAGGGCCAAAGGAAATATCCTCCCATAACAAAGAGAAAAAAGGTTTCTGAGAAACTTCTTTGTGTTCTGTGAAATCATCTCACAGAGTTACAGCTTTCTCCTCAAGAACCCTGTCGCTAAGACAGTTCTTGTGGAATTGGCAAAGTGATATTTGGAAGCCCATAGAGGGCTATGGTGAAAAAGGAAATATCCTCCGATGAAATCTGGAAAGAAGCTTTCTGAGAAACTGCTTAGTGTTCTGTTAATTCATCTCACAGAGTTACATGTGTATTTCGTGGATCTCTTTGTTAGCCTTATTTCTGTGGAATCTGAGAAGAGATATTTCGGATCCCTTTGAAGACTATAGGGCCAAAGGAAATATCCTCCGATAACAAAGAGAAAGAAGCTTTCTGAGAAACTTCTTTGTGTTCTGTGAAATCATCTCACAGAGTTACAGCTTTCCCCTCAAGAAGCCTTTCGCTAAGACAGTTCTTGTGGAATAGGCAAAGTGATATTTGGAAGTCCACAGTGGGCTATGGTGAAAAAGGAAATATCCTCAGATGAAATCTGGAAAGAAGCTTTCTGAGAAACTGCTTAGTGTTCTGTTAATTCATCTCACAGAGTTACATGTGTATTTCGTGGATCTCTTTGCTAGCCTTATTTCTGTGGAATCTGAGAACAGATATTTCGGAACCCTTTGAAGACTATAGGGCCAAAGGAAATATCATGCCAAAACAAAGAGAAAGAAGCTTTCTGAGAAACTTCTTTGTGTTCGGTGAAATCATCTCACAGAGTTACAGCTTTCCCTTCAAGAGGCCTTTCGCTAAGACAGTTCTTGTGGAATTGGCAAAGTGATATTTGGAAGCCCATAGAGGGCTATGGTGAAAAAGGAAATATACTCAGATGAAATCTGGAAAGAAGCTTTCTGAGAAACTGCTTAGTGTTCTGTTAATTCATCTCACAGAGTTACATGTGTATTTCGTGTATCTCTTTCCTAGCCTTATTTCTGTGGAATCTGACAACAGATATTTCGGAACCCTTTGAAGACTACAGGGCCAAAGGAAATATCATGCCAAAACAAAGAGAAAGAAGCTTTCTGAGAAACTTCTTTGTGTTCTGTGAAATCATCTCACAGAGTTACAGCTTTCCCCTCAAGAAGCCTTTCGCTAAGACAGTTCTTGTGGAATAGGCAAAGTGATATTTGGAAGCCCATAGAGGGCTATGGTGAAAAAGGAAATATCCTCAGATGAAATCTGGAAAGAAGCTTTCTGAGAAACTGCTTAGTGTTCTGTTAATTCATCTCACAGAGTTACATGTGTATTTCGTGGATCTCTTTGCTAGCCTTATTTCTATGGAATCTGAGAACAGATATTTCGGATCCCTTTGAAGACTATAGGGCCAAAGGAAATATCCTCCGATAACAAAGAGAAAGAAGCTTTCTGAGAAACTTCTTTGTGTTCTGTGAAATCATCTCACAGAGTTACAGCTTTCCCCTGAATAAGCCTTTCGCTAAGAGAGTTCTTGTGGAATTGGCAAAGTGATATTTGGAAGCCCATAGAGGGCTATGGTGAAAAAGGAAATATCCTCAGATGAAATCTGGAAAGAAGCTTTCTGAGAAACTGCTTAGTGTTCTGTTAATTCATCTCACAGAGTTACCTGTGTATTTCGTGGACCTCTTTGCTAGCATTATTTCTGTGGAATCTGAGAACAGATATTTCGGATCCCTTTGAAGATTATAGGGCCAAAGGAAATATCCTCCGATAACAAAGAGAAAGAAGCTTTCTGAGAAACTTCTTTGTGTTCTGTGAAATCATCTCACAGAGTTACAGCTTTCCCCTCCAGAAGCCTTTCGCTAAGACAGTTCTTGTGGAATAGGCAAAGTGATATTTGGAAGCCCACAGTGGGCTATGGTGAAAAAGGAAATATCCTCCGATGAAATCTGGAAAGAAGCTTTCTGAGAAACTGCTTAGTGTTCTGTTAATTCATCTCACAGAGTTACATGTGTATTTCGTGGATCTCTTTGCTAGCCTTATTTCTGTGGAATCTGAGAACAGATATTTCGGATCCCATTGAAGACTATAGGGACAAAGGAAATATCCTCCCATAACAAAGAGAAAAAAGGTTTCTGAGAAACTTCTTTGTGTTCTGTGAAATCATCTCACAGAGTTACAGCTTTCTCCTCAAGAACCCTTTCGCTAAGACAGTTCTTGTGGAATTGGCAAAGTGATATTTGGAAGCCCATAGAGGGCTATGGTGAAAAAGAAAATATCCTCAGATGAAATCTGGAAAGAAGCTTTCTGAGAAACTGCTTAGTGTTCTGTTAATTCATCTCACAGAGTTACATGTGTATTTCGTGGATCTCTTTGCTAGCCATATTTCTGTGGAATCTGAGAACAGATATTTCGGATCCCATTGAAGACTATAGGGCCAAAGGAAATATCCTTCGATAACAAAGAGAAAGAAGCTTTCTGAGAAACTTCTTTGTGTTCTGTGAAATCATCTCACAGAGTTACAGCTTTCCCCTCAAGATGCCTTTCGCTAAGACAGTTCTAGTGGAATAGGCAAAGTGATATTTGGAAGGCCACAGTGGGCTATGGTGAAAAAGGAAATATCCTCCGATGAAATCTGGAAAGAAGCTTTCTGAGAAACTGCTTAGTGTTCTGTTAATTCATCTCACAGAGTTACCTGTGTATTTCGTGGACCTCTTTGCTAGCATTATTTCTGTGGAATCTGAGAACAGATATTTCGGATCCCTTTGAAGATTATAGGGCCAAAGGAAATATCCTCCGATAACAAAGAGAAAGAAGCTTTCTGAGAAACTTCTTTGTGTTCTGTGAAATCATCTCACAGAGTTACAGCTTTCCCCTCCAGAAGCCTTTCGCTAAGACAGTTCTTGTGGAATAGGCAAAGTGATATTTGGAAGCCCACAGTGGGCTATGGTGAAAAAGGAAATATCCTCCGATGAAATCTGGAAAGAAGCTTTCTGAGAAACTGCTTAGTGTTCTGTTAATTCATCTCACAGAGTTACATGTGTATTTCGTGGATCTCTTTGCTAGCCTTATTTCTGTGGAATCTGAGAACAGATATTTCGGATCCCATTGAAGACTATAGGGACAAAGGAAATATCCTCCCATAACAAAGAGAAAAAAGGTTTCTGAGAAACTTCTTTGTGTTCTGTGAAATCATCTCACAGAGTTACAGCTTTCTCCTCAAGAACCCTTTCGCTAAGACAGTTCTTGTGGAATTGGCAAAGTGATATTTGGAAGCCCATAGAGGGCTATGGTGAAAAAGAAAATATCCTCAGATGAAATCTGGAAAGAAGCTTTCTGAGAAACTGCTTAGTGTTCTGTTAATTCATCTCACAGAGTTACATGTGTATTTCGTGGATCTCTTTGCTAGCCATATTTCTGTGGAATCTGAGAACAGATATTTCGGATCCCATTGAAGACTATAGGGCCAAAGGAAATATCCTTCGATAACAAAGAGAAAGAAGCTTTCTGAGAAACTTCTTTGTGTTCTGTGAAATCATCTCACAGAGTTACAGCTTTCCCCTCAAGATGCCTTTCGCTAAGACAGTTCTAGTGGAATAGGCAAAGTGATATTTGGAAGGCCACAGTGGGCTATGGTGAAAAAGGAAATATCCTCCGATGAAATCTGGAAAGAAGCTTTCTGAGAAACTGCTTAGTGTTCTGTTAATTCATCTCACAGAGTTACATGTGTATTTCGTGGATCTCTTTGCTAGCCTTATTTCTGTGGAATCTGAGAACAGATATTTCGGATCCCTTTGAAGATTATAGGGCCAAAGGAAATATCCTCCGATAACAAAGAGAAAGAAACTTTCTGAGAAACTTCTTTGTGTTCTGTGAAATCATCTCACAGAGTTACAGCTTCCCCTCCAGAAGCCTTTCGCTAAGACAGTTCTTGTGGAATTGGCAAAGTATTATTTGGAAGCCCATAGAGGGCTATGGTGAAAAAGGAAATATCCTCCAATGAAATCTGGAAAGAAGCTTTCTGAGAAACTGCTTAGTGTTCTGTTAATTCATCTCACAGAGTTACATGTGTATTTCGTGGATCTCTTTGCAAGCCTTATTTCTGTGGAATCTGAGAACAGATATTTCGGATCTCATTGAAGACTATAGGGCCAAAGGAAATATCCTCCCATAACAAAGAGAAAAAAGGTTTCTGAGAAACTTCTTTGTGTTCTGTGAAATCATCTCACAGAGTTACAGCTTTCTCCTCAAGAACCCTTTCTCTAAGACAGTTCTTGTGGAATTGGCAAAGTGATATTTGGAAGCCCATAGAGGGCTATGGTGAAAAAGGAAATATCCTCAGATGAAATCTGGAAAGAAGCTTTCTGAGACACTGCTTAGTGTTCTGTTAATTCATCTCACAGAGTTACATGTATATTTCGTGGATCTCTTTGCTAGCCTTATTTCTGTGGAATCTGAGAACAGATATTTCGGAACCCTTTGAAGACTATAGGGCCAAAGGAAATATCATGCCAAAACAAAGAGAAAGAAGCTTTCTGAGAAACTTCTTTGTGTTCTGTGAAATCATCTCACAGAGTTACAGCTTTCCCCTCAAGACGCCTTTCGCTAAGACAGTTCTTGTGGAATTGGCAAAGTGATATTTGGAAGCCCATAGAGGGCTATGGTGAAAAAGGAAATATACTCAGATGAAATCTGGAAAGAAGCTTTCTGAGAAACTGCTTAGTGTTCTGTTAACTCATCTCACAGATTTACATGTGTATTTCGTGGATCTCTTTGCTAGCCTTATTTCTGTGGAATCTGAGAACAGATATTTCGGATCCCTTTGAAGACTATAGGGCGAAAGGAAATATCCTCAGATAACAAAGAGAAAGAAGCTTTCTGAGAAACTTCTTTGTGGTCTGTGAAATCATCTCACAGAGTTACAGCCATCCCCTCAAGAAGCCTTTCGCTAAGACAGTTCTTGTGGAATTGGCAAAGTCATATTTGGAAGCCCACAGTGGGCTATGGTGAAAAAGGAAATATCCTCCGATGAAATCTGGAAAGAAGCTTTCTGAGAAACTGCTTGGTGTTCTGTGAATTCATCTCACAGAGTTACATGTGTATTTCGTGGATCTCTTTGCTAGCCTTATTTCTGTGGAATCTGAGAACAGATATTTCGGATCCCTTTGAAGACTATAGGGCCAAAGGAAATATCCTCCCATAACAAAGAGAAAAAAGGTTTCTGAGAAACTTCTTTGTGTTCTGTGAAATCATCTCACAGAGTTACAGCTTTCTCCACAAGAACCCTTTCGCTGAGACAGTTCTTGTGGAATTGGCAAAGTGATATTTGGAAGCCCATAGAGGGCTATGGTGAAAAAGGAAATATCCTCCGATGAAATCTGGAAAGAAGCTTTCTGAGAAACTGCTTAGTGTTCTGTTAATTCATCTCACAGAGTTACATGTGTATTTCGTGGATCTCTTTGCTAGCCATATTTCTGTGGAATCTGAGAACAGATATTTCGGATCCCTTTGAAGACTATAGGGCCAAAGGAAATATCCTCCCATGACAAAGAGAAAGAAGCTTTCTGACAAACTTCTTTGTGTTCTGTGAAATTATCTCAAGGAGTTACAGCTTCCCCTCCAGAAGCCTTTCGCTAAGACAGTTCTTGTGGAATTGGCAAAGTGATATTTGGAAGCCCGTAGAGGGCTATGGTGAAAAAGGAAATATCCTCCGATGAAATCTGGAAAGAAGCTTTCTGAGAAACTGCTTAGTGTTCTGTTAATTCATCTCACAGAGTTACATGTGTATTTCGTGGATCTCTTTGCTAGCCTTATTTCTGTGGAATCTGAGAACAGATATTTCGGATCCCTTTGAAGACTATAGGGCCAAAGGAAATATCCTCCGATAACAAAGAGAAAGAAGCTTTCTGAGAAACTTCTTTGTGTTCTGTGAAATCATCTCACAGAGTTACAGCCTTCCCCTTAATAAGCCTTTCGCTAAGAGAGTTCTTGTGGAATTGGCAAAGTGATATTTGGAAGCCCATAGAGGGCTATGGTGAAAAAGGAAATATCCTCCGATGAAATCTGGAAAGAAGCTTTCTGAGAAACTGCTTAGTGTTCTGTTAATTCATCTCGCAGAGTTACATGTGTATTTCGTGGATCTCTTTGCTAGCCTTATTTCTGTGGAATCTGAGAACCGATATTTCGGATCCCTTTGAAGACTATAGGGCCAAAGGAAATATCCTCCGATAACAAAGAGAAAGAAGTTTTCTGAGAAACTTATTTGTGTTCTGTGAAATCATCTCACAGAGTTACAGCTTTCCCCTCAAGAAGCCTTTCCCAAAGACAGTTCTTGTGGAATTGGCAAAGTGATATTTGGAAGCCCATAGAGGGCTATGGTTAAAAAGGAAATATCCTCCGATGAAATCTGGAAAGAAGCTTTCTGAGAAACTGCTTAGTGTTCTGTTAATTCATCTCACAGAGTTACATGTGTATTTCGTGTATCTCTTTCCTAGCCTTATTTCTGTGGAATCTGAGAACAGATATTTCGGAACCCTTTGAAGACTATAGGGCCAAAGGAAATATCCTCCGATAACAAAGAGAAACAAGCTTTCTGAGAAACTTCTTTGTGTTCTGTGAAATCATCTCACAGAGTTACAGCTTTCCCCTCAAGAAGCCTTTCGCTAAGACAGTTCTTGTGGAATTGGCAAAGTGATATTTGGAAGCCCATAGAGGGCTATGATGAAAAAGGAAATATCCTCAGATGAAATCTGGAAAGAGGGTTTCTGAGAAACTGCTTAGTGTTCTGTTAATTCATCTCACACAGTTACATCTGTATTTCGTGGATCTCTTTACTAGGCTTATTTCTGTGGAATCTGAGTACAGATATTTCGGATCCCAATGAAGACAATAGGGCAAAAGGAAATATCCTCCTATAACAAAGAGAAAGAAGCTTTCTGAGAAACTTCTTTGTGTTCTGTGAAATCATCTCACAGAGTTACAGCTTTCCCCTCAAGAAGCCTTTCGCTAAGACAGTTCTTGTGGAATAGGCAAAGTGATATTTGGAAGCCCATAGAGGGCTATGGTGAAAAAGGAAATATCCTCAGATGAAATCTGGAAAGAAGCTTTCTGAGAAACTGCTTAGTGTTCTGTTAATTAATCTCACAGAGTTACATGTGTATTTCGTGGATCTCTTTGCTAGCCTTATTTCTATGGAATCTGAGAACAGATATTTCGGATCCCTTTGAAGACTACAGGGCCAAAGGAAATATCCTCCGATAACAAAGAGAAAGAAGCTTTCTGAGAAACTTCTTTGTGTTCTGTGAAATCATCTCACAGAGTTACAGCTTTCCCCTGAATAAGCCTTTCGCTAAGAGAGTTCTTGTGGAATTGGCAAAGTGATATTTGGAAGCCCATAGAGGGCTATGGTGACAAAGGAAATATCCTCACAGGAAATCTGGAAAGAAGCTTTCTGAGAAACTGCTTAGTGTTCTGTTAATTCATCTCACAGAGTTACCTGTGTATTTCGTGGACCTCTTTGCTAGCCTTATTTCTGTGGAATCTGAGAACAGATATTTCGGATCCCTTTGAAGATTACAGGGCCAAAGGAAATATCCTCCGATAACAAAGAGAAAGAAGCTTTCTGAGAAACTTCTTTGTGTTCCGTGAAATCATCTCACAGAGTTACAGCTTTCCCCTCCAGAAGCCTTTCGCTAAGACAGTTGTTGTGGAATAGGCAAAGTGATATTTGGAAGCCCACAGTGGGCTATGGTGAAAAAGGAAATATCCTCCGATGAAATCTGGAAAGAAGCTTTCTGAGAAACTGCTTAGTGTTCTGTTAATTCATCTCACAGAGTTACATGTGTATTTCGTGGATCTCTTTGCTAGCCTTATTTCTGTGGAATCTGAGAACAGATATTTCGGATCCCATTGAAGACTATAGGGCCAAAGGAAATATCCTCCCATAACAAAGAGAAAAAAGGTTTCTGAGAAACTTCTTTGTGTTCTGTGAAATCATCTCACAGAGTTACAGGTTTCTCCTCAAGAACCCTTTCGCTAAGACAGTTCTTGTGGAATTGGCAAAGTGATATTTGGAAGCCCATAGAGGGCTACGGTGAAAAAGGAAATATCCTCAGATGAAATCTGGAAAGAAGCTTTCTGAGAAACTGCTTAGTGTTCTGTTAATTCATCTCACAGAGTTACATGTGTATTTCGTGGATCTCTTTGCTAGCCATATTTCTGTGGAATCTGAGAACAGATATTTCGGATCCCATTGAAGACTATAGGGCCAAAGGAAATATCCTTCGATAACAAAGAGAAAGAAGCTTCCTGAGAAACTTCTTTGTGTTCTGTGAAATCATCTCACAGAGTTACAGCTTTCCCCTCAAGAAGCCTTTCGCTAAGACAGTTCTAGTGGAATAGGCAAAGTGATATTTGGAAGCCCACAGTGGGCTATGGTGAAAAAGGAAATATCCTCCGATGAAATCTGGAAAGAAGCTTTCTGAGAAACTGCTTAGTGTTCTGTTAATTCATCTCACAGAGTTACATGTGTATTTCGTGGATCTCTTTGCTAGCCTTATTTCTGTGGAATCTGAGAACAGATATTTCGGATCCCTTTGAAGACTATAGGGCCAAAGGAAATATCCTCCGATAACAAAGAGAAAGAAGCTTTCTGAGAAACTTCTTTGTGTTCTGTGAAATCATCTCACAGAGTTACAGCTTCCCCTCCAGAAGCCTTTCGCTAAGACAGTTCTTGTGGAATTGGCAAAGTATTATTTGGAAGCCCATAGAGTGCTATGGTGAAAAAGGAAATATCCTCCGATGAAATCTGGAAAGAAGCTTTCTGAGAAACTGCTTAGTGTTCTGTTAATTCATCTCACAGAGTTACATGTGTATTTCGTGGATCTCTTTGCTAGCCTTATTTCTGTGAAATCTGAGAACAGATATTTCGGATCCCTTTGAAGACTATAGGGCCAAAGGAAATATCCTCCGATAACAAAGAGAAAGAAGCTTTCTGAGAAAATTCTTTGTGTTCTGTGAAATCATCTCACAGAGTTACAGCTTCCCCTCCAGAAGCCTTTCTCTAAGACAGTTCTTGTGGAATTGGCAAAGTGATATTTGGAAGCCCATAGAGGGCTATGATGAAAAAGGAAATATCCTCAGATGAAATCTGGAAAGAGGCTTTCTGAGAAACTGATTAGTGTTCTGTTAATTCATCTCACACAGTTACATCTGTATTTCGTGGATCTCTTTACTAGCCTTATTTCTGTGGAATCTGAGTACAGATATTTCGGATCCCAATGAAGACAATAGGGCAAAAGGAAATATACTCCTATAACAAAGAGAAAGAAGCTTTCTGAGAAACTTCTTTGTGTTCTGTGAAATCATCTCACAGAGTTACAGCTTTCCCCTCAAGAAGCCTTTCGCTAAGACAGTTCTTGTGGAATAGGCAAAGTGATATTTGGAAGCCCATAGAGGGCTATGGTGAAAAAGGAAATATCCTCAGATGAAATCTGGAAAGAAGCTTTCTGAGAAACTGCTTAGTGTTCTGTTAATTCATCTCACCGAGTTACATCTGTGTTTCGTTGATCTCTTTGCTAGCCTTATTTCTGTGGAATCTGAGAACAGATATTTCGGATCCCTTTGAAGACTATAGGGCCAAAGGAAATATCCTCCGATAACAAAGAGAAAGAAGCTTTCTGAGAAACTTCTTTGTGTTCTGTGAAATCATCTCACAGAGTTACAGCTTTCCCTTCAAGAAGCCTTTCGCTAAGTCAGTTCTTGTGGAATTGGCAAAGTGATATTTGGAAGCCCATAGAGGGCTATGGTGAAAAAGGAAATATACTCAGATGAAATCTGGAAAGAAGCTTTCTGAGAAACTGCTTAGTGTTCTGTTAATTCATCTCACAGAGTTACATGTGTATTTCGTGTATCTCTTGCCTAGCCTTATTTCTGTGGAATCTGACAACAGATATTTCGGAACCCTTTGAAGACTACAGGGCCAAAGGAAATATCATGCCAAAACAAAGAGCAAGAGCTTTCTGAGAAACTTCTTTGTGTTCTGTGAAATAATCTCACAGAGTTACAGCTTTCCCCTCAAGAAGCCTTTCGCTAAGACAGTTCTTGTGGAATAGGCAAAGTGATATTTGGAAGCCCATAGAGGGCTATGGTGAAAAAGGAAATATCCTCCGATGAAATATGGAAAGAAGCTTTCTGAGAAACTGCTTAGTGTTCTGTTAATTCATCTCACAGAGTTACATGTGTATTTCGTGGATCTCTTTGCTAGCCTTATTTCTGTGGAATCTGAGAACAGATATTTCGGATCCCTTTGAAGACTATAGGGCCAAAGGAAATATCCTCCGATAACAAAGAGAAAGAAGCTTTCTGAGAAACTTCTTTGTGTTCTGTGAAATCATCTCACAGAGTTACAGCTTTCCCCTCAAGAAGCCTTTCGCTAAGACAGTTCCTGTGGAATTGGCAAAGTGATATTTGGAAGCCCACAGTGAGCTATGGTGAAAAAGGAAATATCCTCCGATGAAATCTGGAAAGAAGCTTTCTGAGAAACTGCTTAGTGTTCTGTTAATTCATCTCACAGAGTTACATGTGTATTTCGTGGATCTCTTTGCAAGCCTTATTTCTGTGGAATCTGAGAACAGATATTTCGGAACCCTTTGAATACTATAGGGCCAAAGGAAATATCATGCCAAAACAAAGAGAAAGAAGCTTTCTGAGAAACTTCTTTGTGTTCTGTGAAATCATCTCACAGAGTTACAGCTTTCCCCTCAAGAAGCCTTTCGCTAAGACAGTTCTTGTGGAATTGGCAGTGATATTTGGAAGCCCATAGAGGGCTATGGTGAAAAAGGAAATATACTCAGATGAAATCTGGAAAGAAGCTTTCTGAGAAACTGCTTAGTGTTCTGTTAATTCATCTCACAGAGTTACATGTGTATTTCGTGTATCTCTTTCCTAGCCTTATTTCTGTGGAATCTGACAACAGATATTTCGGAACCCTTTGAAGACTGCAGGGCCAAAGGAAATATCATGCCAAAAAAAAGAGAAAGAAGCTTTCTGAGAAACTTCTTTATGTTCTGTGAAATCATCTCACAGAGTTACAGCTTTCCCCTCAAGAAGCCTTTCGCTAAGACAGTTCTTGTGGAATAGGCAAAGTGATATTTGGAAGCCCATAGAGGGCTATGGTGAAAAAGGAAATATCCTCAGATGAAATCTGGGAAGAAGCTTTCTGAGAAACTGCTTAGTGTTCTGTTAATTCAACTCACAGATTTACATGTGTATTTCGTGGATCTCTTTGCTAGCCTTATTTCTGTGGAATCTGAGAACAGATATTTCGGATCCCTTTGAAGACTATAGGGCGATAGGAAATATCCTCAGATAACAAAGAGAAAGAAGCTTTCTGAGAAACTTCTTTGTGTTCTGTGAAATCATCTCACAGAGTTACAGCCATCCCCTCAAGAAGCCTTTCGCTAAGACAGTTCTTGTGGAATTGGCAAAGTGATATTTGGAAGCCCACAGTGGGCTATGGTGAAAAAGGAAATATCCTCCGATGAAATCTGGAAAGAAGCTTTCTGAGAAACTGCTTGGTGTTCTGTTAATTCATCTCACAGAGTTACATGTGTATTTCGTGGATCTCTTTGCTAGCCTTATTTCTGTGGAATCTGAGAACAGATATTTCGGATCCCATTGAAGACTATAGGGCCAAAGGAAATATCCTCCCATAACAAAGAGAAAAAAGGTTTCTGAGAAACTTCTTTGTGTTCTGTGAAATCATCTCACAGAGTTACAGCTTTCTCCACAAGAACCCTTTCGCTGAGACAGTTCTTGTGGAATTGGCAAAGTGATATTTGGAAGCCCATAGAGGGCTATGGTGAAAAAGGAAATATCCTCCGATGAAATCTGGAAAGAAGATTTCTGAGAAACTGCTTAGTGTTCTGTTAATTCATCTCACAGAGTTACATGTGTATTTCGTGGATCTCTTTGCTAGCCATATTTCTGTGGAATCTGAGAACAGATATTTCGGATCCCTTTGAAGACTATAGGGCCAAAGGAAATATCCTCCCATGACAAAGAGAAAGAAGCTTTCTGACAAACTTCTTTGTGTTCTGTGAAATTATCTCAAGGAGTTACAGCTTCCCCTCCAGAAGCCTTTCGCTAAGACACTTCTTGTGGAATTGGCAAAGTGATATTTGGAAGCCCGTAGAGGGCTATGGTGAAAAAGGAAATATCCTCCGATGAAATCTGGAAAGAAGCTTTCTGAGAAACTGCTTAGTGTTCTGTTAATTCATCTCACAGAGTTACATGTGTATTTCGTGTATCTCTTTCCTAGCCTTATTTCTGTGGAATCTGACAACAGATATTTCGGAACCCTTTGAAGACTACAGGGCCAAAGGAAATATCATGCCAAAACAAAGAGAAAGAAGCTTTCTGAGAAACTTCTTTGTGTTCTGTGAAATCATCTCACAGAGTTACAGCTTTCCACTCAAGAAGCCTTTCGCTAAGACAGTTCTTGTGGAATTGGCAAAGTGATATTTGGAAGCCCATAGAGGGCTATGGTGAAAAAGGAAATATCCTCAGATGAAATCTGGAAAGAAGCTTTCTGAGAAACTGCTTAGTGTTCTGTTAATTCATCTCACAGAGTTACATGTGTATTTCGTGGATCTCTTTGCTAGCCTTATTTCTATGGAATCTGAGAACAGATATTTCGGATCCCTTTGAAGACTATAGGGCCAAAGGAAATATCCTCCGAAAACAAAGAGAAAGAAGCTTTCTGAGAAACTTCTTTGTGTTCTGTGAAATCATCTCACAGAGTTACAGCTTTCCCCTTAATAAGCCTTTCGCTAAGAGAGTTCTTGTGGAATTGGCAAAGTGATATTTGGAAGCCCATAGAGGGCTATGGTGAAAAAGGAAATATCCTCCGATGAAATCTGGAAAGAAGCTTTCTGAGAAACTGCTTAGTGTTCAGTTAATTCATCTCACAGAGTTACATGTGTATTTCGTGGATCTCTTTGCTACCCTTATTTCTGTGGAATCTGAGAACAGATATTTCGGATCCCTTTGAAGACTATAGGGCCAAAGGAAATATCCTCCGATAACAAAGAGAAAGAAGTTTTCTGAGAAACTTATTTGTGTTCTGTGAAATCATCTCACAGAGTTACAGCTTTCCCCTCAAGAAGCCTTTCCCAAAGACAGTTCTTGTGGAATAGGCAAAGTGATATTTGGAAGCCCATAGAGGGCTATGGTTAAAAAGGAAATATCCTCCGATGAAATCTGGAAAGAAGCTTTCTGAGAAACTGCTTAGTGTTCTGTTAATTCATCTCACAGAGTTACATGTGTATTTCGTGTATCTCTTTCCTAGCCTTATTTCTGTGGAATCTGAGAACAGATATTTCGGAACCCTTTGAAGACTATAGGGCCAAAGGAAATATCCTCCGATAACAAAGAGAAAGAAGGTTTCTGAGAAACTTCTTTGTGTTCTGTGAAATCATCTCACAGAGTTACAGCTTTCCCCTCAAGAAGCCTTTCGCTAAGACAGTTCTTGTGGAATTGGCAAAGTGATATTTGGAAGCCCATAGAGGGCTATGATGAAAAAGGAAATATCCTCAGATGAAATCTGGAAAGAGGCTTTCTGAGAAACTGCTTAGTGTTCTGTTAATTCATGTCACACAGTTACATCTGTATTTCGTGGATCTCTTTACTAGCCTTATTTCTGTGGAATCTGAGTACAGATATTTCGGATCCCAATGAAGACAATAGGGCAAAAGGAAATATCCTCCTATAACAAAGAGAAAGAAGCTTCCTGAGAAACTTCTTTGTGTTCTGTGAAATCATCTCACAGAGTTACAGCTTTCCCCTCAAGAAGCCTTTCGCTAAGACAGTTCTTGTTGAATAGGCAAAGTGATATTTGGAAGCCCATAGAGGGCTATGGTGAAAAAGGAAATATCCTCAGATGAAATCTGGAAAGAAGCTTTCTGAGAAACTGCTTAGTGTTCTGTTAATTCATCTCACAGAGTTACATCTGTATTTCGTTGATATCTTTGCTAGCCTTATTTCTGTGGAATCTGAGAACAGATAATTCGGATCCCTTTGAAGACTATAGGGCCAAAGGAAATATCCTCCCATAACAAAGAGAAAAAAGGTTTCTGAGAAACTTCTTTGTGTTCTGTGAAATCATCTCACAGAGTTACAGCTTTCTCCTCAAGAACCCTTTCGCTAAGACAGTTCTTGTGGAATTGGCAAAGTGATATTTGGAAGCCCATAGAGGGCTATGGTGAAAAAGGAAATATCCTCCGATGAAATCTGGAAAGAAGCTTTCTGAGAAACTGCTTAGTGTTCTGTTAATTCATCTCACAGAGTTACATGTGTATTTCGTGGATCTCTTTGCAAGCCTTATTTCTGTGGAATCTGAGAACAGATATTTCGGATCCCTTTGAAGACTATAGGGCCAAAGGAAATACCCTCCGATAACAAAGAGAAAGAAGCTTTCTGAGAAACTTCTTTGTGTTCTGTGAAATCATCTCACAGAGTTACAGCTTTCCCCTCAAGAAGCCTTTCGCTAAGACAGTTCTTGTGGAATAGGCAAAGTGATATTTGGAAGCCCACAGTGGGCTATGGTGAAAAAGGAAATATAATCAGATAAAATCTGGAAAGAAGCTTTCTGAGAAACTGCTTAGTGTTCTGTTAATTCATCTCACAGAGTTACATGTGTATTTCGTGGATCTCTTTGCTAGCCTTATTTCTGTGGAATCTGAGAACAGATATTTCGGAACCCTTTGAAGACTATAGGGCCAAAGGAAATATCATGCCAAAACAAAGAGAAAGAAGCTTTCTGAGAAACTTCTTTGTGTTTTGTGAAATGATCTCACAGAGTTACAGCTTTCCCCTCAAGAAGCCTTTCGCTAAGACAGTTCTTGGGGAATTGGCAAAGTGATATTTGGAAGCCCATAGAGGGCTATCGTGAAAAAGGAAATATCCTCAGATGAAATCTGGAAAGAAGCTTTCTGAGAAACTGTTTAGTGTTCTGTTAATTCATCTCACAGAGTTACATGTGTATTTCGTGGATCTCTTTGCTAGCCTTATTTCTGTGGAATCTGAGAACCGATATTTCGGATTCCTTTGAAGACTATAGGGCCAAAGGAAATATCCTCCGATAACAAAGAGAAAGAAGCTTTCTGAGAAACTTCTTTGTGTTCTGTGAAATCATCTCACAGAGTTACAGCTTTCCCCTGAATAAGCCTTTCGCTAAGAGAGTTCTTGTGGAATTGGCAAAGTGATATTTGGAAGCCCATAGAGGGCTATGGTGACAAAGGAAATATCCTCACAGGAAATCTGGAAAGAAGCTTTTTGAGAAACTGCTTAGTGTTCTGTTAACTCATCTCACAGAGTTACATGTGTATTTCGTGGATCTCTTTGCTAGCCTTATTTCTGTGGAATCTGAGAACAGATATTTCGGATCCCTTTGAAGACTATAGGGCCAAAGGAAATATCCTCCGATAACAAAGAGAAAGAAGCTTTCTGAGAAACTTCTTTGTGTTCTGTGAAATCATCTCACAGAGTTACAGCTTTCCCCTCCAGAAGCCTTTCGCTAAGACAGTTCTTGTGGAATAGGCAAAGTGATATTTGGAAGCCCACAGTGGGCTATGGTGAAAAAGGAAATATCCTCCGATGAAATCTGGAAAGAAGCTTTCTGAGAAACTGCTTAGTGTTCTGTTAATTCATCTCACAGAGTTACATGTGTATTTCGTGGATCTCTTTGCTAGCCTTATTTCTGTGGAATCTGAGAACAGATATTTCGGATCCCATTGAAGACTATAGGGCCAAAGGAAATATCCTCCCATAACAAAGAGAAAAAAGGTTTCTGAGAAACTTCTTTGTGTTCTGTGAAATCATCTCACAGAGTTACAGCTTTCTCCTCAAGAACCCTTTCGCTAAGACAGTTCTTGTGGAATTGGCAAAGTGATATTTGGAACCCCTAGAGGGCTATGGTGAAAAAGGAAATATCCTCAGATGAAATCTGGAAAGAAGCTTTCTGAGAAACTGCTTAGTGTTCTGTTAATTCATCTCACAGAGTTACATGTGTGTTTCGTGGATCTCTTTGCTAGCCATATTTCTGTGGAATCTGAGAACAGATTTTTCGGATCCCATTGAAGACTATAGGGCCAAAGGAAATATCCTTCGATAACAAAGAGAAAGAAGCTTTCTGAGAAACTTCTTTGTGTTCTGTGAAATCATCTCACAGAGTTACAGCTTTCCACTCAAGAAGCCTTTCGCTAAGACAGTTCTTGTGGAATTGGCAAAGTGATATTTGGAAGCCCATAGAGGGCTATGGTGAAAAAGGAAATATCCTCAGATGAAATCTGGAAAGAAGCTTTCTGAGAAACTGCTTAGTGTTCTGTTAATTCATCTCACAGAGTTACATGTGTATTTCGTGGATCTCTTTGCTAGCCTTATTTCTGTGGAATCTGAGAACCGATATTTCGGATCCCTTTGAAGACTATAGGGCCAAAGGAAATATCCTCCGATAACAAAGAGAAAGAAGTTTTCTGAGAAACTTATTTGTGTTCTGTGAAATCATCTCACAGAGTTACAGCTTTCCCCTCAAGAAGCCTTTCCCAAAGACAGTTCTTGTGGAATAGGCAAAGTGATATTTGGAAGCCAATAGAGGGCTATGGTTAAAAAGGAAATATCCTCCGATGAAATCTGGAAAGAAGCTTTCTGAGAAACTGCTTAGTGTTCTGTTAATTCATCTCACAGAGTTACATGTGTATTTCGTGTATCTCTTTCCTAGCCTTATTTCTGTGGAATCTGAGAACAGATATTTCGGAACCCTTTGAAGACTATAGGGCCAAAGGAAATATCCTCCGATAACAAAGAGAAACAAGCTTTCTGAGAAACTTCTTTGTGTTCTGTGAAATCATCTCACAGAGTTACAGCTTTCCCCTCAAGAAGCCTTTCGCTAAGACAGTTCTTGTGGAATTGGCAAAGTGATATTTGGAAGCCCATAGAGGGCTATGATGAAAAAGGAAATATCCTCAGATGAAATCTGGAAAGAGGCTTTCTGAGAAACTGCTTAGTGTTCTGTTAATTCATCTCACACAGTTACATCTGTATTTCGTGGATCTCTTTACTAGCCTTATTTCTGTGGAATCTGAGTACAGATATTTCGGATCCCTTTGAAGACAATAGGGCAAAAGGAAATATCCTCCTATAACAAAGAGAAAGAAGCTTTCTGAGAAACTTCTTTGTGTTCTGTGAAATCATCTCACAGAGTTACACCTTTCCCCTCAAGAAGCCTTTGGCTAAGACAGTTCTTGTTGAATAGGCAAAGTGATATTTGGAAGCCCATAGAGGGCTATGGTGAAAAAGGAAATATCCTCAGATGAAATCTGGAAAGAAGCTTTCTGAGAAACTGCTTAGTGTTCTGTTAATTCATCTCACAGAGTTACATCTGTATTTCGTTGATATCTTTGCTAGCCTTATTTCTGTGGAATCTGAGAACAGATAATTCGGATCCCTTTGAAGAATATAGGGCCAAAGGAAATATCCTCCCATAACAAAGAGAAAAAAGGTTTCTGAGAACCTTCTTTGTGTTCTGTGAAATCATCTCACAGAGTTACAGCTTTCTTCTCAAGAACCCTTTCGCTAAGACAGTTCTTGTGGAATTGGCAAAGTGATATTTGAAAGCCCATAGAGGGCTATGGTGAAAAAGGAAATATCCTCCGATGAAATCTGGAAAGAAGCTTTCTGAGAAACTGCTTAGTGTTCTGTTAATTCATCTCACAGAGTTACATGTGTATTTCGTGGATCTCTTTGCTAGCCTTATTTCTGTGGAATCTGAGAACAGATATTTCGGATCCCTTTGAAGACTATAGGGCCAAAGGAAATATACTCCTATAACAAAGAGAAAGAAGCTTTCTGAGAAACTTCTTTGTGTTCTGTGAAATAATCTCACAGAGTTACAGCTTTCCCCTCAAGAAGCCTTTCGCTAAGACAGTTCTTGTGGAATAGGCAAAGTGATATTTGGAAGCCCATAGAGGGCTATGTTGAAAAAGGAAATATCCTCAGATGAAATCTGGAAAGAAGCTTTCTGAGAAACTGCTTAGTGTTCTGTTAATTCATCTCACAGATTTACATGTGTATTTCGTGGATCTCTTTGCTAGCCTTATTTCTGTGGAATCTGAGAACAGATATTTCGGATCCCTTTGAAGACTATAGGGCCAAAGGAAATATCCTCCGATAACAAAGAGAAAGAAGCTTTCTGAGAAACTTCTTTGTGTTCTGTGAAATCATCTCACAGAGTTACAGCTTTCTCCTCAAGAACCCTTTCGCTAAGACAGTTCTTGTGGAATTGGCAAAGTGATATTTGGAAGCCCATAGAGGGCTATGGTGAAAAAGGAAATATCCTCAGATGAAATCTGGAAAGAAGCTTTCTGAGACACTGCTTAGTGTTCTGTTAATTCATCTCACAGAGTTACATGTATATTTCGTGGATCTCTTTGCTAGCCTTATTTCTGTGGAATCTGAGAACAGATATTTCGGAACCCTTTGAAGACTATAGGGCCAAAGGAAATATCATGCCAAAACAAAGAGAAAGAAGCTTTCTGAGAAACTTCTTTGTGTTCTGTGAAATCATCTCACAGAGTTACAGCTTTCCCCTCAAGAAGCCTTTCGCTAAGACAGTTCTTGTGGAATTGGCAAAGTCATATTTGGAAGCCCATAGAGGGCTATGGTGAAAAAGGAAATATACTCAGATGAAATCTGGAAAGAAGCTTTCTGAGAAACTGCTTAGTGTTCTGTTAATTCATCTCACAGAGTTACATGTGTATTTCGTGTATCTCTTTCCTAGCCTTATTTCTGTGGAATCTGACAACAGATATTTCGGAACCCTTTGAAGACTGCAGGGCCAAAGGAAATATCATGCCAAAAAAAAGAGAAAGAAGCTTTCTGAGAAACTTCTTTGTGTTCTGTGAAATCATCTCACAGAGTTACAGCTTTCCCCTCAAGAAGCCTTTCGCTAAGACAGTTCTTGTGGAATAGGCAAAGTGATATTTGGAAGCCCATAGAGGGCTATGGTGAAAAAGGAAATATCCTCAGATGAAATCTGGGAAGAAGCTTTCTGAGAAACTGCTTAGTGTTCTGGTAATTCATCTCACAGAGTTACATGTGTATTTCGTGGATCTCTTTGCTAGCCTTATTTCTGTGGAATCTGAGAACAGATATTTCGGATCCCTTTGAAGACTATAGGGCGAAAGGAAATATCCTCAGATAACAAAGAGAAAGAAGCTTTCTGAGAAACTTCTTTGTGTTCTGTGAAATCATCTCACAGAGTTACAGCTTTCCCCTCAAGAAGCCTTTCGCTAAGACAGTTCTTGTGGAATTGGCAAAGTGATATTTGGAAGCCCACAGTGGGATATGGTGAAAAAGGAAATATCCTCCGATGAAATCTGGAAAGAAGCTTTCTGAGAAACTGCTTAGTGTTCTGTTAATTCATCTCACAGAGTTACATGTGTATTTCGTGGATCTCTTTGCTAGCCTTATTTCTGTGGAATCTGAGAACAGATATTTCGGATCCCATTGAAGACTATAGGGCCAAAGGAAATATCCTCCCATAACAAAGAGAAAAGAGGTTTCTGAGAAACTTCTTTGTGTTCTGTGAAATCATCTCACAGAGTTACAGCTTTCTCCACAAGAACCCTTTCGCTGAGACAGTTCTTGTGGAATTGGCAAAGTGATATTTGGAAGCCCATAGAGGGCTATGGTGAAAAAGGAAATATCCTCAGATGATCTGGAAAGAAGCTTTCTGAGAAACTGCTTAGTGTTCTGTTAATTCATCTCACAGAGTTACATGTGTATTTCGTGGATCTCTTTGCTAGTCATATTTCTGTGGAATCTGAGAACAGATATTTCGGATCCCTTTGAAGACTATAGGGCCAAAGGAAATATCCTCCCATAACAAAGAGAAAGAAGCTTTCTGAGAAACTTCTTTGTGTTCTGTGAAATTATCTCAAGGAGTTACAGCTTCCCCTGCAGAAGCCTTTCGCTAAGACAGTTCTTGTGGAATTGGCAAAGTGATATTTGGAAGCTCGTAGAGGGCTATGGTGAAAAAGGAAATATCCTCCGATGAAATCTGGAAAGAAGCTTTCTGAGAAACTGCTTAGTGTTCTGTTAATTCATCTCACAGAGTTACATGTGTATTTCGTGTATCTCTTTCCTAGCCTTATTTCTGTGGAATCTGACAACAGATATTTCGGAACCCTTTGAAGACTACAGGGCCAAAGGAAATATCATGCCAAAACAAAGAGAAAGAAGCTTTCTGAGAAACTTCTTTGTGTTCTGTGAAATCATCTCACAGAGTTACAGCTTTCCACTCAAGAAGCCTTTCGCTAAGACAGTTCTTGTGGAATTGGCAAAGTGATATTTGGAAGCCCATAGAGGGCTATGGTGAAAAAGGAAATATCCTCAGATGAAATCTGGAAAGAAGCTTTCTGAGAAACTGCTTAGTGTTCTGTTAATTCATCTCACAGAGTTACATGTGTATTTCGTGGATCTCTTTGCTAGCCTTATTTCTATGGAATCTGAGAACAGATATTTCGGATCCCTTTGAAGACTATAGGGCCAAAGGAAATATCCTCCGATAACAAAGAGAAAGAAGCTTTCTGAGAAACTTCTTTGCGTTCTGTGAAATCATCTCACAGAGTTACAGCTTTCCCCTGAATAAGCCTTTCGCTAAGAGAGTTCTGGTGGAATTGGCAAAGTGATATTTGGAAGCCCTTAGAGGGCTACGGTGAAAAAGGAAATATCCTCCGATGAAATCTGGAAAGAAGCTTTCTGAGAAACTGCTTAGTGTTCTGTTAATTCATCTCACAGAGTTACATGTGTATTTCGTGGATCTCTTTGCTAGCCTTATTTCTGTGGAATCTGAGAACCGATATTTCGGATCCCTTTGAAGACTATAGGGCCAAAGGAAATATCCTCTGATAACAAAGAGAAAGAAGTTTTCTGAGAAACTTATTTGTGTTCTGTGAAATCATCTCACAGAGTTACAGCTTTCCCCTCAAGAAGCCTTTCCCAAAGACAGTTCTTGTGGAATAGGCAAAGTGATATTTGGAAGCCCATAGAGGGCTATGGTTAAAAAGGAAATATCCTCCGATGAAATCTGGAAAGAAGCTTTCTGAGAAACTGCTTAGTGTTCTGTTAATTCATCTCACAGAGTTACATGTGTATTTCGTGTATCTCTTTCCTAGCCTTATTTCTGTGGAATCTGAGAACAGATATTTCGGAACCCTTTGAAGACAATAGGGCCAAAGGAAATATCCTCCGATAACAAAGAGAAACAAGCTTTCTGAGAAACTTCTTTGTGTTCTGTGAAATCATCTCACAGAGTTACAGCTTTCCCCTCAAGAAGCCTTTCGCTAAGACAGTTCTTGTGGAATTGGCAAAATGATATTTGGAAGCCCAAAGAGGGCTATGATGAAAAAGGAAATATCCTCAGATGAAATCTGGAAAGAGGCTTTCTGAGAAACTGCTTAGTGTTCTGTTAATTCATCTCACACAGTTACATCTGTATTTCGTGGATCTCTTTACTAGCCTTATTTCTGTGGAATCTGAGTACAGATATTTCGGATCCCAATGAAGACAATAGGGCAAAGGAAATATCCTCCGATAACAAAGAGAAAGAAGCTTTCTGAGAAACTTCTTTGTGTTCTGTGAAATCATCTCACAGAGTTACAGCTTTCCCCTCAAGAAGCCTTTCGCTAAGACAGTTCTTGTTGAATAGGCAAAGTGATATTTGGAAGCCCATAGAGGGCTATGGTGAAAAAGGAAATATCCTCAGATGAAATCTGGAAAGAAGCTTTCTGAGAAACTGCTTAGTGTTCTGTTAATTCATCTCACAGAGTTACATCTGTATTTCGTTCATCTCTTTGCTAGCCTTATTTCTGTGGAATCTGAGAACAGATAATTCGGATCCCTTTGAAGACTATAGGGCCAAAGGAAATATCCTCCCATAACAAAGAGAAAAAAGGTTTCTGAGAAACTTCTTTGTGTTCTGTGAAATCATCTCACAGAGTTACACCTTTCTCCTCAAGAACCCTTTCGCTAAGACAGTTCTTGTGGAATTGGCAAAGTGATATTTGGAAGCCCATAGAGGGCTATGGTGAAAAAGGAAATATCCTCCGATGAAATCTGGAAAGAAGCTTTCTGAGAAACTGCTTAGTGTTCTGTTAATTCATCTCACAGAGTTACATGTGTATTTCGTGGATCTCTTTGCTAGCCTTATTTCTGTGGAATCTGAGAACAGATATTTCGGATCCCTTTGAAGACTATAGGGCCAAAGGAAATATCCTCCGATAACAAAGAGAAAGAAGCTTTCTGAGAAACTTCTTTGTGTTCTGTGAAATCATCTCACAGAGTTACAGCTTTCCCCTCAAGAAGCCTTTCGCTAAGACAGTTCTTGTGGAATAGGCAAAGTGATATTTGGAAGCCCATAGAGGGCTATGGTGAAAAAGGAAATATCCTCAGATGAAATCTGGAAAGAAGCTTTCTGAGAAACTGCTTAGTGTTCTGTTAATTCATCTCACAGAGTTACATGTGTATTTCGTTTATCTCTTTGCTAGCCTTATTTCTGTGGAATCTGAGAACAGATATTTCGGATCCCTTTGAAGACTATAGGGCCAAAGGAAATATCCTCCGATAACAAAGAGAAAGAAGCTTTCTGAGAAACTTCTTCGTGTTCTGTGAAATCATCTCACAGAATTACAGCTTCCCCTCCAGAAGCCTTTCGCTAAGACAGTTCTTGTGGAATAGGCAAAGTGATATTTGGAAGCCCATAGAGGGCTATGGTGAAAAAGGAAATATCCTCCGATGAAATCTGGAAAGAAGCTTTCTGAGAAACTGCTTAGTGTTCTGTTAATTCATCTCACAGAGTTACATGTGTATTTCGTGGATCTCTTTGCTAGCCTTATTTCTGTGGAATCTGAGAACCGATATTTCGGATCCCTTTGAAGACTATAGGGCCAAAGGAAATATCCTCCCATAACAAAGAGAAAGAAGCTTTCTGACATACTTCTTTGTGTTCTGTGAAATCATCTCAAGGAGTTACTGCTTCCCCTCCAGAAGCCTTTCTCTAAGACAGTTCTTGTGGAATTGGCAAAGTGATATTTGGAAGCCCGTAGAGGGCTGGTGAAAAAGGAAATATACTCCGATGAAATCTGGAAAGAAGATTTCTGAGAAACTGCTTAGTGTTCTGTTAATTCATCTCACAGAGTTACATGTGTATTTCATGTATCTCTTTCCTAGCCTTATTTCTTTGGAATCTGAGAATAGATATTTCGGAACCCTTTGAAGACTATAAGGCCAAAGGAAATATCATGCCAAAGCAAAGAGAAAGAAGCTTTCTGAGAAACTTCTTTGTGTTCTGTGAAATCATCTCACAGAGTTACAGCTTTCCCCTCAAGAAGCCTTTCGCTAAGACAGTTCTTGTGGAATTGGCAAAGTGATATTTGGAAGCCCATAGAGGGCTATGGTGAAAAAGGAATATCCTCAGATGAAATCTGGAAAGAAGCTTTCTGAGAAACTGCTTAGTGTTCTGTTAATTCATCTCACAGAGTTACATCTCTATTTCGTGGATCTCTTTACTAGCCTTATTTCTGTGGAATCTGAGTACAGATATTTCGGATCCCATTGAAGACTATAGGGCCAAAGGAAATATCCTCCGATAACAAAGAGAAAGAAGTTTTCTGAGAAACTTCTTTGTGTTCTGTGAAATCATCTCACAGAGTTACAGCTTTCCCCTCAAGAAGCCTTTCCCAAAGACAGTTCTTGTGGAATAGGCAAAGTGATATTTGGAAGCCCATAGAGGGCTATTGTTAAAAAGGAAATATCCTCAGATGAAATCTGGAAAGAAGCTTTCTGAGAAACTGCTTAGTGTTCTGTTAATTCATCTCACAGAGTTACATGTGTATTTCCTGTATCTCTTTACTAGCCTTATTTCTGTGGAATCTGAGAACAGATATTTCGGAACCCTTTGAAGACTATAGGGCCAAAGGAAATATCCTCCGATAACAAAGAGAAAGAAGCTTTCTGAGAAACTTCTTTGTGTTCTGTGAAATCATCTCACAGAGTTACAGCTTTCCCCTCAAGAAGCCTTTCGCTAAGACAGTTCTTGTGGAATTGGCAAAGTGATATTTGGAAGCCCATAGAGGGCTATGATGAAAAAGGAAATATCCTCAGATGAAATCTGTAAAGAGGCTTTCTAAGAAACTGCTTAGTGTTCTGTTAATTCATCTCACACAGTTACATCTGTATTTCGTGGATGTCTTTACTAGCCTTATTTCTGTGGAATCTGAGTACAGGTATTTCGGATCCCAATGAAGACAATAGGGCAAAAGGAAATATCCTCCTATAACAAAGAGAAAGAAGCTTTCTGAGAAACTTCTTTGTGTTCTGTGAAATCATCTCACAGAGTTACAGCTTTCCCCTCAAGAAGCCTTTCGCTAAGACAGTTCTTGTTGAATAGGCAAAGTGATATTTGGAAGCCCATAGATGGCTATGGTGAAAAAGGAAATATCCTCAGATGAAATCTGGAAAGAAGCTTTCTGAGAAACTGCTTAGTGTTCTGTTAATTCATCTCACAGAGTTACATCTGTATTTCGTTGATCTCTTTGCTAGCCTTATTTCTGTGGAATCTCAGAACAGATATTTCGGATCCCTTTGAAGACTATAGGGCCAAAGGAAATATCCTCCTATAACAAAGAGAAAGAAGCTTTCTGAGAAACTTCTTTGTGTTCTGTGAAATCAACTCACAGAGTTACAGCTTTCCCCTCAAGAAGCCTTTCGCTAAGACAGTTCTTGTGGAATAGGCAAAGTGTTATTTGGAAGCCCACAGTGTGCTATGGTGAAAAAGGAAATATCCTCAGATAAAATCTGGAAAGAAGGTTTCTGAGAAACTGCTTAGTGTTCTGTTAATTCATCTCACAGAGTTACATGTGTATTTCGTGGATCTCTTTGCTAGCCTTATTTCTGTGGAATCTGAGAACAGATATTTCGGAACCCTTTGAAGACTATAGGGCCAAAGGAAATATCATGCCAAAACAAAGAGAAAGAAGCTTTCTGAGAAACTTCTTTGTGTTCTGTGAAATCATCTCACAGAGTTACAGCTTTCCCCTCAAGAAGCCTTTCGCTAAGACAGTTCTTGTGGAATTGGCAAAGTGATATTTGGAAGCCCATAGAGGGCTATCGTGAAAAAGGAAATATCCTCAGATGAAATCTGGAAAGAAGCTTTCTGAGAAACTGCTTAGTGTTCTGTTAATTCATCTCACAGAGTTACATGTGTATTTCGTGTATCTCTTGCCTAGCCTTATTTCTGTGGAATCTGACAACAGATATTTCGGAACCCTTTGAAGACTACAGGGCCAAGGGAAATATCATGCCAAAACAAAGAGGAAGAGCTTTCTGAGAAACTTCTTTGTGTTCTGTGAAATAATCTCACAGAGTTACAGCTTTCTCCTCAAGAACCCTTTCGCTAAGACAGTTCTTGTGGAATAGGCAAACTGATATTTGGAATCCCATAGAGGGCTACGGTGAAAAAGGAAATATCCTCAGATGAAATCTGGAAAGAAGCTTTCTGAGAAACTGCTTAGTGTTCTGTTAATTCATCTCACAAAGTTACATGTGTATTTCGTGGATCTCTTTGCTAGCCTTATTTCTGTGGAATCTGAGAACAGATATTTCGGATCCCTTTGAAGACTATAGGGCCAAAGGAAATATCCTCCGATAACAAAGAGAAAGAAGCTTTCTGAGAAACTTCTTTGTGTTCTGTGAAATCATCTCACAGAGTTACAGCTTCCTCTCCAGAAGCCTTTCGCTAAGACAGTTCTTGTGGAATTGGCAAAGTGATATTTGGAAGCCCATAGAGGGCTATGGTGAAAAAGGAAATATCCTCCGATGAAATCTGGAAAGAAGCTTTCTGAGAAACTGCTTAGTGTTCTGTTAATTCATCTCACAGAGTTATATGTGCATTTCGTGGATCTCTTTGCTAGCCTTATTTCTGTGGAATCTGAGAACCGATATTTCGGATCCCTTTGAAGACTATAGGGCCAAAGGAAATATCCTCCGATAACAAAGAGAAAGAAGTTTTCTGAGAAACTTCTTTGTGTTCTGTGAAATCATCTCACAGAGTTACAGCTTTCCCCTCCAGAAGCCTTTCCCAAAGACAGTTCTTGTGGAATTGGCAAAGTGATATTTGGAAGCCCATAGAGGGCTATGGTGAAAATGGAAATATCCTCAGATGAATTCTGGAAAGAAGCTTTCTGAGAAACTGCTTAGTGTTCTGTTAATTCATCTCACAGAGTTACATGTGTATTTCGTGGAACTCTTTGCTAGCCTTATTTCTGTGGAATCTGAGAACAGATAATTTGGATCCCATTGAAAACTATAGGGACAAAGGAAATATCCTCCGATAACAAAGAGAAAGAAGGTTTCTGAGAAACTTCGTTGTGTTCTGTGAAATCATCTCACAGAATTACAGCTTTCCCCTCAAGAACCCTTTCGCTAAGACAGTTCTTTTGGAATTTGCAAAGTGATATTTGGAAGCCCATAGAGGGCTATGGTGAAAAAGGAAATATCCTCAGATGAAATCTGGAAAGAAGCTTTCTGAGAAACTGCTTAGTGTTCTGTTAATTCATCTCACAGAGTTACATGTGTGTTTCGTGGATCTCTTTGCGAGCCTTATTTCTGTGGAATATGAGAACAGATATTTCGGATCCCTTTGAAAACTATAGGGCCAAAGGAAATATCCTCCGATAACAAAGAGAAAGAAGGTTTCTGAGAAACTTCTTTGTGTTCTGTGAAATCATCTCACAGAGTTACAGCTTTCCCCTCAAGAAGCCTTTCGCTAACACAGCTCTTGTGGAATAGGCAAAGTGATATTTGGAAGCCCATAGAGGGTTTGGTGAAAAAGGAAATATCCTCCGATGAAATCTGGAAAGAAGCTTTCTGAGAAACTGCTTAGTGTTCTGTTAATTCATCTCACAGAGTTACATGTGTATTTCGTGGATCTCTTTGCTAGCGTTATTTCTGTGGAATCTGAGAACAGATATTTCGGAACCCGTTGAAGACTATAGGGCCAAAGGAAATATCATGCCAAAACAAAGAGAAAGAAGCTTTCTGACAAACTTCTTTGTGTTTTGTGAAATCATCTCACAGAGTTACAGCTTTCCCCTCAAGAAGCCTTTCGCTAAGACAGTTCTTGTGGAATTGGCAAAGTGATATTTCGAATCCCATAGAGGGCTATGGTGAAAAAGGAAATATCCTCAGAAGAAATCTGGAAAGAAGCTTTCTGAGAAACTGCTTAGGGTTCTGTTAATTCATCTCACAGAGTTACATGTTTATTTCGTGGATCTCTTTGCTAGCCTTATTTCTGTGGAATCTGAGAACAGATATTTCGGATCCCTTTGAAGACTATAGGGCCAAAGGAAGTATCCTCCGATAACAAAGAGAAAGAAGCTTTCTCAGAAACTTCTTTGTGTTCTGTGAAATCATCTCACAGAGTTACAGCTTTCCCCTCAAGAAGCCTTTCGCTAAGACAGTTCTTGTGGAATTGGCAAAGTCATATTTGGAAGCCCATAGAGGGCTATGGTGAAAAAGGAAATATACTCAGATGAAATCTGGAAAGAAGCTTTCTGAGAAACTGCTTAGTGTTCTGTTAATTCATCTCACAGAGTTACATGTGTATTTCGTGTATCTCTTTCCTAGCCTTATTTCTGTGGAATCTGACAACAGATATTTCGGAACCCTTTGAAGACTGCAGGGCCAAAGGAAATATCATGCCAAAAAAAAGAGAAAGAAGCTTTCTGAGAAACTTCTTTGTGTTCTGTGAAATCATCTCACAGAGTTACAGCTTTCCCCTCAAGAAGCCTTTCGCTAAGACAGTTCTTGTGGAATAGGCAAAGTGATATTTGGAAGCCCATAGAGGGCTATGGTGAAAAAGGAAATATCCTCAGATGAAATCTGGGAAGAAGCTTTCTGAGAAACTGCTTAGTGTTCTGGTAATTCATCTCACAGAGTTACATGTGTATTTCGTGGATCTCTTTGCTAGCCTTATTTCTGTGGAATCTGAGAACAGATATTTCGGATCCCTTTGAAGACTATAGGGCGAAAGGAAATATCCTCAGATAACAAAGAGAAAGAAGCTTTCTGAGAAACTTCTTTGTGTTCTGTGAAATCATCTCACAGAGTTACAGCTTTCCCCTCAAGAAGCCTTTCGCTAAGACAGTTCTTGTGGAATTGGCAAAGTGATATTTGGAAGCCCACAGTGGGCTATGGTGAAAAAGGAAATATCCTCCGATGAAATCTGGAAAGAAGCTTTCTGAGAAACTGCTTAGTGTTCTGTTAATTCATCTCACAGAGTTACATGTGTATTTCGTGGATCTCTTTGCTAGCCTTATTTCTGTGGAATCTGAGAACAGATATTTCGGATCCCATTGAAGACTATAGGGCCAAAGGAAATATCCTCCCATAACAAAGACAAAAGAGGTTTCTGAGAAACTTCTTTGTGTTCTGTGAAATCATCTCACAGAGTTACAGCTTTCTCCACAAGAACCCTTTCGCTGAGACAGTTCTTGTGGAATTGGCAAAGTGATATTTGGAAGCCCATAGAGGGCTATGGTGAAAAAGGAAATATCCTCAGATGAAATCTGGAAAGAAGCTTTCTGAGAAACTGCTTAGTGTTTTGTTAATTCATCTCACAGAGTTACATGTGTATTTCGTGGATCTCTTTGCTAGTCATATTTCTGTGGAATCTGAGAACAGATATTTCGGATCCCTTTGAAGACTATAGGGCCAAAGGAAATATCCTCCCATAACAAAGAGAAAGAAGCTTTCTGAGAAACTTCTTTGTGTTCTGTGAAATTATCTCAAGGAGTTACAGCTTCCCCTGCAGAAGCCTTTCGCTAAGACAGTTCTTGTGGAATTGGCAAAGTGATATTTGGAAGCTCGTAGAGGGCTATGGTGAAAAAGGAAATATCCTCCGATGAAATCTGGAAAGAAGCTTTCTGAGAAACTGCTTAGTGTTCTGTTAATTCATCTCACAGAGTTACATGTGTATTTCGTGTATCTCTTTCCTAGCCTTATTTCTGTGGAATCTGACAACAGATATTTCGGAACCCTTTGAAGACTACAGGGCCAAAGGAAATATCATGCCAAAACAAAGAGAAAGAAGCTTTCTGAGAAACTTCTTTGTGTTCTGTGAAATCATCTCACAGAGTTACAGCTTTCCACTCAAGAAGCCTTTCGCTAAGACAGTTCTTGTGGAATTGGCAAAGTGATATTTGGAAGCCCATAGAGGGCTATGGTGAAAAAGGAAATATCCTCAGATGAAATCTGGAAAGAAGCTTTCTGAGAAACTGCTTAGTGTTCTGTTAATTCATCTCACAGAGTTACATGTGTATTTCGTGGATCTCTTTGCTAGCCTTATTTCTATGGAATCTGAGAACAGATATTTCGGATCCCTTTGAAGACTATAGGGCCAAAGGAAATATCCTCCGATAACAAAGAGAAAGAAGCTTTCTGAGAAACTTCTTTGCGTTCTGTGAAATCATCTCACAGAGTTACAGCTTTCCCCTGAATAAGCCTTTCGCTAAGAGAGTTCTTGTGGAATTGGCAAAGTGATATTTGGAAGCCCTTAGAGGGCTACGGTGAAAAAGGAAATATCCTCCGATGAAATCTGGAAAGAAGCTTTCTGAGAAACTGCTTAGTGTTCTGTTAATTCATCTCACAGAGTTACATGTGTATTTCGTGGATCTCTTTGCTAGCCTTATTTCTGTGGAATCTGAGAACCGATATTTCGGATCCCTTTGAAGACTATAGGGCCAAAGGAAATATCCTCTGATAACAAAGAGAAAGAAGTTTTCTGAGAAACTTATTTGTGTTCTGTGAAATCATCTCACAGAGTTACAGCTTTCCCCTCAAGAAGCCTTTCCCAAAGACAGTTCTTGTGGAATAGGCAAAGTGATATTTGGAAGCCCATAGAGGGCTATGGTTAAAAAGGAAATATCCTCCGATGAAATCTGGAAAGAAGCTTTCTGAGAAACTGCTTAGTGTTCTGTTAATTCATCTCACAGAGTTACATGTGTATTTCGTGTATCTCTTTCCTAGCCTTATTTCTGTGGAATCTGAGAACAGATATTTCGGAACCCTTTGAAGACAATAGGGCCAAAGGAAATATCCTCCGATAACAAAGAGAAACAAGCTTTCTGAGAAACTTCTTTGTGTTCTGTGAAATCATCTCACAGAGTTACAGCTTTCCCCTCAAGAAGCCTTTCGCTAAGACAGTTCTTGTGGAATTGGCAAAATGATATTTGGAAGCCCATAGAGGGCTATGATGAAAAAGGAAATATCCTCAGATGAAATCTGGAAAGAGGCTTTCTGAGAAACTGCTTAGTGTTCTGTTAATTCATCTCACACAGTTACATCTGTATTTCGTGGATCTCTTTACTAGCCTTATTTCTGTGGAATCTGAGTACAGATATTTCGGATCCCAATGAAGACAATAGGGCAAAGGAAATATCCTCCGATAACAAAGAGAAAGAAGCTTTCTGAGAAACTTCTTTGTGTTCTGTGAAATCATCTCACAGAGTTACAGCTTTCCCCTCAAGAAGCCTTTCGCTAAGACAGTTCTTGTTGAATAGGCAAAGTGATATTTGGAAGCCCATAGAGGGCTATGGTGAAAAAGGAAATATCCTCAGATGAAATCTGGAAAGAAGCTTTCTGAGAAACTGCTTAGTGTTCTGTTAATTCATCTCACAGAGTTACATCTGTATTTCGTTCATCTCTTTGCTAGCCTTATTTCTGTGGAATCTGAGAACAGATAATTCGGATCCCTTTGAAGACTATAGGGCCAAAGGAAATATACTCCCATAACAAAGAGAAAAAAGGTTTCTGAGAAACTTCTTTGTGTTCTGTGAAATCATCTCACAGAGTTACAGCTTTCTCCTCAAGAACCCTTTCGCTAAGACAGTTCTTGTGGAATTGGCAAAGTGATATTTGGAAGCCCATAGAGGGCTATGGTGAAAAAGGAAATATCCTCCGATGAAATCTGGAAAGAAGCTTTCTGAGAAACTGCTTAGTGTTCTGTTAATTCATCTCACAGAGTTACATGTGTATTTCGTGGATCTCTTTGCTAGCCTTATTTCTGTGGTATCTGAGAACAGATATTTCGGATCCCTTTGAAGACTATAGGGCCAAAGGAAATATCCTCCGATAACAAAGAGAAAGAAGCTTTCTGAGAAACTTCTTTGTGTTCTGTGAAATCATCTCACAGAGTTACAGCTTTCCCCTCAAGAAGCCTTTCGCTAAGACAGTTCTTGTGGAATAGGCAAAGTGATATTTGGAAGCCCACAGAGGGCTATGGTGAAAAAGGAAATATCCTCAGATGAAATCTGGAAAGAAGCTTTCTGAGAAACTGCTTAGTGTTCTGTTAATTCATCTCACAGAGTTACATGTGTATTTCGTTTATCTCTTTGCTAGCCTTATTTCTGTGGAATCTGAGAACAGATATTTCGGATCCCTTTGAAGACTATAGGGCCAAAGGAAATATCCTCCGATAACAAAGAGAAAGAAGCTTTCTGAGAAACTTCTTCGTGTTCTGTGAAATCATCTCACAGAATTACAGCTTCCCCTCCAGAAGCCTTTCGCTAAGACAGTTCTTGTGGAATAGGCAAAGTGATATTTGGAAGCCCATAGAGGGCTATGGTGAAAAAGGAAATATCCTCCGATGAAATCTGGAAAGAAGCTTTCTGAGAAACTGCTTAGTGTTCTGTTAATTCATCTCACAGAGTTACATGTGTATTTCGTGGATCTCTTTGCTAGCCTTATTTCTGTGGAATCTGAGAACCGATATTTCGGATCCCTTTGAAGACTATAGGGCCAAAGGAAATATCCTCCCATAACAAAGAGAAAGAAGCTTTCTGACATACTTCTTTGTTTTCTGTGAAATCATCTCAAGGAGTTACTGCTTCCCCTCCAGAAGCCTTTCTCTAAGACAGTTCTTGTGGAATTGGCAAAGTGATATTTGGAAGCCCGTAGAGGGCTGGTGAAAAAGGAAATATACTCCGATGAAATCTGGAAAGAAGATTTCTGAGAAACTGCTTAGTGTTCTGTTAATTCATCTCACAGAGTTACATGTGTATTTCATGTATCTCTTTCCTAGCCTTATTTCTTTGGAATCTGAGAATAGATATTTCGGAACCCTTTGAAGACTATAAGGCCAAAGGAAATATCATGCCAAAGCAAAGAGAAAGAAGCTTTCTGAGAAACTTCTTTGTGTTCTGTGAAATCATCTCACAGAGTTACAGCTTTCCCCTCAAGAAGCCTTTCGCTAAGACAGTTCTTGTGGAATTGGCAAAGTGATATTTGGAAGCCCATAGAGGGCTATGGTGAAAAAGGAATATCCTCAGATGAAATCTGGAAAGAAGGTTTCTGAGAAACTGCTTAGTGTTCTGTTAATTCATCTCACAGAGTTACATCTCTATTTCGTGGATCTCTTTACTAGCCTTATTTCTGTGGAATCTGAGTACAGATATTTCGGATCCCATTGAAGACTATAGGGCCAAAGGAAATATCCTCCGATAACAAAGAGAAAGAAGTTTTCTGAGAAACTTCTTTGTGTTCTGTGAAATCATCTCACAGAGTTACAGCTTTCCCCTCAAGAAGCCTTTCCCAAAGACAGTTCTTGTGGAATAGGCAAAGTGATATTTGGAAGCCCATAGAGGGCTATGGTTAAAAAGGAAATATCCTCAGATGAAATCTGGAAAGAAGCTTTCTGAGAAACTGCTTAGTGTTCTGTTAATTCATCTCACAGAGTTACATGTGTATTTCCTGTATCTCTTTACTAGCCTTATTTCTGTGGAATCTGAGAACAGATATTTCGGAACCCTTTGAAGACTATAGGGCCAAAGGAAATATCCTCCGATAACAAAGAGAAAGAAGCTTTCTGAGAAACTTCTTTGTGTTCTGTGAAATCATCTCACAGAGTTACAGCTTTCCCCTCAAGAAGCCTTTCGCTAAGACAGTTCTTGTGGAATTGGCAAAGTGATATTTGGAAGCCCATAGAGGGCTATGATGAAAAAGGAAATATCCTCAGATGAAATCTGTAAAGAGGCTTTCTAAGAAACTGCTTAGTGTTCTGTTAATTCATCTCACACAGTTACATCTGTATTTCGTGGATGTCTTTACTAGCCTTATTTCTGTGGAATCTGAGTACAGGTATTTCGGATCCCAATGAAGACAATAGGGCAAAAGGAAATATCCTCCTATAACCAAGAGAAAGAAGCTTTCTGAGAAACTTCTTTGTGTTCTGTGAAATCATCTCACAGAGTTACAGCTTTCCCCTCAAGAAGCCTTTCGCTAAGACAGTTCTTGTTGAATAGGCAAAGTGATATTTGGAAGCCCATAGATGGCTATGGTGAAAAAGGAAATATCCTCAGATGAAATCTGGAAAGAAGCTTTCTGAGAAACTGCTTAGTGTTCTGTTAATTCATCTCACAGAGTTACATCTGTATTTCGTTGATCTCTTTGCTAGCCTTATTTCTGTGGAATCTCAGAACAGATATTTCGGATCCCTTTGAAGACTATAGGGCCAAAGGAAATATCCTCCGATAACAAAGAGAAAGAAGCTTTCTGAGAAACTTCTTTGTGTTCTGTGAAATCATCTCACAGAGTTACAGCTTTCCCCTCAAGAAGCCTTTCGCTAAGACAGTTCTTGTGGAATTGGCAAAGTGATATTTGGAAGCCCATAGAGGGCTATCGTGAAAAAGGAAATATCCTCAGATGAAATCTGGAAAGAAGCTTTCTGAGAAACTGCTTAGTGTTCTGTTAATTCATCTCACAGAGTTACATGTGTATTTCGTGTATCTCTTGCCTAGCCTTATTTCTGTGGAATCTGACAACAGATATTTCGGAACCCTTTGAAGACTACAGGGCCAAGGGAAATATCATGCCAAAACAAAGAGGAAGAGCTTTCTGAGAAACTTCTTTGTGTTCTGTGAAATAATCTCACAGAGTTACAGCTTTCTCCTCAAGAACCCTTTCGCTAAGACAGTTCTTGTGGAATAGGCAAACTGATATTTGGAATCCCATAGAGGGCTACGGTGAAAAAGGAAATATCCTCAGATGAAATCTGGAAAGAAGCTTTCTGAGAAACTGCTTAGTGTTCTGTTAATTCATCTCACAAAGTTACATGTGTATTTCGTGGATCTCTTTGCTAGCCTTATTTCTGTGGAATCTGAGAACAGATATTTCGGATCCCTTTGAAGACTATAGGGCCAAAGGAAATATCCTCCGATAACAAAGAGAAAGAAGCTTTCTGAGAAACTTCTTTGTGTTCTGTGAAATCATCTCACAGAGTTACAGCTTCCTCTCCAGAAGCCTTTCGCTAAGACAGTTCTTGTGGAATTGGCAAAGTGATATTTGGAAGCCCATAGAGGGCTATGGTGAAAAAGGAAATATCCTCCGATGAAATCTGGAAAGAAGCTTTCTGAGAAACTGCTTAGTGTTCTGTTAATTCATCTCACAGAGTTATATGTGCATTTCGTGGATCTCTTTGCTAGCCTTATTTCTGTGGAATCTGAGAACCGATGTTTCGGATCCCTTTGAAGACTATAGGGCCAAAGGAAATATCCTCCGATAACAAAGAGAAAGAAGTTTTCTGAGAAACTTCTTTGTGTTCTGTGAAATCATCTCACAGAGTTACAGCTTTCCCCTCCAGAAGCCTTTCCCAAAGACAGTTCTTGTGGAATTGGCAAAGTGATATTTGGAAGCCCATAGAGGGCTATGGTGAAAATGGAAATATCCTCAGATGAATTCTGGAAAGAAGCTTTCTGAGAAACTGCTTAGTGTTCTGTTAATTCATCTCACAGAGTTACATGTGTATTTCGTGGAACTCTTTGCTAGCCTTATTTCTGTGGAATCTGAGAACAGATAATTTGGATCCCATTGAAAACTATAGGGACAAAGGAAATATCCTCCGATAACAAAGAGAAAGAAGGTTTCTGAGAAACTTCGTTGTGTTCTGTGAAATCATCTCACAGAATTACAGCTTTCCCCTCAAGAACCCTTTCGCTAAGACAGTTCTTTTGGAATTTGCAAAGTGATATTTGGAAGCCCATAGAGGGCTATGGTGAAAAAGGAAATATCCTCAGATGAAATCTGGAAAGAAGCTTTCTGAGAAACTGCTTAGTGTTCTGTTAATTCATCTCACAGAGTTACATGTGTGTTTCGTGGATCTCTTTGCGAGCCTTATTTCTGTGGAATATGAGAACAGATATTTCGGATCCCTTTGAAAACTATAGGGCCAAAGGAAATATCCTCCGATAACAAAGAGAAAGAAGGTTTCTGAGAAACTTCTTTGTGTTCTGTGAAATCATCTCACAGAGTTACAGCTTTCCCCTCAAGAAGCCTTTCGCTAACACAGCTCTTGTGGAATAGGCAAAGTGATATTTGGAAGCCCATAGAGGGTTTGGTGAAAAAGGAAATATCCTCCGATGAAATCTGGAAAGAAGCTTTCTGAGAAACTGCTTAGTGTTCTGTTAATTCATCTCACAGAGTTACATGTGTATTTCGTGGATCTCTTTGCTAGCGTTATTTCTGTGGAATCTGAGAACAGATATTTCGGAACCCGTTGAAGACTATAGGGCCAAAGGAAATATCATGCCAAAACAAAGAGAAAGAAGCTTTCTGACAAACTTCTTTGTGTTTTGTGAAATCATCTCACAGAGTTACAGCTTTCCCCTCAAGAAGCCTTTCGCTAAGACAGTTCTTGTGGAATTGGCAAAGTGATATTTCGAATCCCATAGAGGGCTATGGTGAAAAAGGAAATATCCTCAGAAGAAATCTGGAAAGAAGCTTTCTGAGAAACTGCTTACGGTTCTGTTAATTCATCTCACAGAGTTACATGTTTATTTCGTGGATCTCTTTGCTAGCCTTATTTCTGTGGAATCTGAGAACAGATATTTCGGATCCCTTTGAAGACTATAGGGCCAAAGGAAGTATCCTCCGATAACAAAGAGAAAGAAGCTTTCTCAGAAACTTCTTTGTGTTCTGTGAAATCATCTCACAGAGTTACAGCTTTCCCCTCAAGAAGCCTTTCGCTAAGACAGTTCTTGTGGAATTGGCAAAGTGGTATTTGGAAGCCCTTAGGGGGCTATGTTGAAAAAGGAAATATCCTCAGATGAAATCTGGAAAGAAGCTTTCTGAGAAACTGCTTAGTGTTCTGTTAATTCATCTCACAGAGTTACATGTGTATTTCGTGGATCTATTTGCTAGCCTTATTTCTGTGGAATCTGAGAACAGATATTTCGGATCCCATTGAAGACTATAGGGACAAAGGAAATATCCTCCCATAACAAAGAGAAAGAAGCTTTCTGAGAAACTTCTTTTTGTTCTGTGAAATCATCTCACAGAGTTACAGCTTTCCCCTCAAGAAGCCTTTCGCTAAGACAGTTCTTGTGGAATTGGCAAAGTGATATTTGGAAGCCCCTAGAGGGCTATGGTGAGAAAGGAAATATCCTCAGATGAAATCTGGAAAGAAGCTTTCTGAGAAACTGCTTAGTGTTCTGTTAATTCATCTCACAGAGTTACATGTGTGTTTCGTGGATCTCTTTGCTAGCCTTATTTCTGTGGAAACTGAGAACAGATATTTCGGATCCCATTGAAGACTATAAGGCCAAAGGAAATATCATGCCAAAACAAAGAGAAAGAAGCTTTCTGAGAAACTTCTTTGTGTTCTCTGAAATCATCTCACAGAGTTACAGCTTTCCCCTCAAGAAGCCTTTCGCTAAGACAATTCTTGTGGAATTGGCAAAGTGATATTTGGAAGCCCATAGAGGTCTATGGTGAAAAAGGAAATATCCTCAGATGAAATCTGGAAAGAAGCTTTCTGAGAAACTGCTTAACACTAAGCAGTTTCTCATTCTGTTAATTCATCTCACAGAGTTACATGTGTATTTCGTGGATCTCTTTGCTAGCCTTATTTCTGTGGAATCTGAGAACAGATATTTCGGATCCCTTTGAAGAGTATAGGGTCAAAGGAAATACCCTCCGATAACACAGAGAAAGAAGCTTTCTGAGAAACTTCTTTGTGTTCTGTGAAATCATCTCACAGAGTTACAGCTTTCCCCTCAAGAAGCCTTTCGCTAAGACAGTTCTTGCGCAATTGGCAAAGTGATATTTGGAAGCCCATAGAGGGCTATGGTGAAAAAGGAAATATGCTCACAGGAAATCTGGAAAGAAGCTTTCTGAGAAACTGCTTAGTGTTCTGTTAATTCACCTCACAGAGTTACATGTGTATTTCGTGGATCTCTTTGCTAGCCTTATTTCTGTGGAATCTGAGAACAGATATTTCGGAACCCTTTGAAGACTATAGGGCCAAAGGAAATATCATGTCAAAACAAAGAGAAAGAAGCTTTCTGACAAACTTCTTTGTGTTCTGTGAAATCATCTCACAGAGTTACAGCTTTCCCCTCAAAAAGCCTTTCGCTAAGCAGTTCTTGTGGAATTGGCAAAGTGATATTTCGAATCCCATAGAGGGCTATGTTGAAAAAGGAAATATCCTCAGATGAAATCTGGAAAGAAGCTTTCTGAGAAACTGCTTAGTGTTCTGTTAATTCATCTCACAGAGTTACATGTTTATTTCGTGGATCTCTTTGCTAGCCTTATTTCTGTGGAATCTGAGAACAGATATTTCGGATCCCTTTGAAGACTATAGGGCCAAAGGAAATATCCTCCGATAACAAAGAGAAAGAAGCTTTCTGAGAAACTTCTTTGTGTTCTGTGAAATCATCTCACAGAGTTACAGGTTTCCCCTCAAGAAGCCTTTCGCTAAGACAGTTCTTGTGGAATAGGCAAAGTGATATTTGGAAGCCCATAGGGGGCTATGGTGAAAAAGGAAATATCCTCACAGGAAATCTGGAAAGAAGATTTCTGAGAAACTGCTTAGTGTTCTGTTAATTCATCTCACAGAGTTACATGTGTATTTCGTGGAACTCTTTGCTAGCCTTATTTCTGTGGAATCTGAGAACAGATATTTCGGATCCCATTGAAAACTATAGGGACAAAGGAAATATCCTCCGATAACAAAGAGAAAGAAGGTTTCTGAGAAACTTCGTTGTGTTCTGTGAAATCATCTCACAGAGTTACAGCTTTCCCCTCCAGAAGCCTTTCGCTAAGACAGTTCTTGTGGAATAGGCCAAGTGATATTTGGAAGCCCATAGTGGGCTATGGTGAAAAAGGAAATATCCTCAGATGAAATCTGGAAAGAAGCTTTCTGAGAAACTGCTTAGTGTTCGGTTAATTCACCTCACAGAGTTACATCTGTATTTCGTGGATCTCTTTGCTATCCTTATTTCTGTGGAATCTGAGAACAGATATTTCTGATCCCATTGAAGACTATAGGGCCAAAGGAAATATCCTCCCATAACAAAGAAAAAAAGGTTTCTGAGAAACTTCTTTGTGTTCTGTGAAATCATCTCACAGAGTTACAGCTTTCTCCTCAAGAACCCTTTCGCTAAGACAGTTATTGTGGAATTGGCAAAGTGATATTTGGAAGCCCATAGAGGGCTATGGTGAAAAAGGAAATATTCTCAGATGAAATCTGGAAAGAAGCTTTCTGAGAAACTGCTTAACACTAAGCAGTTACTCATTCTGTTAATTCCTCTCACAGAGTTACATGTGTATTTCGTGGATCTCTTTGCTAGCCTTATTTCTGTGGAATCTGAGAAGAGAGATTTCGGATCCCTTTGAAGACTATAGGGTCAAAGGAAATATACTCCGATAACACAGAGAAAGAAGCTTTCTGAGAAACTTCTTTGTGTTCTGTGAAATCATCTCACAGAGTTACAGCTTTCCCCTCAAGAAGCCTTTCGCTAAGAGTTCTTGTGGAATTGGCAAAGTGATATTTGGAAGCCCATAGAGGGCTATGGTGAAAAAGGAAATATCCTCACAGGAAATCTGGAAAGAAGCTTTCTGAGAAACTGCTTAGTGTTCCGTTAATTTATCTCACAGAGTTACATGTGTATTTCGTGGATCTCTTTGCTAGCCTTATTTCTGTGGATTCTGAGAACAGATATTTTGGATCCCATTGATGACTATAGGGCCAAAAGAAATATCCTCCGATAACAAAGAGAAAGAAGCTTTCTGAGAAACTTCTTTGTGTTCTGTGAAATCATCTCACAGAGTTACAGCTTTCCCCTCAAGAAGCCTTTCGCTAAGACAGTTCTTGTGGAATTGGCAAAGTGATATTTGGAAGCCCATAGAGGGCTATGGTGAAAATGGAAATATCCTCAGATGAATTCTGGAAAGAAGCTTTCTGAGAAACTGCTTAGTGTTCTGTTAATTCATCTCACAGAGTTACATGTGTATTTCGTGGAACTCTTTGCTAGCCTTATTTCTGTGGAATCTGAGAACAGATATTTCGGATCCCATTGAAAACTATAGGGACAAAGGAAATATCCTCCGATAACAAAGAGGAAGAAAGTTTCTGAGAAACTTCGTTGTGTTCTGTGAAATCATCTCACAGAGTTACAGCTTTCCCCTCAAGAAGCCTTTCGCTAAGACAGTTCTTGTGGAATAGGCAAAGTGATATTTGGAAGCCCATAGTGGGCTATGGTGAAAAAGGAAATATCCTCCGATGAAATCTGGAAAGAAGCTTTCTGAGAAACTGCTTAGTGTTCTGTTAATTCACCTCACAGAGTTACATCTGTATTTCGTGGATCTCTTTGCTAGCCTTATTTCTGTGGAATCTGAGAACAGATATTTCTGATCCCATTGAAGACTATAGGGCCAAAGGAAATATCCTCCCATAACAAAGAAAAAAAGGTTTCTGAGAAACTTCTTTGTGTTCTGTGAAATCATCTCACAGAGTTACAGCTTTCTCCTCAAGAACCCTTTAGCTAAGACAGTTATTGTGGAATTGGCAAAGTGATATTTGGAAGCCCATAGAGGGCTATGTTGAAAAAGGAAATATCCTCAGATGAAATCTGGAAAGAAGCTTTCTGAGAAACTGCTTAACACTAAGCAGTTACTCATTCTGTTAATTCATCTCACAGAGTTACATGTGTATTTCGTGGATCTCTTTGCTAGCCTTATTTCTGTGGAATCTGAGAAGAGAGATTTCGGATCCCTTTGAAGACTATAGTGTCAAAGGAAATATCCTCCGATAACACAGAGAAAGAAGCTTTCTGAGAAACTTCTTTGTGTTCTGTGAAATCATCTCACAGAGTTACAGCTTTCCCCTCCAGAAGCCTTTCGCTAAGAGTTCTTGTGGAATTGGCAAAGTGATATTTGGAAGCCCATAGAGGGCTATGGTGAAAAAGGAAATATCCTCACAGGAAATCTGGAAAGAAGCTTTCTGAGAAACTGCTTAGTGTTCTGTTAATTCATCTCACAGAGTTACATGTGTATTTCGTGGATCTCTTTGCTAGCCTTATTTCTGTGGAATCTGAGAACAGATATTTCGGATCCCATTGAAGACTATAGGGCCAAAGGAAATATCCTCCGATACCAAAGAGAAAGAAGCTTTCTGAGAAACTTCTTTGTGTTCTGTGAAATCATCTCACAGAGTTACAGCTTTCCCCTCAAGAAGCCTTTCGCTAAGACAGTTCTTGTGGAATTGGCAAAGTGATATTTGGAAGCCCATAGAGGGCTATGGTGAAAATGGAAATATCCTCAGATGAATTCTGGAAAGAAGCTTTCTGAGAAACTGCTTAGTGTTCTGTTAATTCATCTCACAGAGTTACATGAGTATTTCGTGGAACTCTTTGCTAGCCTTATTTCTGTGGAATCTGAGAACAGATATTTCGGATCCCTTTGAAAACTATAGGGACAAAGGAAATATCCTCCGATAACAAAGAGGAAGAAAGTTTCTGAGAAACTTCGTTGTGTTCTGTGAAATCATCTCACAGAGTTACAGCTTTCCCCTCAAGAAGCCTTTCGCTAAGACAGTTCTTGTGGAATAGGCAAAGTGATATTTGGAAGCCCATAGTGGGCTATGGTGAAAAAGGAAATATCCTCCGATGAAATCTGGAAAGAAGCTTTCTGAGAAACTGCTTAGTGTTCTGTTAATTCACCTCACAGATTTACATCTGTATTTCGTGGATCTCTTTGCTAGCCTTATTTCTGTGGAATCTGAGAACAGATATTTCTGATCTCATTGAAGACTATAGGGCCAAAGGAAATATCCTCCCATAACAAAGAAAAAAAGGTTTCTGAGAAACTTCTTTGTGTTCTGTGAAATCATCTCTCAGAGTTACAGCTTTCTCCTCAAGAACCCTTTCGCTAAGACAGTTATTGTGGAATTGGCAAAGTGATATTTGGAAGCCAATAGAGGGCTATGTTGAAAAAGGAAATATCCTCAGATGAAATCTGGAAAGAAGCTTTCTGAGAAACTGCTTAACACTAAGCAGTTACTCATTCTGTTAATTCATCTCACAGAGTTACATGTGTATTTCGTGGATCTCTTTGCTAGCCTTATTTCTGTGGAATCTGAGAAGAGAGATTTCGGATCCCTTTGAAGACTATAGGGTCAAAGGAAATATACTCCGATAACACAGAGAAAGAAGCTTTCTGAGAAACTTCTTTGTGTTCTGTGAAATCATCTCACAGAGTTACAGCTTTCCCCTCAAGAAGCCTTTCGCTAAGAGTTCTTGTGGAATTGGCAAAGTGATATTTGGAAGCCCATAGAGGGCTATGGTGAAAAAGGAAATATCCTCACAGGAAATCTGGAAAGAAGCTTTCTGAGAAACTGCTTAGTGTTCCGTTAATTTATCTCACAGAGTTACATGTGTATTTCGTGGATCTCTTTGCTAGCCTTATTTCTGTGGAATCTGAGAACAGATATTTTGGATCCCATTGATGACTATAGGGCCAAAAGAAATATCCTCCGATAACAAAGAGAAAGAAGCTTTCTGAGAAACTTCTTTGTGTTCTGTGAAATCATCTCACAGAGTTACAGCCTTCCCCTCAAGAAGCCTTTCGCTAAGACAGTTCTTGTGGAATTGGCAAAGTGATATTTGGAAGCCCATAGAGGGCTATGGTGAAAATGGAAATATCCTCAGATGAATTCTGGAAAGAAGCTTTCTGAGAAACTGCTTAGTGTTCTGTTAATTCATCTCACAGAGTTACATGTGTATTTCGTGGAACTCTTTGCTAGCCTTATTTCTGTGGAATCTGAGAACAGATATTTCGGATCCCATTGAAAACTATAGGGACAAAGGAAATATCCTCCGATAACAAAGAGGAAGAAAGTTTCTGAGAAACTTCGTTGTGTTCTGTGAAATCATCTCACAGAGTTACAGCTTTCCCCTCAAGAAGCCTTTCGCTAAGACAGTTCTTGTGGAATAGGCAAAGTGATATTTGGAAGCCCATAGTGGGCTATGGTGAAAAAGGAAATATCCTCCGATGAAATCTGGAAAGAAGCTTTCTGAGAAACTGCTTAGTGTTCTGTTAATTCACCTCACAGAGTTACATCTGTATTTCGTGGATCTCTTTGCTAGCCTTATTTCTGTGGAATCTGAGAACAGATATTTCTGATCCCATTGAAGACTATAGGGCCAAAGGAAATATCCTCCCATAACAAAGAAAAAAAGGTTTCTGAGAAACTTCTTTGTGTTCTGTGAAATCATCTCACAGAGTTACAGCTTTCTCCTCAAGAACCCTTTCGCTAAGACAGTTATTGTGGAATTGGCAAAGTGATATTTGGAAGCCCATAGAGGGCTATGTTGAAAAAGGAAATATCCTCAGATGAAATCTGGAAAGAAGCTTTCTGAGAAACTGCTTAACACTAAGCAGTTACTCATTCTGTTAATTCATCTCACAGAGTTACATGTGTATTTCGTGGATCTCTTTGCTAGCCTTATTTCTGTGGAATCTGAGAAGAGAGATTTCGGATCCCTTTGAAGACTATAGGGTCAAAGGAAATATCCTCCGATAACACAGAGAAAGAAGCTTTCTGAGAAACTTCTTTGTGTTCTGTGAAATCATCTCACAGAGTTACAGCTTTCCCCTCAAGAAGCCTTTCGCTAAGAGTTCTTGTGGAATTGGCAAAGTGATATTTGGAAGCCCATAGAGGGCTATGGTGAAAAAGGAAATATCCTCACAGGAAATCTGGAAAGAAGCTTTCTGAGAAACTGCTTAGTGTTCTGTTAATTCATCTCACAGAGTTACATGTGTATTTCGTGGATCTCTTTGCTAGCCTTATTTCTGTGGAATCTGAGAACAGATATTTCGGATCCCATTGAAGACTATAGGGCCAAAGGAAATATCCTCCGATAACAAAGAGAAAGAAGCTTTCTGGGAAACTTCTTTGTGTTCTGTGAAATCATCTCACAGAGTTACAGCTTTCCCCTCAAGAAGCCTTTCGCTAAGACAGTTCTTGTGGAATTGGCAAAGTGATATTTGGAAGCCCATAGAGGGCTATGGTGAAAATGGAAATATCCTCAGATGAATTCTGGAAGGAAGCTTTCTGAGAAACTGCTTAGTGTTCTGTTAATTCATCTCACAGAGTTACATGAGTATTTCGTGGAACTCTTTGCTAGCCTTATTTCTGTGGAATCTGAGAACAGATATTTCGGATCCCATTGAAAACTATAGGGACAAAGGAAATATCCTCCCATAACAAAGAGGAAGAAAGTTTCTGAGAAACTTCGTTGTGTTCTGTGAAATCATCTCACAGAGTTACAGCTTTCCCCTCAAGAAGCCTTTCGCTAAGACAGTTCTTGTGGAATAGGCAAAGTGATATTTGGAAGCCCTTAGTGGGCTATGGTGAAAAAGGAAATATCCTCCGATGAAATCTGGAAAGAAGCTTCCTGAGAAACTGCTTAGTGTTCTGTTAATTCACCTCACAGAGTTACATCTGTATTTCGTGGATCTCTTTGCTAGCCTTATTTCTGTGGAATCTGAGAACAGATATTTCTGAACCCATTGAAGACTATAGGGCCAAAGGAAATATCCTCCCATAACAAAGAAAAAAAGGTTTCTGAGAAACTTCTTTTTGTTCTGTGAAATCATCTCACAGAGTTACAGCTTTCTCCTCAAGAACCCTTTCGCTAAGACAGTTATTGTGGAATTGGCAAAGTGATATTTGGAAGCCCATAGAGGGCTATGGTGAAAAAGGAAATATCCTCAGATGAAATCTGGAAAGAAGCTTTCTGAGAAACTGCTTAACACTAAGCAGTTACTCATTCTGTTAATTCATCTCACAGAGTTACATGTGTATTTCGTGGATCTCTTTGCTAGCCGTATTTCTGTGGAATCTGAGAAGAGAGATTTCGGATCCCTTTGAAGACTATAGGGTCAAAGGAAATATACTCCGATAACACAGAGAAAGAAGCTTTCTGAGAAACTTCTTTGTGTTCTGTGAAATCATCTCACAGAGTTACAGCTTTCCCCTCAAGAAGCCTTTCGCTAAGAGTTCTTGTGGAATTGGCAAAGTGATATTTGGAAGCCCATAGAGGGCTACGGTGAAAAAGGAAATATCCTCACAGGAAATCTGGAAAGAAGTTTCTGAGAAACTGCTTAGTGTTCCGTTAATTTATCTCACAGAGTTACATGTGTATTTCGTGGATCTCTTTGCTAGCCTTCTTTCTGTGGAATCTGAGAACAGATATTTCGGATCCCATTGATGACTATAGGGCCAAAGGAAATATCCTCCGATAACAAAGAGAAAGAAGCTTTCTGAGAAACTTCTTTGTGTTCTGTGAAATCATCTCACAGAGTTACAGCTTTCCCCTCAAGAAGCCTTTCGCTAAGACAGTTCTTGTGGAATTGGCAAAGTGATATTTGGAAGCCCATAGAGGGCTATGGTGAAAATGGAAATATCCTCCGATGAATTCTGGAAAGAAGCTTTCTGAGAAACTGCTTAGTGTTCTGTTAATTCATCTCACAGAGTTACATGTGTATTTCGTGGAACTCTTTGCTAGCCTTATTTCTGTAGAATCTGAGAACAGATATTTCGGATCCCATTGAAAACTATAGGGACAAAGGAAATATCCTCCGATAACAAAGAGGAAGAAAGTTTCTGAGAAACTTCGTTGTGTTCTGTGAAATCATCTCGCAGAGTTACAGCTTTCCCCTCAAGAAGCCTTTCGCTAAGACAGTTCTTGTGGAATAGGCAAAGTGATATTTGGAAGCCCATAGTGGGCTATGGTGAAAAAGGAAATATCCTCAGATGAAATCTGGAAAGAAGCTTTCTGAGAAACTGCTTAACACTAAGCAGTTACTCATTCTGTTAATTCATCTCACAGAGTTACATGTGTATTTCGTGGATCTCTTTGCTAGCCTTATTTCTGTGGAATATGAGAAGAGAGATTTCGGATCCCTTTGAAGACTATAGGGTCAAAGGAAATATCCTCCGATTACACAGAGAAAGAAGCTTTCTGAGAAACTTCTTTGTGTTCTGTGAAATCATCTCACAGAGTTACAGCTTTCCCTTCAAGAAGCCTTTCGCTAAGACAGTTCTTGAGGAATAGGCAAAGTGATGTTTATTTCGTGGATCTCTTTGCTAGCCTTATTTCTGCGGAATCTGAGAACAGATATTTCGGATCCCATTGATGACTATAGGGCCAAAGGAAATATCCTCCGATAACAAAGAGAAAGAAGCTTTCTGAGAAACTTCTTTGTGTTCTGTGAAATCATCTCACAGAGTTACAGCTTTCCCCTCAAGAACCCTTTAGCTAAGACAGTTCTTGTGGAATTGGCAAAGTGATATTTGGAAGCCCTTAGAGGGCGCTGGTGAAAAAGGAAATATCCTCAGATGAATTCTGGAAAGAAGCTTTCTGAGAAACTGCTTAGTGTTCTGTTAATTCATCTCACAGAGTTACATGTGTATTTCGTGGAACTCTTTGCTAGCCTTATTTCTGTGGAATCTGAGAACAGATATTTCGGATCCCATTGAAAACTATAGGGACAAAGGAAATATCCTCCGATAACAAAGAGAAAGAAGGTTTCTGAGAAACTTCTTTGTGTTCTGTGAAATCATCTCACAGAGTTACAGCTTTCCCCACAAGAAGCCTTTCGCTATGACAGTTCTTGTGGAATAGGCAAAGTGATATTTGGAAGCCCATAGTGGGCTATGGTGAAAAAGGAAATATCCTTAGATGAAATCTGGAAAGAAGCTTTCTGAGAAACTGCTTAGTGTTCTGTTAATTCATCTCACAGAGTTACATGTGTATTTCGTGGATCTCTTTGCTAGCCTTATTTCTGTGGAATCTGAGAACAGATATTTCGAATCCCTTTGAAGACTATAGGGCCAAAGGAAATATCCTCCGATAACAAAGAGAAAGAAGCTTTCTGAGAAACTTCTTTGTGTTCTGTGAAATCATCTCACAGAGTTACAGCTTTCCCCTCAAGAAGCCTTTCGCTAAGACAGTTCTTGTGGAATTGGCAAAGTGATATTTGGAAGCCCCTAGAGGGCTATGGTGAAAAAGGAAATATCCTCACAGGAAATCTGGAAAGAAGCTTTCTGAGAAACTGCTTAGTGTTCTGTTAATTCATCTCACAGAGTTACATGTGTATTTCGTGGATCTCTTTGCTAGCCTTATTTCTGTGGAATCTGAGAACAGATATTTCGGATCCCATTGATGACTATAGGGCCAAAGGAAATATCCTCCGATAACAAAGAGAAAGAAGCTTTCTGAGAAACTTCTTTGTGTTCTGTGAAATCATCTCACAGAGTTACAGCTTTCCCCTCAAGAAGCCTTTCGCTAAGACAGTTCTTGTGGAATTGGCAAAGTGATATTTGGAAGCCCATAGAGGGCTATGGTGAAAATGGAAATATCCTCAGATGAATTCTGGAAAGAAGCTTTCTGAGAAACTGCTTAGTGTTCTGTTAATTCATCTCACAGAGTTACATGTGTATTTCGTGGAACTCTTTGCTAGCCTTATTTCTGTGGAATCTGAGAACAGATATTTCGGATCCCATTGAAAACTATAGGGACAAAGGAAATATCCTCCGATAACAAAGAGGAAGAAAGTTTCTGAGAAACTTCGTTGTGTTCTGTGAAATCATCTCACAGAGTTACAGCTTTCCCCTCAAGAATCCTTTCGCTAAGACAGTTCTTGTGGAATTGGCAAAGTGATATTTGGAAGCCCATAGTGGGCTATGGTGAAAAAGGAAATATCCTCAGATGAAATCTGGAAAGAAGCTTTCTGAGAAACTGCTTAACACTAAGCAGTTACTCATTCTGTTAATTCATCTCACAGAGTTACATGTGTATTTCGTGGATCTCTTTGCTAGCCTTATTTCTGTGGAATCTGAGAAGAAAGATTTCGGATCCCTTTGAAGACTATAGGGTCAAAGGAAATATCCTCCGATAACACAGGGAAAGAAGCTTTCTGAGAAACTTCTTTGTGTTCTGTGAAATCATCTCACAGAGTTACAGCTTTCCCTTCAAGAAGCCTTTCGCTAAGACAGTTCTTGTGGAATAGGCAAAGTGATGTTTATTTCGTGGATCTCTTTGCTAGCCTTATTTCTGCGGAATCTGAGAACAGATATTTCGGATCCCATTGATGACTATAGGGCCAAAGGAAATATCCTCCGATAACAAAGAGAAAGAAGCTTTCTGAGAAACTTCTTTGTGTTCTGTGAAATCATCTCACAGAGTTACAGCTTTCCCCTCAAGAACCCTTTAGCTAAGACAGTTCTTGTGGAATTGGCAAAGTGATATTTGGAAGCCCTTAGAGGGCGCTGGTGAAAAAGGAAATATCCTCAGATGAATTCTGGAAAGAAGCTTTCTGAGAAACTGCTTAGTGTTCTGTTAATTCATCTCACAGAGTTACATGTGTATTTCGTGGAACTCTTTGCTAGCCTTATTTCTGTGGAATCTGAGAACAGATATTTCGGATCCCATTGAAAACTATAGGGACAAAGGAAATATCCTCCGATAACAAAGAGAAAGAAGGTTTCTGAGAAACTTCTTTGTGTTCTGTGAAATCATCTCACAGAGTTACAGCTTTCCCCACAAGAAGCCTTTCGCTATGACAGTTCTTGTGGAATAGGCAAAGTGATATTTGGAAGCCCATAGTGGGCTATGGTGAAAAAGGAAATATCCTCAGATGAAATCTGGAAAGAAGCTTTCTGAGAAACTGCTTAGTGTTCTGTTAATTCACCTCACAGAGTTACATCTGTATTTCGTGGATCTCTTTGCTAGCCTTATTACTGTGGAATCTGAGAACAGATATTTCTGATCCCATTGAAGACTATAGGGAAAAAGGAAATATCCTACGATAACAAAGAGAAAGAAGCTTTCTGAGAAACTTCTTTGTGTTCTGTGAAATCATCTCACTGAGTTACAGCTTTCCCCTCAAGAACCCTTTCGCTAAGACAGTTCTTGTGGAATTGGCAAAGTGATATTTGGACGCCCATAGAGGGCTATGGTGAAAAAGGAAATATCCTCAGATGAAATCTGGAAAGAAGCTTTCTGAGAAACTGCTCAGTGTTCTGTTAATTCATCTCACAGAGTTACATGTGTATTTCGTGGATCTCTTTGCTAGCCTTATTTCTGTGGAATCTGAGAACAGATATTTCGAATCCCTTTGAAGACTATAGGGCCAAAGGAAATATCCTCCGATAACAAAGAGAAAGAAGCTTTCTGAGAAACTTCTTTGTGTTCTGTGAAATCATCTCACAGAGTTACAGCTTTCCCCTCAAGAAGCCTTTCGCTAAGACAGTTCTTGTGGAATTGGCAAAGTGATATTTGGAAGCCCATAGAGGGCTATGGTGAAAAAGGAAATATCCTCACAGGAAATCTGGAAAGAAGCTTCTGAGAAACTGCTTAGTGTTCTGTTAATTCATCTCACAGAGTTACATGTGTATTTCGTGGATCTCTTTGCTAGCCTTATTTCTGTGCAATCTGAGAACAGATATTTCGGATCCCATTGATGACTATACGGCCAAAGGAAATATCCTCCGATAACAAAGAGAAAGAAGCTTTCTGAGAAACTTCTTTGTGTTCTGTGAAATCATCTCACAGAGTAACAGCTTTCCCCTCAAGAAGCCTTTCGCTAAGACAGTTCTTGTGGAATTGGCAAAGTGATATTTGGAAGCCCATAGAGGGCTATGGTGAAAAAGGAAATATCCTCCGATGAAATCTGGAAAGAAGCTTTCTGAGAAACTGCTTAGTGTTCTGTTAATTCATCTCACAGAGTTACATGTGTATTTCGTGGAACTCTTTTCTAGCCTTATTTCTGTGGAATCTGAGAACAGATATTTCGGATCCCATTGAAAACTATAGGGACAAAGGAAATATCCTCCGATAACAAAGAGAAAGAAGGTTTCTGAGAAACTTCTTTGTGTTCTGTGAAATCATCTCACAGAGTTACAGCTTTCCCCTCAAGAAGCCTTTCGCTAAGACAGTTCTTGTGGAATAGGCAAAGTGATATTTGGAAGCCCATAGTGGGCTATGGTGAAAAAGGAAATATCCTCAGATGAAATCTGGAAAGAAGCTTTCTGAGAAACTGCTTAGTGTTCTGTTAATTCACCTCACAGAGTTACATCTGTATTTCGTGGATCCCTTTGCTAGCCTTATTACTGTGGAATCTGAGAACAGATATTTCTGATCCCATTGAAGACTATAGGGAAAAAGGAAATATCCTACGATAACAAAGAGAAAGAAGCTTTCTGAGAAACTTCTTTGTGTTCTGTGAAATCATCTCACTGAGTTACAGCTTTCCCCTCAAGAACCCTTTCGCTAAGACAGTTCTTGTGGAATTGGCAAAGTGATACTTGGACGCCCATAGAGGGCTATGGTGAAAAAGGAAATATCCTCAGATGAAATCTGGAAAGAAGCTTTCTGAGAAACTGCTCAGTGTTCTGTTAATTCATCTCACAGAGTTACATCTGTATTTCGTGGATCTCTTTGCTAGCCTTATTTCTGTGGAATCTGAGAACAGATATTTCGAATCCCTTTGAAGACTATAGGGCCAAAGGAAATATCCTCTGATAACAAAGAGAAAGAAGCTTTCTGAGAAACTCCTTTGTGTTCTGTGAAATCATCTCTCAGAGTTACAGCTTTCCCCTCAAGAAGCCTTTCGCTAAGACAGTTCTTGTGGAATTGGCAAAGTGATATTTGGAAGCCCCTAGAGGGCTATGGTGAAAAAGGAAATATCCTCACAGGAAATCTGGAAAGAAGCTTTCTGAGAAACTGCTTAGTGTTCTGTTAATTCATCTCACAGAGTTATATGTGTATTTCGTGGTTCTCTTTGCTAGCCATATTTCTGTGGAATCTGAGAACAAATATTTCGGATCCCATTGATGACTATAGGGCCAAAGGAAATATCCTCCGATAACAAAGAGAAAGAAGCTTTCTGAGAAACTTCTTTGTGTTCTGTGAAATCATCTCACAGAGTTACAGCTTTCCCTTCAAGAAGCCTTTCGCTAAGACAGTTCTTGTGGAATTGGCAAAGTGGTATTTGGAAGCCCATAGAGGGCTATAGTGAAAAAGGAAATATCCACAGATGAAATCTGGAAAGAAGCTTTCTGAGAAACTGCTTAGTGTTCTGTTAATTCATCTCACAGAGTTACATGTGTATTTCGTGGAACTCTTTGCTAGCCTTATTACTGTGGAATCTGAGAACAGATATTTCGGATCCCTTTGAAAACTATAGGGCCAAAGGAAATATCCTCCGATAACAAAGAGAAAGAAGCTTTCTGAGAAACTTCTTTGTGTTCTGTGAAATCATCTCACAGAGTTATAGATTTCCCCTCAAGAAGCCTTTCCCTAAGACAGTTCTTGTGGAATAGGCAAAGTGATATTTGGAAGCCCATGGTGGGCTATGGTGTAAAACGAAATATCCTCCGATGAAATCTGGAAAGAAGCTTTGTGAGAAACTGCTTAGTGTTCTGTTAATTCATCTCACAGTGTTACATGTGTATTTCGTGGATCTCTTGGCTAGCCTTATTTCTGTGGAATCTGAGAACAGATATTTCGGAACCCTTTGAAGACTATTGGGCCAAAGGAAATATCATGCCAAAACAAAGAGAAAGAAGCTTTCTGAGAAACTTCTTTGTGTTCTGTGAAATCATCTCACAGAGTAACAGGTTTCCCCTCAAGAAGCCTTTCGCTAAGACAGTTCTTGTGGAATTGGCAAAGTGATATTTGGAAGCCCCTAGAGGGCTATGGTGAAAAAGGAAATATCCTCCGATGAAATCTGGAAAGAAGCTTTCTGAGAAACTGCTTAGTGTTCTGTTAATTCATCTCACAGAGTTACATGTGTATTTCGTGGATCTCTTTGCTAGCCTTATTTCTGTGGAATCTGAGAACTGATATTTCGGATCCCTTTGATGACTCTAGGGCCAAAGGAAATATCCTCCGATAACAAAGAGAAAGAAGCTTTCTGAGAAACTTCTTTGTGTTCTGTGAAATCATCTCACAGAGTTACAGCTTTCCCCTCAAGAACCCTTTCGCTAAGACAGTGCTTGTGGAATTGGCAAAGTGATATTTGGAAGCCCATAGAGGGCTATGGTGAAAAAGGAAATATCCTCCGATGAAATCTGGAAAGAAGCTTTCTGAGAAACTGCTTAGTGTTCTGTTAATTCATCTCACAGAGTTACATGTGTATTTCGTGGATCTCTTTGCTAGCCTTATTTCTGTGGAATCTGAGTACAGATATTTCGGAACCCTTTGAAGATAATAGGGTCAAAGGAAATATCACGTCATAACAAAGAGAAAGAAGCTTTCTCAGAATCTTCTTTGTGTTCTGTGAAATCATCTCACAGAGTTACAGCTTTCCCCTCAAGAAGCCTTTCGCTAAGACAGTTCTTGTGCAATAGGCAAAGTGATGTTTATTTCGTGGATCTCTTTGCTAGCCTTATTTCTGCGGAATCTGAGAACAGATATTTCGGATCCCATTGATGACTATAGGGCCAAAGGAAATATCCTCCGATAACAAAGAGAAAGAAGCTTTCTGAGAAACTTCTTTGTGTTCTGTGAAATCATCTCACAGAGTTACAGCTTTCCCCTCAAGAACCCTTTAGCTAAGACAGTTCTTGTGGAATTGGCAAAGTGATATTTGGAAGCCCTTAGAGGGCGCTGGTGAAAATGGAAATATCCTCAGATGAATTCTGGAAAGAAGCTTTCTGAGAAACTGCTTAGTGTTCTGTTAATTCATCTCACAGAGTTACATGTGTATTTCGTGGAACTCTTTGCTAGCCTTATTTCTGTGGAATCTGAGAACAGATATTTCGGATCCCATTGAAAACTATAGGGACAAAGGAAATATCCTCCGATAACAAAGAGAAAGAAGGTTTCTGAGAAACTTCTTTGTGTTCTGTGAAATCATCTCACAGAGTTACAGCTTTCCCCTCAAGAAGCCTTTCGCTATGACAGTTCTTGTGGAATAGGCAAAGTGATATTTGGAAGCCCATAGTGGGCTATGGTGAAAAAGGAAATATCCTCAGATGAAATCTGGAAAGAAGCTTTCTGAGAAACTGCTTAGTGCTCTGTTAATTCACCTCACAGAGTTACATCTGTATTTCGTGGATCTCTTTGGTAGCCTTATTACTGTGGAATCTGAGTACAGATATTTCTGATCCCATTGAAGACTATAGGGAAAAAGGAAATATCCTACGATAACAAAGAGAAAGAAGCTTTCTGAGAAACTTCTTTGTGTTCTGTGAAATCATCTCACTGAGTTACAGCATTCCCCTCAAGAACCCTTTCGCTAAGACAGTTCTTGTGGAATTGGCAAAGTGATATTTGGACGCCCATAGAGGGCTATGGTGAAAAAGGAAATATCCTCCGATGAAATCTGGAAAGAAGCTTTCTGAGAAACTGCTCAGTGTTCTGTTAATTCATCTCACAGAGTTACATGTGTATTTCGTGGATCTCTTTGCTAGCCTTATTTCTGTCGAATCTGAGAACAGATATTTCGAATCCCTTTGAAGACTATAGGGCCAAAGGAAATATCCTCCGATAACAAAGAGAAAGAAGCTTTCTGAGAAACTTCTTTGTGTTCTGTGAAATCATCTCACAGAGTTACAGCTTTCCCCTAAAGAAGCCTTTCGCTAAGACAGTTCTTGTGGAATAGGCAAAGTGATATTTGGAAGCCCCTAGAGGGCTATGGTGAAAAAGGAAATATCCTCAGATGAAATCTGGAAAGAAGCTTTCTGAGAAACTGCTTAGTGTTCTGTTAATTCATCTCACAGAGTTACATGTGTATTTCGTGGATCTCTTTGCTAGCCTTATTTCTGTGGAATCTGAGATCAGATATTTCGGATCCCATTGATGACTATACGGCCAAAGGAAATATCCTCCGATAACAAAGAGAAAGAAGCTTTCTGAGAACCTTCTTTGTGTTCTGTGAAATCATCTCACTGAGTAACAGCTTTCCCCTCAAGAAGCCTTTCGCTAAGACAGTTCTTGTGGAATAGGCAAAGTGATATTTCGAATCCCATAGAGGGCTATGGTGAAAAAGGAAATATCCTCAGATGAAATCTGGAAAGAAGCTTTCTGAGAAACTGCTTAGTGTTCTGTTAATTCATCTCACAGAGTTACATGTGTATTTCGTGGATCTCTTTGCTAGCCTTATTTCTGTGGAATCTGAGAACAGATATTTCGGATCCCATTGATGACTATAGGGCAAAAGGAAATATCCTCCGATAACAAAGAGAAAGAAGCTTTCTGAGAAACTTCTTTGTGTTCTGTGAAATCATCTCACAGAGTAACAGCTTTCCCCTCAAGAACCCTTTCGCTAAGACAGTTCTTGTGGAATTGGCAAAGTGATATTTGGAAGCCCCTAGAGGGCTATGGTGAAAAAGGAAATATCCTCACAGGAAATCTGGAAAGAAGCATTCTGAGAAACTGCTTAGTGTTCTGTTAATTCATCTCACAGAGTTATATGTGTATTTCGTGGATCTCTTTGCTAGCCATATTTCTGTGGAATCTGAGAACAAATATTTCGGATCCCATTGATGACTATAGGGCCAAAGGAAATATCCTCCGATAACAAAGAGAAAGAAGCTTTCTGAGAAACTTCTTTGTGTTCTGTGAAATCATATCACAGAGTTACAGCTTTCCCTTCAAGAACCCTTTCGCTAAGACAGTTCTTGTGGAATTGGCAAAGTGGTATTGGAAGCCCATAGAGGGCTATAGTGAAAAAGGAAATATCCACAGATGAAATCTGGAAAGAAGCTTTCTGAGAAACTGCTTAGTGTTCTGTTAATTCATCTCACACAGTTACATCTGTATTTCGTGTATCTCTTTGCTAGCCTTATTTCTGTGGAATCTGAGAACAGATATTTCGGATCCCTTTGAAAACTATAGGGCCAAAGGAAATATCCTCCGATAACAAAGAGAAAGAAGGTTTCTGAGAAACTTCTTTGTGTTCTGTGAAATCATCTCACAGAGTTATAGATTTCCCCTCAAGAAGCCTTTCGCTAAGACAGTTCTTGTGGAATAGGCAAAGTGATATTTGGAAGCCCATGGTGGGCTATGGTGTAAAACGAAATATCCTCCGATGAAATCTGGAAAGAAGCTTTCTGAGAAACTGCTTAGTGTTCTGTTAATTCATCTCACAGTGTTACATGTGTATTTCGTGGATCTCTTTGCTAGCCTTATTACTGTGGAATCTGAGAACAGATATTTCTGATCCCATTGAAGACTATAGGGAAAAAGGAAATATCCTACGATAACAAAGAGAAAGAAGCTTTCTGAGAAACTTCTTTGTGTTCTGTGAAATCATCTCACTGAGTTACAGCTTTCCCCTCAAGAACCCTTTCGCTAAGACAGTTCTTGTGGAATTGGCAAAGTGATATTTGGACGCCCATAGAGGGCTATGGTGAAAAAGGAAATATCCTCAGATGAAATCTGGAAAGAAGCTTTCTGAGAAACTGCTCAGTGTTCTGTTAATTCATCTCACAGAGTTACATGTGTATTTCGTGGATCTCTTTGCTAGCCTTATTTCTGTGGAATCTGAGAACAGATATTTCGAATCCCTTTGAAGACTATAGGGCCAAAGGAAATATCCTCCGATAACAAAGAGAAAGAAGCTTTCTGAGAAACTTCTTTGTGTTCTGTGAAATCATCTCACAGAGTTACAGCTTTCCCCTCAAGAAGCCTTTCGCTAAGACAGTTCTTGTGGAATTGGCAAAGTGATATTTGGAAGCCCATAGAGGGCTATGGTGAAAAAGGAAATATCCTCACAGGAAATCTGGAAAGAAGCTTCTGAGAAACTGCTTAGTGTTCTGTTAATTCATCTCACAGAGTTACATGTGTATTTCGTGGATCTCTTTGCTAGCCTTATTTCTGTGCAATCTGAGAACAGATATTTCGGATCCCATTGATGACTATACGGCCAAAGGAAATATCCTCCGATAACAAAGAGAAAGAAGCTTTCTGAGAAACTTCTTTGTGTTCTGTGAAATCATCTCACAGAGTAACAGCTTTCCCCTCAAGAAGCCTTTCGCTAAGACAGTTCTTGTGGAATTGGCAAAGTGATATTTGGAAGCCCATAGAGGGCTATGGTGAAAAAGGAAATATCCTCCGATGAAATCTGGAAAGAAGCTTTCTGAGAAACTGCTTAGTGTTCTGTTAATTCATCTCACAGAGTTACATGTGTATTTCGTGGAACTCTTTTCTAGCCTTATTTCTGTGGAATCTGAGAACAGATATTTCGGATCCCATTGAAAACTATAGGGACAAAGGAAATATCCTCCGATAACAAAGAGAAAGAAGGTTTCTGAGAAACTTCTTTGTGTTCTGTGAAATCATCTCACAGAGTTACAGCTTTCCCCTCAAGAAGCCTTTCGCTAAGACAGTTCTTGTGGAATAGGCAAAGTGATATTTGGAAGCCCATAGTGGGCTATGGTGAAAAAGGAAATATCCTCAGATGAAATCTGGAAAGAAGCTTTCTGAGAAACTGCTTAGTGTTCTGTTAATTCACCTCACAGAGTTACATCTGTATTTCGTGGATCCCTTTGCTAGCCTTATTACTGTGGAATCTGAGAACAGATATTTCTGATCCCATTGAAGACTATAGGGAAAAAGGAAATATCCTACGATAACAAAGAGAAAGAAGCTTTCTGAGAAACTTCTTTGTGTTCTGTGAAATCATCTCACTGAGTTACAGCTTTCCCCTCAAGAACCCTTTCGCTAAGACAGTTCTTGTGGAATTGGCAAAGTGATACTTGGACGCCCATAGAGGGCTATGGTGAAAAAGGAAATATCCTCAGATGAAATCTGGAAAGAAGCTTTCTGAGAAACTGCTCAGTGTTCTGTTAATTCATCTCACAGAGTTACATCTGTATTTCGTGGATCTCTTTGCTAGCCTTATTTCTGTGGAATCTGAGAACAGATATTTCGAATCCCTTTGAAGACTATAGGGCCAAAGGAAATATCCTCTGATAACAAAGAGAAAGAAGCTTTCTGAGAAACTCCTTTGTGTTCTGTGAAATCATCTCTCAGAGTTACAGCTTTCCCCTCAAGAAGCCTTTCGCTAAGACAGTTCTTGTGGAATTGGCAAAGTGATATTTGGAAGCCCCTAGAGGGCTATGGTGAAAAAGGAAATATCCTCACAGGAAATCTGGAAAGAAGCTTTCTGAGAAACTGCTTAGTGTTCTGTTAATTCATCTCACAGAGTTATATGTGTATTTCGTGGTTCTCTTTGCTAGCCATATTTCTGTGGAATCTGAGAACAAATATTTCGGATCCCATTGATGACTATAGGGCCAAAGGAAATATCCTCCGATAACAAAGAGAAAGAAGCTTTCTGAGAAACTTCTTTGTGTTCTGTGAAATCATCTCACAGAGTTACAGCTTTCCCTTCAAGAAGCCTTTCGCTAAGACAGTTCTTGTGGAATTGGCAAAGTGGTATTTGGAAGCCCATAGAGGGCTATAGTGAAAAAGGAAATATCCACAGATGAAATCTGGAAAGAAGCTTTCTGAGAAACTGCTTAGTGTTCTGTTAATTCATCTCACAGAGTTACATGTGTATTTCGTGGAACTCTTTGCTAGCCTTATTACTGTGGAATCTGAGAACAGATATTTCGGATCCCTTTGAAAACTATAGGGCCAAAGGAAATATCCTCCGATAACAAAGAGAAAGAAGCTTTCTGAGAAACTTCTTTGTGTTCTGTGAAATCATCTCACAGAGTTATAGATTTCCCCTCAAGAAGCCTTTCCCTAAGACAGTTCTTGTGGAATAGGCAAAGTGATATTTGGAAGCCCATGGTGGGCTATGGTGTAAAACGAAATATCCTCCGATGAAATCTGGAAAGAAGCTTTGTGAGAAACTGCTTAGTGTTCTGTTAATTCATCTCACAGTGTTACATGTGTATTTCGTGGATCTCTTGGCTAGCCTTATTTCTGTGGAATCTGAGAACAGATATTTCGGAACCCTTTGAAGACTATTGGGCCAAAGGAAATATCATGCCAAAACAAAGAGAAAGAAGCTTTCTGAGAAACTTCTTTGTGTTCTGTGAAATCATCTCACAGAGTAACAGGTTTCCCCTCAAGAAGCCTTTCGCTAAGACAGTTCTTGTGGAATTGGCAAAGTGATATTTGGAAGCCCCTAGAGGGCTATGGTGAAAAAGGAAATATCCTCCGATGAAATCTGGAAAGAAGCTTTCTGAGAAACTGCTTAGTGTTCTGTTAATTCATCTCACAGAGTTACATGTGTATTTCGTGGATCTCTTTGCTAGCCTTATTTCTGTGGAATCTGAGAACTGATATTTCGGATCCCTTTGATGACTCTAGGGCCAAAGGAAATATCCTCCGATAACAAAGAGAAAGAAGCTTTCTGAGAAACTTCTTTGTGTTCTGTGAAATCATCTCACAGAGTTACAGCTTTCCCCTCAAGAACCCTTTCGCTAAGACAGTGCTTGTGGAATTGGCAAAGTGATATTTGGAAGCCCATAGAGGGCTATGGTGAAAAAGGAAATATCCTCCGATGAAATCTGGAAAGAAGCTTTCTGAGAAACTGCTTAGTGTTCTGTTAATTCATCTCACAGAGTTACATGTGTATTTCGTGGATCTCTTTGCTAGCCTTATTTCTGTGGAATCTGAGTACAGATATTTCGGAACCCTTTGAAGATAATAGGGTCAAAGGAAATATCACGTCATAACAAAGAGAAAGAAGCTTTCTCAGAATCTTCTTTGTGTTCTGTGAAATCATCTCACAGAGTTACAGCTTTCCCCTCAAGAAGCCTTTCGCTAAGACAGTTCTTGTGCAATAGGCAAAGTGATGTTTATTTCGTGGATCTCTTTGCTAGCCTTATTTCTGCGGAATCTGAGAACAGATATTTCGGATCCCATTGATGACTATAGGGCCAAAGGAAATATCCTCCGATAACAAAGAGAAAGAAGCTTTCTGAGAAACTTCTTTGTGTTCTGTGAAATCATCTCACAGAGTTACAGCTTTCCCCTCAAGAACCCTTTAGCTAAGACAGTTCTTGTGGAATTGGCAAAGTGATATTTGGAAGCCCTTAGAGGGCGCTGGTGAAAATGGAAATATCCTCAGATGAATTCTGGAAAGAAGCTTTCTGAGAAACTGCTTAGTGTTCTGTTAATTCATCTCACAGAGTTACATGTGTATTTCGTGGAACTCTTTGCTAGCCTTATTTCTGTGGAATCTGAGAACAGATATTTCGGATCCCATTGAAAACTATAGGGACAAAGGAAATATCCTCCGATAACAAAGAGAAAGAAGGTTTCTGAGAAACTTCTTTGTGTTCTGTGAAATCATCTCACAGAGTTACAGCTTTCCCCTCAAGAAGCCTTTCGCTATGACAGTTCTTGTGGAATAGGCAAAGTGATATTTGGAAGCCCATAGTGGGCTATGGTGAAAAAGGAAATATCCTCAGATGAAATCTGGAAAGAAGCTTTCTGAGAAACTGCTTAGTGCTCTGTTAATTCACCTCACAGAGTTACATCTGTATTTCGTGGATCTCTTTGGTAGCCTTATTACTGTGGAATCTGAGTACAGATATTTCTGATCCCATTGAAGACTATAGGGAAAAAGGAAATATCCTACGATAACAAAGAGAAAGAAGCTTTCTGAGAAACTTCTTTGTGTTCTGTGAAATCATCTCACTGAGTTACAGCATTCCCCTCAAGAACCCTTTCGCTAAGACAGTTCTTGTGGAATTGGCAAAGTGATATTTGGACGCCCATAGAGGGCTATGGTGAAAAAGGAAATATCCTCCGATGAAATCTGGAAAGAAGCTTTCTGAGAAACTGCTCAGTGTTCTGTTAATTCATCTCACAGAGTTACATGTGTATTTCGTGGATCTCTTTGCTAGCCTTATTTCTGTCGAATCTGAGAACAGATATTTCGAATCCCTTTGAAGACTATAGGGCCAAAGGAAATATCCTCCGATAACAAAGAGAAAGAAGCTTTCTGAGAAACTTCTTTGTGTTCTGTGAAATCATCTCACAGAGTTACAGCTTTCCCCTAAAGAAGCCTTTCGCTAAGACAGTTCTTGTGGAATAGGCAAAGTGATATTTGGAAGCCCCTAGAGGGCTATGGTGAAAAAGGAAATATCCTCAGATGAAATCTGGAAAGAAGCTTTCTGAGAAACTGCTTAGTGTTCTGTTAATTCATCTCACAGAGTTACATGTGTATTTCGTGGATCTCTTTGCTAGCCTTATTTCTGTGGAATCTGAGAACAGATATTTCGGATCCCATTGATGACTATACGGCCAAAGGAAATATCCTCCGATAACAAAGAGAAAGAAGCTTTCTGAGAACCTTCTTTGTGTTCTGTGAAATCATCTCACTGAGTAACAGCTTTCCCCTCAAGAAGCCTTTCGCTAAGACAGTTCTTGTGGAATAGGCAAAGTGATATTTCGAATCCCATAGAGGGCTATGGTGAAAAAGGAAATATCCTCAGATGAAATCTGGAAAGAAGCTTTCTGAGAAACTGCTTAGTGTTCTGTTAATTCATCTCACAGAGTTACATGTGTATTTCGTGGATCTCTTTGCTAGCCTTATTTCTGTGGAATCTGAGAACAGATATTTCGGATCCCATTGATGACTATAGGGCAAAAGGAAATATCCTCCGATAACAAAGAGAAAGAAGCTTTCTGAGAAACTTCTTTGTGTTCTGTGAAATCATCTCACAGAGTAACAGCTTTCCCCTCAAGAACCCTTTCGCTAAGACAGTTCTTGTGGAATTGGCAAAGTGATATTTGGAAGCCCCTAGAGGGCTATGGTGAAAAAGGAAATATCCTCACAGGAAATCTGGAAAGAAGCATTCTGAGAAACTGCTTAGTGTTCTGTTAATTCATCTCACAGAGTTATATGTGTATTTCGTGGATCTCTTTGCTAGCCATATTTCTGTGGAATCTGAGAACAAATATTTCGGATCCCATTGATGACTATAGGGCCAAAGGAAATATCCTCCGATAACAAAGAGAAAGAAGCTTTCTGAGAAACTTCTTTGTGTTCTGTGAAATCATATCACAGAGTTACAGCTTTCCCTTCAAGAACCCTTTCGCTAAGACAGTTCTTGTGGAATTGGCAAAGTGGTATTGGAAGCCCATAGAGGGCTATAGTGAAAAAGGAAATATCCACAGATGAAATCTGGAAAGAAGCTTTCTGAGAAACTGCTTAGTGTTCTGTTAATTCATCTCACACAGTTACATCTGTATTTCGTGTATCTCTTTGCTAGCCTTATTTCTGTGGAATCTGAGAACAGATATTTCGGATCCCTTTGAAAACTATAGGGCCAAAGGAAATATCCTCCGATAACAAAGAGAAAGAAGGTTTCTGAGAAACTTCTTTGTGTTCTGTGAAATCATCTCACAGAGTTATAGATTTCCCCTCAAGAAGCCTTTCGCTAAGACAGTTCTTGTGGAATAGGCAAAGTGATATTTGGAAGCCCATGGTGGGCTATGGTGTAAAACGAAATATCCTCCGATGAAATCTGGAAAGAAGCTTTCTGAGAAACTGCTTAGTGTTCTGTTAATTCATCTCACAGTGTTACATGTGTATTTCCTGGATCTCTTGGCTAGCCTTATTTCTGTGGAATCTGAGAACAGATATTTCGGAACCCTTTGAAGACTATTGGGCCAAAGGAAATATCATGCCAAAACAAAGAGAAAGAAGCTTTCTGAGAAACTTCTTTGTGTTCTGTGAAATCATCTCACAGAGTAACAGCTTTCCCCTCAAGAAGCCTTTCGCTAAGACAGTTCTTGTGGAATTGGCAAAGTGATATTTGGAAGCCCCTAGAGGGCTATGGTGAAAAAGGAAATATCCTCAGATGAAATCTGGAAAGAAGCTTTCTGAGAAACTGCTTAGTGTTCTGTTAATTCATCTCACAGAGTTACATGTGTATTTCGTGAATCTCTTTGCTAGCCTTATTTCTGTGGAATCTGAGAACAGATATTTCGGATCCCATTGAAGACTATAGGGCCAAAGGAAATATCCTCCGATAACAAAGAGAAAGAAGCTTTCTGAGAAACTTCTTTGTGTTCTGTGAAATCATCTCACAGAGTTACAGCTTTCCCCTCAAGAAGCCTTTCGCTAAGACAGTTCTTGTGGAATAGGCAAAGTGATATTTGGAAGCCCATAGAGGGCTATGGTGAAAAAGGAAATATCCTCACACTAAATCTGGAAAGAAGGTTTCTGAGAAACTGCTTAGTGTTCTGTTAATTCATCTCACAGAGTTACATGTGTATTTCGTGGATCTCTTTGCTATCCTTATTTCTGTGGAATCTGAGAACAGATATTTCGGATCCCATTGATGACTATAGGGCCAAAGGAAATAACCTACGATAACAAAGAGAAAGAAGCTTTCTGAGAAACTTCTTTGTGTTCTGTGAAATCATCTCACAGAGTTACAGCTTTCCCCTCAAGAACCCTTTCGCTAAGACAGTTCTTGTGGAATTGGCAAAGTGATATTTGGACGCCCATAGAGGGCTATGGTGAAAAAGGAAATATCCTCCGATGAAATCTGGAAAGAAGCTTTCTGAGAAACTGCTCAGTGTTCTGTTAATTCATCTCACAGAGTTACATGTGTATTTCGTGGATCTCTTTGCTAGCCTTATTTCTGTGGAATCTGAGAACAGATATTTCGAATCCCTTTGAAGACTATAGGGCCAAAGGAAATATCCTCCGATAACAAAGATAAAGAAGCTTTCTGAGAAACTCCTTTGTGTTCTGTGAAATCATCTCACGGAGTTACAGCTTTCCCCTCAAGAAGCCTTTCGCTAAGACAGTTCTTGTGGAATTGGCAAAGTGATATTTGGAAGCCCCTAGAGGGCTATGGTGAAAAAGGAAATATCCTCACAGGAAATCTGGAAAGAATCATTCTGAGAAACTGCTTAGTGTTCTGTTAATTCATCTCACAAGGTTACATGTGTATTTCGTGGATCTCTTTGCTAGCCTTATTTCCGTGGAATCTGAGAACAAATATTTCGGATCCCATTGATGACTATAGGGCCAAAGGAAATATCCTCCGATAACAAAGAGAAAGAAGCTTTCTGAGAAACTTCTTTGTGTTCTGTGAAATCATCTCACAGAGTTACAGCTTTCCCTTCAAGAACCCTTTCGCTAAGACAGTTCTTGTGGAATTGGCAAAGTGATATTTGGAAGCCCATAGAGGGCTATAGTGAAAAAGGAAATATCCACAGATGAAATCTGGAAAGAAGCTTTCTGAGAAACTGCTTAGTGTTCTATTAATTCATCTCACAGAGTTACATGTGTATTTCGTGTATCTCTTTGCTAGCCTTATTTCTGTGGAATCTGAGAACAGATATTTCGGATCCCTTTGAAAACTATAGGGCCAAAGGAAATATCCTCCGATAACAAAGAGAAAGAAGGTTTCTGAGAAACTTCTTGGTGTTCTGTGAAATCATCTCACAGAGTTACAGCTTTCCCCTCAAGAAGCCTTTCGCTAAGACAGTTCTTGTGGAATAGGCAAAGTGATATTTGGAAGCCCATGGTGGGCTATGGTGTAAAACGAAATATCCTCCGATGAAATCTGGAAAGAAGCTTTCTGAGAAACTGCTTAGTGTTCTGTTAATTCATCTCACAGTGTTACATGTGTATTTCCTGGATCTCTTGGCTAGCCTTATTTCTGTGGAATCTGAGAACAGATATTTCGGAACCCTTTGAAGACTATTGGGCCAAAGGAAATATCATGCCAAAACAAAGAGAAAGAAGCTTTCTGAGAAACTTCTTTGTGTTCTGTGAAATCATCTCACAGAGTAACAGCTTTCCCCTCAAGAAGCCTTTCGCTAAGACAGTTCTTGTGGAATTGGCAAAGTGATATTTGGAAGCCCATAGAGAGCTATGGTGAAAAAGGAAATATCCTCATATGAAATCTGGAAAGAAGCTTTCTGAGAAACTGCTTAGTGGTCTGTTAATTCATCTCGCAGAGTTACATGTGTATTTCGTGGATCTCTTTGCTTGCCTTATTTCTGTGGAATCTGAGAACAGATATTTCGGATCCCTTTGAAGACTATAGGGCCAAAGGAAATATCCTCCGATAACAAAGAGAAAGAAGCTTTCTGAGAAACTTCTTTGTGTTCTGTGAAATCATCTCACAGAGTTACAGCTTTCCCTTCAAGAACCCTTTCGTTAAGACAGTTCTTGTGGAATTGGCAAAGTGATATTTGGAAGCCCATAGAGGGCTATGGTGAAAAAGGAAATATCCTCAGATGAAATCTGGAAAGAAGCTTTCTGAGAAACTGCTTAGTGTTCTGTTAATTCATCTCACAGAGTTACATGTGTATTTCGTGGATCTATTTGCTAGCCTTATTTCTGTGGAATCTGAGAACAGATATTTCGTATCCCATTGAAGACCATAGGGCCAAAGGAAATATCCTCCCATAACAAAGAGAAAAAAGGTTTCTGAGAAACTTCTTTGTGTTCTGTGAAATCATCTCACAGAGTTACAGCTTTCTCCTCAAGAACCCTTTCGCTAAGACAGTTCTTGTTGAATTGGCAAAGTGATATTTGGAAGCCCATAGAGGGCTATGGTTAAAAAGGAAATCTCCTCAGATGAAATCTGGAAAGAAGCTTTCTGAGAAACTGCTTAGTGTTCTGTTAATTCATCTCACAGAGTTACATGTGTATTTCGTGGATCTCTTTGCTAGCCTTATTTCTGTGGAATCTGAGAAGAGATATTTCGGATGCCTTTGAAAACTATAGGGCCAAAGGAAATATCCTCCGATAACAAAGGGAAAGAATGTTTCTGAGAAACTTCTTTGTGTTCTGTGAAATCATCTCACAGAGTTACAGCTTTCCCCTCAAGAAGCCTTTCGGTAAGACAGTTCTTGTGGAATAGGCAAAGTGATATTTGGAAGCCCATAGAGGGCTATGGTGAAAAAGGAAATATCCTCACAGGAAATCTGGAAAGAAGCTTTCTGAGAAACTGCTTAGTGTTCTGTTAATTCATCTCACAGAGTTACATGTGTATTTCGTGTATCTCTTTCCTAGCCTTATTTCTGTGGAATCTGAGTACAGATACTTCGGATCCCATTGAAGACAATTGGGCCAAAGGAAATATCCTACGATAACAAAGAGAAAGAAGCTTTCTGAGTAACTTGTTTGTGTTCTGTGAAATCATCTCACAGAGTTACAGCTATCCCCTCAAGAACCCTTTCGCTAAGACAGTTCTTGTGGAATTTGCAAAGTGATAATGGAAGCCCATAGAGGGCTATGGTGAAAAAGGAAATATCCTCAGATGAAATCTGGAAAGAAGCTTTCTGAGAAACTGCTTAGTGTTCTGTTAATTCATCTCACAGAGTTACATGTGTATTTCGTGGATCTCTTTTCTAGCCTTATTTCTGTGGAATCTGAGAACAGATATTTCGGATCCCATTGATGACTATAGGGCCAAAGGAAATATCCTCCGATAACAAAGAGAAATATGCTTTCTCAGAAACTTCTTTGTGTTCTGTGAAATCATCTCACAGAGTTACAGCTTTCGCCTCAAGAAGCCTTTCGCTAAGACAGTTCTTTTGGAATTGGCAAAGTGATATTTGGAAGCCCTTAGAGGGCTACGGTGAAAAAGGAAATATCCTCAGATGAAATCTGGAAAGAAGCTTTCTGAGAAACTGCTTAGTGTTCTGTTAATTCATGTCACAGAGTTACATGTGTATTTCGTGGATCTCTTTGCTAGCCTTATTTCTGTGGAATCTGAGAACAGATATTTCGGATCCCTTTGAAAACTATAGGGCCAAAGGAAATATCCTCCGATAACAAAGGGAAAGAATGTTTCTGAGAAACTTCTTTGTGTTCTGTGAAATCATCTCACAGAGTTACAGTTTTCGCCTCAAGAAGCCTTTCGGTAAGACAGTTCTTGTGGAATAGGCAAAGTGATATTTGTAAGCCCATAGTGGGCTATGGTGAAAAAGGAAGTATCCTCCGATGAAATCTGTAAAGAAGCTTTCTGAGAAACTGCTTAGTGTTCTGTTAATTCATCTCACAGAGTTACATGTGTATTTCGTGGATCTCTTTTGTAGCCTTATTTCTGTGGAATCTGAGAACAGATATTTCGGATCCCATTGATGACTATAGGGCCAAAGGAAATATCCTCCGATAACAAAGAGAAATAAGCTTTCTCAGAAACTTCTTTGTGTTCTGTGAAATCATCTCACAGAGTTACAGCTTTCGCCTCAAGAAGCCTTTCGCTAAGACAGTTCTTGTGGAATTGGCAAAGTGATATTTGGAAGCCCATAGAGGGCTACGGTGAAAAAGGAAATATCCTCAGATGAAATCTGGAAAGAAGCTTTCTGAGAAACTGCTTAGTGTTCTGTTAATTCATCTCACAGATTTACATGTGTATTTCGTGGATCTCTTTGCTAGCCTTATTTCTGTGGAATCTGAGAACAGATATTCGGATCCCTTTGAAGACTATAGGGCCAAAGGAAATATCCTCCGATAACAAAGAGAAAGAAGCTTTCTGAGAAACTTCTTTGTGTTCTGTGAAATCATCTCACAGAGTTACAGCTTTCCCCTCAAGAAGCCTTTCGCTAAGACAGTTCTTGTGGAATTGGCAAAGTGATATTTGGAAGCCCATAGAGGGCTATGGTGAAAAAAGAAATATCCTCAGATGAAATCTGGAAAGAAGCTTTCTGAGAAACTGCTTAGTGTTCTGTTAATTCATCTCACAGAGTTACCTGTGTATTTCGTGGACCTCTTTGCTAGCCTTATTTCTGTGGAATCTGAGAACAGATATTTCGGATCCCATTGATGACTATAGGGCCAAAGGAAATATCCTCCCATAACAAAGAGAAAGAAGCTTTCTGAGAAACTTCTTTGTGTTCTGTGAAATCATCTCACAGAGTTACAGCTTTTCCCTCAAGAACCCTTTCGCTAAGACAGTTCTTGTGGAATTGGCAAAGTGGTATTTGGAAACCCATAGAGGGCTATGGTGAAAAAGGAAATATCCTCAGATGAAATCTGGAAAGAAGCTTTCTGAGAAACTGCTTAGTGTTCTGTTAATTCATGTCACAGAGTTACATGTGTATTTCGTGGATCTCTTTGCTAGCCTTATTTCTGTGGAATCTGAGAAGAGATATTTCGGATGCCTTTGAAAACTATAGGGCCAAAGGAAATATCCTCCGATAACAAAGGGAAAGAATGTTTCTGAGAAACTTCTTTGTGTTCTGTGAAATCATCTCACAGAGTTACAGCTTTCCCCTCAAGAAGCCTTTCGGTAAGACAGTTCTTGTGGAATAGGCAAAGTGATATTTGGAAGCCCATAGAGGGCTATGGTGAAAAAGGAAATATCCTCACAGGAAATCTGGAAAGAAGCTTTCTGAGAAACTGCTTAGTGTTCTGTTAATTCATCTCACAGAGTTACATGTGTATTTCGTGTATCTCTTTCCTAGCCTTATTTCTGTGGAATCTGAGTACAGATACTTCGGATCCCATTGAAGACAATTGGGCCAAAGGAAATATCCTACGATAACAAAGAGAAAGAAGCTTTCTGAGTAACTTGTTTGTGTTCTGTGAAATCATCTCACAGAGTTACAGCTATCCCCTCAAGAACCCTTTCGCTAAGACAGTTCTTGTGGAATTTGCAAAGTGATAATGGAAGCCCATACAGGGCTATGGTGAAAAAGGAAATATCCTCAGATGAAATCTGGAAAGAAGCTTTCTGAGAAACTGCTTAGTGTTCTGTTAATTCATCTCACAGAGTTACATGTGTATTTCGTGGATCTCTTTTCTAGCCTTATTTCTGTGGAATCTGAGAACAGATATTTCGGATCCCATTGATGACTATAGGGCCAAAGGAAATATCCTCCGATAACAAAGAGAAATATGCTTTCTCAGAAACTTCTTTGTGTTCTGTGAAATCATCTCACAGAGTTACAGCTTTCGCCTCAAGAAGCCTTTCGCTAAGACAGTTCTTTTGGAATTGGCAAAGTAATATTTGGAAGCCCATAGAGGGCTACGGTGAAAAAGGAAATATCCTCAGATGAAATCTGGAAAGAAGCTTTCTGAGAAACTGCTTAGTGTTCTGTTAATTCATGTCACAGAGTTACATGTGTATTTCGTGGATCTCTTTGCTAGCCTTATTTCTGTGGAATCTGAGAACAGATATTTCGGATCCCTTTGAAAACTATAGGGCCAAAGGAAATATCCTCCGATAACAAAGGGAAAGAATGTTTCTGAGAAACTTCTTTGTGTTCTGTGAAATCATCTCACAGAGTTACAGTTTTCGCCTCAAGAAGCCTTTCGGTAAGACAGTTCTTGTGGAATAGGCAAAGTGATATTTGTAAGCCCATAGTGGGCTATGGTGAAAAAGGAAGTATCCTCCGATGAAATCTGTAAAGAAGCTTTCTGAGAAACTGCTTAGTGTTTGTTAATTCATCTCACAGAGTTACATGTGTATTTCGTGGATCTCTTTGCTAGCCTTATTTCTGTGGAATCTGAGAACAGATAATTCGGATCCCTTTGAAGACTATAGGGCCAACGGAAATATCCTCCGATAACTAAGAGAAAGAAGCTTTCTGAGAAACTTCTTTGTGTTCTGTGAAATCATCCAACAGAGTTACAGCGTTCCCCTCAAGAAGCCTTTCGCTAAGACAGTTCTTGTGGAATTGGCAAAGTGATATTTGTAAGCCCCTAGAGGGCTATGGTGAAAAAGGAAATATCCTCACAGGAAATCTGGAAAGAAGCTTTCTGAGAAACTGCTTAGTGTTCTGTTAATTCATCTCACAGAGTTACATCTGTATTTCGTGGATCTCTTTGCTAGCCTTATTTCTGTGGAATCTGAGAACAGATATTTCGGATCCCTTTGAAGACTATAGGGCCAAAGGAAATATCCTCCGATAACAAAGAGAAAGAAGCTTTCTGAGAAACTTCTTTGTGTTCTGTGAAATAATCTCACAGAGTTACAGCTTCCCCTCCAGAAGCCTTTCGCTAAGACAGTTCTTGTGGAATAGGCAAAGTGATATTTGGAAGCCCATAGTGGGCTATGGTGAAAAAGGAAATATCCTCCGATGAAATCTGTAAAGAAGCTTTCTGAGAAACTGCTTAGTGTTCTGTTAATTCATCTCACAGAGTTACATGTGTATTTCGTGGATCTCTTTGCTAGCCTTATTTCTGTGGAATCTGAGAACAGATATTTCGGATCCCTTTGAAGACTATAGGGCCAAAGGAAATATCCTCCCATAACAAAGAGAAAGAAGCTTTCTGAGAAACTTCTTTGTGTTCTGTGAAATTATCTCACAGAGTTACAGCTTTCCCCTCAAGAAGCCTTTCGCTAAGACAGTTCTTGTGGAATAGGCAAAGTGATATTTGGAAGCCCTCAGTGGTCTATGGTGAAAAAGGGAATATCCTCAGATGAAATCTGGAAAGAAGCTTTCTGAGAAACTACTTAGTGTTCTGTTAATTCATCTCACAGAGTTACATGTGTATTTCGTGTATCTCTTTGCTAGCCTTATTTCTGTGGAATCTGAGAAAAGATATTTCGGATCCCATTGATGACTATAGGGCCAAAGGAAACTTCCTCCCATAACGAAGAGAAAGAAGCTTCCTGAGAAACTTCTTTGTGTTCTGTGAAATCATGTCACAGAGTTACAGCTTTCCCCTCAAGAAGCCTTTCGCTAAGACAGTTCTTGTGGAATAGGCAAAGTGATATTTGGAAGTCCATAGTGGGCTATGCTGAAAAAGGAAATATCCTCCGATGAAATCTGTGAAGAAGATTTCTGAGAAACTGCTTGGTGTTCTTTTAATTCATCTCACAGAGTTACATGTGTATTTCGTGGATCTCTTTGCTAGCCTTATTTCTGTGGATTCTGAGAGCAGATATTTCCGATCCCATTAAAGACAATAGGGCCAAAGGAAATATCCTCCGATAACAAAGAGAAAGAAGCTTTCTGAGAAACTTCTTTGTGTTCTGTGAAATCATCTCACAGAGTTACAGCTTTCCCCTCAAGAAGCCTTTCGCTAAGACAGTTCTTGTGGAATAGGCAAAGTGATATTTGGAAGCCCACAGTGGGCTATGGTGAAAAAGGAAATATCCTCAGATGAAATCTGGAAAGAAGCTTTCTGAGAAACTGCTTAGTGTTCTGTTAATTCATCTCATAGAGTTACATGTGTATTTCGTGGATCTCTTTTGTAGCCTTATTTCTGTGGAATCTGAGAACAGATATTTCGGATCCCATTGATGACTATAGGGCCAAAGGAAATATCCTCCGATAACAAAGAGAAATAAGCTTTCTCAGAAACTTCTTTGTGTTCTGTGAAATCATCTCACAGAGTTACAGCTTTCGCCTCAAGAAGCCTTTCGCTAAGACAGTTCTTGTGGAATTGGCAAAGTGATATTTGGAAGCCCCTAGAGGGCTACGGTGAAAAAGGAAATATCCTCAGATGAAATCTGGAAAGAAGCTTTCTGAGAAACTGCTTAGTGTTCTGTTAATTCATCTCACAGATTTACATGTGTATTTCGTGGATCTCTTTGCTAGCCTTATTTCTGTGGAATCTGAGGACAGATATTCGGATCCCTTTGAAGACTATAGGGCCAAAGGAAATATCCTCCGATAACAAAGAGAAAGAAGCTTTCTGAGAAACTTCTTTGTGTTCTGTGAAATCATCTCACAGAGTTACAGCTTTCCCCTCAAGAAGCCTTTCGCTAAGACAGTTCTTGTGGAATTGGCAAAGTGATATTTGGAAGCCCATAGAGGGCTTTGGTGAAAAAAGAAATATCCTCAGATGAAATCTGGAAAGAAGCTTTCTGAGAAACTGCTTAGTGTTCTGTTAATTCATCTCACAGAGTTACCTGTGTATTTCGTGGACCTCTTTGCTAGCCTTATTTCTGTGGAATCTGAGAACAGATATTTCGGATCCCATTGATGACTATAGGGCCAAAGGAAATATCCTCCCATAACAAAGAGAAAGAAGCTTTCTGAGAAACTTCTTTGTGTTCTGTGAAATCATCTCACAGAGTTACAGCTTTTCCCTCAAGAACCCTTTCGCTAAGACAGTTCTTGTGGAATTGGCAAAGTGGTATTTGGAAACCCATAGAGGGCTATGGTGAAAAAGGAAATATCCTCAGATGAAATCTGGAAAGAAGCTTTCTGAGAAACTGCTTAGTGTTCTGTTAATTCATGTCACAGAGTTACATGTGTATTTCGTGGATCTCTTTGCTAGCCTTATTTCTGTGGAATCTGAGAACAGATATTTCGGATGCCTTTGAAAACTATAGGGCCAAAGGAAATATCCTCCGATAACAAAGGGAAAGAATGTTTCTGAGAAACTTCTTTGTGTTCTGTGAAATCATCTCACAGAGTTACAGCTTTCCCCTCAAGAAGCCTTTCGGTAAGACAGTTCTTGTGGAATAGGCAAAGTGATATTTGGAAGCCCATAGTGGGCTATGGTGAAAAAGGAAGTATCCTCCGATGAAATCTGTAAAGAAGCTTTCTGAGAAACTGCTTAGTGTTCTGTTAATTCATCTCACAGAGTTACATGTGTATTTCGTGGATCTCTTTGCTAGCCTTATTTCTGTGGAATCTCAGAACAGATATTTCGGATCCCTTTGAAGACTATAGGGCCAACGGAAATATCCTCCGATAACTAAGAGAAAGAAGCTTTCTGAGAAACTTCTTTGTGTTCTGTGAAATCATCTCACAGAGTTACAGCGTTCCCCTCAAGAAGCCTTTCGCTAAGACAGTTCTTGTGGAATTGGCAAAGTGATATTTGTAAGCCCCTAGAGGGCTATGGTGAAAAAGGAAATATCCTCACAGGAAATCTGGAAAGAAGCTTTCTGAGAAACTGCTTAGTGTTCTGTTAATTCATCTCACAGAGTTACATGTGTATTTCGTGTATCTCTTTCCTAGCCTTATTTCTGTGGAATCTGAGTACAGATACTTCGGATCCCATTGAAGACAATTGGGCCAAAGGAAATATCCTACGATAACAAAGAGAAAGAAGCTTTCTGAGTAACTTGTTTGTGTTCTGTGAAATCATCTCACAGAGTTACAGCTATCCCCTCAAGAACCCTTTCGCTAAGACAGTTCTTGTGGAATTTGCAAAGTGATAATGGAAGCCCATACAGGGCTATGGTGAAAAAGGAAATATCCTCAGATGAAATCTGGAAAGAAGCTTTCTGAGAAACTGCTTAGTGTTCTGTTAATTCATCTCACAGAGTTACATGTGTATTTCGTGGATCTCTTTTCTAGCCTTATTTCTGTGGAATCTGAGAACAGATATTTCGGATCCCATTGATGACTATAGGGCCAAAGGAAATATCCTCCGATAACAAAGAGAAATATGCTTTCTCAGAAACTTCTTTGTGTTCTGTGAAATCATCTCACAGAGTTACAGCTTTCGCCTCAAGAAGCCTTTCGCTAAGACAGTTCTTTTGGAATTGGCAAAGTGATATTTGGAAGCCCATAGAGGGCTACGGTGAAAAAGGAAATATCCTCAGATGAAATCTGGAAAGAAGCTTTCTGAGAAACTGCTTAGTGTTCTGTTAATTCATGTCACAGAGTTACATGTGTATTTCGTGGATCTCTTTGCTAGCCTTATTTCTGTGGAATCTGAGAACAGATATTTCGGATCCCTTTGAAAACTATAGGGCCAAAGGAAATATCCTCCGATAACAAAGGGAAAGAATGTTTCTGAGAAACTTCTTTTTGTTCTGTGAAATCATCTCACAGAGTTACAGCTTTCCCCTCAAGAAGCCTTTCGGTAAGACAGTTCTTGTGGAATAGGCAAAGTGATATTTGTAAGCCCATAGTGGGCTATGGTGAAAAAGGAAGTATCCTCCGATGAAATCTGTAAAGAAGCTTTCTGAGAAACTGCTTAGTGTTCTGTTAATTCATCTCACAGAGTTACATGTGTATTTCGTGGATCTCTTTGCTAGCCTTATTTCTGTGGAATCTGAGAACAGATAATTCGGATCCCTTTGAAGACTATAGGGCCAACGGAAATATCCTCCGATAACTAAGAGAAAGAAGCTTTCTGAGAAACTTCTTTGTGTTCTGTGAAATCATCCAACAGAGTTACAGCGTTCCCCTCAAGAAGCCTTTCGCTAAGACAGTTCTTGTGGAATTGGCAAAGTGATATTTGTAAGCCCCTAGAGGGCTATGGTGAAAAAGGAAATATCCTCACAGGAAATCTGGAAAGAAGCTTTCTGAGAAACTGCTTAGTGTTCTGTTAATTCATCTCACAGAGTTACATCTGTATTTCGTGGATCTCTTTGCTAGCCTTATTTCTGTGGAATCTGAGAACAGATATTTCGGATCCCTTTGAAGACTATAGGGCCAAAGGAAATATCCTCCGATAACAAAGAGAAAGAAGCTTTCTGAGAAACTTCTTTGTGTTCTGTGAAATAATCTCACAGAGTTACAGCTTCCCCTCCAGAAGCCTTTCGCTAAGACAGTTCTTGTGGAATAGGCAAAGTGATATTTGGAAGCCCATAGTGGGCTATGGTGAAAAAGGAAATATCCTCCGATGAAATCTGTAAAGAAGCTTTCTGAGAAACTGCTTAGTGTTCTGTTAATTCATCTCACAGAGTTACATGTGTATTTCGTGGATCTCTTTGCTAGCCTTATTTCTGTGGAATCAGAGAACAGATATTTCGGATCCCTTTGAAGACTATAGGGCCAAAGGAAATATCCTCCGATAACAAAGAGAAAGAAGCTTTCTGAGAAACTTCTTTGTGTTCTGTGAAATTATCTCACAGAGTTACAGCTTTCCCCTCAAGAAGCCTTTCGCTAAGACAGTTCTTGTGGAATAGGCAAAGTGATATTTGGAAGCCCTCAGTGGTCTATGGTGAAAAAGGGAATATCCTCAGATGAAATCTGGAAAGAAGCTTTCTGAGAAACTGCTTAGTGTTCTGTTTATTCATCTCACAGAGTTACATGCGTATTTCGTGTGTCTCTTTGCTAGCCTTATTTCTGTGGAATCTGAGAAAAGATATTTCAGATCCCATTAATGACTATAGGGCCAAAGGAAACTTCCTCCCATAACGAAGAGAAAGAAGCTTCCTGAGAAACTTCTTTGTGTTCTGTGAAATCATGTCACAGAGTTACAGCTTTCCCCTCCAGAAGCCTTTCGCTAAGACAGTTCTTGTGGAATAGGCAAAGTGATATTTGGAAGTCCATAGTGGTCTATGGTGAAAAAGGAAATATCCTCCGATGAAATCTGTAAAGAAGCTTTCTGAGAAACTGCTTGGTGTTCTTTTAATTCATCTCACAGAGTTACATGTGTATTTCGTGGATCTCTTTGCTAGCCTTATTTCTGTGGATTCTGAGAACAGATATTTCGGATCCCTTTGAAGACTATAGGGCCAAAGGAAATATCCTCCGATAACAAAGAGAAAGAAGCTTTCTGAGAAACTTCTTTGTGTTCTGTGAAATCATCTCACAGAGTTACAGCTTTCCCCTCAAGAAGCCTTTCGCTAAGACAGTTCTTGTGGAATAGGCAAAGTGATATTTGGAAGCCCATAGAGGGCTATGGTGAAAAAGGAAATATCCGCACAGGAAATCTGGAAAGAAGCTTTCTGAGAAACTGCTTAGTGTTCTGTTAATTCATCTCACAGAGTTACATGTGTATTTCGTGGATCTCTTTTCTAGCCTTATTTCTGTGGAATCTGAGAACAGATATTTCGGATCCCATTGATGACTATAGGGCCAAAGGAAATATCCTCCGATAACAAAGAGAAAGAAGCTTTCTGAGAAACTTCTTTGTGTTCTGTGAAATCATCTCACAGAGTTACAGCTATTCCCTCAAGAACCCTTTCGCTAAGACAGTTCTTGTGGAATTGGCCAAGTGATATTTGGAAGCCCATAGAGGGCTATGGTTACAAAGAAATATCCTCAGATGAAATCTGGAAAGAAGCTTTCTGAGAAACTGCTTAGTGTTCTGTTAATTCATCTCACAGAGTTACATGTGTATTTCGTGGATCTCTTTGCTAGCCTTATTTCTGTGGAATCTGAGAACAGATATTTCGGATCCCTTTGAAGACTAGGGCCAAAGGAAATATCCTCCGATAACAAAGCGAAAGCAGGTTTCTGAGAAACTTCTTTGTGTTCTGTGAAATCATCTCACAGAGTTACAGCTTTCCCCTCAAGAAGCCTTTCGCTAAGACAGTTCTTGTGGAATTGGCAAAGTGATATTTGGAAGCCCATAGTGGGCTATGGTGAAAAAGGAAATATCCTCCGATGAAATCTGTAAAGAAGCTTTCTGAGAAACTGCTTAGTGTTCTGTTAATTCATCTCACAGAGTTACATGTGTATTTCGTGGATCTCTTTGGTAGCCTTATTTCTGTGGATCAGAGAACCGATATTTCGGATCCCTTTGAAGACTATAGGGCCAAAGGAAATATCCTCCGATAACAAAGAGAAAGAAGCTTTCTGAGAAACTTCTTTGTGTTCTGTGAAATCATCTCACAGAGTTACAGCTTTCACCTCAAGAAACCTTTCGCTAAGACAGTTCTTGTGGAATAGGCAAAGTGATATTTGGAAGCCCATAGAGGGCAATGGTGAAAAAGGAAATATCCTCAGATGAAATCTGGAAAGAAGCTTTCTGAGAAACTGCTTAGTGTTCTGTTAATTCATCTCACAGAGTTACATGTGTATTTCGTGTATGTCTTTCCTAGCCTTATTTCTGTGGAAACTGAGAACAGATATTTCGGAACCCTTTGAAGACTATAGGGCCAAAGGAAATATCCTCTGATAACAAAGAGAAAGAAGCTTTCTGAGAAACTTCTTTGTGTTCTGTGAAATCACCTCACGGAGTTACAGCTTTCCCCTCAAGAAGCCTTTCGCTAAGACAGTTCTTGTGGAATAGGCAAAGTGATATTTGGAAGCCCATAGTGGGCTATGGTGAAAAAGGAAATATCCTCAGATGAAATCTGGAAAGAAGCTTTCTGAGAAACTGCTTAGTGTTCTGTTAATTCATCTCACAGAGTTACATCTGTATTTCGTGGATCTCTTTGCTAGCCTTATTTCTGTGGAATCTGAGAACAGATATTTCGGATCCCATTGAAGACTATAGGGCCGAAGGAAATATCCTCCCATAACAAAGAGAAAAAATGTTTCTGAGAAACTTCTTTGTGTTCTGTGAAATCATCTCACAGAGTTACAGCTTTCTCCTCAAGAACCCTTTCGCTAAGATAGTTCTTGTGGAAAAGGCAAAGTGATATTTGGAAGCCCATAGAGGGCTAAGGTGAAAAAGGAAATATCCTCACATGAAATCTAGAAAGAAGCTTTCTGAGAAACTGCTTAGTGTTCTGTTAATTCATCTCACAGAGTTACATGTGTATTTCGTGGATCTCTTTGCTAGCCTTATTTCTGTGGAATCTGAGAACAGATATTTCGGTTCCCTTTGAAGACTATAGGGCCAAAGGAAATATCCTCCGATAACAAAGAGAAAGAAGCTTTCTGAGAAACTTCTTTGTGTTCTGTGAAATCACCTCACAGAGTTACAGCTTTCTCCTCAAGAACCCTTTCGCTAAGACAGTTCTTGTGGAATTGGCAAAGTGATATTTTTAAGCCTTTAGAGGGCTATGGTGAAAAAGGAAATATCCCCCGATGAAATCTGGAAGGAAGCTTTCTGAGAAACTGCTTAGTGTTCTGTTAATTCATCTCACAGAGTTACATCTGTATTTCGTCGATCTCTTTGCTAGCCTTATTTCTGTGGAAACTGAGAACAGATATTTCGGAACCCTGTGAAGACTATAGGGCCAAAGGAAATATCCTCCGATAACAAAGAGAAAGAAGCTTTCTGAGAAACTTCTTTGTGTTCTGTGAAATCATCTCACAGAGTTACAGCTTTCCTCTCAAGAAGCTTTCGCTAAGACAGTTCTTGTGGAATTGGCAAAGTGATATTTGGAAGCCCATAGAGGGCTATGGTGAAAAAGGAAATATCCTCAGATGAAATCTGGAAAGAAGCTTTCTGAGAAACTGCTTAGTGTTCTGTTAATTCATCTCACAGAGTTAGATGTTTATTTCGTGGATCTCTTTGCTAGCCTTATTTCTGTGGAATCTGAGAACAGATATTTCGGATCCCTTTGAAGACTATAGGGCCAAAGGAAATATCCTCCGATAACAAAGAGAAAGAAGCTTTCTGAGAAACTTCTTTGTGTTCTGTGAAATCATCTCACAGAGTTACAGCTTTCCCCTCAAGAAGCCTTTCGCTAAGACAGTTCTGGTGGAATAGGCAAAGTGATATTTGGAAGCCGTTAGAGGGCTATGGTGAAAAAGGAAATATCCTCAGATGAAATCTGGAAAGAAGCTTTCTGAGAAACTGCTTAGTGTTCTGTTAATTCATCTCACAGAGATACATGTGTATTTCGTGGATCTCTTTGCTAGCCTTATTTCTGTGGAATCTGAGAACAGATATTTCGGATCCCATTGATGACTATAGGGCCAAAGGAAATATCCTCCGATAACAAAGAGAAAGAAGCTTTCTGAGAAACTTCTTTGTGTTCTGTGAAATCATCTCACAGAGTTACAGCTTTCGCCTCAAGAAGCCTTTCGCTAAGACAGTTCTTGTGGAATTGGCAAAGTGATATTTGGAAGCCCGTAGAGGGCCATGGTGAAGAAGGAAATATCCTCAGATGAATTCTGGAAAAAAGCTTTCTGAGAAAGTGCTTAGTGTTCTGTTAATTCATCTCACAGAGTTACATGTGTATTTCGTGGAACTCTTTGCTAGCCTTATTTCTGTGGAATCTGAGAACAGATATTTCGGATCCCATTGAAGACTATAGGGCCAAAGGAAATATCCTCCGATAACAAAGAGAAAGAAGCTTTCTGAGAAACTTTTTTGTGTTCTGTGAAATCATCTCACAGAGTTACAGCTTTCCCCTCAAGAAGCCTTTCGCTAAGACAGTTCTTGTGGAATAGGCAAAGTGATATTTGGAAGCCCATAGGGGGCTATGGTGAAAAGGGAAATATCCTCAGATGAAATCTGGAAAGAAGCTTTCTGAGAAACTGCTTAGTGTTCTGTTAATTCATCTCACAGAGTTACATGTGTATTTCGTGGATCTCTTTGCTAGCCTTTTTTCTGTGGAATCTGAGAACAGATATTTCGGATCCCATTGAAGACTATAGGGCCAAAGGAATATCATGCCAAAACAAAGAGAACGAAGCTTTCTGACAAACTTCTTTGTGTTCTGTGAAATCATCTCACAGAGTTACAGCTTTCCCCTCAAGAAGCCTTTTGCTAAGACAGTTCTTGTGGAATAGGCAAAGTGATATTTGGAAGCCCATAGAAGGCTATGGTTAAAAAGGAAATATCCTCAGATGAAATCCGGAAATAAGCTTTCTGAGAAACTGCTTAGTGTTCTGTTAATTCATCTCACAGAGATACATCTGTATTTTGTGGATCTCTTTGCTAGTCTTATTTCTGTGGAATCTGAGTACAGATATTTCGGATCCCATTGAAGACAATAGGGCTAAAGGAAATATCCTCCTATAACAAAGAGAAAGAAGCTTTCTGAGAAACTTCTTTGTGTTCTGTGAAATCATCTCACAGAGTTACAGCTTTCCCCTCAAGAAGCCTTTCGCTAAGACAGTTCTTGTGGAATAGGCAAAGTGATATTTGGAAGCCCATAGAGGGCTATGGTGAAAAAGGAAATATCCTCACAGGAAATCTGGAAAGAAGCTTTCTGAGAAACTGCTTAGTGTTCTGTTAATTCATCTCACAGAGTTACATGTGTATTTCGTGGATCTCTTTGCTAGCCTTATTTCTGTGGAATCTGAGAACAGATATTTCGGATCCCATTGATGACTATAGGGCCAAAGGAAATATCCTCCGATAACAAAGAGAAAGAAGCTTTCTGAGAAACTTCTTTGTGTTCTGTGAAATCATCTCACAGAGTTACTGCTTTTCCCTCAAGAACCCTTTCGCTAAGACAGTTCTTGTGGAATTGGCCAAGTGATATTTGGAAGCCCATAGAGGGCTATGGTTAAAAAGGAAATATCCTCAGATGAAATCTGGAAAGAAGCTTTCTGAGAAACTGCTTAGTGTTCTGTTAATTCATCTCACAGAGTTACATGTGTATTTCGTGGATCTCTTTGCTAGCCTTATTGCTGTGGAATCTGAGAACAGATATTTCGGATCCCTTTGAAGACTATAGGGCCAAAGGAAATATCCTCCGATAACAAAGAGAAAGAAGCTTTCTGAGAAACTTCTTTGTGTTCTGTGAAATAATCTCACAGAGTTACAGCTTCCCCTCCAGAAGCCTTTCGCTAAGACAGTTCTTGTGGAATAGGCAAAGTGATATTTGGAAGCCCATAGTGGGCTATGGTGAAAAAGGAAATATCCTCCGATGAAATCTGTAAAGAAGCTTTCTGAGAAACTGCTTAGTGTTCTGTTAATTCATCTCACAGAGTTACATGTGTATTTCGTGGATCTCTTTGCTAGCCTTATTTCTGTGGAATCAGAGAACAGATATTTCGGATCCCTTTGAAGACTATAGGGCCAAAGGAAATATCCTCCGATAACAAAGAGAAAGAAGCTTTCTGAGAAACTTCTTTGTGTTCTGTGAAATTATCTCACAGAGTTACAGCTTTCCCCTCAAGAAGCCTTTCGCTAAGACAGTTCTTGTGGAATAGGCAAAGTGATATTTGGAAGCCCTCAGTGGTCTATGGTGAAAAAGGGAATATCCTCAGATGAAATCTGGAAAGAAGCTTTCTGAGAAACTGCTTAGTGTTCTGTTAATTCATCTCACAGAGTTACATGTGTATTTCGTGTGTCTCTTTGCTAGCCTTATTTCTGTGGAATCTGAGAAAAGATATTTCAGATCCCATTGATGACTATAGGGCCAAAGGAAACTTCCTCCCATAACGAAGAGAAAGAAGCTTCCTGAGAAACTTCTTTGTGTTCTGTGAAATCATGTCACAGAGTTACAGCTTTCCCCTCCAGAAGCCTTTCGCTAAGACAGTTCTTGTGGAATAGGCAAAGTGATATTTGGAAGTCCATAGTGGTCTATGGTGAAAAAGGAAATATCCTCCGATGAAATCTGTAAAGAAGCTTTCTGAGAAACTGCTTGGTGTTCTTTTAATTCATCTCACAGAGTTACATGTGTATTTCGTGGATCTCTTTGCTAGCCTTATTTCTGTGGATTCTGAGAACAGATATTTCGGATCCCTTTGAAGACTATAGGGCCAAAGGAAATATCCTCCGATAACAAAGAGAAAGAAGCTTTCTGAGAAACTTCTTTGTGTTCTGTGAAATCATCTCACAGAGTTACAGCTTTCCCCTCAAGAAGCCTTTCGCTAAGACAGTTCTTGTGGAATAGGCAAAGTGATATTTGGAAGCCCATAGAGGGCTATGGTGAAAAAGGAAATATCCGCACAGGAAATCTGGAAAGAAGCTTTCTGAGAAACTGCTTAGTGTTCTGTTAATTCATCTCACAGAGTTACATGTGTATTTCGTGGATCTCTTTTCTAGCCTTATTTCTGTGGAATCTGAGAACAGATATTTCGGATCCCATTGATGACTATAGGGCCAAAGGAAATATCCTCCGATAACAAAGAGAAAGAAGCTTTCTGAGAAACTTCTTTGTGTTCTGTGAAATCATCTCACAGAGTTACAGCTATTCCCTCAAGAACCCTTTCGCTAAGACAGTTCTTGTGGAATTGGCCAAGTGATATTTGGAAGCCCATAGAGGGCTATGGTTACAAAGGAAATATCCTCAGATGAAATCTGGAAAGAAGCTTTCTGAGAAACTGCTTAGTGTTCTGTTAATTCATCTCACAGAGTTACATGTGTATTTCGTGGATCTCTTTGGTAGCCTTATTTCTGTGGATCAGAGAACCGATATTTCGGATCCCTTTGAAGACTATAGGGCCAAAGGAAATATCCTCCGATAACAAAGAGAAAGAAGCTTTCTGAGAAACTTCTTTGTGTTCTGTGAAATCATCTCACAGAGTTACAGCTTTCACCTCAAGAAACCTTTCGCTAAGACAGTTCTTGTGGAATAGGCAAAGTGATATTTGGAAGCCCATAGAGGGCAATGGTGAAAAAGGAAATATCCTCAGATGAAATCTGGAAAGAAGCTTTCTGAGAAACTGCTTAGTGTTCTGTTAATTCATCTCACAGAGTTACATGTGTATTTCGTGTATGTCTTTCCTAGCCTTATTTCTGTGGAAACTGAGAACAGATATTTCGGAACCCTTTGAAGACTATAGGGCCAAAGGAAATATCCTCTGATAACAAAGAGAAAGAAGCTTTCTGAGAAACTTCTTTGTGTTCTGTGAAATCACCTCACGGAGTTACAGCTTTCCCCTCAAGAAGCCTTTCGCTAAGACAGTTCTTGTGGAATAGGCAAAGTGATATTTGGAAGCCCATAGTGGGCTATGGTGAAAAAGGAAATATCCTCAGATGAAATCTGGAAAGAAGCTTTCTGAGAAACTGCTTAGTGTTCTGTTAATTCATCTCACAGAGTTACATCTGTATTTCGTGGATCTCTTTGCTAGCCTTATTTCTGTGGAATCTGAGAACAGATATTTCGGATCCCTTTGAAGACTATAGGGCCGAAGGAAATATCCTCCCATAACAAAGAGAAAAAATGTTTCTGAGAAACTTCTTTGTGTTCTGTGAAATCATCTCACAGAGTTACAGCTTTCTCCTCAAGAACCCTTTCGCTAAGATAGTTCTTGTGGAAAAGGCAAAGTGATATTTGGAAGCCCATAGAGGGCTAAGGTGAAAAAGGAAATATCCTCACATGAAATCTAGAAAGAAGCTTTCTGAGAAACTGCTTAGTGTTCTGTTAATTCATCTCACAGAGTTACATGTGTATTTCGTGGATCTCTTTGCTAGCCTTATTTCTGTGGAATCTGAGAACAGATATTTCGGTTCCCTTTGAAGACTATAGGGCCAAAGGAAATATCCTCCGATAACAAAGAGAAAGAAGCTTTCTGAGAAACTTCTTTGTGTTCTGTGAAATCACCTCACAGAGTTACAGCTTTCTCCTCAAGAACCCTTTCGCTAAGACAGTTCTTGTGGAATTGGCAAAGTGATATTTTTAAGCCTTTAGAGGGCTATGGTGAAAAAGGAAATATCCCCCGATGAAATCTGGAAGGAAGCTTTCTGAGAAACTGCTTAGTGTTCTGTTAATTCATCTCACAGAGTTACATCTGTATTTCGTCGATCTCTTTGCTAGCCTTATTTCTGTGGAAACTGAGAACAGATATTTCGGAACCCTGTGAAGACTATAGGGCCAAAGGAAATATCCTCCGATAACAAAGAGAAAGAAGCTTTCTGAGAAACTTCTTTGTGTTCTGTGAAATCATCTCACAGAGTTACAGCTTTCCTCTCAAGAAGCTTTCGCTAAGACTGTTCTTGTGGAATTGGCAAAGTGATATTTGGAAGCCCATAGAGGGCTATGGTGAAAAAGGAAATATCCTCAGATGAAATCTGGAAAGAAGCTTTCTGAGAAACTGCTTAGTGTTCTGTTAATTCATCTCACAGAGTTAGATGTTTATTTCGTGGATCTCTTTGCTAGCCTTATTTCTGTGGAATCTGAGAACAGATATTTCGGATCCCTTTGAAGACTATAGGGCCAAAGGAAATATCCTCCGATAACAAAGAGAAAGAAGCTTTCTGAGAAACTTCTTTGTGTTCTGTGAAATCATCTCACAGAGTTACAGCTTTCCCCTCAAGAAGCCTTTCGCTAAGACAGTTCTGGTGGAATAGGCAAAGTGATATTTGGAAGCCGTTAGAGGGCTATGGTGAAAAAGGAAATATCCTCAGATGAAATCTGGAAAGAAGCTTTCTGAGAAACTGCTTAGTGTTCTGTTAATTCATCTCACAGAGATACATGTGTATTTCGTGGATCTCTTTGCTAGCCTTATTTCTGTGGAATCTGAGAACAGATATTTCGGATCCCATTGATGACTATAGGGCCAAAGGAAATATCCTCCGATAACAAAGAGAAAGAAGCTTTCTGAGAAACTTCTTTGTGTTCTGTGAAATCATCTCACAGAGTTACAGCTTTCGCCTCAAGAAGCCTTTCGCTAAGACAGTTCTTGTGGAATTGGCAAAGTGATATTTGGAAGCCCGTAGAGGGCCATGGTGAAGAAGGAAATATCCTCAGATGAATTCTGGAAAAAAGCTTTCTGAGAAAGTGCTTAGTGTTCTGTTAATTCATCTCACAGAGTTACATGTGTATTTCGTGGAACTCTTTGCTAGCCTTATTTCTGTGGAATCTGAGAACAGATATTTCGGATCCCATTGAAGACTATAGGGCCAAAGGAAATATCCTCCGATAACAAAGAGAAAGAAGCTTTCTGAGAAACTTTTTTGTGTTCTGTGAAATCATCTCACAGAGTTACAGCTTTCCCCTCAAGAAGCCTTTCGCTAAGACAGTTCTTGTGGAATAGGCAAAGTGATATTTGGAAGCCCATAGGGGGCTATGGTGAAAAGGGAAATATCCTCAGATGAAATCTGGAAAGAAGCTTTCTGAGAAACTGCTTAGTGTTCTGTTAATTCATCTCACAGAGTTACATGTGTATTTCGTGGATCTCTTTGCTAGCCTTTTTTCTGTGGAATCTGAGAACAGATATTTCGGATCCCATTGAAGACTATAGGGCCAAAGGAATATCATGCCAAAACAAAGAGAACGAAGCTTTCTGACAAACTTCTTTGTGTTCTGTGAAATCATCTCACAGAGTTACAGCTTTCCCCTCAAGAAGCCTTTTGCTAAGACAGTTCTTGTGGAATAGGCAAAGTGATATTTGGAAGCCCATAGAAGGCTATGGTTAAAAAGGAAATATCCTCAGATGAAATCCGGAAATAACCTTTCTGAGAAACTGCTTAGTGTTCTGTTAATTCATCTCACAGAGATACATCTGTATTTTGTGGATCTCTTTGCTAGTCTTATTTCTGTGGAATCTGAGTACAGATATTTCGGATCCCATTGAAGACAATAGGGCTAAAGGAAATATCCTCCTATAACAAAGAGAAAGAAGCTTTCTGAGAAACTTCTTTGTGTTCTGTGAAATCATCTCACAGAGTTACAGCTTTCCCCTCAAGAAGCCTTTCGCTAAGACAGTTCTTGTGGAATAGGCAAAGTGATATTTGGAAGCCCATAGAGGGCTATGGTGAAAAAGGAAATATCCTCACAGGAAATCTGGAAAGAAGCTTTCTGAGAAACTGCTTAGTGTTCTGTTAATTCATCTCACAGAGTTACATGTGTATTTCGTGGATCTCTTTGCTAGCCTTATTTCTGTGGAATCTGAGAACAGATATTTCGGATCCCATTGATGACTATAGGGCCAAAGGAAATATCCTCCGATAACAAAGAGAAAGAACGTTTCTGAGAAACTTCTTTGTGTTCTGTGAAATCATCTCACAGAGTTACAGCTTTCTCCTCAAGAACCCTTTCGCTAAGACAGTTCTTGTGGAATTGGCAAAGTGATATTTTTAAGCCTTTAGAGGGCTATGGTGAAAAAGGAAATATCCCCCGATGAAATCTGGAAGGAAGCTTTCTGAGAAACTGCTTAGTGTTCTGTTAATTCATCTCACAGAGTTACATCTGTATTTCGTGGATCTCTTTGCTAGCCTTATTTCTGTGGAAACTGAGAACAGATATTTCGGAACCCTGTGAAGACTATAGGGCCAAAGGAAATATCCTCCGATAACAAAGAGAAAGAAGCTTTCTGAGAAACTTCTTTGTGTTCTGTGAAATCATCTCACAGAGTTACAGCTTTCCCCTCAAGAAGCCTTTCGCTAAGACAGTTCTTGTGGAATTGGCAAAGTGATATTTGGAAGCCCATAGAGGGCTATGGTGAAAAAGGAAATATGCTCAGATGAAATCTGGAAAGAAGCTTTCTGAGAAACTGCTTAGTGTTCTGTTAATTCATCTCACAGAGTTAGATGTTTATTTCGTGGATCTCTTTGCTAGCCTTATTTCTGTGGAATCTGAGAACAGATATTTCGGATCCCTTTGAAGACTATAGGGCCAAAGGAAATATCCTCCGATAACAAAGAGAAAGAAGCTTTCTGAGAAACTTCTTTGTGTTCTGTGAAATCATCTCACAGAGTTACAGCATTCCCCTCAAGAAGCCTTTCGCTAAGACAGTTCTGGTGGAATAGGCAAAGTGATATTTGGAAGCCCATAGAGGGCTATGGTGAAAAAGGAAATATCCTCAGATGAAATCTGGAAAGAAGCTTTCTGAGAAACTGCTTAGTGTTCTGTTAATTCATCTCACAGAGATACATGTGTATTTCGTGGATCTCTTTGCTAGCCTTATTTCTGTGGAATCTGAGAACAGATATTTCGGATCCCATTGATGACTATAGGGCCAAAGGAAATATCCTCCGATAACAAAGAGAAAGAAGCTTTCTGAGAAACTTCTTTGTGTTCTGTGAAATCATCTCACAGAGTTACAGCTTTCGCCTCAAGAAGCCTTTCGCTAAGACAGTTCTTGTGGAATTGGCAAAGTGATATTTGGAAGCCCGTAGAGGGCCATGGTGAAGAAGGAAATATCCTCAGATGAATTCTGGAAAGAAGCTTTCTGAGAAAGTGCTTAGTGTTCTGTTAATTCATCTCACAGAGTTACATGTGTATTTCTTGGAACTCTTTGCTAGCCTTATTTCTGTGGAATCTGAGAACAGATATTTCGGATCCCATTGAAGACTATAGGGCCAAAGGAAATATCCTCCGATAACAAAGAGAAAGAAGCTTTCTGAGAAACTTCTTTGTGTTCTGTGAAATCATCTCACAGAGTTACAGCTTTCCCCTCAAGAAGCCTTTCCCTAAGACAGTTCTTGTGGAATAGGCAAAGTGATATTTGGAAGCCCATAGGGGGCTATGGTGAAAAGGGAAATATCCTCAGATGAAATCTGGAAAGAAGCTTTCTGAGAAACTGCTTAGTGTTCTGTTAATTCATCTCACAGAGTTACATGTGTATTTCGTGGATCTCTTTGCTAGCCTTATTTCTGTGGAATCTGAGAACAGATATTTCGGATCCCATTGAAGACTATAGGGCCAAAGGAATATCATGCCAAAACAAAGAGAAAGAAGCTTTCTGACAAACTTCTTTGTGTTCTGTGAAATCATCTCACAGAGTTACAGCTTTCCCCTCAAGAAGCCTTTTGCTAAGACAGTTCTTGTGGAATAGGCAAAGTGATATTTGGAAGCCCATAGAAGGCTATGGTTAAAAAGGAAATATCCTCAGATGAAATCCGGAAATAAACTTTCTGAGAAACTGCTTAGTGTTCTGTTAATTCATCTCACAGAGTTACATCTGTATTTTGTGGATCTCTTTGCTAGTCTTATTTCTGTGGAATCTGAGTACAGATATTTCGGATCCCATTGAAGACAATAGGGCTAAAGGAAATATCCTCCTATAACAAAGAGAAAGAAGCTTTCTGAGAAACTTCTTTGTGTTCTGTGAAATCATCTCACAGAGTTACAGCTTTCCCCTCAAGAAGCCTTTCGCTAAGACAGTTCTTGTGGAATAGGCAAAGTGATATTTGGAAGCCCATAGAGGGCTATGGTGAAAAAGGAAATATCCTCACAGGAAATCTGGAAAGAAGCTTTCTGAGAAACTGCTTAGTGTTCTGTTAATTCATCTCACAGAGTTACATGTGTATTTCGTGGATCTCTTTGCTAGCCTTATTTCTGTGGAATCTGAGAACAGATATTTCGGATCCCATTGATGACTATAGGGCCAAAGGAAATATCCTCCGATAACAAAGAGAAAGAAGCTTTCTGAGAAACTTCTTTGTGTTCTGTGAAATCATCTCACAGAGTTACTGCTTTTCCCTCAAGAACCCTTTCGCTAAGACAGTTCTTGTGGAATTGGCCAAGTGATATTTGGAAGCCCATAGAGGGCTATGGTTAAAAAGGAAATATCCTCAGATGAAATCTGGAAAGAAGCTTTCTGAGAAACTGCTTAGTGTTCTGTTAATTCATCTCACAGAGTTACATGTGTATTTCGTGGATCTCTTTGCTAGCCTTATTGCTGTGGAATCTGAGAACAGATATTTCGGATCCCTTTGAAGACTATAGGGCCAAAGGAAATATCCTCCGATAACAAAGCGAAAGCAGGTTTCTGAGAAATTTCTTTGTGTTCTGTGAAATCATCTCACAGAGTTACAGCTTTCCCCTCAAGAAGCCTTTCGCTAAGACAGTTCTTGTGGAATTGGCAAAGTGATATTTGGAAGCCCATAGTGGGCTATGGTGAAAAAGGAAATATCCTCCGATAAATCTGTAAAGAAGCTTTCTGAGAAACTGCTGAGTGTTCTGTTAATTCATCTCACAGCGTTACATGTGTATTTCGTGGATCTCTTTGCTAGCCTTATTTCTGTGGAATCTGAGAACAGATATTTCGGATCCCTTTGAAGACTATAGGGCCAACGGAAATATCCTCCGATAACAAAGAGAAAGAAGCTTTCTGAGAAACTTCTTTGTGTTCTGTGAAATCATCTCACAGAGTTACAGCTTTCCCCTCAAGAAGCCTTTCGCTAAGACAGTTCTTGTGGAATAGGCAAAGTGATATTTGGAAGCCCATAGTGGGTTATGGTGAAAAAGGAAATATCCTCAGATGAAATCTGGAAAGAAGCTTTCTGAGAAACTGCTTAGTGTTCTGTTAATTCATCTCACAGAGTTACATCTGTATTTCATGGAGTTCTTTGCTAGCCTTATTTCTGTGGAATCTGAGAACAGATATTTCGGATCCCTCTGAAGACTATAGGGCCAAAGGAAATATCCTTCCATAACAAAGAGAAAAAAGGTTTCTGAGAAACTTCTTTGTGTTCTGTGAAATCATCTCACAGAGTTACAGCTTTCTCCTCAAGAACCCATTCGCTAAGACAGTTCTTGTGGAATAGGCCAAGTGATATTTGGAAGCCCACAGAGGGCTATGGTGAAAAAGGGAATATCCTCAGATGAAATCTGGAAAGAAGCTTTCTGAGAAACTGCTTAGTGTTCTGTTAATTCATCTCACAGAGTTACATGTGTATTTCGTGGATCTCTTTGCTGGCCTTATTTCTGTGGAATCTGAGAACCGATATTTCGAATCCCTTTGAAGACTATAGGGCCAAAGGAAATATCCTCCGCTAACAAAGAGAAAGAAGCTTTCTGAGAAACTTCTTTGTGTTCTGTGAAATCATCTCACAGAGTTACAGCTTCCCCTCCAGAAGCCTTTCGCTAAGACAGTTCTTGTGGAATTGGCAAAGTGATATTTGGAAGCCCATAGAGGGCTACGGTGAAAAAGGAAATATCCTCAGATGAAATCTGGAAAGAAGCTTTCTGAGAAACTGCTTAGTGTTCTGTTAATTCATCTCACAGAGTTACATGTGTATTTCGTGGATCTCTTTGGTAGCCTTATTTCTGTGGAATCAGAGAACCGATATTTCGGATCCCTTTGAAGACTATAGGGCCAAAGGAAATATCCTCCGATAACAAAGAGAAAGAAGCTTTCTGAGAAACTTCTTTGTGTTCTGTGAAATCATCTCACAGAGTTACAGCTTTCCCCTCAAGAAACCTTTCGCTAAGACAGTTCTTGTGGAATAGGCAAAGTGATATTTGGAAGCCCATAGAGGGCTATGGTGAAAAAGGAAATATCCTCAGATGAAATCTGGAAAGAAGCTTTCTGAGAAACTGCGTAGTGTTCTGTTAATTCATCTCACAGAGTTACATCTGTATTTCGTGGATCTCTTTGCTAGCCTTATTTCTGTGGAATGTGAGTACAGATATTTCGGATCCCATTGAAGACTATAGGGCCAAAGGAAATATCCTCCTATAACAAAGAGAAAGAAGCTTTCTGAGAAACTTCTTTGTGTTCTATGAAATCATCTCACAGAATTACAGCTTTCCCCTCAAGAACCCTTTCGCTAAGACGGTTCTTTTGGAATTGGCAAAGTGATATTTGGAAGCCCATAGAGGGCTACGGTGAAAAAGGAAATATCCTCAGATGAAATCTGGAAAGAAGCTTTCTGAGAAACTGCTTAGTGTTCTGTTAATTCATCTCACAGAGTTACATGTGTATTTCGTGGATCTCTTTGCTAGCCTTATTTCTGTGGAATCTGAGAACAGATATTTCGGATCCCTTTGAAAACTATAGGGTCAAAGAAATATCCTCCGATAACAAAGAGAAAGAAGGTTTCTGAGAAACTTCTTTGTGTTCTGTGAAATCATCTCACAGAGTTACAGCTTTCCCCTCAAGAAGCCTTTCGCTAAGACAGTTCTTGTGGAATAGGCAAAGTGATATTTGGAAGCCCATAGAGGGCTACGGTGAAAAAGGAAATATCCTCAGATGAAATCTGGAAAGAAGCTTTCTGAGAAACTGCTTAGTGTTCTGTTAATTCATCTCACAGAGGTACATGTGTATTTCGTGGATCTCTTTGCTAGCCTTATTGCTGTGGAATCTGAGAACAGATATTTCTGATCCCTTTGAAAACTATAGGGTCAAAGAAATATCCTCCGATAACAAAGAGAAAGAAGGTTTCTGAGAAACTTCTTTGTGTTCTGTGAAATCATCTCACAGAGTTACAGCTTTCCCCTCAAGAAGCCTTTCGCTAAGACAGTTCTTGTGGAATAGGCAAAGTGATATTTGGAAGCCCATAGAGGGCTATGGTGAAAAAGGAAATATCCTCACAGGAAATCTGGAAAGAAGCTTTCTGAGAAACTGCTTAGTGTTCTGTTAATTCATCTCAGAGAATTACATGTGTATTTCGTGGATATCTTTGCTAGCCTTATTTCTGTGGAATCTGAGAACAGATATTTCGGATCCCATTGATGACTATAGGGCCAAAGGAAATATCCTCCGATAACAAAGAGAAAGAAGCTTTCTGAGAAACTTCTTTGTGTTCTGTGAAATCATCTCACAGAGTTACTGCTTTTCCCTCAAGAACCCTTTCGCTAAGACAGTTCTTGTGGAATTGGCCAAGTGATATTTGGAAGCCCATAGAGGGCTATGGTTAAAAAGGAAATATCCTCAGATGAAATCTGGAAAGAAGCTTTCTGAGAAACTGCTTAGTGTTCTGTTAATTCATCTCACAGAGTTACATGTGTATTTCGTGGATCTCTTTGCTAGCGTTATTTCTGTGGAATCTGAGAACAGATATTTCGGATCCCTTTGAAGACTATAGGGCCAAAGGAAATATCCTCCGATAACAAAGCGAAAGCAGGTTTCTGAGAAACTTCTTTGTGTTCTGTGAAATCATCTCACAGAGTTACAGCTTTCCCCTCAAGAAGCCTTTCGCTAAGACAGTTCTTGTGGAATTGGCAAAGTGATATTTGGAAGCCCATAGTGGGCTATGGTGAAAAAGGAAATATCCTCCGATGAAATCTGTAAAGAAGCTTTCTGAGAAACTGCTGAGTGTTCTGTTAATTCATCACACAGCGTTACATGTGTATTTCGTGGATCTCTTTGCTAGCCTTATTTCTGTGGAATCTGAGAACAGATATTTCGGATCCCTTTGAAGACTATAGGGCCAACGGAAATATCCTCCGATAACAAAGAGAAAGAAGCTTTCTGAGAAACTTCTTTGTGTTCTGTGAAATCATCTCACAGAGTTACAGCTTTCCCCTCAAGAAGCCTTTCGCTAAGACAGTTCTTGTGGAATAGGCAAAGTGATATTTGGAAGCCCATAGAGGGCTATGGTGAAAAAGGAAATATCCTCACAGGAAATCTGGAAAGAAGCTTTCTGAGAAACTGCTTAGTGTTCTGTTAATTCATCTCACAGAGTTACATGTGTATTTCGTGGATCTCTTTGCTAGCCTTATTTCTGTGGAATCTGAGAACAGATATTTCGGATCCCATTGATGACTATAGGGCCAAAGGAAATATCCTCCAATAACAAAGAGAAAGAAGCTTTCTGAGAAACTTCTTTGTGTTCTGTGAAATCATCTCACAGAGTTACAGCTTTCCCCTCAAGAACCCTTTCGGTAAGACAGTTCTTGTGGAAATGGCAAAGTGATATTTGGAAGCCCATAGAGGGCTATGGTGAAAAACGAAATATCCTCAGTTGAATTCTGGAAAGAAGCTTTCTGAGAAACTACTTAGTGTTCTGTTAATTCATCTCACAGAGTTACATGTGTATTTCGGATCCCTTTGAAGACTATAGGGCCAAAGGAAATATCCTCCGATAACAAAGAGAAAGAAGCTTTCTGAGAAACTTCTTTGTGTTCTGTGAAATCATCTCACAGAGTTACAGCTTTCCCCTCAGAAGCCTTTCGCTAAGACAGTTCTTGTGGAATTGGCAAAGTGGTATTTGGAAGCCCATAGGGGGCTATGGTGAAAAAGGAAATATCCTGAGATGAAATCTGGAAAGAAGCTTTCTGAGAAACTGCTTAGTGTTCTGTTAATTCATCTCACAGAGTTACATGTGTGTTTCGTGGATCTCTTTGCTAGCCTTATTTCTGTGGAATCTGAGAACAGATATTTCGGATCCCATTGAAGACTATAGGGCCAGAGGAAATATCCTCCGATAACAAAGAGAAAGAAGCTTTGTGAGAAACTTCATTTTGTTCTGTGAAATCATCTCACAGAGTTAGAGCTTTCCCCTCAAGAAGCCTTTCGCTAAGACAGTTCTTGTGGAATTGGCAAAGTGATATTTGGAAGCCCATAGAGGGCTATGGTGAAAAAGGAAATATCCTCAGATGAAATCTGGAAGGAAGCTTTCTGAGAAACTGCTTAGTGTTCTGTTAATTCATCTCACAGAGTTACATGTGTATTTCGTGGATCTCTTTGCTAGCCTTATTTCTGTGGAATCTGAGAACAGATATTTCGGATCACTTTGAAGACTATAGGGCCAAAGGAAATATCCTCCGATAACAAAGAGAAAGAAGCTTTCTGAGAAACTTCTTTGTGTTCTGTGAAATCATCTCACAGAGTTACAGCTTTCCCCTCAAGAAGGCTTTCGCTAGACAGTTCTTGTGGAATAGGCAAAGTGATATTTGGAAGCCCAAAGAGGGCTATGGTGAAAAAGGAAATATCCTCAGATGAAATCTGGAAAGAAGTTTTCTGAGAAACTGCTTAGTGTTCTGTTAATTCATCTCACAGAGTTACATGTGTATTTCGTGGATCTTTTTGCTAGCCTTATTTCTGTGGAATCTGTGAACAGATATTTCGGAACCCTTTGAAGACTATAGGGCCAAAGGAAATATCCTCCGATAACAAAGAGAAAGAAGCTTTCTGAGAAACTTCTTTGTGTTCTGTGAAATCATCTCACAGAGTTACAGCTTTCCCCTCAAGAAGCCTTTCGCTAAGACAGTTCTTGTGGAATTGGCAAAGTGATATTTGGAAGCCCATAGGGGGCTATGGTGAAAAGGGAAATATCCTCAGATGAAATCTGGAAAGAAGCTTTCTGAGAAACTGCTTAGTGTTCTGTTAATTCATCTCACAGAGTTACATGTGTATTTCGTGGATCTCTTTGCTAGCCTTATTTCTGTGGATTCTGAGAACAGATATTTCGGATCCCATTAAAGACTATAGGGCCAAAGGAAATATCCTCCGATAACAAAGAGAAAGAAGCTTTCTGAGAAACTTCTTTGTGTTCTGTGAAATCATCTCAAAGAGTTACAGCTTTCCCCTCAAGAACCCTTTCGCTAAGACAGTGCTTGTGGAATAGGCAAAGTGATATTTGGAAGCCCATAGAGGGCTATGGTGAAAAAGGAAATATCCTCCGATGAAACCTGGAAAGAAGCTTTCTGAGAAACTGCTTAGTGTTCTGTTAATTCATCTCACAGATTTACATCTGTATTTCGTGGATCTCTTTGCTAGCCTTATTTCTGTGGAATCTGAGAACAGATATTTCGGAACCCTTTGAAGACTATAGGACCAAAGGAAATATCATGCGAAAACAAAGAGAAAGAAGCTTTCTGACAAACTTCTTTGTGTTTTGTGAAATCATCTCATAGAGTTACAGCTTTCCCCTCAAGAAGCCTTTCGCTAAGACAGTTATTGTGGAATTGGCAAAGTGATATTTGGAAGCCCATAGAGGGCTATGGTGAAAAAGGAAATATCCTCAGATGAAATCTGGAAAGAAGCTTTCTGAGAAACTGCTTAACACTAAGCAGTTTCTCATTCTGTTAATTCATCTCACAGAGTTACATGTGTATTTCGTGGATCTCTTTGCTCGCCTTATTTCTGTGGAATCTGAGAACAGATATTTCGGATCCCTTTGAAGACTGTAGTGTCAAAGGAAATATCCTCCGATAACACAGAGAAAGAAGCTTTCTGAGAAACTTCTTTGTGTTCTGTGAAATCATCTCACAGAGTTACAGCTTTCCCCTCAAGAAGCCTTTCGCTAAGAGTTCTTGTGGAATTGGCAAAGTGATATTTGGAAGCCCATAGAGGGCTACGGTGAAAAAGGAAATATCCTCACAGGAAATCTGGAAAGAAGCTTTCTGAGAAACTGCTTAGTGTTCTGTTAATTCATCTCACAGAGTTACATGTGTATTTCGTGGATCTCTTTGCTAGCCTTATTTCTGTGGAATCTGAGAACAGATATTTCGGATCCCTTTGATGGCTATAGAGCCAAAGGAAATATCCTCCGATAACAAAGAGAAAGAAGCTTCCTGAGAAACTTCTTTATGTTCTGTGAAATCATCTCACAGAGTTACAGCTTTCCCATCAAGAACCCTTTCTCTAAGACAGTTCTTGTGGAATTGGCAAAGTGATATTTGGAAGCCCATAGAGGGCTATGGTGAAAAAGGAAATATCCTCAGATGAAACCTGGAAAGAAGCTTTCTGAGAAACTGCTCAGTGTTCTGTTAATTCATCTCACAGAGTTACATGTGTATTTCGTGGATCTCTTTGCTAGCCTTATTTCTGTGGAATCTGAGAATAGATACTTCGAATCCCTTTGAAGATTATAGGGCAAAAGGAAATATCCTCTGATAACAAAGAGAAAGAAGCTTTCTGAGAAACTTCTTTGTGTTCTGTGAAATCATCTCACAGAGTTACAGCTTTCCCCTCAAGAAGCCTTTCCCTAAGACACTTCTTGTGGAATTGGCAAAGTGATATTTGGAAGCCCATAGAGGGCTATGGTGAAAAAGGAAATATCCTCAGATGAAATCTGGAAAGAAGCTTTCTGAGAAACTGCTTAACACTAAGCAGTTTCTCATTCTGTTAATTCATCTCACAGAGTTACATGTGTATTTCGTGGATCTCTTTGCTAGCCTTATTTCTGTGGAATCTGAGAAGAGATATTTCGGATCCCTTTGAAGACTATAGGGTCAAAGGAAATATCCTCCGATAACACAGAGAAAGAAGCTTTCTGAGAAACTTCTTTGTGTTCTGTGAAATCATCTCACAGAGTTACAGCTTTCCCCTCAAGAAGCCTTTCGCTAAGAGTTCTTGTGGAATTGGCAAAGTGATATTTGGAAGCCCATAGAGGGCTACGGTGAAAAAGGAAATATCCTCACAGGAAATCTGGAAAGAAGCTTTCTGAGAAAATGCTTAGTGTTCTGTTAATTCATCTCACAGAGTGTCATGTGTATTTCGTGGATCTCTTTGCTAGCCTTATTTCTGTGGAATCTGAGAACAGATATTTCGGATCCCATTGATGACTGTAGGGCCATAGGAAATATCCTCTGATAACAAAGAGAAAGAAGCTTTCTGAGAAACTTCTTTGTGTTCTGTCAAATCATCTCACAGAGTTACAGCTTTCCCCTCAAGAAGCCTTTCGCTAAGACAGGTCTTGTGGAATAGGCAAAGTGATATTTGGAAGCCCATAGAGGGCTATGGTGAAAAAGGAAATATCCGCACAGGCAATCTGGAAAGAAGCTTTCTGAGAAACTGCTTAGTCTTCTGTTAATGATCTCACAGAGTTACATGTGTATTTCGTGGATCTCTTTGCTAGCCTTATTTCTGTGGAATCTGAGAACAGATATTTCCGAACCCTTTAAAGACTTTAGGGCCAAAGTAAATATCATGCCAAAACAAAGAGAAAGAAGCTTTCCGAGAAACTTCTTTGTGTTCTGTGAAATCATCTCACAGAGTTACAGCTTTCCCCTCAAGAAGACTTTCGCTAAGACAGTTCTTGTGGAATTGGCAAAGTTATATTTGGAAGCCCATAGAGGGCTATGGTGAAAAAGGACATATCCTCAGATGAAATCTGGAAAGAAGCTTTCTGAGAAACTGCTTAGTGTTCTGCTAATTCATCTCACAGAGTTACATGTGTATTTCGTGGATCTCTTTGCTAGCCTTATTTCTGTGGACTCTGAGAACAGATATTTCTTATCCCATTGAAGACTACAGGGCGAAAGGAAATATCCTCCCATAACAAAGAGAAAAAAGGTTTCTGAGAAACTTCTTTGTGTTCTGTGAAATCATCTCACAGAGTTACAGCTTTCTCTTCAAGAACCCTTTCGCTAAGACAGTTATTGTGGAATTGGCAAAGTGATATTTGGAAGCCCATAGAGGGCTATGGTGAAAAAGGAAATATCCTCAGATGAAATCTGGAAAGAAGCTTTCTGAGAATCTGCTTAACACTAAGCAGTTTCTCATTCTGTTAATTCATCTCACAGAGTTACATGTGTATTCCGTGGATCTCTTTGCTAGCCTTATTTCTGTGGAATTTGAGAACAGATATTTCGGATCCCTTTGAAGACTACAGGGCCAAAGGAAATATCCTCCGATAACAAAGAGAAAGAAGCTTTCTGAGAAACTTCTTTGTGTTCTGTGAAATCATCTCACAGAGTTACAGCTTTCTCCTCAAGAAGCCTTTCGCTAAGACAGTTCTTGTGGAATTCGCAAAGTGATATTTGGACGCCCATAGAGGGCTCTGGTGAAAAAGGAAATATCCTCAGATGAAATCTGGAAAGAAGATTTCTCAGAAAATGCTTAGTGTTCTGTTAATTCATCTCACAGAGTGTCATGTGTATTTCGTGGATCTCTTTGCTAGCCTTATTTCTGTGGAATCTGAGAACAGATATTTCGGATCCCATTGATGGCTATAGAGCCAAAGGAAATATCCTCCGATAACAAAGAGAAAGAAGCTTTCTGAGAAACTTCTTTGTGTTCTGTGAAATCATCTCACAGAGTTACAGCTTTCCCCTCAAGAAGCCTTTCGCTAAGACAGTTCTTGTGGAATTGGCAAAGTGATATTTGGACGCCCATAGAGGGCTATGGTGAAAAAGGAAATATCCTCAGATGAAATCTGGAAAGAAGCTTTCTGAGAAACTGCTTAACACTAAGCAGTTTCTCATTCTGTTAATTCATCTCACAGAGTTACATGTGTATTTCGTGGATCTCTTTGCTAGCCTTATTTCTGTGGAATTTGAGAACAGATATTTCGGATCCCTTTGAAGACTATAGGGCCAAAGGAAATATCCTCCGATAAAAAAGAGAAAGAAGCTTTCTGAGAAACTTCTTTGTGTTCTGTGAAATCATCTCACAGAGTTACAGCTTTCCCCTCAAGAAGCCTTTCTCTAAGACAGTTCTTGTGGAATTGGCAAAGTGATATTTGGACGCCCATAGAGGGCTATGGTGAAAAAGGAAATATCCTCAGATGAAATCTGGAAAGAAGCTTTCTGAGAAACTGCTCAGTGTTCTGTTAATTCATCTCACAGAGTTACATGTGTATTTCGTGGATCTCTTTGCTAGCCTTATTTCTGTGGAATCTGAGAACAGATATTTCGAATCCCTTTGAAGACTATAGGGCCAAAGGAAATATCCTCCGATAGCAAAGAGAAAGAAGCTTTCTGAGAAACTTCTTTGTGTTCTGTGAAATCATCTCACAGAGTTACAGCTTTCCCCTCAAGAAGCCTTTCGCTAAGACAGTTCTTATGGAATAGGCAAAGTGATATTTGGAAGCCCATAGAGGGCTATCGTGAAAAAGGAAATATCCTCAGATGAAATCTGGAAAGAAGCTTTCTGAGAAACTGCTTAGTGTTCTGTTAATTCATCTCACAGAGTTACATGTGTATTTCGTGGATCTCTTTGCTAGCCTTATTTCTGTGGAATCTGTGAACAGATATTTCGGAACCCTTTGAAGACTATAGGGTCAAAGGAAATATCATGCCAAAACAAAGAGAAAGAAGCTTTCTGAGAAACTTCTTTGTGTTCTGTGAAATCATCTCACAGAGTTACAGCTTTCCCTTCAAGAAGCCTTTCGCTAAGACAGTTCTTGTGGAATAGGCAAAGTGATATTTGGAAGCCCATCGAGGGCTATGGTGAAAAAGGAAATATCCTCAGATGAAATCTGGAAAGAAGCTTTCTGAGAAACTGCTTAACACTAAGCAGTTTCTCATTCTGTTAATTCATCTGACAGAGTTACATGTGTATTTCGTGGATCTCTTTCCTAGCCTTAGTTCTGTGGAATCTGAGAACAGATATTTCGGATCCCTTTGAAGACTATAGGGTCAAAGGAAATACCCTCCGATAACACAGAGAAAGAAGCTTTCTGAGAAACTTCTTTGTGTTCTGTGAAATCATCTCACAGAGTTACAGCTTTCCCCTCAAGAAGCCTTTCGCTAAGACAGTTCTTGTGGAATTGGCAAAGTGATATTTGGAAGCCCATAGAGAGCTATGGTGAAAAAGGAAATATCCTCACAGGAAATCTGGAAAGAAGCTTTCTGAGAAACTGCTTAGTGTTCTGTTAATTCATCTCACAGAGTTACATGTGTATTTCGTGGATCTCTTTGCTAGCCTTATTTCTGTGGAATCTGAGAACAGATATTTCGGATCCCTTTGATGACTATAGGGCCAAAGGAAATATCCTCCGATAACAAAGAGAAAGAAGCTTTCTGAGAAACTTCTTTGTGTTCTGTGAAATCATCTCACAGAGTTACAGCTTTCCCCTCAAGAACCCTTTCGCTAAGACAGTGCTTGTGGAATTGGCAAAGTGATATTTGGAAGCCCATAGAGGGCTATGGTGAAAAAGGAAATATCCTCACAGGAAATCTGGAAGGAAGCTTTCTGAGAAACTGCTTAGTGTTCTGTTAATACAACTCACAGAGTTACATGTGTATTTCGTGGATCTCTTTGCTAGCCTTATTTCTGTGGAATCTGAGAACAGATATTTCGGAACCCTTTGAAGACTTTAGGGCCAAAGGAAATATCATGCCAAAACAAAGAGAAAGAAGCTTTCTGAGAAACTTCTTTGTGTTCTGTGAAATCATCTCACAGAGTTACAGCTTTCCCCTCAAGAAGCCTTTCGCTAAGACAGTTCTTGTGGAATAGGCAAAGTGATATTTGGAAGCCCATAGAGGGCTACGGTGAAAAAGGAAATATCCTCAGATGAAATCTGGAAAGAAGCTTTCTGAGAAACTGCTTAACACTAAGCATTTTCTCATTCTGTTAATTCATCTCACAGAGTTACATGTGTATTTCGTGGATCTCTTTGCTGGCCTTATTTCTGTGGAATCTGAGAACCGATATTTCGGATCCCTTTGAAGACTATAGGGCCAAAGGAAATATCCTCCGATAACAAAGAGAAAGAAGCTTTCTGAGAAACTTCTTTGTGTTCTGTGAAATCATCTCACAGAGTTACAGCTTCCCCTCCAGAAGCCTTTCGCTAAGACAGTTCTTGTGGAATTGGCAAAGTGATATTTGGAAGCCCATAGAGGGCTACGGTGAAAAAGGAAATATCCTCAGATGAAATCTGGAAAGAAGCTTTCTGAGAAACTGCTTAGTGTTCTGTTAATTCATCTCACAGAGTTACATGTGTATTTCGTGGATCTCTTTGGTAACCTTATTTCTGTGGAATCAGAGAACCGATATTTCGGATCCCTTTGAAGACTATAGGGCCAAAGGAAATATCCTCCGATAACAAAGAGAAAGAAGCTTTCTGAGAAACTTCTTTGTGTTCTGTGAAATCATCTCACAGAGTTACAGCTTTCCCCTCAAGAAACCTTTCGCTAAGACAGTTCTTGTGGAATTGGCAAAGTGATATTTGGAAGCCCATAGAGGGCTATGGTGAAAAAGGAAATATCCTCAGATGATATCTGGAAAGAAGCTTTCTGAGAAACTGCTTAGTGTTCTGTTAATTCATCTCACAGAGTTACATGTGTATTTCGTGGATCTCTTTGCTAGCCTTATTTCTGTGGAAACTGAGAACAGATATTTCGGAACCCTTTGAAGACTATAGGGCCAAAGGAAATATCCTCTGATAACAAAGAGAAAGAAGCTTTCTGAGAAACTTCTTTGTGTTCTGTGAAATCACCTCACAGAGTTACAGCTTTCCCCTCAAGAAGCCTTTCGCTAAGACAGTTCTTGTGGAATAGGCAAAGTGATATTTGGAAGCCCATAGTGGGCTATGGTGAAAAAGGAAAATCCTCAGATGAAATCTGGAAAGAAGCTTTCTGAGAAACTGCTTAGTGTTCTGTTAATTCGTCTCACAGAGTTACATCTGTATTTCGTGGATCTCTTTGCTAGCCTTATTTCTGTGGAATCTGAGAACAGATATTTCGGATCCCATTGAAGACTATAGGGCCGAAGGAAATATCCTCCCATAACAAAGAGAAAAAAGGTTTCTGAGAAACTTCTTTGTGTTCTGTGAAATCATCTCACAGAGTTACAGCTTTCCCCTCAAGAAGCCTTTCGCTAAGACAGTTCTTGTGGAATAGGCAAAGTGATATTTGGAAGCCCATAGAGGGCTACGGTGAAAAAGGAAATATCCTCAGATGAAATCTGGAAAGAAGCTTTCTGAGAAACTGCTTAGTGTTCTGTTAATTCATCTCACAGAGTTACATGTGTATTTCGTGGATCTCTTTGCTAGCCTTATTGCTGTGGAATCTGAGAACAGATATTTCTGATCCCTTTGAAAACTATAGGGCCAAAGGAAATATCCTCCGATAACAAAGAGAAAGAACGTTTCTGAGAAACTTCTTTGTGTTCTGTGAAATCATCTCACAGAGTTACAGCTTTCTCCTCAAGAACCCTTTCGCTAAGACAGTTCTTGTGGAATTGGCAAAGTGATATTTTTAAGCCTTTAGAGGGCTATGGTGAAAAAGGAAATATCCCCCGATGAAATCTGGAAGGAAGCTTTCTGAGAAACTGCTTAGTGTTCTGTTAATTCATCTCACAGAGTTACATCTGTATTTCGTGGATCTCTTTGCTAGCCTTATTTCTGTGGAAACTGAGAACAGATATTTCGGAACCCTGTGAAGACTATAGGGCCAAAGGAAATATCCTCCGATAACAAAGAGAAAGAAGCTTTCTGAGAAACTTCTTTGTGTTCTGTGAAATCATCTCACAGAGTTACAGCTTTCCCTTCAAGAAGCCTTTCGCTAAGACAGTTCTTGTGGAATTGGCAAAGTGATATTTGGAAGCCCATAGAGGGGAATGGTGAAAAAGGAAATATCCTCAGATGAAATCTGGAAAGAAGCTTTCTGAGAAACTGCTTAGTGTTCTGTTAATTTATCTCACAGAGTTAGATGTTTATTTCGTGGATCTCTTTGCTAGCCTTATTTCTGTGGAATCTGAGAACAGATATTTCGGATCCCTTTGAAGACTATAGGGCCAAAGGAAATATCCTCCGATAACAAAGAGACAGAAGCTTTCTGAGAAACTTCTTTGTGTTCTGTGAAATCATCTCACAGAGTTACAGCTTTCCCCTCAAGAAACCTTTCGCCAAAACAGTTCTTGTGGAATAGGCAAAGTGATATTTGGAAGCCCATAGAGGGCTATGGTGAAAAAGGAAATATCCTCAGATGAAATCTGGAAAGAAGCTTTCTGAGAAACTGCTTAGTGTTCTGTTTATTCATCTCACAGAGATACATGTGTATTTCGTGGATCTCTTTGCTAGCCTTATTTCTGTGGAATCTGAGAACAGATATTTCGGATCCCATTGATGACTATAGGGCCAAAGGAAATATCCTCCGAGAACAAAGAGAAAGAAGATTTCTGAGAAACTTCTATGTGTTCTGTGAAATCATCTCACAGAGTTACAGCTTTCCCCGCAATAAGCCTTTCGCTAAGAGAGTTCTTGTGGAATTGGCAAGGTGATATTTGGAAGCCCGTAGAGGGCCATGGTGAAGAAGGAAATATCCTCAGATGAATTCTGGAAAGAAGCTTTCTGAGAAACTGCTTAGTGTTCTGTTAATTCATCTCACAGAGTTACATGTGTATTTCGTGGATCTCTTTGCTAGCCTTATTTCTGTGGAATCTGAGAACAGATATTTCGGATCCCTTTGAAAACTATAGGGTCAAAGAAAGATCCTCCGATAACAAAGAGAAAGAAGGTTTCTGAGAAACTTCTTTGTGTTCTGTGAAATCATCTCACAGAGTTACAGCTTTCCCCTCGAGAAGCCTTTCGCTAAGACAGTTCTTGTGGAATAGGCAATGTGATATTTGGAAGCCCATAGAGGGCTATGGTGAAAAAGGAAATATCCTCAGATGAAATCTGGAAAGAAGCTTTCTGAGAAACTGCTTAGTGTTCTGTTAATTCATCTCACAGAATTACATGTGTATTTCGTGGATCTCTTTGCTAGCCTTATTGCTGTGTAATCTGAGAACAGATATTTCGGATCCCTTTGAAAACTATAGGGCCAAAGGAAATATCCTCCGATAACAAAGAGAAAGAACGTTTCTGAGAAACTTCTTTGTGTTCTGTGAAATCATCTCACAGAGTTACAGCTTTCTCCTAAAGAACCCTTTCGCTAAGACAGTTGTTGTGGAATTGGCAAAGTGATATTTTTAAGCCTTTAGAGGGCTATGGTGAAAAAGGAAATATCCTCCGATGAAATTTGGAAGGAAGCTTTCTGAGAAACTGCTTAGTGTTCTGTTAATTCATCTCACAGAGTTTCATCTGTATTTCGTGGATCTCTTTGCTAGCCTTATTTCTGTGGAATCTGAGAACAGATATTTCGGAACCCTTTGAAGACTATAGGGCCAAAGGAAATATCATGCCATAACAAAGAGAAAGAAGCTTTCTGACAAACTTCTTTGTGTTCTGTGAAATCATCTCACAGAGTTACAGCTTTCCCCTCAAGAAGCCTTTCTCTAAGACAGTTCTTGTGGAATAGGCAAAGTGATGTTTGGAAGCCCATAGAGGGCTATGGTTAAAAAGGAAATATCCTCAGATGAAATCCGGAAAGAAGCTTTCTGAGAAACTGCTTAGTGTTCTGTTAATTCATCTCACAGAGTTACATCTGCATTTCGTGGATCTCTTTGCTAGTCTTATTTCTGTGGAATCTGAGTACAGATATTTCGGATCCCATTGAAGACAATAGGGCCAAAGGAAATATCCTCCGATAACACAGAGAAAGAACCTTTCTGAGAAACTTCTTTGTGTTCTGTGAAATCATCTCACAGAGTTACAGCTTTCCCCTCAAGAAGCCTTTCGCTAAGAGTTCTTGTGGAATTGGCAAAGTGATATTTGGAAGCCCATAGAGGGCTACGGTGAAAAAGGAAATATCCTCACAGGAAATCTGGAAAGAAGCTTTCTGAGAAACTGCTTAGTGTTCTGTTAATTCATCTCACAGAGTTACATGTGTATTTCGTGGATCTCTTTGCTAGCCTTATTTCTGTGGAATCTGAGAACAGATATTTCGAATCCCTTTGAAGACTATAGGGCCAAAGGAAATATCCTCCGACAACAAAGAGAAAGAAGCTTTCTGAGAAACTTCTTTGTCTTCTGTGAAATCATCTCACAGAGTTACAGCTTCCCCCTCAAGAAGCCTTTCGCTAAGACAGTTCTAGTGGAATTGGCAAAGTGATATTTGGAAGCCCCTAGAGGGCTATGGTGAAAAAGGAAATATCCTCACAGGAAATCTGGAAAGAAGCTTTCTGAGAAACTGCTTAGTGTTCTGTTAATACAACTCACAGAGTTACATGTGTATTTCGTGGATCTCTTTGCTAGCCTTATTTCTGTGGAATCTGAGAACAGATATTTCGGAACCCTTTGAAGACTTTAGGGCCAAAGGAAATATCATGCCAAAACAAAGAGAAAGAAGCTTTCTGAGAAACTTCTTTGTGTTCTGTGAAATCATCTCACAGAGTTACAGCTTTCCCCTCAAGAAGACTTTCGCTAAGACAGTTCTTGTGGAATTGGCAAAGTTATATTTGGAAGCCCATAGAGGGCTATGGTGAAAAAGGACATATCCTCAGATGAAATCTGGAAAGAAGATTTCTGAGAAACTGCTTAGTTTTCTGTTAATTCATCTCACAGAGTTACATCTATATTTCGTGGATCTCTTTGCTAGCCTTATTTCTGTGGACTCTGAGAACAGATATTTCTGATCCCATTGAAGACTACAGGGCCAAAGGAAATATCCTCCGATAACAAAGAGAAAAAAGGTTTCTGAGAAACTTCTTTGTGTTCTGTGAAATCATCTCACAGAGTTACAGCTTTCTCCTCAAGAACCCTTTCGCTAAGACAGTTATTGTGGAATTGGCAAAGTGATATTTGGAAGCCCATAGAGGGCTATGGTGAAAAAGGAAATATCCTCAGATGAAATCTGGAAAGGAGCTTTCTGAGAAACTGCTTAACACTAAGCAGTTTCTCATTCTGTTAATTCATCTCACAGAGTTACATGTGTATTTCGTGGATCTCTTTGCTAGCCTTATTTCTGTGGAATCTGAGAAGAGATATTTCGGATCCCTTTGAAGACTATAGGGTCAAAGGAAATATCCTCCGATAACACAGAGAAAGAAGCTTTCTGAGAAACTTCTTTGTGTTCTTTGAAATCATCTCACAGAGTTACAGCTTTCCCCTCAAGAAGCCTTTCGCTAAGACAGTTCTTGTGGAATTGGCAAAGTGACATTTGGACGCCCATAGAGGGCTATGGTGAAAAAGGAAATATCCTCAGATGAAATCTGGAAAGAAGCTTTCTGAGAAACTGCTCAGTGTTCTGTTAATTCATCTCACAGAGTTACATGTGTATTTCGTGGATCTCTTTGCTAGCCTTATTTCTGTGGAATCTGAGAACAGATATTTCGAATCCCTTTGAAGACTATAGGGCCAAAGGAAATATCCTCCGATAACAAAGAGAAAGAAGCTTTCTGAGAAACTTCTTTGTCTTCTGTGAAATCATCTCACAGAGTTTCAGCTTTCCCCTCAAGAAGCCTTTCGCTAAGACAGTTCTTGTGGAATTTCAAAGTGATATTTGGAAGCCCATAGAGAGCTATGGTGAAAAAGGAAATATCCTCACAGGAAATCTGGAAAGAAGCTTTCTGAGAAACTGCTTAGTGTTTTGTTAATTCATCTCACAGAGTTACATGTGTATTTCTTGGATCTCTCTGCTAGCCTTATTTCTGTGGAATCTGAGAACAGATATTTCGGATCCCATTGATGACTATAGGGCCAAAGGAAATATCCTCCGATAAAAAAGAGAAAGAAGCTTTCTGAGAAACTTCTTTGTGTTCTGTGAAATCATCTCACAGAGTTACAGCTTTCCCCTCAAGAAACCTTTCGCTAAGACAGTGCTTGTGGAATTGGCAAAGTGATATTTGGAAGCCCATAGAGGGCTATGGTGAAAAAGGAAATATCCTCAGATGAAATCTGGAAAGAAGCTTTCTGAGAAACTGCTTAGTGTTCTGTTAATTCATCTCACAGAGTTACATGTGTATTTCGTGGATCTCTTTGCTAGCCTTATTTCTGTGGAATCTGAGAACAGATATTTCGGATCCCATTGATGACTATTGGGCCAAAGGAAATATCCTCCGATAACAAAGAGAAAGAAGCTTTCTGAGAAACTTCTTTGTGTTCTGTGAAATCATCTCACAGAGTTACAGCTTTCCCTTCAAGAACCCTTTCGCTAAGACAGTTCTTGTGGAATTGGCAAAGTGATATTTCGAGTCCCATAGAGGGCTAAGGTGAAAAAGGAAATATCCTCAGACGAATTCTGGAAAGAAGCTTTCTGAGAAACGTCTTAGTGTTTGGTTAATTCATCTCACAGAGTTACATGTGTATTTCGTGGATCTCTTTGCTAGCCTTATTTCTGTGGAATCTGAGAACAGATATTTCGAATACCTTTGAAGACTATAGGGCCAAAGGAAATATCCTCCCATAGCAAAGAGAAAGAAGCTTTCTGAGAAACTTCTTTGTGTTCTGTGAAATCATCTCACAGAGTTACAGCTTTCCCCTCAAGAAGCCTTTCGCTAAGACAGTTCTTGTGGAATAGGCAAAGTGATATTTGGAAGCCCATAGAGGGCTATGGTGAAAAAGGAAATATCCTCAGATGAAATCTGGAAAGAAGATTTCTGAGAAACTGCTTAGTGTTCTGTTAATTCATCTCACAGAGTTACATGTGTATTTCGTGGATCTCTTTGCTAGCCTTATTTCTGTGGAATCTGTGAACAGATATTTCGGAACCCTTTGAAGACTATAGGGTCAAAGGAAATATCATGCCAAAACAAAGAGAAAGAAGCTTTCTGAGAAACGTCTTTGTGTTCTGTGAAATCATCTCACAGAGTTACAGCTTTCCCCTCAAGAAGCCTTTCGCTAAGACAGTTCTTGTGGAATTGGCAAAGTGATATTTGGAAGCCCATCGAGGGCTATGGTGAAAAAGGAAATATCCTCAGATGAAATCTGGAAAGAAGCTTTCTGAGAAACTGCTTAACACTAAGCAGTTTCTCATTCTGTTAATTCATCTGACAGAGTTACATGTGTATTTCGTGGATCTCTTTCCTAGCCTTATTTCTGTGGAATCTGAGAACAAATATTTCGGATCCCTTTGAAGACTATAGGGTCAAAGGAAATACCCTCCGATAACACAGAGAAAGAAGCTTTCTGAGAAACTTCTTTGTGTTCTGTGAAATCATCTCACAGAGTTACAGCTTTCCCCTCAAGAAGCCTTTCGCTAAGACAGTTCTTGTGGAATTGGCAAAGTGGTATTTGGAAGCCCATAGAGGGCTATGGTGAAAAAGGAAATATCCTCCGATGAAATCTGGAAAGAAGCTTTCTGAGAAACTGCTTAGTGTTCTGTTATTTCATCTCACAGAGTTACATGTGTATTTCGTGGATCTCTTTGCTAGCCTTATTTCTGTGGAATTTGAGAACAGATATTTTGGATCCCTTTGAAGACTATAGGGCCAAAGGAAATATCCTCCGATAACAAAGAGAAAGAAGCTTTCTGAGAAACTTCTTTGTGTTCTGTGAAATCATCTCACAGAGTTACAGCTTGCCCCTCAAGAAGCCTTTCGCTAAGACAGTTCTTGTGGAATTGGCAAAGTGATATTTGGAAGCCCATAGAGAGCTATGGTGAAAAAGGAAATATCCTCACAGGAAATCTGGAAAGAAGCTTTCTGAGAAACTGCTTAGTGTTCTGTTAATTCATCTCACAGAGTTACATGTGTATTTCGTGGATCTCTTTGCTAGCCTTATTTCTGTGGAATCTGAGAACAGATATTTCGGATCCCATTGATGACTATAGGGCCAAAGGAAATATCCTCCGATAACAAAGAGAAAGAAGCTTTCTGAGAAACTTCTTTGTGTTCTGTGAAATCATCTCACAGAGTTACAGCTTTCCCCTCAAGAACCCTTTCGCTAAGACAGTGCTTGTGGAATAGGCAAAGTGATATTTGGAATCCCATAGAGGGCTATGGTGAAAAAGGAAATATCCTCAGATGAAATCTGGAAAGAAGCTTTCTGAGAAACTGCTTAGTGTTCTGTTAATTCATCTCACAGAGTTACATGTGTATTTCGTGGATCTCTTTGCTAGCCTTATTTCTGTGGAATCTGAGGACAGATATTTCGGAACCCTTTGAAGACTATAGGGCCAAAGGAAATATCATGTCAAAACAAAGAGAAAGAAGCTTTCTGAGAAACTTCTTTGTGTTCTGTGAAATCATCTCACAGAGTTACAGCTTTCTCCTCAAGAAGCCTTTCGCTAAGACAGTTCTTGTGGAATTGGCAAAGTGATATTTGGACGGCCATAGAGGGCTATGGTGAAAAAGGAAATATCCTCAGATGAAATCTGGAAAGAAGCTTTCTGAGAAACTGCTCAGTGTTCTGTTAATTCATCTCACAGAGTACATGTGTATTTCGTGGATCTCTTTGCTAGCCTTATTTCTGTGGAATCTGAGAACAGATATTTCGAATCCCATTGAAGACTATAGGGCCAAAGGAAATATCCTCCGATAACAAAGAGAAAGAAGCTTTCTGAGAAACTTCTTTGTCTTCTGTGAAATCATCTCACAGAGTTTCAGCTTTCCCCTCAAGAAGCCTTTCGCTAAGACAGTTCTTGTGGAATTGGCAAAGTGATATTTGGAAGCCCCTAGAGGGCTATGGTGAAAAAGGAAATATCCTCACAGGAAATCTGGAAAGAAGCTTTCTGAGAAACTGCTTAGTGTTCTGTAAATTCATCTCACAGAGGTACATGTGTATTTCGTGGATCTCTTTGCTAGCCTTATTTCTGTGGAATCTGAGAACAGATATTTCGGATCCCATTGATGACTATAGGGCCAAAGGAAATATCCTCCGATAACAAAGAGAAAGAAGCTTTCTGAGAAACTTCTTTGTGTTCTGTGAAATCATCTCACAGAGTTACAGCTTTCCCCTCAAGAACCCTTTCGCTAAGACACTTCTTGTGGAATTGGCAAAGTGATATTTGGAAGCCCATAGAGGGCTATGGTGAAAAAGGAAATATCCTCCGATGAAATCTGGAAAGAAGCTTTCTGTGAAACTGCTTAGTGTTCTGTTAATTCATCTCACAGAGTTACATGTGTATTTCGTGGATCTCTTTGCTAGCCTTATTTCTGTGGAATTTGAGAACAGATATTTTGGATCCCTTTGAAGACTATAGGGCCAAAGGAAATATCCTCCGATAACAAAGAGAAAGAAGCTTTCTGAGAAACTTCTTTGTGTTCTGTGAAATCATCTCACAGAGTTACAGCTTTCCCCTCAAGAACCCTTTCGCTAAGACACTTCCTGTGGAATTGGCAAAGTGATATTTGGAAGCCCATAGAGGGCTATGGTGAAAAAGGAAATATCCTCCGATGAAATCTGGAAAGAAGCTTTCTGTGAAACTGCTTAGTGTTCTGTTAATTCATCTCACAGACTTACATGTGTATTTCGTGGATCTCTTTGCTAGCCTTATTTCTGTGGAATTTGAGAACAGATATTTTTTATCCCTTTGAAGACTATAGGGCCAAAGGAAATATCCTCCGATAACAAAGAGAAAGAAGCTTTCTGAGAAACTTCTTTGTGTTCTGTGAAATCATCTCACAGAGTTACAGCTTTCCCCTCAAGAAGCCTTTCGCTAAGATAGTTCTTGTGGAATTGGCAAAGTGATATTTGGAAGCCCTTAGAGAGCTATGGTGAAAAAGGAAATATCCTCACAGGAAATCTGGAAAGAAGCTTTCTGAGAAACTGCTTAGTGTTTTGTTAATTCATCTCACAGAGTTACATGTGTATTTCGTGGATCTCTTTGCTAGCCTTATTTCTGTGGAATCTGAGAACAGATATTTCGGATCCCATTGATGACTATAGGGCCAAAGGAAATATCCTCCGATAACAAAGAGAAAGAAGCTTTCTGAGAAACTTCTTTGTGTTCTGTGAAATCATCTCACAGAGTTACAGCTTTCCCCTCAAGAACCCTTTCGCTAAGACAGTGCTTGTGGAATTGGCAAAGTGATATTTGGAAGCCCATAGAGGGCTATGGTGAAAAAGGAAATATCCTCAGATGAAATCTGGAAAGAAGCTTTCTGAGAAACTGCTTAGTGTTCTGTTAACTCATCTCACAGAGTTACATGTGTATTTCGTGGATCTCTTTGCTAGCCTTATTTCTGTGGAATCTGAGGACAGATATTTCGGAACCCTTTGAAGACTATAGGGCCAAAGGAAATATCATGTCAAAACAAAGAGAAAGAAGCTTTCTGAGAAACTTCTTTGTCTTCTGTGAAATCATCTCACAGAGTTACAGCTTTCTCCTCAAGAACCCTTTCGCTAAGACAGTTATTGTGGAATTGGCAAAGTGATATTTGGAAGCCCATCGAGGGCTATGTTGAAAAAGGAAATATCCTCAGATGAAATCTGGAAAGAAGCTTTCTGAGAAACTGCTTAACACTAAGCAGTTTCTCATTCTGTTAATTCATCTCACAGAGTTACATGTGTATTTCGTGCATCTCTTTGCTAGCCTTATTTCTGTGGAATCTGAGAAGAGATATTTCGGATCCCTTTGAAGACTATAGGGTCAAAGGAAATATCCTCCGATAACACAGAGAAAGAAGCTTTCTGAGAAACTTCTTTGTGTTCTGTGAAATCATCTCACAGAGTTACAGCTTTCCCCTCAAGAAGCCTTTCGCTAAGAGTTCTTGTGGAATTGGCAAAGTGATATTTGGAAGCCCATAGAGGGCTACGGTGAAAAAGGAAATATCCTCACAGGAAATGTGGAAAGAAGCTTTCTGAGAAACTGCTTAGTGTTCTGTTAATTCATCTCACAGAGTGTCATGTGTATTTCGTGGATCTCTTTGCTAGCCTTATTTCTGTGGAATCTGAGAACAGATATTTCGGATCCCATTGATGGCTATAGAGCCAAAGGAAATATCCTCCGATAACAAAGAGAAAGAAGCTTTCTGAGAAACTTCTTTGTGTTCTGTGAAATCATCTCACAGAGTTACAGCTTTCCCATCAAGAACCCTTTCGCTAAGACAGTTCTTGTGGAATTGGCAAAGTGATATTTGGAAGCCCATAGAGGGCTAAGGTGAAAAAGGAAATATCCTCAGACGAATTCTGGAAAGAAGCTTTCTGAGAAACGTCTTAGTGTTTGGTTAATTCATCTCACAGAGTTACATGTGTATTTCGTGGATCTCTTTGCTAGCCTTATTTCTGTGGAATCTGAGAACAGATATTTCGAATACCTTTGAAGACTATAGGGCCAAAGGAAATATCCTCCGATAGCAAAGAGAAAGAAGCTTTCTGAGAAACTTCTTTGTGTTCTGTGAAATCATCTCACAGAGTTACAGCTTTCCCCTCAAGAAGCCTTTCGCTAAGACAGTTCTTGTGGAATAGGCAAAGTGATATTTGGAAGCCCATAGAGGGCTATGTTGAAAAAGGAAATATCCTCAGATGAAATCTGGAAAGAAGATTTCTGAGAAACTGCTTAGTGTTCTGTTAATTCATCTCACAGAGTTACATGTGTATTTCGTGGATCTCTTTGCTAGCCTTATTTCTGTGGAATCTGTGAACAGATATTTCGGAACCCTTTGAAGACTATAGGGTCAAAGGAAATATCATGCCAAAACAAAGAGAAAGAAGCTTTCTGAGAAACTTCTTTGTGTTCTGTGAAATCATCTCACAGAGTTACAGCTTTCCCCTCAAGAAGCCTTTCGCTAAGACAGTTCTTGTGGAATTGGCAAAGTGATATTTGGAAGCAGATCGAGGGCTATGGTGAAAAAGGAAATATCCTCAGATGAAATCTGGAAAGAAGCTTTCTGAGAAACTGCTTAACACTAAGCAGTTTCTCATTCTGTTAATTCATCTGACAGAGTTACATGTGTATTTCGTGGATCTCTTTCCTAGCCTTATTTCTGTGGAATCTGAGAACAGATATTTCGGATCCCTTTGAAGACTATAGGGTCAAAGGAAATACCCTCCGATAACACAGAGAAAGAAGCTTTCTGAGAAACTTCTTTGTGTTCTGTGAAATCATCTCACAGAGTTACAGCTTTCCCCTCAAGAAGCCTTTCGCTAAGACAGTTCTTGTGGAATTGGCAAAGTGGTATTTGGAAGCCCATAGAGGGCTATGGTGAAAAAGGAAATATCCTCCGATGAAATCTGGAAAGAAGCTTTCTGAGAAACTGCTTAGTGTTCTGTTATTTCATCTCACAGAGTTACATGTGTATTTCGTGGATCTCTTTGCTAGCCTTATTTCTGTGGAATTTGAGAACAGATATTTTGGATCCCTTTGAAGACTATAGGGCCAAAGGAAATATCCTCCGATAACAAAGAGAAAGAAGCTTTCTGAGAAACTTCTTTGTGTTCTGTGAAATCATCTCACAGAGTTACAGCTTTCCCCTCAAGAAGCCTTTTGCTAAGACAGTTCTTGTGGAATTGGCAAAGTGATATTTGGAAGCCCATAGAGAGCTATGGTGAAAAAGGAAATATCCTCACAGGAAATCTGGAAAGAAGCTTTCTGAGAAACTGCTTAGTGTTCTGTTAATTCATCTCACAGAGTTACATGTGTATTTCGTGGATCTCTTTGCGAGCCTTATTTCTGTGGAATCTGAGAACAGATATTTCGAATCCCATTGAAGACTATAGGGCCAAAGGAAATATCCTCGGATAACAAAGAGAAAGAAGCTTTCTGAGAAACTTCTTTGTCTTCTGTGAAATCATCTCACAGAGTTTCAGCTTTCCCCTCAAGAAGCCTTTCGCTAAGACAGTTCTTGTGGAATTGGCAAAGTGATATTTGGAAGCCCCTAGAGGGCTATGGTGAAAAAGGAAATATCCTCACAGGAAATCTGGAAAGAAGCTTTCTGAGAAACTGCTTAGTGTTCTGTAAATTCATCTCACAGAGGTACATGTGTATTTCGTGGATCTCTTTGCTAGCCTTATTTCTGTGGAATCTGAGAACAGATATTTCGGATCCCATTGATGACTATAGGGCCAAAGGAAATATCCTCCGATAACAAAGAGAAAGAAGCTTTCTGAGAAACTTCTTTGTGTTCTGTGAAATCATCTCACAGAGTTACAGCTTTCACCTCAAGAACCCTTTCGCTAAGACACTTCTTGTGGAATTGGCAAAGTGATATTTGGAAGCCCATAGAGGGCTATGGTGAAAAAGGAAATATCCTCCGATGAAATCTGGAAAGAAGCTTTCTGTGAAACTGCTTAGTGTTCTGTTAATTCATCTCACAGAGTTACATGTGTATTTCGTGGATCTCTTTGCTAGCCTTATTTCTGTCGAATTTGAGAACAGATATTTTGGATCCCTTTGAAGACTATAGGGCCAAAGGAAATATCCTCCGATAACAAAGAGAAAGAAGCTTTCTGAGAAACTTCTTTGTGTTCTGTGAAATCATCTCACAGAGTTACAGCTTTCCCCTCAAGAACCCTTTCGCTAAGACACTTCTTGTGGAATTGGCAAAGTGATATTTGGAAGCCCATAGAGGGCTATGGTGAAAAAGGAAATATCCTCCGATGAAATCTGGAAAGAAGCTTTCTGTGAAACTGCTTAGTGTTCTGTTAATTCATCTCACAGACTTACATGTGTATTTCGTGGATCTCTTTGCTAGCCTTATTTCTGTGGAATTTGAGAACAGATATTTTTTATCCCTTTGAAGACTATAGGGCCAAAGGAAATATCCTCCGATAACAAAGAGAAAGAAGCTTTCTGAAAAACTTCTTTGTGTTCTGTGAAATCATCTCACAGAGTTACAGCTTTCCCCTCAAGAAGCCTTTCGCTAAGATAGTTCTTGTGGAATTGGCAAAGTGATATTTGGAAGCCCTTAGAGAGCTATGGGGAAAAAGGAAATATCCTCACAGGAAATCTGGAAAGAAGCTTTCTGAGAAACTGCTTAGTGTTTTGTTAATTCATCTCACAGAGTTACATGTGTATTTCGTGGATCTCTTTGCTAGCCTTATTTCTGTGGAATCTGAGAACAGATATTTCGGATCCCATTGATGACTATAAGGCCAAAGGAAATATCCTCCGATAACAAAGAGAAAGAAGCTTTCTGAGAAACTTCTTTGTGTTCTGTGAAATCATCTCACAGAGTTACAGCTTTCCCCTCAAGAACCCTTTCGCTAAGACAGTGCTTGTGGAATTGGCAAAGTGATATTTGGAAGCCCATAGAGGGCTATGGTGAAAAAGGAAATATCCTCAGATGAAATCTGGAAAGAAGCTTTCTGAGAAACTGCTTAGTGTTCTGTTAATTCATCTCACAGAGTTACATGTGTATTTCGTGGATCTCTTTGCCAGCCTTATTTCTGTGGAATCTGAGAACAGATATTTCGGAACCCTTTGAAGACTATAGGGCCAAAGGAAATATCATGTCAAAACAAAGAGAAAGAAGCTTTCTGACAAACTTCTTTTTGTTCTGTGAAATCATCTCACAGAGTTACAGCTTTCCCCTCAAGAAGCCTTTCGCTAAGACAGTTCTTGTGGAATTGGCAAAGTGATGTTTCGAATCCCATAGAGGGCTAAGGTGAAAAAGGAAATATCCTCAGACGAATTCTGGAAAGAAGCTTTCTGAGAAACGGCTTAGTGTTTGGTTAATTCATCTCACAGAGTTACATGTTTATTTCGTGGATCTCTTTGCTAGCCTTATTTCTGTGGAATCTGAGAACAGATATTTCAGATCCCTTTGGAGACTATAGGGACAAAGGAAGTATCCTCCGATAACAAAGAGAAAGAAGCTTTCTGAGAAACTTCTTTGTGTTCTGTGAAATCATCTCACAGAGTTACAGCTTTCCCCTCAAGAAGCCTTTCGCTAAGACAGTTCTTGTGGAATAGGCAAAGTGATATTTGGAAGCCCATAGAGGGCTATGGTGAAAAAGGAAATATCCTCACAGGAAATCTGGAAAGAAGCTTTCTGAGAAACTGCTTAGTGTTCTGTTAATTCATCTCACAGAGTTACATGTGTATTTCGTGGATCTCTTTGCTAGCCTTATTTCTGTGGAATCTGAGAACAGATATTTCGGATCCCATTGATGACTATAGGGCCAAATGAAATATCCTCCGATAACAAAGAGAAAGAAGCTTTCTGAGAAACTTCTTTGTGTTCTGTGAAATCATCTCACAGAGTTACGGCTTTCCCCTCAAGAAGCCTTTCGCTAAGACAGTTCTTGTGGAATTGGCAAAGTGATATTTGGAAGCCTATAGAGGGCTATGGTGAAAAAGGAAATATCCTCAGATGAATTCTGGAAAGAAGCTTTCTGAGAAACTGCTTAGTGTTCTGTTAATTCATCTCACAGAGTTACATGTGTATTTCGTGGATCTCTTTGCTAGCCTTATTTCTGTGGAATCTGTGAACAGATATTTCGGAACCCTTTGAAGACTATAGGGTCAAAGGAAATATCATGCCAAAACAAAGAGAAAGAAGCTTTCTGAGAAACTTCTTTGTGTTCTGTGAAATCATCTCACAGAGTTACAGCTTTCCCCTCAAGAAGCCTTTCGCTAAGACAGTTCTTGTGGAATTGGCAAAGTGATATTTGGAAGCCCATCGAGGGCTATGGTGAAAAAGGAAATATCCTCAGATGAAATCTGGAAAGAAGCTTTCTGAGAAACTGCTTAACACTAAGCAGTTTCTCATTCTGTTAATTCATCTGACAGAGTTACATGTGTATTTCGTGGATCTCTTTCCTAGCCTTATTTCTGTGGAATCTGAGAACAGATATTTCGGATCCCATTGATGACTATAGGGCCAAAGGAAATAACCTCCGATAACAAAGAGAAAGAAGCTTTCTGAGAAACTTCTTTGTGTTCTGTGAAATCATCTCACAGAGTTACAGCTTTCCCCTCAAGAACACTTTCGCTAAGACAGTGCTTGTGGAATTGGCAAAGTGATATTTGGAAGCCCATAGAGGGCTATGGTGAAAAAGGAAATATCCTCAGATGAAATCTGGAAAGAAGCTTTCTGAGAAACTGCTTAGTGTTCTGTTAATTCATCTCACAGAGTTACATGTGTATTTCGTGGATCTCTTTGCTAGCCTTATTTCTGTGGAATCTGAGGACAGATATTTCGGAACCCTTTGAAGACTAAAGGGCCAAAGGAAATATCATGTCAAAACAAAGAGAAAGAAGCTTTCTGACAAACTTGTTTGTGTTCTGTGAAATCATCTCACAGAGTTACAGCTTTCCCCTCAAGAAGCCTTTCGCTAAGACAGTTCTTGTGGAATTGGCAAAGTGATATTTGGACGGCCATTGAGGGCTATGTTGAAAAAGGAAATATCCTCAGATGAAATCTGGAAAGAAGCTTTCTGAGAAACTGCTCAGTGTTCTGTTAATTCATCTCACAGAGTTACATGTGTATTTCGTGGATCTCTTTGCTAGCCTTATTTCTGTGGAATCTGAGAACAGATATTTCGAATCCCTTTGAAGACTATAGGGCCAAAGGAAATATCCTCCGATAACAAAGAGAAATAAGCTTTCTGAGAAACTTCTTTGTCTTCTGTGAAATCATCTCACAGAGTTTCAGCTTTCCCCTCAAGAAGCCTTTCGCTAACACAGTTCTTGTGGAATTGGCAAAGTGATATTTGGAAGCCCCTAGAGGGCTATGGTGAAAAAGGAAATATCCTCACAGGAAATCTGGAAAGAAGCTTTCTGAGAAACTGCTTAGTGTTCTGTTAATTCATCTCACAGAGTTACATGTGTATTTCGTGGATCTCTTTGCTAGCCTTATTTCTGTGGAATCTGAGAACAGATATTTCGGATCCCATTGATGACTATAGGGCCAAAGGAAATATCCTCCGATAACAAAGAGAAAGAAGCTTTCTGAGAAACTTCTTTGTGTTCTGTGAAATCATCTCACAGAGTTACAGCTTTCCCATCAAGAAGCCTTTCGCTAAGACAGTTCTTGTGCAATAGGCAAAGTGATATTTGGAAGCCCATAGAGGGCTATGGTGAAAAAGGAAATATCCTCACAGGAAATCTGGAAAGAAGCTTTCTGAGAAACTGCTTAGTGTTCTGTTAATTCATCTCACAGAGGTACATGTGTATTTCGTGGATCTCTTTGCTAGCCTTATTTCTGTGGAATCTGAGAACAGATATTTCGGAACCCTTTGAAGACTTCAGGGCCAAAGGAAATATCATGTCAAAACAAAGAGAAAGAAGCTTTCTGAGAAACTTCTTCGTGTTCTGTGAAATCATCTCATAGAGTTACAGCTTTCCCCTCAAGAAGCCTTTCGCTAAGACAGTTCTTGTGGAATTGGCAAAGTTATATTTGGAAGCCCATAGAGGGCTATGGTGAAAAAGGACATATCCTCAGATGAAATCTGGAAAGAAGCTTTCTGAGAAACTGCTTAGTGTTCTGTTAATTCATCTCACAGAGTTACATGTGTATTTCGTGGATCTCTTTGCTAGCCTTATTTCTGTGGAATCTGAGGACAGATATTTCGGAACCCTTTGAAGACTATAGGGCCAAAGGAAATATCATGTCAAAACAAAGAGAAAGAAACTTTCTGAGAAACTTCTTTGTCTTCTGTGAAATCATCTCACAGAGTTTCAGCTTTCCCCTCAAGAAGCCTTTCGCTAAGACAGTTCTTGTGGAATTGGCAAAGTGATATTTGGAAGCCCGTTGAAGGCTATGGTGAAAAAGGAAATATCCTCACAGGAAATCTGGAAAGAAGCTTTCTGAGAAACTGCTTAGTGTTCTGTTAATTCATCTCACAGAGTTACATGTGTATTTCGTGGATCTCTTTGCTAGCCTTATTTCTGTGGAATCTGAGAACAGATATTTCGGATCCCATTGATGACTATAGGGCCAAAGGAAATATCCTCCGATAACAAAGAGAAAGAAGCTTTCTGAGAAACTTCTTTGTGTTCTGTGAAATCATCTCACAGAGTTACAGCTTTCCCCTCAAGAAGCCTTTCGCTAACACAGTTCTTGTGGAATAGGCAAAGTGATATTTGGAAGCCCATAGAGGTCTATGGTGAAAAAGGAAATATCCTCACAGGAAATCTGGAAAGAAGCTTTCTGAGAAACTGCTTAGTGTTCTGTTAATTCATCTCACAGAGGTACATGTGTATTTCGTGGATCTCTTTGCTAGCCTTATTTCTGTGGAATCTGAGAACAGATATTTCGGAACCCTTTGAAGACTTCAGGGCCAAAGGAAATATCATGCCAAAACAAAGAGAAAGAAGCTTTCTGAGAAACTTCTTCGTGTTCTGTGAAATCATCTCATAGAGTTACAGCTTTCCCCTCAAGAAGACTTTCGCTAAGACAGTTCTTGTGGAATTGGCAAAGTTATATTTGGAAGCCCATAGAGGGCTATGGTGAAAAAGGACATATCCTCAGATGAAATCTGGAAAGAAGCTTTCTGAGAAACTGCTTAGTGTTCTGTTAATTCATCTCACAGAGTTACATCTGTATTTCGTGGATCTCTTTGCTAGCCTTATTTCTGTGGACTCTGAGAACAGATGTTTCTGATCCCATTGAAGACTACAGGGCCAAAGGAAATATCCTCCCATAACAAAGAGAAAAAAGGTTTCTGAGAAACTTCTTTGTGTTCTGTGAAATCATCTCACAGAGTTACAGCTTTCTCCTCAAGAACCCTTTCGCTAAGACAGTTATTGTGGAATTGGCAAAGTGATATTTGGAAGCCCATCGAGGGCTATGGTGAAAAAGGAAATATCCTCAGATGAAATCTGGAAAGAAGCTTTCTGAGAAACTGCTTAACACTAAGCAGTTTCTCATTCTGTTAATTCATCTCACAGAGTTACATGTGTATTTCGTGCATCTCTTTGCTAGCCTTATTTCTGTGGAATCTGAGAAGAGATATTTCGGATCCCATTGAAGACTATAGGGTCAAAGGAAATATCCTCCGATAACACAGAGAAAGAAGCTTTCTGAGAAACTTCTTTGTGTTCTGTGAAATCATCTCACAGAGTTACAGCTTTCCCCTCAAGAAGCCTTTCGCTAAGAGTTCTTGTGGAATTGGCAAAGTGATATTTGGAAGCCCATAGAGGGCTATGGTGAAAAGGGAAATATCCTCAGATGAAATCTGGAAAGAAGCTTTCTGAGAAACTGCTTAGTGTTCTGTTAATTCATCTCACAGAGTTCCATGTGTATTTCGTGGATCTCTTTGCTAGCCTTATATCTGTGGAATTTGAGAACAGATATTTCGGATCTCTTTGAAGACTATAGGGCCAAAGGAAATATCCTCCGATAACAAAGAGAAAGAAGCTTTCTGAGAAACTTCTTTGTGTTCTCTGAAATCATCTCACAGAGTTACAGCTTTCCCCTCAAGAAGCCTTTCGCTAAGACAGTTCTTGTGGAATTGGCAAAGTGATATTTGGAAGCCCATAGAGGGCTATGGTGAAAAAGGAAATATCCTCAGATGAAATCTGGAAAGAAGATTTCTGAGAAACTGCTTAGTGTTCTGTTAATTCATCTCACAGAGTTACATGTGTATTTCGTGGATCTCTTTGCTAGCCTTATTTCTGTGGAATCTGTGAACAGATAATTCGGAACCCTTTGAAGACTATAGGGTCAAAGGAAATATCATGCCAAAACAAAGAGAAAGAAGCTTTCTGAGAAACTTCTTTGTGTTCTGTGAAATCATCTCACAGAGTTACAGCTTTCCCCTCAAGAAGCCTTTCGCTAAGACAGTTCTTGTGGAATTGGCAAAGTGATATTTGGAAGCCCATCGAGGGCTATGGTGAAAAAGGAAATATCCTCAGATGAAATCTGGAAAGAAGCTTTCTGAGAAACTGCTTAACACTAAGCAGTTTCTCATTCTGTTAATTCATCTGACAGAGTTACATGTGTATTTCGTGGATCTCTTTCCTAGCCTTATTTCTGTGGAATCTGAGAACAGATATTTCGGATCCCTTTGAAGACTATAGGGTCAAAGGAAATACCCTCCGATAACACAGAGAAAGAAGCTTTCTGAGAAACATCTTTGTGTTCTGTGAAATCATCTCACAGAGTTACAGCTTTCCCCTCAAGAAGCCTTTCGCTAAGACAGTTCTTGTGGAATTGGCAAAGTGGTATTTGGAAGCCCATAGAGGGCTATGGTGAAAAAGGAAATATCCTCCGATGAAATCTGGAAAGAAGCTTTCTGAGAAACTGCTTAGTGATCTGTTATTTCATCTCACAGAGTTACATGTGTATTTCGTGGATCTCTTTGCTAGCCTTATTTCTGTGGAATTTGAGAACAGATATTTTGGATCCCTTTGAAGACTATAGGGCCAAAGGAAATATACTCCGATAACAAAGAGAAAGAAGCTTTCTGAGAAACTTCTTTGTGTTCTGTGAAATCATCTCACAGAGTTAGAGCTTTCCCCTCAAGAAGCCTTTCGCTAAGACAGTTCTTGTGGAATTGGCAAAGTGATATTTGGAAGCCCATAGAGAGCTATGGTGAAAAAGGAAATATCCTCACAGGAAATCTGGAAAGAAGCTTTCTGAGAAACTGCTTAGTGTTCTGTTAATTCATCTCACAGAGTTACATGTGTATTTCGTGGATCTCTTTGCTAGCCTTATTTCTGTGGAATCTGAGAACAGATATTTCGCATCCCATTGATGACTATAGGGCCAAAGGAAATATCCTCCGATAACAAAGAGAAAGAAGCTTTCTGAGAAACTTCTTTGTGTTCTGTGAAATCATCTCACAGAGTTACAGCTTTCCCCTCAAGAACCCTTTCGCTAAGACAGTGCTTGTGGAATTGGCAAAGTGATATTTGGAAGCCCATAGAGGGCTATGGTGAAAAAGGAAATATCCTCAGATGAAATCTGGAAAGAAGCTTTCTGAGAAACTGCTTAGTGTTCTGTTAATTCATCTCACAGAGTTACATGTGTATTTCGTGGATCTCTTTGCTAGCCTTATTTCTGTGGAATCTGAGGACAGATATTTCGGAACCCTTTGAAGACTACAGGGCCAAAGGAAATATCATGTCAAAACAAAGAGAAAGAAGCTTTCTGACAAACTTCTTTGTGTTCTGTGAAATCATCTCACAGAGTTACAGCTTTCCCCTCAAGAAGCCTTTCGCTAAGACAGTTCTTGTGGAATTGGCAAAGTGATATTTGGAAGCCCATAGAGGGCTATGGTGAAAAAGGAAATATCCTCAGATGCAATCTGGAAAGAAGCTTTCTGAGAAACTGCTTAACACTAAGCAGTTTCTCATTCTGTTAATTCATCTCACAGAGTTACATGTGTATTTCGTGGATCTCTTTGCTAGCCTTATTTCTGTGGAATCTGAGACGAGATATTTCGGATCCCTTTGAAGACTATAGGGTCAAAGGAAATATCCTCCGATAACACAGAGAAAGAAGCTTTCTGAGAAACTTCTTTGTGTTCTGTGAAATCATCTCACAGAGTTACAGCTTTCCTCTCAAGAAGCCTTTCGCTAAGAGTTCTTGTGGAATTGGCAAAGTGATATTTGGAAGCCCATAGAGGGCTACGGTGAAAAAGGAAATATCCTCACAGGAAATCTGGAAAGAAGCTTTATGAGAAACTGCTTAGTGTTCTGTTAATTCATCTCACAGAGTGTCATGTGTATTTCGTGGATCTCTTTGCTAGCCATATTTCTGTGGAATCTGAGAACAGTTATTTCGGATCCCATTGATGGCTATAGAGCCAAAGGAAATATCCTCCGATAAAAAAGAGAAAGAAGCTTTCTGAGAAACTTCTTTGTGTTCTGTGAAATCATCTCACAGAGTTACAGCTTTCCCATCAAGAACCCTTTCGCTAAGACAGTTCTTTTGGAATTGGCAAAGTGATATTTGGAAGCCCATAGAGGGCTATGGTGAAAAAGGAAATATCCTCAGATGAAATCTGGAAAGAAGCTTTCTGAGAAACTGCTTAGTGTTCTGTTAATTCATCTCACAGAGTTCCATGTGTATTTCGTGGATCTCTTTGCTAGCCTTATTTCTGTGGAATTTGAGAACAGATATTTCGGATCCCTTTGAAGACTATAGGGCCAAAGGAAATATCCTCCGATAACAAAGAGAAAGAAGCTTTCTGAGAAACTTCTTTGTGTTCTGTGAAATCATCTCACAGAGTTACAGCTTTCCCCTCAAGAAGCCTTTCGCTAAGACAGTTCTTGTGGAATTGGCAAAGTGATATTTGGACGCCCATAGAGGGCTATGGTGAAAAAGGAAATATCCTCAGATGAAATCTGGAAAGAAGCTTTCTGAGAAACTGCTCAGTGTTCTGTTAATTCATCTCACAGAGTTACATGTGTATTTCGTGGATCTGTTTGCTAGCCTTATTTCTGTGGAATCTGAGAACAGATATTTCGAATTCCTTTGAAGACTATAGGGCCAAAGGAAATATCCTCCGATAACAAAGAGAAAGAAGCTTTCTGAGAAACTTCTTTGTGTTCTGTGAAATCATCACACAGAGTGACAGCTTTCCCCTCAAGAAGCCTTTCGCTAAGACAGTTCTTGTGGAATAGGCAAAGTGATATTTGGAAGCCCATAGAGGGCTATGGTGAAAAAGGAAATATCCTCAGATGAAATCTGGAAAGAAGATTTCTGAGAAACTGCTTAGTGTTCTGTTAATTCATCTCACAGAGTTACATGTGTATTTCGTGGATCTCTTTGCTAGCCTTATTTCTGTGGAATCTGTGAACAGATATTTCGGAACCCTTTGAAGACTATAGGGCCAAAGGAAATATCATGCCAAAACAAAGAGAAAGAAGCTTTCTGAGAAACTTCTTTGTGTTCTGTGAAATCATCTCAGAGAGTTACAGCTTTCCCCTCAAGAAGCCTTTCGCTAAGACAGTTCTTATGGAATTGGCAAAGTGATATTTGGAAGCCCATAGAGCGCTACGGTGAAAAAGGAAATATCCTCAGATGAAATCTGGAAAGAAGCTTTGTGAGAAACTGCTTAACACTAAGCAGTTTCTCATTCTGTTAATTCATCTCACAGAGTTACATGTGTATTTCGTGGATCTCTTTGCTAGCCTTATTTCTGTGGAATCTGAGAAGAGATATTTCGGATCCCTTTGAAGACTATAGGGTCAAAGGAAATATCCTCCGATAACACAGAGAAAGAAGCTTTCTGAGAAACTTCTTTGTGTTCTGTGAAATCATCTCACAGAGTTACAGCTTTCCCCTCAAGAAGCCTTTCGCTAAGAGTTCTTGTGGAATTGGCAAAGTGATATTTGGAAGCCCATAGAGGGCTACGGTGAAAAAGGAAATATCCTCACAGGAAATCTGGAAAGAAGCTTTCTGAGAAACTGCTTAGAGTTCTGTTAATTCATCTCACAGAGTGTCATGTGTATTTCGTGGATCTCTTTGCTAGCCTTATTTCTGTGGAATCTGAGAACAGATATTTCGGATCCCATTGATGGCTATAGAGCCAAAGGAAATATCCTCCGATAAGAAAGAGAAAGAAGGTTTCTGAGAAACTTCTTTGTGTTCTGTGAAATCATCTCACAGAGTTACAGCTTTCCCATCAAGAACCCTTTCGCTAAGACAGTTCTTGTGGAATTGGCAAAGTGATATTTGGAAGCCCCTAGAGGGCTATGGTGAAAAAGGAAATATCCTCAGATGAAATCTGGAAAGAAGCTTTCTGAGAAACTGCTTAGTGTTCTGTTAATTCATCTCACAGAGTTCCATGTGTATATCGTGGACCTCTTTGCTAGCCTTATTTCTGTGGAATTTGAGAACAGATATTTCGGATCCCTTTGAAGACTACAGGGCCAAAGGAAATATCCTCCGATAACAAAGAGAAAGAAGCTTTCTGAGAAACTTCTTTGTGTTCTGTGAAATCATCTCACAGAGTTACAGCTTTCCCCTCAAGAAGCCTTTCGCTAAGACAGTTCTTGTGGAATTGGCAAAGTGATATTTGGAAGCCCATAGAGGGCTATGGTGAAAAAGGAAATATCCTCAGATGAAATCTGGAAAGAAGCTTTCTGAGAAACAGCTCAGTGTTCTGTTAATTCATCTCACAGAGTTACATGTGTATTTCGTGGATCTGTTTGCTAGCCTTATTTCTGTGGAATCTGAGAACAGATATTTCGAATTCCTTTGAAGACTATAGGGCCAAAGGAAATATCCTCCGATAACAAAGAGAAAGAAGCTTTCTGAGAAACTTCTTTGTGTTCTGTGAAATCATCTCACAGAGTTACAGCTTTCCCCTCAAGAAGCCTTTTGCTAAGACAGTTCTTGTGGAATAGGCAAAGTGATATTTGGAAGCCCATAGAGGGCTATGGTGAAAAAGGAAATATCCTCAGATGAAATCTGGAAAGAAGATTTCTGAGAAACTGCTTAGTGTTCTGTTAATTCATCTCACAGAGTTACATGTGTATTTCGTGGATCTCTTTGCTAGCCTTATTTCTGTGGAATCTGTGAACAGATATTTCGGAACCCTTTGAAGACTATAGGGCCAAAGGAAATATCATGCCAAAACAAAGAGAAAGAAGCTTTCTGAGAAACTTCTTTGTGTTCTGTGAAATCATCTCACAGAGTTACAGCTTTCCCCTCAAGAAGCCTTTCGCTAAGACAGTTCTTATGGAATTGGCAAAGTGATATTTGGAAGCCCATAGAGCGCTATGGTGAAAAAGGAAATACCCTCAGATGAAATCTGGAAAGAAGCTTTGTGAGAAACTGCTTAACACTAAGCAGTTTCTCATTCTGTTAATTCATCTCACAGAGTTACATGTGTATTTCGTGGATCTCTTTGCTAGCCTTATTTCTGTGGAATCTGAGAAGAGATATTTCGGATCCCTTTGAAGACTATAGGGTCAAAGGAAATATCCTCCGATAACACAGAGAAAGAAGCTTTCTGAGAAACTTCTTTGTGTTCTGTGAAATCATCTCACAGAGTTACAGCTTTCCCCTCAAGAAGCCTTTCGCTAAGAGTTCTTGTGGAATTGGCAAAGTGATATTTGGAAGCCCATAGAGGGCTACGGTGAAAAAGGAAATATCCTCACAGGAAATCTGGAAAGAAGCTTTCTGAGAAACTGCTTAGTGTTCTGTTAATTCATCTCACAGAGTGTCATGTGTATTTCGTGGATCTCTTTGCTAGCCTTATTTCTGTGGAATCTGAGAACAGATATTTCGGATCCCATTGATGGCTATAGAGCCAAAGGAAATATCCTCCGATAACAAAGAGAAAGAAGCTTTCTGAGAAACTTCTTTGTGTTCTGTGAAATCATCTCACAGAGTTACAGCTTTCCCATCAAGAACCCTTTCGCTAAGACAGTTCTTGTGGAATTGGCAAAGTGATATTTGGAAGCCCATAGAGGGCTATGGTGAAAAAGGAAATATCCTCAGATGAAATCTGGAAAGAAGCTTTCTGAGAAACTGCTTAGTGTTCTGTTAATTCATCTCACAGAGTTCCATGTGTATTTCGTGGATCTCTTTGCTAGCCTTATTTCTGTGGAATTTGAGAATAGATATTTCGGATCCCTTTTAAGACTATAGGGCCAAAGGAAATATCCTCCGATAACAAAGAGAAAGAAGCTTTCTGAGAAACTTCTTTGTGTTCTGTGAAATCATCTCACAGAGTTACAGCTTTCGCCTCAAGAAGCCTTTCGCTAAGACAGTTCTTGTGGAATTGGCAAAGTGATATTTGGACGCCCATAGAGGGCTATGGTGAAAAAGGAAATATCCTCAGATGAAATCTGGAAAGAAGCTTTCTGAGAAACTGCTCAGTGTTCTGTTAATTCATCTCACAGAGTTACATGTGTATTTCGTGGATCTGTTTGCTAGCCTTATTTCTGTGGAATCTGAGAACAGATATTTCGAATTCCTTTGAAGACTATAGGGCCAAAGGAAATATCCTCCGATAACAAAGAGAAAGAAGCTTTCTGAGAAACTTCTTTGTGTTCTGTGAAATCATCTCACAGAGTTACAGCTTTCCCCTCAAGAAGCCTTTCGCTAAGACAGTTCTTGTGGAATAGGCAAAGTGATATTTGGAAGCCCATAGGGGGCTATGGTGAAAAAGGAAATATCCTCAGATGAAATCTGGAAAGAAGATTTCTGAGAAACTGCTTAGTGTTCTGTTAATTCATCTCACAGAGTTACATGTGTATTTCATGGATCTCTTTGCTAGCCTTATTTCTGTGGAATCTGTGAACAGATATTTCGGAACCCTTTGAAGACTATAGGGCCAAAGGAAATATCATGCCAAAACAAAGAGAAAGAAGCTTTCTGAGAAACTTCTTTGTGTTCTGTGAAATCATCTCACAGAGTTACAGCTTTCCCCTCAAGAAGGCTTTCGCTAAGACAGTTCTTGTGGAATTGGCAAAGTGATATTTGGAAGCCCATAGAGGGCTATGGTGAAAAAGGAAATATCCTCAGAGGAAATCTGGAAAGAAGCTTTCTGAGAAACTGCTTAACACTAAGCAGTTTCTCATTGTGTTAATTCATCTGACAGAGTTACATGTGTATTTCGTGGATCTCTTTCCTAGCCTTATTTCTGTGGAATCTGAGAACAGATATTTCGGATCCCTTTGAAGACTATAGGGTCAAAGGAAATACCCTCCGATAACACAGAGAAAGAAGCTTTCTGAGAAACTTCTTTGTGTTCTGTGAAATCATCTCACAGAGTTACAGCTTTCCCCTCAAGAAGCCTTTCGCTAAGATAGTTCTTGTGGAATTGGCAAAGTGATATTTGGAAGCCCTTAGAGGGCAATGGTGAAAAAGGAAATATCCTCAGATGAAATCTGGAAAGAACCTTTCTGAGAAACTGCTTAGTGTTCTGTTAATTCATCTCACAGAGTTACATGTGTATTTCGTGGATCTCTTTGCTAGCCTTATTTCTGTGGAATTTGAGAACAGATATTTTGGATCCCTTTGAAGACTATAGGGCCAATGGAAATATCCTCCGATAACAAAGAGAAAGAAGCTTTCTGAGAAACTTCTTTGTGTTCTGTGAAATCATCTCACAGAGTTACAGCTTTCCCCTCAAGAAGCCTTTCGCTAAGACAGTTCTTGTGGAATTGGCAAAGTGATATTTGGACGCCCATAGAGGGCTACGGTGAAAAAGGAAATATCCTCAGATGAAATCTGCAAAGAAGCTTTCTGAGAAACTGCTCAGTGTTCTGTTAATTCATCTCACAGAGTTACATGTGTATTTCGTGGATCTCTTTGTTAGCCTTATTTCTGTGGAATCTGAGAACAGATATTTCGAATCCCTTTAAAGACTATAGGGCCAAAGGAAATATCCTCCGATAACAAAGAGAAAGAAGCTTTCTGAGAAACTTCTTTGTGTTCTGTGAAATCATCTCACAGAGTTACAGCTTTCCCCTCAAGAAGCCTTTCGCTAAGACACTTCTTGTGGAATTGGCAAAGTGATATTTGGAAGCCCCTAGAGGGCTATGGTGAAAAAGGAAATATCCTCCGATGAAATCTGGAAAGAAGCTTTCTGAGAAACTGCTTAGTGTTCTGTTAATTCATCTCACAGAGTTACATGTGTATTTCGTGGATCTCTTTGCTAGCCTTATTTCTGTGGAATCTGGAAACAGATATTTCGGATCCCATTGATGACTATAGGGCCAAAGGAAATATCCTCCGATAACAAAGAGAAAGAAGCTTTCTGATAAACTTCTTTGTGTTCTGTGAAATCATCTCACAGAGTTACAGCTTTCCCCTCAAGAAGCCTTTCGCTAAGACAGTTCTTGTGGAATTGGCAAAGTGATATTTGGAAGCCCATAGAGGGCTATGGTGAAAATGGAAATATCCTCAGATGAATTCTGGAAAGAAGCTTTGTGAGAAACTGCTTAGTGTTCTGTTAATTCATCTCACAGAATTACATGTGTATTTCGTGGAACTCTTTGCTAGCCTTATTTCTGTGGAATCTGAGAACAGATATTTCGGATCCCATTGAAAACTATAGGGACAAAGGAAATATCCTCCGATAACAAAGAGAAAGAAGGTTTCTGAGAAACTTCTTTGTGTTCTGTGAAATCATCTCACAGAGGTACAGCTTTCCCCTCAAGAAGCCTTTCGCTAAGACAGTTCTTGTGGAATAGGCAAAGTGATATTTGGAAGCCCATAGTGGGCTATGGTGAAAAAGGAAATATCCTCCGATGAAATCTGGAAAGAAGCTTTCTGAGAAACTGCTTAGTGTTCTGTTAATTCATCTCACAGAGTTACATGTGTATTTCGTGGATCTCTTTGCTAGCCTTATTTCTGTGGAATCTGAGAAGAGATATTTCGGATCCCTTTGAAGACTATAGGGTCAAAGTTAATATCCTCCGATAACACAGAGAAAGAAGCTTTCTGAGAAACTACTTTGTGTCCTGTAAAATCATCTCACAGAGTTACAGCTTTCCCCTCAAGAAGCCTTTCGCTAAGAGTTCTTGTGGAATTGGTAAAGTGATATTTGGAAGCCCATAGAGGGCTACGGTGAAAAAGGAAATATCCTCACAGGAAATCTGGAAAGAAGCTTTCTGAGAAACTGCTTAGTGTTCTGTTAATTCATCTCACAGAGTTACATGTGTATTTCGTGGATCTCTTTGCTAGCCTTATTTCTGTGGAATCTGAGAACAGATATTTCGGATCCCATTGATGACTATAGAGCCAAAGGAAGTATCCTCTGATAACAAAGAGAAAGAAGCTTTCTGAGAAACTTCTTTGTGTTCTGTGAAATCATCTCACAGAGTTACAGCTTTCCCCTCAAGAAGCCTTTCGCTAAGACAGTTCTTGTGGAATTGGCAAAGCGATATTTGGAAGCCCATAGAGGGCTATGGTGAAAAAGGAAATATCCTCAGATGAAATCTGGAAAGAAGCTTTCTGAGAAACTGCTTAGTGTTCTTTTAGTTCATCTCACAGAGTTACATGTGTATTTCGTGGATCTCTTTGCTAGCCTTATTTCTGTGGAATTTGAGAACAGATATTTCGGATCCCTTTGAAGATTATAGGGCCAAAGGAAATATCCTCCGATAACAAAGAGAAAGAAGCTTTCTGAGAAACTTCTTTGTGTTCTGTGAAATCATCTCACAGAGTTACAGCTTTCCCCTCAAGAAGCCTTTCGCTAAGACAGTTCTTGTGGAATTGGCAAAGTGATATTTGGACGCCCATAGAGGGCTATGGTGAAAAAGGAAATATCCTCAGATGAAATCTGGAAAGAAGATTTCTGAGAAACTGCTCAGTGTTCTGTTAATTCATCTCACAGAGTTACATGTGTATTTCGTGGATCTCTTTGCTAGCCTTATTTCTGTGGAATCTGAGAACAGATATTTCGAATCCCTTTAAAGAATATAGGGCCAAAGGAAATATCCTCCGATAACAAAGAGAAAGAAGCTTTCTGAGAAACTTCTTTGTGTTCTGTGAAATCATCTCACAGAGTTACAGCTTTCCCCTCAAGAAGCCTTTCGCTAAGACAGTTCTTGTGGAATTGGCAAAGTGATATTTGGAAGCCCCTAGAGGGCTATGGTGAAAAAGGAAATATCCTCACAGGAAATCTGGAAAGAAGCTTTCTGAGAAACTGCTTAGTGTTCTGTTAATTCATCTCACAGAGTTACATGTGTATTTCGTGGATCTCTTTGCTAGCATTATTTCTGTGGAATCTGAGAACAGATATTTCGGATCCCATTGATGACTATAGGGCCAAAGGAAATATCCTCCGATAACAAAGAGAAAGAAGCTTTCTGAGAAACTTCTTTGTGTTCTGTGAAATCATCTCACAGAGTAACAGCTTTCCCCTCAAGAAGCCTTTCGCTAAGACAGTTCTTGTGGAATAGGCAAGGTGATATGTGGAAGCCCATAGAGGGCTATGGTGAAAAAGGAAATATCCTCACAGGAAATCTGGAAAGAAGCTTTCTGAGAAACTGCTTAGTGTTCTGTTAATTCATCTCTCAGAGTTACATGTGTATTTCGTGGATCTCTTTGCTAGCCTTATTTCTGTGGAATCTGAGAACAGATATTTCGGATCCCATTGATGACTATAGGGCCAAAGGAAATATCCTCCGATAACAAAGAGAAAGAAGCTTTCTGAGAAACTTCTTTGTGTTCTGTGAAATCATCTCACAGAGTTACAGCTTTCCCCTCAAGAAGCCTTTCGCTAAGACAGTTCTTGTGGAATTGGCAAAGTGATATTTGGACGCCCATAGAGGGCTATGGTGAAAAAGGAAATATCCTCAGATGAAATCTGGAAAGAAGATTTCTGAGAAACTGCTCAGTGTTCTGTTAATTCATCTCACAGAGTTACATGTGTATTTCGTGGATCTCTTTGCTAGCCTTATTTCTGTGGAATCTGAGAACAGATATTTCGAATCCCTTTAAAGAATATAGGGCCAAAGGAAATATCCTCCGATAACAAAGAGAAAGAAGCTTTCTGAGAAACTTCTTTGTGTTCTGTGAAATCATCTCACAGAGTTACAGCTTTCCCCTCAAGAAGCCTTTCGCTAAGACAGTTCTTGTGGAATTGGCAAAGTGATATTTGGAAGCCCCTAGAGGGCTGTGGTGAAAAAGGAAATATCCTCACAGGAAATCTGGAAAGAAGCTTTCTGAGAAACTGCTTAGTGTTCTGTTAATTCATCTCACAGAGTTACATGTGTATTTCGTGGATCTCTTTGCTAGCATTATTTCTGTGGAATCTGAGAACAGATATTTCGGATCCCATTGATGACTATAGGGCCAAAGAAATATCCTCCGATAACAAAGAGAAAGAAGCTTTCTGAGAAACTTCTTTGTGTTCTGTGAAATCATCTCACAGAGTAACAGCTTTCCCCTCAAGAAGTCTTTCGCTAAGACAGTTCTTGTGGAATAGGCAAAGTGATATGTGGAAGCCCATAGAGGGCTATGGTGAAAAAGGAAATATCCTCACAGGAAATCTGGAAAGAAGCTTTCTGAGAAACTGCTCAGTGTTCTGTTAATTCATCTCTCAGAGTTACATGTGTATTTCGTGGATCTCTTTGCTAGCCTTATTTCTGTGGAATCTGAGAACAGATATTTCGGATCCCATTGATGACTATAGGGCCAAAGGAAGTATCCTCCGATAACAAAGAGAAAGAAGCTTTCTGAGAAACTTCTTGTGTTCTGTGAAATCATCTCACAGAGTTACAGCTTTCCCCTCAAGAAGCCTTTCGCTAAGACAGTTCTTGTGGAATTGGCAAAGTGATATTTGGAAGCCCATAGAGGGCTATGGTGAAAAAGGAAATATCCTCAGATGAAATCTGGAAAGAAGCTTTCTGAGAAACTGCTTAGTGTTTTGTTAATTCATCTCACAGAGTTACATGTGTATTTCGTGGATCTCTTTGCAAGCCTTATTTCTGTGGAATCTGAGAACAGATATTTTGGATCCCTTTGAAGACTATAGGGTCAAAGGAAATATCCTCCCATAACAAAGAGAAAGAAGCTTTCTGAGAAACTTCTTTGTGTTCTGTGAAATCATCTCACAGAGTAACAGCTTTCCCCTCAAGAAGCCTTTCGCTAAGACAGTTCTTGTGGAATTGGCAAAGTGATATTTGGAAGCCCATAGAGGGCTACGGTGAAAAAGGAAATATCCTCAGATGAAATCTGGAAAGAAGCTTTCTGAGAAACTGCTTAGTGTTCTGTTAATTCATCTCACAGAGTTACATGTGTATTTCGTGGATCTCTTTGCTAGCCTTATTTCTCTGGAATCTGAGAACAGATATTTCGGATCCCTTTGAAGACTATAGGTCCAAAGGAAATATCCTCCGATAACAAAGAGAAAGAAGCTTTCTGAGAAACTTCTTTGTGTTCTGTGAAATCATCTCACAGAGTTACAGCTTTTCCCTCAAGAAGCTTTTCGCTAAGACAGTTCTTGTGGAATAGGCAAAGTGATATTTGGAAGCCCCTAGAGGGCTATGGTGAAAAAGGAAATATCCTCAGATGAAATCTGGAAAGAAGCTTTCTGAGAAACTGCTTAGTGTTCTGTTAATTCATCTCACAGAGTTACATGTGTATTTCGTGGATCTCTTTGCTAGCCTTATTTCTGAGGAATCTGAGAACAGATATTTCGGATCCCATTGATGACTATAGGGCCAAAGGAAATATCCTCCGATAACAAAGAGAAAGAAGCTTTCTGAGAAACTTCTTTGTGTTCTGTGAAATCATCTCACAGAGTTACAGCTTTCCCCTCAAGAAGCCTTTCGCTAAGACAGTTCTTCTGGAATTGGCAAAGTGATATTTGGAAGCCCATAGAGGGCTATGGTGAAAATGGAAATATCCTCAGATGAATTCTGGAAAGAAGTTTTCTGAGAAACTGCTTAGTGTTCTGTTAATTCATCTCACAGAACTACATGTGTATTTCGTGGAACTCTTTGCTAGCCTTATTTCTGTGGAATCTGAGAACAGATATTTCGGATCCCCTTGAAAACTATAGGGACAAAGGAAATATCCTCCGATAACAAAGAGAAAGATGGGTTCTGAGAAACTTCTTTGTGTTCTGTGAAATCATCTCACAGAGTTACAGCTTTCCCCTCAAGAAGCCTTTCGCTAAGACAGTTCTTGTGGAATAGGCAAAGTGATATTTGGAAGCCCATAGTGGGCTATGGTGAAAAAGGAAATATCCTCCGATGAAATCTGGAAAGAAGCTTTCTGAGAAACTGCTTAGTGTTCTGTTAATTCATCTCACAGAGTTATATGTGTATTTCGTGCATCTCTTTGCTAGCCTTATTTCTGTGGAATCTGAGAACAGATATTTCGGAACCCTTGAAGACTTTAGAGCCAAAGGAAATATCATGCCAAAACAAAGAGAAAGAAGCTTTCTGAGAAACTTCTTTGTGTTCTGTGAAATCATCTCACAGAGTTACAGCTTTCCCCTCAAGAAGACTTTCGCTAAGACAGTTCTTGTGGAATTGGCAAAGTTATATTCGGAAGCCCATAGAGGGCTATGGTGAAAAAGGACATATCCTCAGATGAAATCTGGAAAGAAGCTTTCTGAGAAACTGCTTAGTGTTCTGTTAATTCATCTCACAGAGTTACATCTGTATTTCGTGGATCTCTTTGCTAGCCTTATTTCTGTGGACTGTGAGAATAGATATTTCTGATCCCATTGAAGACTATAGGGCCAAAGGAAATATCCTCCCATAACAAAGAGAAAAAAGGTTTCTGAGAAACTTCTTTGTGTTCTGTGAAATCATCTCACAGAGTTACAGCTTTCTCCTCAAGAACCCTTTCGCTAAGACAGTTATTGTGGAATTGGCAAAGTGATATTTGGAAGCCCATAGAGGGCTATGGTGAAAAAGGAAATATCCTCAGATGAAATCTGGAAAGAAGCTTTCTGAGAAACTGCTTAACACTAAGCAGTTTCTCATTCTGTTAATTCATCTCACAGAGTTACATGTGTATTTCGTGGATCTCATTGCTAGCCTTATTTCTGTGGATTCTGAGAAGAGATATTTCGGATCCCTTTGAAGACTATAGGGTCAAAGAAAATATCCTCCGATAACACAGAGAAAGAAGCTTTCTGAGAAACTTCTTTGTGTTCTGTGAAATCATCTCACAGAATTACAGCTTTCCCCTCAAGAAGCCTTTCGCTAAGAGTTCTTGTGGAATTGGCAAAGTGATATTTGGAAGCCCATAGAGGGCTACGGTGAAAAAGGAAATATTCTCACAGGAAATCTGGAAAGAAGCTTTCTGAGAAACTGCTTAGTGTTCTGTTAATTCATCTCACAGAGTTACATGTGTATTTCGTGGATCTCTTTGCTAGCCTTATTTCTGTGGAATCTGAGAACAGATATTTCGCATCCCATTCATGGCTATAGAGCCAAAGGAAATATCCTCCGATAACAAAGAGAAAGAAGCTTTCTGAGAAACTTCTTTGTGTTCTGTGAAATCATCTCACAGAGTTACAGCTTTCCCTTCAAGAACCCTTTCGCTAAGACAGTTCTTGTGGAATTGGCAAAGTGATATTTGGAAGCCCATAGAGGGCTATGGTGAAAAAGGAAATATCCTCAGATGAAATCTGGAAAGAAGCTTTCTGAGAAACTGCTTAGTGTTCTGTTAATTCATCTCACAGAGTTACATGTGTATTTCGTGGATCTCTTTGCTAGCCTTATTTCTGTGGAATTTGAGAACAGATATTTCGGATCCCTTTGAAGACTATAAGGCCAAAGGAAATATCCTCCGATAACAAAGAGAAAGAAGCTTTCTGAGAAACTTCTTTGTGTTCTGTGAAATCATCTCACAGAGTTACAGCTTTCCCCTAAAGAAGCCTTTTGCTAAGACAGTTCTTGTGGAATTGGCAAAGTGATATTTGGACGCCCATAGAGGGCTATGGTGAAACAGGAAATATCCTCAGATGAAATCTGGAAAGAAGCTTTCTGAGAAACTGCTCAGTGTTCTGTTAATTCATCTCAGAGTTACATGTGTATTTCGTGGATCTCTTTGCTAGCCTTATTTCTGTGGAATCTGAGAACAGATATTTAGAATCCCTTTGAAGACTATAGGGCCAAAGGAAATATCCTCCGATAACAAAGAGAAAGAAGCTTTCTGAGAAACTTCTTTGTGTTCTGTGAAATCGTCTCACAGAGTTACAGCTTTCCCCTCAAGAAGCCTTTCGCTAAGACAGTTCTTGTGGAATTGGCAAAGTGATATTTGGAAGCCCATAGAGGGCAATGGTGAAAAAGGAAATATCCTCAGATGAAATCTGGAAAGAAGCTTTCTGAGAAACTGCTTAGTGGTCTGTTAATTCATCTCACAGAGTTACATGTGTATTTCGTGCATCTCTTTGCTAGCCTTATTTCTGTGGAATCTGAGAACTGATATTTCGGATCCCTTTGAAGACTATAGGGCCAAAGGAAATATCCTCCGATAACAAAAAGAAAGAAGCTTTCTGAGAAACTTCTTTGTGTTCTGTGAAATCAACTCACAGTGTTACAGCTTTCCCCTCAAGAAGCCTTTCGCTAAGACAGTTCTTGTGGAATAGGCAAAGTGATATTTGGAAGGCCATAGAGGGCTATGGTGAAAAAGGAAATATCCTCACAGGAAATCTGGAAAGAAGCTTTCTGAGAAGCTGCTCAGTGTTCTGTTAATTCATCTCTCAGAGTTACATGTGTATTTCGTGGATCTCTTTGCTAGCCTTATTTCTGTGGAATCTGAGAACAGATATTTCGGATCCCATTGATGACTACAGGGCCAAAGGAAATATCCTCCGATAACAAAGAGAAAGAAGCTTTCTGAGAAACTTCTTTGTGTTCTGTGAAATCATCTCACAGAGTTACAGCTTTCCCCTCAAGAAGCCTTTCGCTAAGACAGTTCTTGTGGAATTGGCAAAGAGATATTTGGAAGCCCATAGAGGGCTATGGTGAAAAAAAAAATATCCTCAGATGAAATCTGGAAAGAAGCTTTCTGAGAAACTGCTTAGTGTTTTGTTAATTCATCTCACAGAGTTACATGTGTATTTCGTAGATCTCTTTGCAAGCCTTATTTCTGTGGAATCTGAGAACAGATATTTCGGATCCCTTTGAAGAGTATAGGGCCAAAGGAAATATCCTCCCATAACAAAGAGAAAGAAGCTTTCTGAGAAACTTCTTTGTGTTCTGTGAAATCATCTCACAGAGTAACAGCTTTCCCCTCAAGAAGCCTTTCGCTAAGACAGTTCTTGTGGAATTGGCAAAGTGATATTTGGAAGCCCATAGAGGGGTATGGTGAAAAAGGAAATATCCTCAGATGAAATCTGGAAAGAAGCTTTCTGAGAAACTGCTTAGTGGTCTGTTAATTCATCTCACAGAGTTACATGTGTATTTCGTGGATCTCATTGCTAGCCTTATTTCTGTGGATTCTGAGAAGAGATATTTCGGATCCCTTTGAAGACTGTAGGGTCAAAGAAAATATCCTCCGATAACACAGAGAAAGAAGCTTTCTGAGAAACTTCTTTGTGTTCTGTGAAATCATCTCACAGAGTTACAGCTTTCCCCTCAAGAAGCCTTTCGCTAAGAGTTCTTGTGGAATTGGCAAAGTGATATTTGGAAGCCCATAGAGGGCTACGGTGAAAAAGGAAATATTCTCACAGGAAATCTGGAAAGAAGCTTTCTGAGAAACTGCTTAGTGTTCTGTTAATTCATCTCACAGAGTTACATGTGTATTTCGTGGATCTCTTTGCTAGCCTTATTTCTGTGGAATCTGAGAACAGATATTTCGCATCCCATTGATGGCTATAGAGCCAAAGGAAATATCCTCCGATAACAAAGAGAAAGAAGCTTTCTGAGAAACTTCTTTGTGTTCTGTGAAATCATCTCACAGAGTTACAGCTTTCCCTTCAAGAACCCTTTCGCTAAGACAGTTCTTGTGGAATTGGCAAAGTGATATTTGGAAGCCCATAGAGGGCTATGGTGAAAAAGGAAATATCCTCAGATGAAATCTGGAAAGAAGCTTTCTGAGAAACTGCTTAGTGTTCTGTTAATTCATCTCACAGAGTTACATGTGTATTTCGTGGATCTCTTTGCTAGCCTTATTTCTGTGGAATTTGAGAACAGATATTTCGGATCCCTTTGAAGACTATAAGGCCAAAGGAAATATCCTCCGATAACAAAGAGAAAGAAGCTTTCTGAGAAACTTCTTTGTGTTCTGTCAAATCATCTCACAGAGTTACAGCTTTCCCCTAAAGAAGCCTTTCGCTAAGACAGTTCTTGTGGAATTGGCAAAGTGATATTTGGACGCCCATAGAGGGCTATGGTGAAAAAGGAAATATCCTCAGATGAAATCTGGAAAGAAGCTTTCTGAGAAACTGCTCAGTGTTCTGTTAATTCATCTCACAGAGTTACATGTGTATTTCGTGGATCTCTTTGCTAGCCTTATTTCTGTGGAATCTGAGAACAGATATTTCCAATCCCTTTGAAGACTATAGGGCCAAAGGAAATATCCTCCGATAACAAAGAGAAAGAAGCTTTCTGAGAAACTTCTTTGTGTTCTGTGAAATCGTCTCACAGAGTTACAGCTTTCCCCTCAAGAAGCCTTTCGCTAAGACAGTTCTTGTGGAATTGGCAAAGTGATATTTGGAAGCCCCTAGAGGGCTATGGTGAAAAAGGAAATATCCTCACAGGAAATCTGGAAAGAAGCTTTCTGAGAAACTGCTTAGTGTTCTGTTAATTCATCTCACAGAGTTACATGTGTATTTCGTGGATCTCTTTGCTAGCCTTATTTCTGTGGAATCTGAGAACAGATATTTCGGATCCCTTTGATGACTATAGGGCCAAAGGAAATATCCTCCGATAACAAAGAGAAAGAAGCTTTCTGAGAAACTTCTTTGTGTTCTGTGAAATCATCTCACAGAGTAACAGCTTTCCCCTCAAGAAGCCTTTCGCTAAGACAGTTCTTGTGGAATTGGCAAAGTGATATTTGGAAGCCCATAGAGGGCAATGGTGAAAAAGGAAATATCCTCAGATGAAATCTGGAAAGAAGCTTTCTGAGAAACTGCTTAGTGTTCTGTTAATTCATCTCACAGAGTTACATGTGTATTTCGTGGATCTCTTTGCTAGCCTTATTTCTGTGGAATCTGAGAACAGATATTTCGGATCCCTTTGAAGACTATAGGGCCAAAGGAAATATCCTTCGATAACAAAGAGAAAGAAGCTTTCTGAGAAACTTCTTTGTGTTCTGTGAAATCAACTCACAGAGTTACAGCTTTCCCCTCAAGAAGCCTTTCGCTAAGACAGTTCTTGTGGAATAGGCAAAGTGATATTTGGAAGCCCATAGAGGGCTATGCTGAAAAAGGAAATATCCTCACAGGAAATCTGGAAAGAAGCTTTCTGAGAAGCTGCTCAGTGTTCTGTTAATTCATCTCTCAGAGTTACATGTGTATTTCGTGGATCTCTTTGCTAGCCTTATTTCTGTGGAATCTGAGAACAGATATTTCGGATCCCTTTGATGACTACAGGGCCAAAGGAAATATCCTCCGATAACAAAGAGAAAGAAGCTTTCTGAGAAACTTCTTTGTGTTCTGTGAAATCATCTCACAGAGTTACAGCTTTCCCCTCAAGAAGCCTTTCGCTAAGACAGTTCTTGTGGAATTGGCAAAGAGATATTTGGAAGCCCATAGAGGGATATGGTGAAAAAAAAAATATCCTCAGATGAAATCTGGAAAGAAGCTTTCTGAGAAACTGCTTAGTGTTTTGTTAATTCATCTCACAGAGTTACATGTGTATTTCGTAGATCTCTTTGCAAGCCTTATTTCTGTGGAATCTGAGAACAGATATTTCGGATCCCTTTGAAGAGTATAGGGCCAAAGGAAATATCCTCCCATAACAAAGAGAAAGAAGCTTTCTGAGAAACTTCTTTGTGTTCTGTGAAATCATCTCACAGAGTAACAGCTTTCCCCTCAAGAAGCCTTTCGCTAAGACAGTTCTTGTGGAATTGGCAAAGTGATATTTGGAAGCCCATAGAGGGGTATGGTGAAAAAGGAAATATCCTCAGATGAAATCTGGAAAGAAGCTTTCTGAGAAACTGCTTAGTGGTCTGTTAATTCATCTCACAGAGTTACATGTGTATTTCGTGGATCTCATTGCTAGCCTTATTTCTGTGGAATCTGAGAACAGATATTTCGGATCCCTTTGAAGACTATAGGGCCAAAGGAAATATCCTCCGATAACAAAGAGAAAAAAGCTTTCTGAGAAACTTCTTTGTGTTCTGTGAAATCATCTCACAGAGTTACAGCTTTCCCCTCAAGAAGCCTTTCGCTAAGACAGTTCTTGTGGAATAGGCAAAGTGATATTTGGAAGCCCATAGAGGGCTATGGTGAAAAAGCAAATATCCTCACAGGAAATCTGGAAAGAAGCTTTCTGAGAAACTGCTTAGTGTTCTGTTAATTCATCTCACAGAGTTACATGCGTATTTCGTGGATCTCTTTGCTAGCCTTATTTCTGTGGAATCTGAGAACAGATATTTCGGATCCCATTGATGACTATAGGGCCAAAGGAAATATCCTCCGATAACAAAGAGAAAGAAGCTTTCTGAGAAACTTCTTTGTGTTCTGTGAAATCATCTCACAGAGTTACAGCTTTCCCCTCAAGAAGCCTTTCGCTAAGACAGTTCTTGTGGAATTGGCAAAGTGATATTTGGAACCCCTAGAGGGCTATGGTGAAAAAGGAAATATCCTCAGATGAAATCTGGAAAGAAGCTTTCTGAGAAACTGCTTAGTGTTTTGTTAATTCATCTCACAGTGTTACATGTGTATTTCGTGGATCTCTTTGCAAGCCTTATTTCTGTGGAATCTGAGAACAGATATTTCGCATCCCTTTGAAGAGTATAGGGCCAAAGGAAATATCTTCCCATAACAAAGAGAAAGAAGCTTTCTGAGAAACTTCTTTGTGTTCTGTGAAATCATCTCACAGAGTTACAGCTTTCCCCTCAAGAACCCTTTCGCTAAGACAGTTCTTGTGGAATTGACAAAGTGATATTTGGACGCCCATAGAGGGCTATGGTGAAAAAGGAAATATCCTCAGATGAAATCTGAAAAGAAGCTTTCTTAGAAACTGCTCAGTGTTCTGTTAATTCATCTCACAGAGTTACATGTGTATTTCGTGGATCTCTTTGCTAGCCTTATTTCTGTGGTATCTGAGAACATATATTTCGGATCCCATTGAAGACTATAGGGCCAAAGGAAATATCCTCCGATAACAAAGAGAAGGAAGCTTTCTGAGAAACTTCTTTGTGTTCTGTGAAATCATCTCACAGAGTTACAGCTTTCCCCTCAAGAAGCCTTTCGCTAAGACAGTTCTTGTGGAATTGGCAAAGTGGTATTTGGAAGCCCATAGGGGCTATGGTGAAAAAGGAAATATCCTCAAATGAAATCTGGAAGGAAGTTTTCTGAGAAACTGCTTAGTGTTCTGTTAATTCATCTCACAGAGTTACATGTGTATTTCGTGGATCTCTTTGCTAGCCTTATTTCTGTGGTATCTGAGAACATATATTTCGGATCCCATTGAAGACTATAGGGCCAAAGGAAATATCCTCAGATAACAAAGAGAAGGAAGCTTTCTGAGAAACTTCTTTGTGTTCTGTGAAATCATCTCACAGAGTTACAGCTTTCCCCTCAAGAAGCCTTACGCTAAGACAGTTCTTGTGGAATTGGCATAGTGATATTTGGAAGCCCATAGAGGGCTATGGTGAAAAAGGAAATATCCTCAGATGAAATCTAGAAAGAAGCTTTCTGAGAAACTGCTTAGTGTTCTGTTAATTCATCTCACAGAGTTACATGTGTATTTCGTGGATCTCTTTGCTAGCCTTATTTCTGTGGAATCTGTGAACAGATATTTCGGAACCCTTTGAAGACTATAGGGCCAATGGAAATATCATGCCAAAGCAAAGAGAAAGAAGCTTTCTGAGAAACTTCATTGTGTTCTGTGAAATCATCTCACAGAGTTACAGCTTTCCCCTCAAGAAGCCTTTCGCTAAGACAGTTCTTGTGGAATTGGCAAAGTGATATTTGGAAGCCCATAGAGGGCTATGGTGAAAAAGGAAATATCCTCAGAGGAAATCTGGAAAGAAGCTTTCTGAGAAACTGCTTAACACTAAGCAGTTTCTCATTGTGTTAATTCATCTGACAGAGTTACATGTGTATTTCGTGGATCTCTTTCCTAGCCTTATTTCTGTGGAATCTGAGAACAGATATTTCGGATCCCTTTGAAGACTATAGGGTCAAAGGAAATACCCTCCGATAACACAGAGAAAGAAGCTTTCTGAGAAACTTCTTTGTGTTCTGTGAAATCATCTCACAGAGTTACAGCTTTCCCCTCAAGAAGCCTTTCGCTAAGACAGTTCTTGTGGAATTGGCAAAGTGATATTTGGACGCCCATTGAGGACTATGGTGAAAAAGGAAATATCCTCAGATGAAATCTTGAAAGAAGCTTTCTGAGAAACTGCTCAGTGTACTGTTAATTCATCTCACAGAGTTACATGTGTATTTCGTGGATCTCTTTGCTAGCCTTATTTCTGTGGAATCTGAGAACAGATATTTTGGATCCCTTTGAAGACTATAGGGCAAATGGAAATATCCTCCGATAACAAAGAGAAAGAAGTTTTCTGAGAAACTTCTTTGTGTTCTGTGAAATCATCTCACAGAGTTACAGCTTTCCCCTCAAAAAGCCTTTCGCTAACACAGTTTTTGTGGAATTGGCAAAGTGATATTTGGAAGCCCATAGAGAGCTATGGTGAAAAAGGAAATATCCTCACAGGAAATCTGGAAAGAAGCTTTCTGAGAAACTGCTTAGTGTTCTGTTAATTCATCTCACAGAGTTACATGTGTATTTCGTGGATCTCTTTGCTAGCCTTATTTCTGTGGAATCTGAGAACAGATATTTCGGATCAGATTGGTGACTATAGGGCCAAAGGAAATATCCTCCGATAACAAAGAGAAAGAAGCTTTCTGAGAAACTTCTTTGTGTTCTGTGAAATCATCTCACAGAGTTACAGCTTTCCCCTCAAGAAGCCTTTCGCTAAGACAGTTCTTGTGGAATTGGCAAAGTGATATTTGGACGCCCGTAGAGGACTATGGTGAAAAAGGAAATATCCTCAGATGAAATCTTGAAAGAAGCTTTCTGAGAAACTGCTCAGTGTTCTGTTAATTCATCTCACAGAGTTACATGTGTATTTCGTGGATGTCTTTGCTAGCCTTATTTCTGTGGAATCTGAGAACAGATATTTCGGATCCCTTTGAAGACTATAGGGCCAAAGGAAATATCCTCCGACAACAAAGAGAAAGAAGCTTTCTGAGAAACTTCTTTGTGTTCTGTGAAATCATCTCACAGAGTTACAGCTTTCCCCTCAAGAAGCCTTTCGCTAAGACAGTTCTTGTGGAATTGGCAAAGTGATATTTGGAAGCCCCTAGAGGGCTATGGTGAAAAAGGAAATATCCTCAGATGAAACATGGAACGAAGCTTTCTGAGAAACTGCTTAGTGTTCTGTTAATTCATCTCACAGAGTTACATGTGTATTTCGTGGATCTCTTTGCTAGCCTTATTTCTGTGGAATCTGGAAACAGATATTTCGGATCCCATTGATGACTATAGGGCCAAAGGAAATATCCTCCGATAACAAAGAGAAAGAAGCTTTCTGAGAAACTTCTTTGTGTTCTGTGAAATCATCTCACAGAGTTACAGCTTTCCCCTCAAGAAGCCTTTCGTTAAGACAGTTCTTGTGGAATTGGCAAAGTGATATTTGGAAACCCATAGAGGGTTATGGTGAAAATGGAAATATCCTCAGATGAATTCTGGAAAGAAGCTTTCTGAGAAACTGCTTAGTGTTCTGTTAATTCATCTCACAGAATTACATGTGTATTTCGTGGAACTCTTTGCTAGCCTTATTTCTGTGAAATCTGAGAACAGATATTTCGGATCCCTTTGAAAACTATAGGGACAAAGGAAATATCCTCCGATAACAAAGAGAAAGAAGGTTTCTGAGAAACTTCTTTGTGTTCTGTGAAATCATCTCACAGAGCTACAGCTTTCCCCTCAAGAAGCCTTTCGCTAAGACAGTTCTTGTGGAATAGGCAAAGTGATATTTGGAAGCCCATAGTGGGCTATGGTGAAAAAGGAAATATCCTCCGATGAAATCTGGAAAGAAGCTTTCTGAGAAACTGCTTAGTGTTCTGTTAATTCATCTCACAGAGTTACATGTGTATTTCGTGGATCTCTTTGCTAGCCTTATTTCTGTGGAATCTGAGAAGAGATATTTCGGATCCCTTAGAAGACTACAGGGTCAAAGTAAATATCCTCTGATAACACAGAGAAAGAAGCTTTCTGAGAAACTTCTTTGTGTTCTGTGAAATCATCTCACAGTGTTACAGCTTTCCCCTCAAGAAGCCTTTCGCTAAGAGTTCTTGTGGAATTGGCAAAGTGATATTTGGAAGCCCATAGAGGGCTACGGTGAAAAAGGAAATATCCTCACAGGAAATCTGGAAAGAAGCTTCTGAGAAACTGCTTAGTGTTCTGTTAATTCATCTCACAGAGTTACATGTGTATTTCGTGGATCTCTTGGCTAGCCTTATTTCTGTGGAATCTGAGAACAGATATTTCGGATCCCATTGATGACTATAGAGCCAAAGGAAATATCCTCCGATAACAAAGAGAAAGAAGCTTTCTGAGAAACTTCTTTGTGTTCTGTGAAATCATCTCACAGAGTTACAGCTTTCCCACCAAGAACCCTTTCGCTAAGACAGTTCTTGTGGAATTGGCAAAGTGATATTTGGAAGCCCATAGAGGGCTATGGTGAAAAAGGAAATATCCTCAGATGAAATCTGGAAAGAAGCTTTCTGAGAAACTGCTCAGTGTTCTGTTAATTCATCTCACAGAGTTACATGTGTATTTCGTGGATCTCTTTGCTAGCCTTATTTCTGTGGAATCTGAGAACAGATATTTCGGATCCCTTTGAAGACTATAGGGCTAAAGGAAATATCCTCCGATAACAAAGAGAAAGAAGCTTTCTGAGAAACTTCTTTGTGTTCTGTGAAATCATCTCACAGAGTTACAGCTTTCCCCTCAAGAAGCCTTTCGCTAAGACAGTTCTTGTGGAATTGGCAAAGTGATATTTGGACGCCCATAGAGGGCTACGGTGAAAAAGGAAATATCCTCAGATGAAATCTGGAAAGAAGCTTTCTGAGAAACTGCTCAGTGTTCTGTTAATTCATCTCACAGAGTTACATGTGTATTTCGTGGATCTCTTTGCTAGCCTTATTTCTGTGGAATCTGGAAACAGATATTTCGTATCCCATTGATGACTATAGGGCCAAAGGAAATATCCTCCCATAACAAAGAGAAAGAAGCTTTCTGAGAAACTTCTTTGTGTTCTGTGAAATCATCTCACAGAGTTACAGCTTTCCCACCAAGAACCCTTTCGCTAAAACAGTTCTTGTGGAATTGGCAAAGCGATATTTGGAAGCCCATAGAGGGCTATGGTGAAAAAGGAAATATCCTCAGATGAAATCTGGAAAGAAGCTTTCTGAGAAACTGCTTAGTGTTCTGTTAATTCATCTCACAGAGTTACATGTGTATTTCGTGGATCTCTTTGCTAGCCTTATTTCTGTGGAATTTGAGAACAGATATTTCGGATCCCTTTGAAGACTATAGGGCCAAAGGAAATATCCTCCGATAACAAAGAGAAAGAAGCTTTCTGAGAAACTTCTTTGTGTTCTGTGAAATCATCTCACAGAGTTACAGCTTTCCCCTCAAGAAGCCTTTCGCTAAGACAGTTCTTGTGGAATTGGCAAAGTGATATTTGGACGCCCATAGAGGGCTATGGTGAAAAAGGAAATATCCTCAGATGAAATCTGGAAAGAAGATTTCTGAGAAACTGCTCAGTGTTCTGTTAATTCATCTCACAGAGTTACATGTGTATTTCGTGGATCTCTTTGCTAGCCTTATTTCTGTGGAATCTGAGAACAGATATTTCGAATCCCTTTAAAAACTATAGGGCCAAAGGAAATATCCTCCGATAACACAGAGAAAGAAGCTTTCTGAGAAACTTCTTTGTGTTCTGTGAAATCATCTCACAGAGTTACAGCTTTCCCCTCAAGAAGCCTTTCGCTAAGACAGTTCTTGTGCAATTGGCAAAGTGATATTTGGAAGCCCATAGAGGGCTATGGTGAAAAAGGAAATATCCTCACAGGAAATCTGGAAAGAAGCTTTCTGAGAAACTGCTTAGTGTTCTGTTAATTCATCTCACAGAGTTACATGTGTATTTCGTGGATCTCTTTGCTAGCCTTATTTTTGTGGAATCTGAGAACAGATATTTCGGATCCCATTGATGAGTATAGGGCCAAAGGAAATATCCTCCGATAACAAAGAGAAATAAGCTTTCTGAGAAACTTCTTTGTGTTCTGTGAAATCATCTCACAGAGTAACAGCTTTCCCCTCAAGAAGCCTTTCGCTAAGACAGTTCTTGTGGAATAGGCAAAGTGATATTTGGAAGCCCATAGAGGGCTATGGTGAAAAAGGAAATATCCTCACAGGAAATCTGGAAAGAAGCTTTCTGAGAAACTGCTCAGTGTTCTGTTAATTCATCTCTCAGAGTTACATGTGTATTTCGTGGATCTCTTTGCTAGCCTTATTTCTGTGGAATCTGAGAACAGATATTTCGGATCCCATTGATGACTATAGGGCCAAAGGAAATATCCTCCGATAACAAAGAGAAAGAAGCATTCTGAGAAACTTCTTTGTGTTCTGTGAAATCATCTCACAGAGTTACAGCTTTCCCCTCAAGAAGCCTTTCGCTAAGACAGTTCTTGTGGAATTGGCAAAGTGATATTTGGAAGCCCATAGAGGGCTATGGTGAAAAAGGAAATATCCTCAGATGAAATCTTGAAAGAAGCTTTCTGAGAAACTGCTCAGTGTTCTGTTAATTCATCTCACAGAGTTACATGTGTATTTCGTGGATCTCTTTGCTAGCCTTATTTCTGTGGAATCTGAGAACAGATATTTTGGATCCCTTTGAAGACTATAGGGCAAATGGAAATATCCTCCGATAACAAAGAGAAAGAAGCTTTCTGAGAAACGTCTTTGTGTTCTGTGAAATCATCTCACAGAGTTACAGCTTTCCCCTCAAAAAGCCTTTCGCTAAGACAGTTCTTGTGGAATTGGCAAAGTGATATTTGGAAGCCCATAGAGAGCTATGGTGAAAAAGGAAATATCCTCACAGGAAATCTGGAAAGAAGCTTTCGGAGAAACTGCTTAGTGTTCTGTTAATTCATCTCACAGAGTTACATCTGTATTTCGTGGATCTCTTTGCTAGCCTTATTTCTGTGGAATCTGAGAACAGATATTTCGGATCCCATTGATGACTATAGGGCCAAAGGAAATATCCTCCGATAACAAAGAGAAAGAAGCTTTCTGAGAAACTTCTTTGTGTTCTGTGAAATCATCTCACAGAGTTACAGCTTTCCCCTCAAGAAGCCTTTCGCTAAGACAGTTCTTTTGGAATTGGCAAAGTGATATTTGGACGCCCATAGAGGGGTATGGTGAAAAAGGAAATATCCTCAGATGAAATCTGGAAAGAAGCTTTCTGAGAAACTGCTCAGTGTTCTGTTAATTCATCTCACAGAGTTACATGTGTATTTCGTGGATCTCTTTGCTAGCCTTATTTCTGTGGAATCTGAGAACAGATATTTCGAATCCCTTTGAAGACTATAGGGCCAAAGGAAATATCCTCCGATAAGAAAGAGAAAGAAGCTTTCTGAGAAACTTCTTTGTCTTCTGTGAAATCATCTCACAGAGTTACAGCTTTCCCCTCATGAAGCCTTTCGCTAAGACAGTTCTTGTGGAATTGGCAAAGTGATATTTGGAAGCCCCTAGAGGGCTATGGTGAAAAAGGAAATATCATCACAGGAAATCTGCAAAGAAGCTTTCTGAGAAACTGCTTAGTGTTCTGTTAATTCATCTCACAGAGTTACATGTGTATTTCGTGGATCTCTTTGCTAGCCTTATTTCTGTGGAATCTGAGAACAAATATTTCGGATCCCATTGATGACTATAGGGCAAAAGGAAATATCCTCCGATAACAAAGAGAAAGAAGCTTTCTGAGAAACTTCTTTGTGTTCTGTGAAATCATCTCACAGAGTTACAGCTTTCCCCTCAAGAACCCTTTCGCTAAGACAGTTCTTGTGGAATAGGCAAAGTGATATGTGGAAGCCCATAGAGGGCTATGGTGAAAAAGGAAATATCCTCAGATGAAATCTGGAAAGAAGCTTTCTGAGAAACTGCTTAGTGTTCTGTTAATTCATCTCACAGAGTTACATGTGTATTTCGTGGATCTCTTTGCTAGCCTTATTTCTGTGGAATCTGGAAACAGATATTTCGGATCCCATTAATGACTATAGGGCCAAAGGAAATATCCTCCGATAACAAAGAGAAAGAAGCTTTCTGAGAAACTTCTTCGTGTTCTGTGAAATCATCTCACAGAGTTACAGCTTTCCCCTCAAGAAGCCTTTCGTTAAGACAGTTCTTGTGGAATTGGCAAAGTGATATTTGGAAGCCCATAGAGGGCTATGGTGAAAATGGAAATATCCTCAGATGAATTCTGGAAAGAAGCTTTCTGAGAAACTGCTTAGTGTTCTGTTAATTCATCTCACAGAATTACATGTGTATTTCGTGGAACTCTTTGCTAGCCTTATTTCTGTGGAATCTGAGAACAGATATTTCGGATCCCATTGAAAACTATAGGGACAAAGGAAATATCCTCCGATAACAAAGAGAAAGAAGGTTTCTGAGAAACTTCTTTGTGTTCTGTGAAATCATCTCACAGAGTTACAGCTTTCCCCTCAAGAAGCCTTTCGCTAAGACAGTTCTTGTGGAATAGGCAAAGTGATATTTGGAAGCCCATAGTGGGCTATGGTGAAAAAGGAAATATCCTCCGATGAAATCTGGAAAGAAGCTTTCTGAGAAACTGCTTAGTGTTCTGTTAATTCATCTCACAGAGTTACATGTGTATTTCGTGGATCTCTTTGATAGCCTTATTTCTGTGGAATCTGAGAACAGATATTTCGGATCCCATTGATGACTATAGAGCCAAAGGAAATATCCTCCGATAACAAAGAGTAAGAAGCTTTCTGAGAAACTTCTTTGTGTTCTGTGAAATCATCTCACAGAGTTACAGCTTTCCCACCAAGAACCCTTTCGCTAAGACAGTTCTTGTGGAATTGGCAAAGCGATATTTGGAAGCCCATAGAGGGCTATGGTGAAAAAGGAAATATCCTCAGATGAAATCTGGAAAGAAGCTTTCTGAGAAACTGCTCAGTGTTCTGTTAATTCATCTCACAGAGTTACATGTGTATTTCGTGGATCTCTTTGCTAGCCTTATTTCTGTGGAATCTGAGAACAGATATTTCGGATCCCTTTGAAGAATATAGGGCCAAAGGAAATATCCTCCGATAACAAAGAGAAAGAAGCTTTCTGAGAAACTTCTTTGTGTTCTGTGAAATCATCTCACAGAGTTACAGCTTTCCCCTCAAGAAGCCTTTCGCTAAGACAGTTCTTGTGGAATTGGCAAAGTGATATTTGGACGCCCATAGAGGGCTACGGTGAAAAAGGAAATATCCTCAGATGAAATCTGGAAAGAAGCTTTCTGAGAAACTGCTCAGTGTTCTGTTAATTCATCTCAGAGAGTTACATGTGTATTTCGTGGATCTCTTTGCTAGCCTTATTTCTGTGGAATCTGAGAACAGATATTTCGAATCCCTTTAAAGACTATAGGGCCAAAGGAAATGTCCTCCGATAACAAAGAGAAAGAAGCTTTCTGAGAAACTTCTTTGTGTTCTGTGAAATCATCTCACAGAGTTACAGCTTTCCCCTCAAGAAGCCTTTCGCTAAGACAGTTCTTGTGGAATTGGCAAAGTGATATTTGGAAGCCCCTAGAGGGCTATGGTGAAACAGGAAATATCCTCCGATGAAATCTGGAAAGAAGCTTTCTGAGAAACTGCTTAGTGTTCTGTTAATTCATCTCACAGAGTTACATGTGTATTTCGTGGATCTCTTTGCTAGCCTTATTTCTGTGGAATCTGGAAACAGATATTTCGGATCCCATTGATGACTATAGGGCCAAAGGAAATATCCTCCGATAACAAAGAGAAAGAAGCTTGCTGAGAAACTTCTTTGTGTTCTGTGAAATCATCTCACAGAGTTACAGCTTTCCCACCAAGAACCCTTTCGCTAAAACAGTTCTTGTGGAATTGGCAAAGCGATATTTGGAAGCCCATAGAGGGCTATGGTGAAAAAGGAAATATCCTCAGATGAAATCTGGAAAGAAGCTTTCTGAGAAACTGCTTAGTGTTCTGTTAATTCATCTCACAGAGTTACATGTGTATTTCGTGGATCTCTTTGCTAGCCTTATTTCTGTGGAATTTGAGAACAGATATTTCGGATCCCTTTGAAGACTATAGGGCCAAAGGAAATATCCTCCGATAACAAAGAGAAAGAAGCTTTCTGAGAAACTTCTTTGTGTTCTGTGAAATCATCTCACAGAGTTACAGCTTTCCCCTCAAGAAGCCTTTCGCTAAGACAGTTCTTGTGGAATTGGCAAAGTGATATTTGGACGCCCATAGAGGGCTATGGTGAAAAAGGAAATATCCACAGATGAAATCTGGAAAGAAGATTTCTGAGAAACTGCTCAGTGTTCTGTTAATTCATCTCACAGAGTTACATGTGTATTTCGTGGATCTCTTTGCTAGCCTTATTTCTGTGGAATCTGAGAACAGATATTTCGAATCCCTTTAAAGACTATAGGGCCAAAGGAAATATCCTCCGATAACACAGAGAAAGAAGCTTTCTGAGAAACTTCTTTGTGTTCTGTGAAATCATCTCACAGAGTTACAGCTTTCCCCTCAAGAAGCCTTTCGCTAAGACAGTTCTTGCGCAATTGGCAAAGTGATATTTGGAAGCCCGTAGAGGGCTATGGTGAAAAAGGAAATATCCTCACAGGAAATCTGGAAAGAAGCTTTCTGAGAAACTGCTTAGTGTTCTGTTAATTCATCTCACAGAGTTACATGTGTATTTCGTGGATCTCTTTGCTAGCCTTATTTTTGTGGAATCTGAGAACAGATATTTCGGATCCCATTGATGAGTATAGGGCCAAAGGAAATATCCTCCGATAATAAAGAGAAAGAAGCTTTCTGAGAAACTTCTTTGTGTTCTGTGAAATCATCTCACAGAGTAACAGCTTTCCCCTCAAGAAGCCTTTCGCTAAGACAGTTCTTGTGGAATAGGCAAAGTGATATTTGGAAGCCCATAGAGGGCTATGGTGAAAAAGGAAATATCCTCACAGGAAATCTGGAAAGAAGCTTTCTGAGAAACTGCTTAGTGTTCTGTTAATTCATCTCACAGAGTTACATGTGTATTTCGTGGATCTCTTTGCTAGCCTTATTTCTGTGGAATCTGGAAACAGATATTTCGGATCCCATTGATGACTATAGGGCCAAAGGAAATATCCTCCGATAACAAAGAGAAAGAAGCTTTCTGAGAAACTTCTTTGTGTTCTGTGAAATCATCTCACAGAGTTACAGCTTTCCCACCAAGAACCCTTTGGCTAAAACAGTTCTTGTGGAATTGGCAAAGCGATATTTGGAAGCCCATAGAGGGCTACGGTGAAAAAGGAAATATCCTCAGATGAAATCTGGAAAGAAGCTTTCTGAGAAACTGCTTAGTGTTCTGTTAATTCATCTCACAGAGTTACATGTGTATTTCGTGGATCTCTTTGCTAGCCTTATTTCTGTGGAATTTGAGAACAGATATTTCGGATCCCTTTGAAGACTATAGGGCCAAAGGAAATATCCTCCGATAACAAAGAGAAAGAAGCTTTCTGAGAAACTTCTTTGTGTTCTGTGAAATCATCTCACAGAGTTACAGCTTTCCCCTCAAGAAGCCTTTCGCTAAGACAGTTCTTGTGGAATTGGCAAAGTGATATTTGGACGCCCATAGAGGGCTATGGTGAAAAAGGAAATATCCTCAGATGAAATCTGGAAAGAAGATTTCTGAGAAACTGCTCAGTGTTCTGTTAATTCATCTCACAGAGTTACATGTGTATTTCGTGGATCTCTTTGCTAGCCTTATTTCTGTGGAATCTGAGAACAGATATTTCGAATCCCTATAAAGACTATAGGGCCAAAGGAAATATCCTCCGATAACACAGAGAAAGAAGCTTTCTGAGAAACTTCTTTGTGTTCTGTGAAATCATCTCACAGAGTTACAGCTTTCCCCTCAAGAAGCCTTTCGCTAAGACAGTTCTTGCGCAATTGGCAAAGTGATATTTGGAAGCCCATAGAGGGCTATGGTGAAAAAGGAAATATGCTCACAGGAAATCTGGAAAGAAGCTTTCTGAGAAACTGCTTAGTGTTCTGTTAATTCATCTCACAGAGTTACATGTGTATTTCGTGGATCTCTTTGCTAGCCTTATTTTTGTGGAATCTGAGAACAGATATTTCGGATCCCATTGATGAGTATAGGGCCAAAGGAAATATCCTCCGATAACAAAGAGAAAGAAGCTTTCTGAGAAACTTCTTTGTGTTCTGTGAAATCATCTCACAGAGTAACAGCTTTCCCCTCAAGAAGCCTTTCGCTAAGACAGTTCTTGTGGAATAGGCAAAGTGATATTTGGAAGCCCATAGAGGGCTATGGTGAAAAAGGATATATCCTCACAGGAAATCTGGAAAGAAGCTTTCTGAGAAACTGCTCAGTGTTCTGTTAATTCATCTCTCAGAGTTACATGTGTATTTCGTGGATCTCTTTGCTAGCCTTATTTCTGTGGAATCTGAGAACAGATATTTCGGATCCCATTGATGACTATAGGGCCAAAGGAAATATCCTCCGATAACAAAGAGAAAGAAGCTTTCTGAGAAACTTCTTTGTGTTCTGTGAAATCATCTCACAGAGTTACAGCTTTCCCCTCAAGAAGCCTTTCGCTAAGACAGTTCTTGTGGAATTGGCAAAGTGATATTTGGAAGCCCATAGAGGGCTATGGTGAAAAAGGAAATATCCTCAGATGAAATCTTGAAAGAAGCTTTCAGAGAAACTGCTCAGTGTTCTGTTAATTCATCTCACAGAGTTACCTGTGTATTTCCTGGATCTCTTTGCTAGCCTTATTTCTGTGGAATCTGAGAACAGATATTTTGGATCCCTTTGAAGACTTTAGGCCAAATGGAAATATCCTCCGATAACAAAGAGAAAGAAGCTTTCTGAGAAACGTCTTTGTGTTCTGTGAAATCATCTCACAGAGTTACAGCTTTCCCCTCAAAAAGCCTTTCGCTAAGACAGTTCTTGTGGAATTGGCAAAGTGATATTTGGAAGCCCATAGAGAGCTATGGTGAAAAAGGAAATATCCTCACAGGAAATCTGGAAAGAAGTTTCTGAGAAACTGCTTAGTGTTCTGTTAATTCATCTCACAGAGTTACATGTGTATTTCGTGGATCTCTTTGCTAGCCTTATTTCTGTGGAATCTGAGAACAGATATTTCGGATCCCATTGATGACTATAGGGCCAAAGGAAATATCCTCCGATAACAAAGAGAAAGAAGCTTTCTGAGAAACTTCTTTGTGTTCTGTGAAATCATCTCACAGAGTTACAGCTTTCCTCTCAAGAAGCCTTTCGCTAAGACAGTTCTTTTGGAATTGGCAAAGTGATATTTGGACGCCCATAGAGGGCTATGGTGAAAAAGGAAATATCCTCAGATGAAATCTGGAAAGAAGCTTTCTGAGAAACTGCTTAGTGTTTTGTTAATTCATCTCACAGAGTTACACGTGTATTTCGTGGATCTCTTTGCAAGCCTTATTTCTGTGGAATCTGAGAACAGATATTTCGAATCCCTTTGAAGACTATAGGGCCAAAGGAAATATCCTCCGATAAGAAAGAGAAAGAAGCTTTCTGAGAAACTTCTTTGTGTTCCGTGAAATCATCTCACAGAGTTACAGCTTTCCCCTCAAGAAGCCTTTCGCTAAGACAGTTCTTGTGGAATTGGCAAAGTGATATTTGGAAGCCCATAGAGGGCTATGGTGAAAAAGGAAATATCCTCCGATGAAATCTGGAAAGAAGCTTTCTGAGAAACTGCTTAGTGTTCTGTTAATTCATCTCACAGAGTTACATGTGTATTTCGTGGATCTCTTTGCTAGCCTTATTTCTGTGGAATCTGAGAACAGATATTTCGGATCCCTTTGAAGACTATAGGGCCAAAGGAAATATCCTCCGATAACAAAGAGAAAGAAGCTTTCTGAGAAACTTCTTTGTGTTTTGTGAAATCATCTCACAGAGTTACAGCTTTCCCCTCAAGAAGCCTTTCGCTAAGACAGTTCTTGTGGAATTGGCAAAGTGATATTTGGAAGCCCATAGAGGGCTATGGTGAAAAAGGAAATATCCTCACAGGAAATCTGGAAAGAAGCTTTCTGAGAAACTGCTTAGTGTTCTGTTAATTCATCCAACAGAGTTACATCTGTATTTCGTGGATCTCTTTGCTAGCCTTATTTCTGTGGAATCTGAGAACAGATATTTCGGATCCCATTGAAGACTATGGGGCCAAAGGAAATATCCTCCCATACAAAGAGAAAAAAGGTTTCTGAGAAACTTCTTTGTGTTCTGTGAAATCATCTCACAGAGTTACAGCTTTCTCCTCAAGAACCCTATCACTAAGACAGTTCCTGTGGAATTGGCAAAGTGATATTTGGAAGCCCATAGAGGGCTATGGTGAAAAAGGAAATATCCTCCGATGAAATCTGGAAAGAAGCTTTCTGAGAAACTGCTTAGTGTTCTGTTAATTCATCTCACAGAGTTACATGCGTATTTCGTGTATCTCTTTGCTAGCCTTATTTCTGTGGAATCTGAGAACAGATATTTCGGATACCTTTGATGACTCTAGGGGCAAAGGAAATATCTTCCGATAACAAAGAGAAAGAAACTTTCTGAGAAACTTCTTTGTGTTCTGTGAAATCATCTCACAGAGTTACAGCTTTCCCTTCAAAAGCCTTTCGCTAAGACAGTTCTTGTGGAATAGGCAAAGTGATATTTTGAAGCCCATAGAGGGCTATGGTGCAAAAGGAAATATCCTCAGATGAAATGTGGAAAGGCCGGGCGCGGTGGCTCACGCCTGTAATCCCAGCTCTTTGGGAGGCCGAGGCGGGCGGATCACAAGGTCAGGAGATCGAGACCACGGTGAAACCCCGTCTCTACTAAAAATACAAAAAATTAGCTGGACGCGGTTGTGGGCGCCTGTAGTCCCAGCTACTCGGGAGGCTGAGGCAGGAGAATGGCGTGAACACGGGAGGCGGAGCTTGCAGTGAGCCGAGATCGCGCCACTGCACTCCAGCCTGGGAGAGAGAGCGAGACTCCGTCTCAAAAAAAAAAAAAAAAAAAGAAATCTGGAAAGAAGCTTTCTGAGAAACGGCTTAGTGTTCTGTTAATTCATCTCACAGAGTTACATGTGTATTTCGTGGATCTCTTTGCTAGCCTTATTTCTGTGGAATCTGAGAACAGATATTTCGGAACCCTTTGAAGACTATAGGGCCAAAGGAAATATCATGCAAAACAAAGACAAAGAAGCTTTCTGAGAAACTTCTTTGTGTTCTGTGAAATCATCTCACAGAGTAACAGCTTTCCCCTCAAGAAGCCTTTCGCTAAGACAGTTCTTGTGGAATAGGCAAAGTGATATTTGGAAGCCCATAGAGGGCTAGGGTGAAAAAGGAAATATCCTCAGATGAAATCTGGAAAGAAGCTTTCTGAGACTCTGCTTAGTGTTCTGTTACTTCATCTCACAGAGTTACATGTGTATTTCATGGATCTCTTTGCTAGCCTTATTTCTGTGGAATCTGAGAAGAGATATTTCGGATCCCATTGATGACTATAGGGCCAAAGGAAATATCCTCCGATAACAAAGAGAAAGAAGCTTTCTGAGAAACATCTTTGTGTTCTGTGAAATCATCTCACAGAGTTACAGCTTTCCCCGCAAGAAGCCTTTCGCTAAGACAGTTCTTGTGGAATAGGCAAAGTGATATTAGGAAGCCCATAGAGGGCTATGGTGAAACAGGAAATATCCTCAGATGAAATCTGGAAAGAAGCTTTCTGAGAAACTGCTTAGTGTTCTGTTAATTCATCTCACCGAGTTACATGTGTATTTCGTGGATCTCTTCGCTAGCCTTATTTCTGTGGAATCTGAAAACAGATATTTCGGATTCCTTTGAAAACTATAGGGCCAAAGGAAATATCCTCCGATAACAAAGAGAAAGAAGGTTTCTGAGAAACTTCTTTGTGTTCTGTGAAATCATCTCACAGAGTTACAGCTTTCCCCTCAAGAAGCCTTTCGCTAAGACAGTTCTTGTGGAATAGGCAAAGTGATATTTGGAAGCCCATAGTGGGCTATGGTGTAAAAAGAAATATCCTCCGATGAAATCTGGAAAGAAGCTTTCTGAGAAACAGCTTAGTTTCTGTTAATTCATGTCACAGAGTTACATGTGTATTTCGTGGATCTCTTGGCTAGCCTTATTTCTGTGGAATCTGAGAACAGATATTTCGGAACCCTTTGAAGACTATAGGGCCAAAGGAAATATCATGCCAAAACAAAGAGAAAGAAGCTTTCTGAGAACCTTCTTTGTGTTCTGTGAAATCATCTCACAGAGTTACAGCTTTCCCCTCAACAAGCCTTTCGCTAATACAATTCTTGTGGAATTGACAAAGTGATATTTGGAAGCCCATAGAGGGCTATGGTGAAAAAGGAAATATCCTCAGATGAAATCTGGAAAGAAGCTTTCTGAGAAACTGCTTAGTGTTCTGTTAATTCATCTCACAGAGTTACATGTGTATTTCGTGGATCTCTTTGCTAGCCTTATTTCTGTGGAATCTGAGAACAGATATTTCGGATCCCATTGAAGACTATAGGGCCAAAGGAAATATCCTCCCATAACAAAGAGAAAAAAGGTTTCGGAGAAACTTCTTTGTGTTCTGTGAAATCATCTCACTGAGTTACAGCTTTCTCCTCAAGAACCCTTCGCTAAGACAGTTCTTGTGGAATTGGCAAAGTGATATTTGGAAGCCAATAGAGGGCTATGGTGAAAAAGGAAATATCCTCAGATGAAATCTGGAAAGAACCTTTCAGAGAAACTGCTTAGTTTTCTGTTAATTCATCTCACAGAGTTACATGTGTATTTCGTGGATCTCTTTGCTAGCCTTATTTCTGTGGAATCTGAGAACAGATATTTCGGATCCCTTCGAAGACTATAGGGCCAAAGGAAATATCCTCCGATAACAAAGGGAAAGAAGCTTTCTGAGAAACTTCTTTGTGTTCTGTGAAATCATCTCACAGAGTTACAGCTTTCCCCTCAAGAAGCCTTTCGCTAAGACAGTTCTTGTGTAATAGGCAAAGTGATATTTGGAAGCCCATAGAGGGCTATGGTGAAAAAGGAAATATCCTCCTATGAAATCTGGAAAGAAGCTTTCTGAGAAACTGCTTAGTGTTCTGTTAATTCATCTCAGAGAGTTACATGTGTATTTCGTGGATCTCTTTGCCAGCCTTATTTCTGTGGAATCTGAGAACAGATATTTAGGAACCCTTTGAAGACTTTAGGGCCAAAGGAAATATCATACCAAAACAAAGAGAAAGAAGCTTTCTGAGAAACTTCTTTGTGTTCTGTGAAATCATCTCACAGAGTTACAGCATTCCCCTCAAGAAGCCTTTCGCCAAGACAGTTCTTGTGGAATTGGCAAAGATATATTTGGAAGCCCATAGAGGGCTATGGTGAAAAAGGAAATATCCTCAGATGAAATCTGGAAAGAAGCTTTCTGAGAAACTGCTTAGTGTTCTGTTAATTCGTCTCACAGACTTACATCTGTATTTCGTGGATCTCTTTGCTGGCCTTATTTCTGTGGAATCTGAGAACAGAAATTTCTGATCCCATTGAAGACTATAGGGGCAAAGGAAATATCCTCCCATAACAAAGAGAAAAAATGTTTCTGAGAAACTTCTTTGTGTTCTGTGAAATCGTCTCACAGAGTTACAGCTTTCTCCTCAAGAACCCTTTCGCTAAGACAGTTCTTGTGGAATTGGCAAAGTGATATTTGGAAGCCCATAGAGGGCTATGGTGAAAAAGGAAATATCCTCAGATGAAATCTGGAAAGAAGCTTTCTGAGAAACTGCTTAGTGTTCTGTTAATTCATCTCACCGAGTTACATGTGTATTTCGTAGATCTGTTTGCTAGCCTTATTTCTGTGGAATCTGAGAACAGGTATTTCGGATCCCTTTGAAGACTATAGGGCCAAAAGATATATCCTCCGATAACAAAGAGAAAGAAGCTTTCTGAGAAACTTCTTTCTGTTCTGTGAAATCATCTCACAGAGTTAGAGCTTTCCCCTCAAGAAGCCTTTCGCTAAGACAGTTCTTCTGGAATTGGCAAAGTGATATTTGGAAGCCCGTAGAGGGCTACGGTGAAAAAGGAAATATCCTCAGATGAAATCTGGAAAGAAGCTTTCTGAGAAACTGCTTAGTGTTCTGTTAATTCATCTCACAGAGTTACATGTGTATTTCGTGGATCTCTTTGTTAGCCTTATTTCTGTGGAATCTGAGAACAGATATTTCGGAACCCTTTGAAGACTATAGGGCCAAAGGAATTATCATGCCAAAACAAAGAGAAAGAAGCTTTCTGAGAAACTTCTTTGTGTTCTGTTAAATCATCTCACAGAGTTACAGCTTTCCCCTCAAGAACCCTTTCGCTAAGACAGTTCTTGTGGAATAGGCAAAGTGATATTTGGAAGCCCATAGAGGGCTATGGTGAAAAAGGAAATATCCTCAGATGAAATCTGGAAAGAAGCTTTCTGAGAAACTGCTTAGTGTTTGGTTAATTCATCTCACAGAGTTACACGTGTATTTCGTGGTTCTCTTTGCAAGCCTTATTTCTGTGGAATCTGAGAACAGATATTTCGGATCCCTTTGAAGACTATGGGGCCAAAGGAAATATCCTCCCATAACAAAGAGAAAGAAGCTTTTTGAGAAACTTCTTTGTGTTCTGTGAAATCATCTCACAGAGTTACAGCTTTCCCCTCAAGAAGCCTTTCGCTAAGACAGTTCTTGTGGAATAGGCAAAGTGATATTTGGAAGCCCATAGAGGGCTATGGTGAAAAAGGAAATATCCTCAGATGAAATCTGGAAAGAAGCTTTCTGAGAAACAGCTTAGTGTTCTGTTAATTCATCTCACAGAGTTACATGTGTATTTCGTGGATCAATTGGCTGGCCTTATTTCTGTGGAATCTGAGAACAGATATATCGGAACCCTTTGAAGACTATAGGGCCAAAGGAAATATCCTCCGATAATAAAGAGAAAGAAGCTTTCTGAGAAACTTCTTTGTGTTCTGTGAAATCATCTCACAGAGTTACAGCTTTCCCCTCAAGAAGCCTTTCGCTAAGACAGTTCTTGTGGAATAGGCAAAGTGATATTTGGAAGCCCATAGAGGGCTATGGTGAAAAAGGAAATATCCTCAGATGAAATCTGGAAAGAAGCTTTCTGAGAAACTGCTTAGTGTTCTGTTACTTCATCTCACAGAGTTACATGTGTATTTCATGGATCTCTTTGCTAGCCTTATTTCTGTGGAATCTGAGAACAGATATTTCGGATCCCATTGATGACTAGAGGGCCAAAGGAAATATCCTCCGATAACAAAGAGAAAGAAGCTTTCTGAGAAACATCTTTGTGTTCTGTGAAATCATCTCACAGAGTTACAGCTTTCCCCTCAAGAAGCCTTTCGCTAAGACAGTTCTTGTGGAATAGGCAAAGTGATATTTGGAAGCCCATAGAGGGCTATGGTGAAACAGGAAATATCCTCAGATGAAATCTGGAAAGAAGCTTTCTGAGAAACTGCTTAGTGTTCTGTTAATTCATCTCACCGAGTTACATGTGTATTTCGTGGATCTCTTCGCTAGCCTTATTTCTGTGGAATCTGAAAACAGATATTTCGGATTCCTTTGAAAACTATAGGGCCAAAGGAAATATCCTCCGATAACAAAGAGAAAGAAGGTTTCTGAGCAACTTCTTTGTGTTCTGTGAAATCATCTCACAGAGTTACAGCTTTCCCCTCAAGAAGCCTTTCGCTAAGACAGTTCTTGTGTAATAGGCAAAGTGATATTTGGAAGCCCATAGAGGGCTATGGTTAAAAAGGAAATATCCTCCGATGAAATCTGGAAAGAAGCTTTCTGAGAAACTGCTTAGTGTTCTGTTAATTCATCTCAGAGAGTTACATGTGTATTTCGTGGATCTCTTTGCCAGCCTTATTTCTGTGGAATCTGAGAACAGATATTTAGGAACCCTTTGAAGACTTTAGGGCCAAAGGAAATATCATACCAAAACAAAGAGAAAGAAGCTTTCTGAGAAACTTCTTTGTGTTCTGTGAAATCATCTCACAGAGTTACAGCATTCCCCTCAAGAAGCCTTTCGCCAAGACAGTTCTTGTGGAATTGGCAAAGATATATTTGGAAGCCCATAGAGGGCTATGGTGAAAAAGGAAATATCCTCAGATGAAATCTGGAAAGAAGCTTTCTGAGAAACTGCTTAGTGTTCTGTTAATTCGTCTCACAGACTTACATCTGTATTTCGTGGATCTCTTTGCTGGCCTTATTTCTGTGGAATCTGAGAACAGAAATTTCTGATCCCATTGAAGACTATAGGGGCAAAGGAAATATCCTCCCATAACAAAGAGAAAAAATGTTTCTGAGAAACTTCTTTGTGTTCTGTGAAATCGTCTCACAGAGTTACAGCTTTCTCCTCAAGAACCCTTTCGCTAAGACAGTTCTTGTGGAATTGGCAAAGTGATATTTGGAAGCCCATAGAGGGCTATGGTGAAAAAGGAAATATCCTCAGATGAAATCTGGAAAGAAGCTTTCTGAGAAACTGCTTAGTGTTCTGTTAATTCATCTCACCGAGTTACATGTGTATTTCGTAGATCTGTTTGCTAGCCTTATTTCTGTGGAATCTGAGAACAGATATTTCGGATCCCTTTGAAGACTATAGGGCCAAAAGATATATCCTCCGATAACAAAGAGAAAGAAGCTTTCTGAGAAACTTCTTTCTGTTCTGTGAAATCATCTCACAGAGTTAGAGCTTTCCCCTCAAGAAGCCTTTCGCTAAGACAGTTCTTCTGGAATTGGCAAAGTGATATTTGGAAGCCCATAGAGGGCTACGGTGAAAAAGGAAATATCCTCAGATGAAATCTGGAAAGAAGCTTTCTGAGAAACTGCTTAGTGTTCTGTTAATTCATCTCACAGAGTTACATGTGTATTTCGTGGATCTCTTTGTTAGCCTTATTTCTGTGGAATCTGAGAACAGATATTTCGGAACCCTTTGAAGACTATAGGGCCAAAGGAATTATCATGCCAAAACAAAGAGAAAGAAGCTTTCTGAGACACTTCTTTGTGTTCTGTTAAATCATCTCACAGAGTTACAGCTTTCCCCTCAAGAACCCTTTCGCTAAGACAGTTCTTGTGGAATAGGCAAAGTGATATTTGGAAGCCCATAGAGGGCTATGGTGAAAAAGGAAATATCCTCAGATGAAATCTGGAAAGAAGCTTTCTGAGAAACTGCTTAGTGTTTGGTTAATTCATCTCACAGAGTTACACGTGTATTTCGTGGATCTCTTTGCAAGCCTTATTTCTGTGGAATCTGAGAACAGATATTTCGGATCCCTTTGAAGACTATGGGGCCAAAGGAAATATCCTCCCATAACAAAGAGAAAGAAGCTTTTTGAGAAACTTCTTTGTGTTCTGTGAAATCATCTCACAGAGTTACAGCTTTCCCCTCAAGAAGCCTTTCGATAAGACAGTTCTTGTGGAATAGGCAAAGTGATATTTGGAAGCCCATAGAGGGCTATGGTGAAAAAGGAAATATCCTCAGATGAAATCTGGAAAGAAGCTTTCTGAGAAACAGCTTAGTGTTCTGTTAATTCATCTCACAGAGTTACATGTGTATTTCGTGGATCAATTGGCTGGCCTTATTTCTGTGGAATCTGAGAACAGATATATCGGAACCCTTTGAAGACTATAGGGCCAAAGGAAATATCCTCCGATAATAAAGAGAAAGAAGCTTTCTGAGAAACTTCTTTGTGTTCTGTGAAATCATCTCACAGAGTTACAGCTTTCCCCTCAAGAAGCCTTTCGCTAAGACAGTTCTTGTGGAATAGGCAAAGTGATATTTGGAAGCCCATAGAGGGCTATGGTGAAAAAGGAAATATCCTCAGATGAAATCTGGAAAGAAGCTTTCTGAGAAACTGCTTAGTGTTCTGTTACTTCATCTCACAGAGTTACATGTGTATTTCATGGATCTCTTTGCTAGCCTTATTTCTGTGGAATCTGAGAACAGATATTTCGGATCCCATTGATGACTAGAGGGCCAAAGGAAATATCCTCCGATAACAAAGAGAAAGAAGCTTTCTGAGAAACATCTTTGTGTTCTGTGAAATCATCTCACAGAGTTTCAGCTTTCCCCTCAAGAAGCCTTTCGCTAAGACAGTTCTTGTGGAATAGGCAAAGTGATATTTGGAAGCCCATAGAGGGCTATGGTGAAACAGGAAATATCCTCAGATGAAATCTGGAAAGAAGCTTTCTGAGAAACTGCTTAGTGTTCTGTTAATTCATCTCACCGAGTTACATGTGTATTTCGTGGATTTCTTCGCTAGCCTTATTTCTGTGGAATCTGAAAACAGATATTTCGGATTCCTTTGAAAACTATAGGGCCAAAGGAAATATCCTCCGATAACAAAGAGAAAGAAGGTTTCTGAGCAACTTCTTTGTGTTCTGTGAAATCATCTCACAGAGTTACAGCTTTCCCCTCAAGAAGCCTTTCGCTAAGACAGTTCTTGTGGAATAGGCAAAGTGATATTTGGAAGCCCATAGTGGGCTATGGTGTAAAAAGAAATATCCTCCGATGAAATCTGGAAAGAAGCTTTCTGAGAAACAGCTTAGTTTCTGTTAATTCATGTCACAGAGTTACATGTGTATTTCGTGGATCTCTTGGCTAGCCTTATTTCTGTGGAATCTGAGAACAGATATTTCGGAACCCTTTGAAGACTATAGGGCCAAAGGAAATATCATGCCAAAACAAAGAGAAAGAAGCTTTCTGAGAAACTTCTTTTTGTTCTGTGAAATCATCTCACAGAGTTACAGCATTCCCCTCAAGAAGCCTTTCGCCAAGACAGTTCTTGTGGAATTGGCAAAGATATATTTGGAAGCCCATAGAGGGTTATGGTGAAAAAGGAAATATCCTCAGATGAAATCTGGAAAGAAGCTTTCTGAGAAACTGCTTAGTGTTCTGTTAATTCGTCTCACAGACTTACATCTGTATTTCGTGGATCTCTTTGCTGGCCTTATTTCTGTGGAATCTGAGAACAGAAATTTCTGATCCCATTGAAGACTATAGGGGCAAAGGAAATATCCTCCCATAACAAAGAGAAAAAATGTTTCTGAGAAACTTCTTTGTGTTCTGTGAAATCGTCTCACAGAGTTACAGCTTTCTCCTCAAGAACCCTTTCGCTCAGACAGTTCTTGTGGAATTGGCAAAGTGATATTTGGAAGCCCATAGAGGGCTATGGTGAAAAAGGAAATATCCTCAGATGAAATCTGGAAAGAAGCTTTCTGAGAAACTGCTTAGTGTTCTGTTAATTCATCTCACCGAGTTACATGTGTATTTCGTAGATCTGTTTGCTAGCCTTATTTCTGTGGAATCTGAGAACAGATATTTCGGATCCCTTTGAAGACTATAGGGCCAAAAGATATATCCTCCGATAACAAAGATAAAGAAGCTTTCTGAGAAACTTCTTTCTGTTCTGTGAAATCATCTCACAGAGTTAGAGCTTTCCCCTCAAGAAGCCTTTCGCTAAGACAGTTCTTCTGGAATTGGCAAAGTGATATTTGGAAGCCCATAGAGGGCTACGGTGAAAAAGGAAATATCCTCAGATGAAATCTGGAAAGAAGCTTTCTGAGAAACTGCTTAGTGTTCTGTTAATTCATCTCACAGAGTTACATGTGTATTTCGTGGATCTCTTTGCTAGCCTTATTTCTGTGGAATCTGAGAACAGATATTTCGGATCCCATTGATGACTAGAGGGCCAAAGGAAATATCCTCCGATAACAAAGAGAAAGAAGCTTTCTGAGAAACTTCTTTGTGTTCTGTGAAATCATCTCACAGAGTTACAGCTTTCCCCTCAAGAACCCTTTCGCTAAGACAGTTCTTGTGGAATAGGCAAAGTGATATTTGGAAGCCCATAGAGGGCTATGGTGAAACAGGAAATATCCTCAGATGAAATCTGGAAAGAAGCTTTCTGAGAAACTGCTTAGTGTTCTGTTAATTCATCTCACCGAGTTACATGTGTATTTCGTGGATCTCTTCGCTAGCCTTATTTCTGTGGAATCTGAAAACAGATATTTCGGATTCCTTTGAAAACTATAGGGCCAAAGGAAATATCCTCCGATAACAAAGAGAAAGAAGGTTTCTGAGCAACTTCATTGTGTTCTGTGAAATCATCTCACAGAGTTACAGCTTTCCCCTCAAGAAGCCTTTCGCTAAGACAGTTCTTGTGGAATAGGCAAAGTGATATTTGGAAGCCCATAGTGGGCTATGGTGTAAAAAGAAATATCCTCCGATGAAATCTGGAAAGAAGCTTTCTGAGAAACAGCTTAGTTTCTGTTAATTCATGTCACAGAGTTACATGTGTATTTCGTGGATCTCTTGGCTAGCCTTATTTCTGTGGAATCTGAGAACAGATATTTCGGAACCCTTTGAAGACTATAGGGCCAAAGGAAATATCATGCCAAAACAAAGAGAAAGAAGCTTTCTGAGAAACTTCTTTTTGTTCTGTGAAATCATCTCACAGAGTTACAGCATTCCCCTCAAGAAGCCTTTCGCCAAGACAGTTCTTGTGGAATTGGCAAAGATATATTTGGAAGCCCATAGAGGGTTATGGTGAAAAAGGAAATATCCTCAGATGAAATCTGGAAAGAAGCTTTCTGAGAAACTGCTTAGTGTTCTGTTAATTCGTCTCACAGACTTACATCTGTATTTCGTGGATCTCTTTGCTGGCCTTATTTCTGTGGAATCTGAGAACAGAAATTTCTGATCCCATTGAAGACTATAGGGGCAAAGGAAATATCCTCCCATAACAAAGAGAAAAAATGTTTCTGAGAAACTTCTTTGTGTTCTGTGAAATCGTCTCACAGAGTTACAGCTTTCTCCTCAAGAACCCTTTCGCTCAGACAGTTCTTGTGGAATTGGCAAAGTGATATTTGGAAGCCCATAGAGGGCTATGGTGAAAAAGGAAATATCCTCAGATGAAATCTGGAAAGAAGCTTTCTGAGAAACTGCTTAGTGTTCTGTTAATTCATCTCACCGAGTTACATGTGTATTTCGTAGATCTGTTTGCTAGCCTTATTTCTGTGGAATCTGAGAACAGATATTTCGGATCCCTTTGAAGACTATAGGGCCAAAAGATATATCCTCCGATAACAAAGATAAAGAAGCTTTCTGAGAAACTTCTTTCTGTTCTGTGAAATCATCTCACAGAGTTAGAGCTTTCCCCTCAAGAAGCCTTTCGCTAAGACAGTTCTTCTGGAATTGGCAAAGTGATATTTGGAAGCCCATAGAGGGCTACGGTGAAAAAGGAAATATCCTCAGATGAAATCTGGAAAGAAGCTTTCTGAGAAACTGCTTAGTGTTCTGTTAATTCATCTCACAGAGTTACATGTGTATTTCGTGGATCTCTTTGCTAGCCTTATTTCTGTGGACTCTGAGAACAGATATTTCGGATCCCATTGATGACTAGAGGGCCAAAGGAAATATCCTCCGATAACAAAGAGAAAGAAGCTTTCTGAGAAACTTCTTTGTGTTCTGTGAAATCATCTCACAGAGTTACAGCTTTCCCCTCAAGAAGCCTTTCGCTAAGACAGTTCTTGTGGAATAGGCAAAGTGATATTTGGAAGCCCATAGTGGGCTATGGTGTAAAAAGAAATATCCTCCGATGAAATCTGGAAAGAAGCTTTCTGAGAAACAGCTTAGTTTCTGTTAATTCATGTCACAGAGTTACATGTGTATTTCGTGGATCTCTTGGCTAGCCTTATTTCTGTGGAATCTGAGAACAGATATTTCGGAACCCTTTGAAGACTCTAGGGCCAAAGGAAATATGATGCCAAAACAAAGAGAAAGAAGCTTTCTGAGAACCTTCTTTGTGTTCTGTGAAATCATCTCACAGAGTTACAGCTTTCCCCTCAACAAGCCTTTCGCTAATACAATTCTTGTGGAATTGACAAAGTTATATTTGGAAGCCCATAGAGGGCTATGGTGAAAAAGGAAATATCCTCAGATGAAATCTGGAAAGAAGCTTTCTGAGAAACTGCTTAGTGTTCTGTTAATTCATCTCACAGAGTTACATGTGTATTTCGTGGATCTCTTTGCTAGCCTTATTTCTGTGGAATCTGAGAAAAGATATTTCGGATCCCATTGAAGACTATAGGGCCAAAGGAAATATCCTCCCATAACAAAGAGAAAAAAGGTTTCTGAGAAACTTCTTTGTGTTCTGTGAAATCATCTCACTGAGTTACAGGTTTCTCCTCAAGAACCCTTCGCTAAGACAGTTCTTGTGGAATTGGCAAAGTGATATTTGGAAGCCCATAGAGGGCTATGGTGAAAAAGGAAATATCCTCAGATGAAATCTGGAAAGAACCTTTCAGAGAAACTGCTTGGTTTTCTGTTAATTCATTTCACAGAGTTACATGTGTATTTCGTGGATCTCTTTGCTAGCCTTATTTCTGTGGAATCTGAGAACAGATATTTCGGATCCCTTCGAAGACTATAGGGCCAAAGGAAATATCCTCCGATAACAAAGGGAAAGAAGCTTTCTGAGAAACTTCTTTGTGTTCTGTGAAATCATCACACAGAGTTACAGCTTTCCCCTCAAGAAGCCTTTCGCTAAGACAGTTCTTGTGTAATAGGCAAAGTGATATTTGGAAGCCCATAGTGGGCTATGGTGAAAAAGGAAATATCCTCCGATGAAATCTGGAAAGAAGCTTTCTGAGAAACTGCTTAGTGTTCTGTTAATTCATCTCAGAGAGTTACATGTGTATTTCGTGTATGTCTTTGCTAGCCTTATTTCTGTGGAATCTGAGAACAGATATTTAGGAACCCTTTGAAGACTTTAGGCCCAAAGGGAATATCATACCAAAACAAAGAGAAAGAAGCTTTCTGAGAAACTTCTTAGTGTTCTGTGAAATCATCTCACAGAGTTACAGCTTTCCCCTCAACAAGCCTTTCGCTAAGACAGTTCTTGTGGAATTGGCAAAGTGATATTTGGAAGCCCATAGAGGGCTATGGTGAAAAAGGAAATATCCTCACAGGAAATCTGGAAAGAAGCTTTCTGAGAAACTGCTTAGTGTTCTGTTAATTCATCTCACAGAGTTATATGTGTATTTCGTGGATCTCTTTGCTAGCCTTATTTCTGTGGAATCTGAGAACAGATATTTCGGATCCCTTTGATGACTATAGGGCCAAAGGAAATATCCTCCGATAACAAAGAGAAAGAAGCTTTCTGAGAAACTTCTTTGTGTTCTGTGAAATCATCTCACAGAGTTACAGCTTTCCCCTCCAGAAGCCTTTCGCTATGACAGTTCTTGTGGAATTGGCAAAGTGATATTTGGAAGCCCATAGAGGGCTATGGTGAAAAAGGAAATATCCTCAGATGAAATCTGGAAAGAAGCTTTCTGAGAAACTGCTTAGTGTTCTGTTAATTCATCTCACAGAGTTACATGTGTATTTCGTGGATCTCTTTGCTAGCCTTATTTCTGTGGAATCTGAGAACAGATATTTCGAATCCCTTTGAAGACTATAGGGCCAAAGGAAATATCCTCCGATAACAAAGAGAAAGAAGCTTTCTGAGAAACTTCTTTGTGTTCTGTGAAATCATCTCACAGAGTTACAGCTTTCCCCTCAAGAAGCCTTTCGCTAAGACAGTTCTTGTGGAATTGGCAAAGTGATATTTGGAAGGCCATAGAGGGCTATGGTGAAAAAGGAAATATCCTCCGATGAAATATGGAAAGAACATTTCTGAGAAACTGCTTAGTGTTCTGTTAATTCATCTCACAGAGTTACCTGTGTATTTCGTGGATCTCTTTGCTAGGTTATTTCTGTGGAATCTGAGAACAGATATTTCGGATCCCATTGATGACTATAGGGCCAAAGGAAATATCCTCCCATAAGAAAGAGAAAGAAGCTTTCTGAGAAACGTCTTTGTGTTCTGTGAAATCATCTCACAGAGTTACAGCTTTTCCCTCAAGAACCCTTTCGCTAAGACAGTTCTTGTGGAATTGGCAAAGTGATATTTGGAAGCCCATAGAGGGCTATGGTGAAAAAGGAAATATCCTCAGATGAAATCTGGAAAGAAGCTTTCTGAGAAACTGCTTAGTGTTCTGTTAATTCATCTCACAGAGTTACATCTGTATTTCGTGGATCTCTTTGCTAGCCATATTTCTGTGGAAACTGAGAACAGTATTTCGGATCCCTTTGAAAACTATAGGGCCAATGGAAATATCCTCCGATAACAAAGAGAAAGAAGGTTTCTGAGAAACTTCTTTGTGTTCTGCGAAATCATCTCACAGAGTTACAGCTTTCCCCTCAAGAACCCTTTCGCTAAGACAGTTCTTGTGGAATAGGCAAAGTGATATGTGGAAGCCCATAGAGGGCTATGGTGAAAAAGGAAATATCCTCAGATGAAATCTGGAAAGAAGCTTTCTGAGAAACTGCTTAGTGTTCTGTTAATTCATCTCACAGAGTTACATGTGTAATTCGTGGATCTCTTTGCTAGCCTTATTTCTGTGGAACCTGAGAACAGATATTTCGGATCCCTTTGATGACTATAGGGCCAAAGGAAATATCCTCCGATAACAAAGAGAAAGAAGCTTTCTGAGAAACTTCTTTGTGTTCCGTGAAATCATCTCACAGAGTTACAGCTTTCCCCTCAAGAAGCCTTTCACTAAGACAGTTCTTGTGGAATTGGCAAAGTGATATTTGGAAGCCCATGGAGGGCTATGGTGAAAAAGGAAATATCCTCACAGGATTTCTGGAAAGAAGCTTTCTGAGAAACTGCTTAGTGTTCTGTTAATTCATCTCACAGAGTTACATGTGTATTTCGTGGATCTCTTTGCTAGCCTTATTTCTGTGGAATCTGAGAACAGATATTTCGGATCCCTTTGAAGACTATAGGGCCAAAGGAAATATCCTCCGATAACAAAGAGAAAGAAGCTTTCTGAGAAACTTCTTTGTGTTCTGTGAAATCATCTCACAGAGTTACAGCTTTCCCCTCAAGAAGCCTTTCGCTAACACAGTTCTTGTGGAATTGGCAAAGTGATATTTGGAAGCCCATAGAGGGCTATGGTGAAAAAGGAAATATCATCACAGGAAATCTGGAAAGAAGCTTTCTGAGAAACTGCTTAGTGTTCTGTTAATTCATCTCACAGAGTTACATGTGTATTTCGTGGATCTCTTTGCTAGCCTTATTTCTGTGGAATCTGAGAACAAATATTTCGGATCCCATTGATGACTATAGGGCCAAAGGAAATATCCTCCGATAACAAAGAGAAAGAAGCTTTCTGAGAAACTTCTTTGTGTTCTGTGAAATCATCTCACAGAGTTACAGCTTTCCCTTCAAGAACCCTTTCGCTAAGACAGTTCTTGTGGAATTGGCAAAGTGATATTTGGAAGCCCATAAAGGGCTATGGTGAAAAAGGAAATATCCTCAGATGAAATCTGGAAAGAAGCTTTCTGAGAAACTGCTTAGTGTTCTGTTAATTCATCTCACAGAGTTACATGTGTATTTCGTGGATCTCTTTGCTAGCCTTATTTCTGTGGAATCTGAGAACAGATATTTCGGATCCCTTTGAAGACTATAGGGCCAAAGGAAATATCCTCCGATAACACAGAGAAAGAAGATTTCTGAGAAACTTCTTTGTGTTCTGTGAAATCATCTCACAGAGTTACAGCTTTCCCCTCAAGAAGCCTTTCGCTAAGACAGTTCTTGTGGAATAGGCAAAGTGATATTTGGAAGCCCATAGAGGGCTATGGTGAAAAAGGAAATATCCTCAGATGAAATCTGGAAAGAAGCTTTCTGAGAAACTGCTTAGTGTTCTGTTAATTCATCTCACAGAGTTACATGTGTATTTCCTGGATCTCTTTGCTAGCCTTATTTCTGTGGAATCTGAGAACAGATATTTCGGATCCCATTGATGACTATAGGGCCAAAGGAAATATCCTCCGATAACAAAGAGAAAGAAGCTTTCTGAGAAACATCTTTGTGTTCTGTGAAATCATCTCACAGAGTTACAGCTTTCCCCTCAAGAAGCCTTTCGCTAAGACAGTTCTTGTAGAATAGGCAAAGTGATATTTGGAAGCCCATAGAGGGCTATGGTGAAACAGGAAATATCCTCAGATGAAATCTGGAAAGAAGCTTTCTGAGAAACTGCTTAGTGTTCTGTTAATTCATCTCACCGAGTTACATGTGTATTTCGTGGATCTCTTCGCTAGCCTTATTTCTGTGGAATCTGAAAACAGATATTTCGGATTCCTTTGAAAACTATAGGGCCAAAGGAAGTGTCCTCCGATAACAAAGAGAAAGAAGGTTTCTGAGCAACTCCTTTGTGTTCTGTGAAATCATCTCACAGAGTTACAGCTTTCCCCTCAAGAAGCCTTTCGCTAAGACAGTTCTTGTGGAATAGGCAAAGTGATATTTGGAAGCCCTTAGAGGGTTATGGTGAAAAAGGAAATATCCTCAGATGAAATCTGGAAAGAAGCTTTCTGAGAAACTGCTTAGTGTTCTGTTAATTCATCTCACAGAGTTACATGTGTATTTCGTGGATCTCTTTGCTAGCCTTATTTCTGTGGAATCTGAGAACAGATATTTCGGAACCCTTTGAAGACTATAGGGCCAAAGGAAATATCATGCCAAAACAAAGAGAAAGAAGCTTTCTTAGAAACCTCTTTGTGTTCTGTGAAATCATCTCACAGAGTTACAGCTTTCCCCTCAAGAAGCCTTTCGCTAACACAGTTCTTGTGGAATTGGCAAAGTGATATTTGGAAGCCCATAGAGGGCTATGGTGAAAATTGAAATATCCTCAGATGAAATCTGGAAAGAAGCTTTCTGAGAAACTGCTTAGTGTTCTGTTAATTCACCTCACAGAGTTACATGTGTATTTCGTGGATCTCTTTGCTAGCCTTATTTCTGTGGAATCTGAGTACAGATATTTCGGATCCCTTTGAAGACTATAGGGCCAAAGGCAATATCCTCCGATAACAAAGAGAAAGAAGCTTTCTGAGAAACTTCTTTGTGTTCTGTGAAATCATCTCACAGAGTTACAGCTTTCCCCTCAAGAAGCCTTTCGCTAAGACAGTTCTTGTGGAATTGGCAAAGTGATATTTGGAAGCCCTTAGAGGGCTATGGTGAAAAAGGAAATATCCTCAGATGAAATCTGGAAAGAAGCTTTCTGAGAAACTGCTTAGTGTTCTGTTAATTCACCTCACAGAGTTACATGTGTATTTTGTGGATCTCTTTGCTAGCCTTATTTCTGTGGAATCTGAGTACAGATATTTCGGATCCCTTTGAAGACTATAGGGCCAAAGGCAATATCCTCCGATAACAAAGAGAAAGAAGCTTTCTGAGAAACTTCTTTGTGTTCTGTGAAATCATCTCACAGAGTTACAGCTTTCCCCTCAAGAAGCCTTTCGCTAAGACAGTTCTTGTGGAATTGGCAAAGTGATATTTGGAAGCCCATAGAAGGCTATGGTGAAAAAGGAAATATCCTCACAGGAAATCTGGAAAGAAGCTTTCTGAGAAACTGTTTAGTGTTCTGTTAATTCACCTCACAGAGTTACATGGGTATTTCGTGCATCTCTTTGCTAGCCTTATTTCTGTGGAATCTGAGAACCGATATTTCGGATCCCTTTGAAGACTATAGGGCCAAAGGAAATATCCTCCGATAACAAAGAGAAAGAAGCTTTCTGAGAAACTTCTTTGTGTTCTGTGAAATCGTGTCACAGAGTTACAGCTTTCCCCTCAAGAAGCCTTACGCTAAGACAGTTCTTGTGGAGTAGGCAAAGTGATATTTGAAGCCCATAGAGGGCTATGGTGAAAAAGGAAATATCCTCCGATGAAATCTGGAAAGAAGCTTTCTGAGAAACTGCTTAGTGTTCTGTTAATTCATCTCACAGAGTTACATGTGTATTTCGTGGATCTCTTTGCTAGCCTTATTTCTGTGGAATCTGAGAACAGATATTTCGGATCCCTTTGAAGACTATAGGGCCAAAGGAAATATCCTCCGATAACAAAGAGAAAGAAGCTTTCTGAGAAACTTCTTTGTGTTCTGTGAAATCAACTCACAGAGTTACAGCTTTCCCCTCAAGAAGCCTTTCGCTAAGACAGTTCTTGTGGAATAGGCAAAGTGATATTTGGAAGCCCATAGTGGGCTATGGTGAAAAAGGATATATCCTCCGATGAAATCTGGAAAGAAGCTTTCTGAGAAACTGCTTAGTGTTCTGTTAATTCATCTCACAGAGTTACATGTGTATTTCGTGGATCTCTTCGCTAGCCTTATTTCTGTGGAATCTGAGAACAGATATTTCGGAACAATTTGAAGACTATAGGGCCAAAGGAAATATCATGCCAAAACAAAGAGAAAGAATCTTTCTGAGAAACCTCTTTGTGTTCTGCGAAATCATCTCACAGAGTTACAGCTTTCCCCTCAAGAAGCCTTTCGCTACCACAGTTCTTGTGGAATTGGCAAAGTGATATTTGGAATCCCATAGATGGCTATGGTGAAAATGGAAATATCCTCAGATGAAATCTGGAAAGAAGCTTTCTGAGAAACTACTTAGTGTTCTGTTAATTCATCTCACAGAGTTACATGTGTATTTCGTGGATATCTTTGCTAGCCTTATTTCTGTGGAATCTGAGAACAGATATTTCGGATCCCGTTGAAGACTATAGGGCCAAAGGAAATATCCTCCCATAACAAAGAGAAAGAAGGATTCTGAGAAACTACTTTGTGTTCTGTGAAATCATCTCACAGAGTTACAGCTTTCTCCTCAAGAACCCTTTCGCTAAGACAGTTCTTGTGGAATTGGCAAAGTGATATTTGGAAGCCCATAGAGGGCTATGGTGAAAAAGGAAATATCCTCCAATGAAATCTGGAAAGAAGCTTTCTGAGAAACTGCTTAGTGTTCTGTTAATTCACCACACAGAGTTACATGTGTATTTCGTGGATCTCTTTGCTAGCCTTATTTCTGTGGAATCTCAGTACAGATATTTCGGATCCCTTTGAAGACTATAGGGCCAAAGGAAATATCCCCCGATAACAAAGAGAAAGAAGGTTACTGAGAAACTTCTTTGTGTTCTGTGAAATCATCTCACAGAGTTACAGCTTTCCCCTCAAGAAGCCTTTCGCTAAGACAGTTCTTGTGGAATTGGCAAAGTGATATTTGGAAGCCCATAGAAGGCTATGGTGAAAAAGGAAATATCCTCACAGGAAATCTGGAAAGAAGCTTTCTGAGAAACTGTTTAGTGTTCTGTTAATTCACCTCACAGAGTTACATGGGTATTTCTTGCATCTCTTTGCTAGCCTTATTTCTGTGGAATCTGAGAACCGATATTTCGGATCCCTTTGAAGACTATAGGGCCAAAGGAAATATCCTCCGATAACAAAGAGAAAGAAGCTTTCTGAGAAACTTCTTTGTGTTCTGTGAAATCGTCTCACAGAGTTACAGCTTTCCCCTCAAGAAGCCTTTCGCTAAGACAGTTCTTGTGGAATAGGCAAAGTGATATTTGAAGCCCATAGAGGGCTATGGTGAAAAAGGAAATATCCTCCGATGAAATCTGGAAAGAAGCTTTCTGAGAAACTGCTTAGTGTTCTGTTAATTCACCTCACAGAGTTACATGTGTATTTCGTGCATCTCTTTGCTAGCCTTATTTCTGTGGAGTCTGAGAACAGATATTTCGGAACCCTTTGAAGACTATAGGGCCAAAGGAAATATCATGCCAAAACAAAGAGAAAGAAGCTTCCTGAGAAACCTCTTTGTGTTCTGTGAAATCATCTCACAGAGTTACAGCTTTACCCTCAAGAAGCCTTTCGCTAACACAGTTCTTGTGGAATTGGCAAAGTGATATTTGGAAGCCCATAGAGGGCTATGGTGAAAATCGAAATATCCTCAGATGAAATCTGGAAAGAAACTTTCTGAGAAACTGCTTAGTGTTCTGTTAATTCACCTCACAGAGTTACATGTGTATTTCGTGGATCTCTTTGCTAGCCTTATTTCTGTGGAATCTGAGTACAGATATTTCGGATCCCTTTGAAGACTATAGGGCCAAAGGAAATATCCTCCGATAACAAAGAGAAAGAAGCTTTCTGAGAAACTTCTTTGTGTTCTGTGAAATCATCTCACAGAGTTACAGCTTTCCCCTCAAGAAGCCTTTCGCTGAGACAGTTCTTGTGGAATTGGCAAAGTGATATTTGGAAGCCCATAGAGGGCTATGGTGAAAAAGGAAATATCCTCCTATGAAATCTGGAAAGAAGCTTTCTGAGAAACTGCTTAGTGTTCTGTTAATTCATCTCAGAGAGTTACATGTGTATTTCGTGGATCTCTTTGCCAGCCTTATTTCTGTGGAATCTGAGAACAGATATTTAGGAACCCTTTGAAGACTTTAGGGCCAAAGGAAATATCATACCAAAACAAAGAGAAAGAAGCTTTCTGAGAAACTTCTTTGTGTTCTGTGAAATCATCTCACAGAGTTACAGCATTCCCCTCAAGAAGCCTTTCGCCAAGACAGTTCTTGTGGAATTGGCAAAGATATATTTGGAAGCCCATAGAGGGCTATGGTGAAAAAGGAAATATCCTCAGATGAAATCTGGAAAGAAGCTTTCTGAGAAACTGCTTAGTGTTCTGTTAATTCGTCTCACAGACTTACATCTGTATTTCGTGGATCTCTTTGCTGGCCTTATTTCTGTGGAATCTGAGAACAGAAATTTCTGATCCCATTGAAGACTATAGGGGCAAAGGAAATATCCTCCCATAACAAAGAGAAAAAATGTTTCTGAGAAACTTCTTTGTGTTCTGTGAAATCGTCTCACAGAGTTACAGCTTTCTCCTCAAGAACCCTTTCGCTAAGACAGTTCTTGTGGAATTGGCAAAGTGATATTTGGAAGCCCATAGAGGGCTATGGTGAAAAAGGAAATATCCTCAGATGAAATCTGGAAAGAAGCTTTCTGAGAAACTGCTTAGTGTTCTGTTAATTCATCTCACCGAGTTACATGTGTATTTCGTAGATCTGTTTGCTAGCCTTATTTCTGTGGAATCTGAGAACAGGTATTTCGGATCCCTTTGAAGACTATAGGGCCAAAAGATATATCCTCCGATAACAAAGAGAAAGAAGCTTTCTGAGAAACTTCTTTCTGTTCTGTGAAATCATCTCACAGAGTTAGAGCTTTCCCCTCAAGAAGCCTTTCGCTAAGACAGTTCTTCTGGAATTGGCAAAGTGATATTTGGAAGCCCGTAGAGGGCTACGGTGAAAAAGGAAATATCCTCAGATGAAATCTGGAAAGAAGCTTTCTGAGAAACTGCTTAGTGTTCTGTTAATTCATCTCACAGAGTTACATGTGTATTTCGTGGATCTCTTTGTTAGCCTTATTTCTGTGGAATCTGAGAACAGATATTTCGGAACCCTTTGAAGACTATAGGGCCAAAGGAATTATCATGCCAAAACAAAGAGAAAGAAGCTTTCTGAGAAACTTCTTTGTGTTCTGTTAAATCATCTCACAGAGTTACAGCTTTCCCCTCAAGAACCCTTTCGCTAAGACAGTTCTTGTGGAATAGGCAAAGTGATATTTGGAAGCCCATAGAGGGCTATGGTGAAAAAGGAAATATCCTCAGATGAAATCTGGAAAGAAGCTTTCTGAGAAACTGCTTAGTGTTTGGTTAATTCATCTCACAGAGTTACACGTGTATTTCGTGGTTCTCTTTGCAAGCCTTATTTCTGTGGAATCTGAGAACAGATATTTCGGATCCCTTTGAAGACTATGGGGCCAAAGGAAATATCCTCCCATAACAAAGAGAAAGAAGCTTTTTGAGAAACTTCTTTGTGTTCTGTGAAATCATCTCACAGAGTTACAGCTTTCCCCTCAAGAAGCCTTTCGCTAAGACAGTTCTTGTGGAATAGGCAAAGTGATATTTGGAAGCCCATAGAGGGCTATGGTGAAAAAGGAAATATCCTCAGATGAAATCTGGAAAGAAGCTTTCTGAGAAACAGCTTAGTGTTCTGTTAATTCATCTCACAGAGTTACATGTGTATTTCGTGGATCAATTGGCTGGCCTTATTTCTGTGGAATCTGAGAACAGATATATCGGAACCCTTTGAAGACTATAGGGCCAAAGGAAATATCCTCCGATAATAAAGAGAAAGAAGCTTTCTGAGAAACTTCTTTGTGTTCTGTGAAATCATCTCACAGAGTTACAGCTTTCCCCTCAAGAAGCCTTTCGCTAAGACAGTTCTTGTGGAATAGGCAAAGTGATATTTGGAAGCCCATAGAGGGCTATGGTGAAAAAGGAAATATCCTCAGATGAAATCTGGAAAGAAGCTTTCTGAGAAACTGCTTAGTGTTCTGTTAATTCATCTCACCGAGTTACATGTGTATTTCGTAGATCTGTTTGCTAGCCTTATTTCTGTGGAATCTGAGAACAGATATTTCGGATCCCTTTGAAGACTATAGGGCCAAAAGATATATCCTCCGATAACAAAGATAAAGAAGCTTTCTGAGAAACTTCTTTCTGTTCTGTGAAATCATCTCACAGAGTTAGAGCTTTCCCCTCAAGAAGCCTTTCGCTAAGACAGTTCTTCTGGAATTGGCAAAGTGATATTTGGAAGCCCATAGAGGGCTACGGTGAAAAAGGAAATATCCTCAGATGAAATCTGGAAAGAAGCTTTCTGAGAAACTGCTTAGTGTTCTGTTAATTCATCTCACAGAGTTACATGTGTATTTCGTGGATCTCTTTGCTAGCCTTATTTCTGTGGAATCTGAGAACAGATATTTCGGATCCCATTGATGACTAGAGGGCCAAAGGAAATATCCTCCGATAACAAAGAGAAAGAAGCTTTCTGAGAAACTTCTTTGTGTTCTGTGAAATCATCTCACAGAGTTACAGCTTTCCCCTCAAGAACCCTTTCGCTAAGACAGTTCTTGTGGAATAGGCAAAGTGATATTTGGAAGCCCATAGAGGGCTATGGTGAAACAGGAAATATCCTCAGATGAAATCTGGAAAGAAGCTTTCTGAGAAACTGCTTAGTGTTCTGTTAATTCATCTCACCGAGTTACATGTGTATTTCGTGGATCTCTTCGCTAGCCTTATTTCTGTGGAATCTGAAAACAGATATTTCGGATTCCTTTGAAAACTATAGGGCCAAAGGAAATATCCTCCGATAACAAAGAGAAAGAAGGTTTCTGAGCAACTTCTTTGTGTTCCGTGAAATCATCTCACAGAGTTACAGCTTTCCCCTCAAGAAGCCTTTCGCTAAGACAGTTCTTGTGGAATAGGCAAAGTGATATTTGGAAGCCCATAGTGGGCTATGGTGTAAAAAGAAATATCCTCCGATGAAATCTGGAAAGAAGCTTTCTGAGAAACAGCTTAGTTTCTGTTAATTCATGTCACAGAGTTACATGTGTATTTCGTGGATCTCTTGGCTAGCCTTATTTCTGTGGAATCTGAGAACAGATATTTCGGAACCCTTTGAAGACTCTAGGGCCAAAGGAAATATGATGCCAAAACAAAGAGAAAGAAGCTTTCTGAGAACCTTCTTTGTGTTCTGTGAAATCATCTCACAGAGTTACAGCTTTCCCCTCAACAAGCCTTTCGCTAATACAATTCTTGTGGAATTGACAAAGTTATATTTGGAAGCCCATAGAGGGCTATGGTGAAAAAGGAAATATCCTCAGATGAAATCTGGAAAGAAGCTTTCTGAGAAACTGCTTAGTGTTCTGTTAATTCATCTCACAGAGTTACATGTGTATTTCGTGGATCTCTTTGCTAGCCTTATTTCTGTGGAATCTGAGAAAAGATATTTCGGATCCCATTGAAGACTATAGGGCCAAAGGAAATATCCTCCCATAACAAAGAGAAAAAAGGTTTCTGAGAAACTTCTTTGTGTTCTGTGAAATCATCTCACTGAGTTACAGGTTTCTCCTCAAGAACCCTTCGCTAAGACAGTTCTTGTGGAATTGGCAAAGTGATATTTGGAAGCCCATAGAGGGCTATGGTGAAAAAGGAAATATCCTCAGATGAAATCTGGAAAGAAGGTTTCTGAGAAACTGCTTGGTTTTCTGTTAATTCATTTCACAGAGTTACATGTGTATTTCGTGGATCTCTTTGCTAGCCTTATTTCTGTGGAATCTGAGAACAGATATTTCGGATCCCTTCGAAGACTATAGGGCAAAAGGAAATATCCTCCGATAACAAAGGGAAAGAAGCTTTCTGAGAAACTTCTTTGTGTTCTGTGAAATCATCTCACAGAGTTACAGCTTTCCCCTCCAGAAGCCTTTCGCTATGACAGTTCTTGTGGAATTGGCAAAGTGATATTTGGAAGCCCATAGAGAGCTATGGTGAAAAAGGAAATATCCTCAGATGAAATCTTGAAAGAAGCTTTCTGAGAAACTTCTTAGTGTTCTGTTAATTCATCTCACAGAGTTACATGTGTATTTCGTGGAACTCATCGCTAGCCTTATTTCTGTGGAATCTGAGAACAGATATTTCGGATCCCTTTGAAAACTATAGGGCCAAAGGAAATATCCTCCGATAACAAAGAGAAAGAAGCTTTCTGAGAAACTTCTTTGTGTTCTGTGAAATCATCTCACAGAGTTACAGCTTTCCCCTCAAGAACCCTGTCGCTAAGACAGTTCTTGTGTAATAGGCAAAGTGATATTTGGAAGCCCATAGTGGGCTATGGTGAGAAAGGAAATATCCCCCGATGAAATCTGGAAAGAAGCTTTCTGAGAAACTGCTTAGTGTTCTGTTAATTCATCTCAGAGAGTTACATGTGTATTTCGTGGATGTCTTTGCTAGCCTTATTTCTGTGGAATCTGAGAACAGATATTTAGGAACCCTTTGAAGACTTTAGGCCCAAAGGGAATATCATACCAAAACAAAGAGAAAGAAGCTTTCTGAGAAACTTCTTAGTGTTCTGTGAAATCATCTCACAGAGTTACAGCATTCCCCTCAAGAAGCCTTTCGCCAAGACAGTTCTTGTGGAATTGGCAAAGTTATATTTGGAAGCCCATAGAGGGCTATGGTGAAAAAGGAAATATCCTCAGATGAAATCTGGAAAGAAGCTTTCTGAGAAACTGCTTAGTGTTCTGTTAATTCGTCTCACAGACTTACATCTGTATTTCGTGGATCTCTTTGCTGGCCTTATTTCTGTGGAATCTGAGAACAGAAATTTCTGATCCCATTGAAGACTATAGGGGCAAAGGAAATATCCTCCCATAACAAAGAGAAAAAATGTTTCTGAGAAACTTCTTTGTGTTCTGTGAAATCGTCTCACAGAGTTACAGCTTTCTCCTCAAGAACCCTTTCGCTAAGACAGTTCTTGTGGAATTGGCAAAGTGATATTTGGAAGCCCATAGAGGGCTATGGTGAAAAAGGAAATATCCTCAGATGTAATCTGGAGAGAAGCTTTCTGAGAAACTGCTTAGTGTTCTGTTAATTCATCTCACCGAGTTACATGTGTATTTCGTAGATCTGTTTGCTAGCCTTATTTCTGTGGAATCTGAGAACAGATATTTCGGATCCCTTTGAAGACTATAGGGCCAAAAGATATATCCTCCGATAACACAGAGAAAGAAGATTTCTGAGAAACTTCTTTCTGTTCTGTGAAATCATCTCACAGAGTTAGAGCTTTCCCCTCAAGAAGCCTTTCGCTAAGACAGTTCTTCTGGAATTGGCAAAGTGATATTTGGAAGCCCATAGAGGGCTATGGTGAAAAAGGAAATATCCTCAGATGAAATCTGGAAAGAAGCTTTCTGAGAAACTGCTTAGTGTTCTGTTAATTCATCTCACAGAGTTACATGTGTGTTTCGTGGATCTCTTTGTTAGCCTTATTTCTGTGGAATCTGAGAACAGATATTTCGGAACCCTATGAAGACTATAGGGCCAAAGGAATTATCATGCCAAAACAAAGAGAAAGAAGCTTTCTGAGAAACTTCTTTGTGTTCTGTTAAATCATCTCACAGAGTTACTGCTTTCCCCTCAAGAACCCTTTCGCTAAGACAGTTCTTGTGGAATAGGCAAAGTGATATTTGGAAGCCCATAGAGGGCTATGGTTAAAAAGGAAATATCCTCAGATGAAATCTGGAAAGAAGCTTTCTGAGAAACTGCTTAGTGTTCTGTTAATTCATCTCACAGAGTTACACGTGTATTTCGTGGATCTCTTTGCTAGCCTTATTTCTGTGGAATCTGAGAACAGATATTTCGGATCCCTTTGAAGACTATAGGGCCAAAGGAAATATCCTCCGATAACACAGAGAAAGAAGATTTCTGAGAAACTTCTTTGTGTTCTGTGAAATCATCTCACAGAGTTACAGCTTTCCCCTCAACAAGCCTTTCGCTAAGACAGTTCTTGTGGAATTGGCAAAGTGATATTTGGAAGCCCATAGAGGGCTATGGTGAAAAAGGAAATATCCTCACAGGAAATCTGGAAAGAAGCTTTCTGAGAAACTGCTTAGTGTTCTGTTAATTCATCTCACAGAGTTATATGTGTATTTCGTGGATCTCTTTGCTAGCCTTATTTCTGTGGAATCTGAGAACAGATATTTCGGATCCCTTTGATGACTATAGGGCCAAAGGAAATATCCTCCGATAACAAAGAGAAAGAAGCTTTCTGAGAAACTTCTTTGTGTTCTGTGAAATCATCTCACAGAGTTACAGCTTTCCCCTCCAGAAGACTTTCGCTATGACAGTTCTTGTGGAATTGGCAAAGTGATATTTGGAAGCCCATAGAGGGCTATGGTGAAAAAGGAAATATCCTCAGATGAAATCTGGAAAGAAGCTTTCTGAGAAACTGCTTAGTGTTCTGTTAATTCATCTCACAGAGTTACATGTGTATTTCGTGGATCTCTTTGCTAGCCTTATTTCTGTGGAATCTGAGAACAGATATTTCGAATCCCTTTGAAGACTATAGGGCCAAAGGAAATATCCTCCGATAACAAAGAGAAAGAAGCTTTCTGAGAAACTTCTTTGTGTTCTGTGAAATCATCTCACAGAGTTACAGCTTTCCCCTCAAGAAGCCTTTCCCTAAGACAGTTCTTGTGGAATTGGCAAAGTGATATTTGGAAGGCCATAGAGGGCTATGGTGAAAAAGGAAATATCCTCCGATGAAATATGGAAAGAACATTTCTGAGAAACTGCTTAGTGTTCTGTTAATTCATCTCACAGAGTTACCTGTGTATTTCGTGGATCTCTTTGCTAGGTTATTTCTGTGGAATCTGAGAACAGATATTTCGGATCCCATTGATGACTATAGGGCCAAAGGAAATATCCTCCCATAAGAAAGAGAAACAAGCTTTCTGAGAAACGTCTTTGTGTTCTGTGAAATCATCTCACAGAGTTACAGCTTTTCCCTCAAGAACCCTTTCGCTAAGACAGTTCTTGTGGAATTGGCAAAGTGATATTTGGAAGCCCATAGAGGGCTATGGTGAAAAAGGAAATATCCTCAGATGAAATCTGGAAAGAAGCTTTCTGAGAAACTGCTTAGTGTTCTGTTAATTCATCTCACAGAGTTACATCTGTATTTCGTGGATCTCTTTGCTAGCCATATTTCTGTGGAAACTGAGAACAGTATTTCGGATCCCTTTGAAAACTATAGGGCCAATGGAAATATCCTCCGATAACAAAGAGAAAGAAGGTTTCTGAGAAACTTCTTTGTGTTCTGTGAAATCATCTCACAGAGTTACAGCTTTCCCCTCAAGAACCCTTTCGCTAAGACAGTTCTTGTGGAATAGGCAAAGTGATATGTGGAAGCCCATAGAGGGCTATGGTGAAAAAGGAAATATCCTCAGATGAAATCTGGAAAGAAGCTTTCTGAGAAACTGCTTAGTGTTCTCTTAATTCATCTCACAGAGTTACATGTGTAATTCGTGGATCTCTTTGCTAGCCTTATTTCTGTGGAACCTGAGAACAGATATTTCGGATCCCTTTGATGACTATAGGGCCAAAGGAAATATCCTCCGATAACAAAGAGAAAGAAGCTTTCTGAGAAACTTCTTTGTGTTCCGTGAAATCATCTCACAGAGTTACAGCTTTCCCCTCAAGAAGCCTTTCACTAAGACAGTTCTTGTGGAATTGGCAAAGTGATATTTGGAAGCCCATGGAGGGCTATGGTGAAAAAGGAAATATCCTCACAGGAAATCTGGAAAGAAGCTTTCTGAGAAACTGCTTAGTGTTCTGTTAATTCATCTCACAGAGTTACATGTGTATTTCGTGGATCTCTTTGCTAGCCTTATTTCTGTGGAATCTGAGAACAGATATTTCGGATCCCTTTGAAGACTATAGGGCCAAAGGAAATATCCTCCGATAACAAAGAGAAAGAAGCTTTCTGAGAAACTTCTTTGTGTTCTGTGAAATCATCTCACAGAGTTACAGCTTTCCCCTCAAGAAGCCTTTCGCTAACACAGTTCTTGTGGAATTGGCAAAGTGATATTTGGAAGCCCATAGAGGGCTATGGTGAAAAAGGAAATATCATCACAGGAAATCTGGAAAGAAGCTTTCTGAGAAACTGCTTAGTGTTCTGTTAATTCATCTCACAGAGTTACATGTGTATTTCGTGGATCTCTTTGCTAGCCTTATTTCTGTGGAATCTGAGAACAAATATTTCGGATCCCATTGATGACTATAGGGCCAAAGGAAATATCCTCCGATAACAAAGAGAAAGAAGCTTTCTGAGAAACTTCTTTGTGTTCTGTGAAATCATCTCACAGAGTTACAGCTTTCCCTTCAAGAACCCTTTCGCTAAGACAGTTCTTGTGGAATTGGCAAAGTGATATTTGGAAGCCCATAAAGGGCTATGGTGAAAAAGGAAATATCCTCAGATGAAATCTGGAAAGAAGCTTTCTGAGAAACTGCTTAGTGTTCTGTTAATTCATCTCACAGAGTTACATGTGTATTTCGTGGATCTCTTTGCTAGCCTTATTTCTGTGGAATCTGAGAACAGATATTTCGGATCCCTTTGAAGACTATAGGGCCAAAGGAAATATCCTCCGATAACACAGAGAAAGAAGATTTCTGAGAAACTTCTTTGTGTTCTGTGAAATCATCTCACAGAGTTACAGCTTTCCCCTCAAGAAGCCTTTCGCTAAGACAGTTCTTATGGAATAGGCAAAGTGATATTTGGAAGCCCATAGAGGGCTATGGTGAAAAAGGAAATATCCTCAGATGAAATCTGGAAAGAAGCTTTCTGAGAAACTGCTTAGTGTTCTGTTAATTCATCTCACAGAGTTACATGTGTATTTCCTGGATCTCTTTGCTAGCCTTATTTCTGTGGAATCTGAGAACAGATATTTCGGATCCCATTGATGACTATAGGGCCAAAGGAAATATCCTCCGATAACAAAGAGAAAGAAGCTTTCTGAGAAACATCTTTGTGTTCTGTGAAATCATCTCACAGAGTTACAGCTTTCCCCTCAAGAAGCCTTTCGCTAAGACAGTTCTTGTAGAATAGGCAAAGTGATATTTGGAAGCCCATAGAGGGCTATGGTGAAACAGGAAATATCCTCAGATGAAATCTGGAAAGAAGCTTTCTGAGAAACTGCTTAGTGTTCTGTTAATTCATCTCACCGAGTTACATGTGTATTTCGTGGATCTCTTCGCTAGCCTTATTTCTGTGGAATCTGAAAACAGATATTTCGGATTCCTTTGAAAACTATAGGGCCAAAGGAAGTGTCCTCCGATAACAAAGAGAAAGAAGGTTTCTGAGCAACTCCTTTGTGTTCTGTGAAATCATCTCACAGAGTTACAGCTTTCCCCTCAAGAAGCCTTTCGCTAAGACAGTTCTTGTGGAATAGGCAAAGTGATATTTGGAAGCCCTTAGAGGGCTATGGTGAAAAAGGAAATATCCTCAGATGAAATCTGGAAAGAAGCTTTCTGAGAAACTGCTTAGTGTTCTGTTAATTCATCTCACAGAGTTACATGTGTATTTCGTGGATCTCTTTGCTAGCCTTATTTCTGTGGAATCTGAGAACAGATATTTCGGAACCCTTTGAAGACTATAGGGCCAAAGGAAATATCATGCCAAAACAAAGAGAAAGAAGCTTTCTGAGAAACCTCTTTGTGTTCTGTGAAATCATCTCACAGAGTTACAGCTTTCCCCTCAAGAAGCCTTTCGCTAACACAGTTCTTGTGGAATTGGCAAAGTGATATTTGGAAGCCCATAGAGGGCTATGGTGAAAATTGAAATATCCTCAGATGAAATCTGGAAAGAAGCTTTCTGAGAAACTGCTTAGTGTTCTGTTAATTCACCTCACAGAGTTACATGTGTATTTCGTGGATCTCTTTGCTAGCCTTATTTCTGTGGAATCTGAGTACAGATATTTCGGATCCCTTTGAAGACTATAGGGCCAAAGGCAATATCCTCCGATAACAAAGAGAAAGAAGCTTTCTGAGAAACTTCTTTGTGTTCTGTGAAATCATCTCACAGAGTTACAGCTTTCCCCTCAAGAAGCCTTTCGCTAAGACAGTTCTTGTGGAATTGGCAAAGTGATATTTGGAAGCCCTTAGAGGGCTATGGTGAAAAAGGAAATATCCTCAGATGAAATCTGGAAAGAAGCTTTCTGAGAAACTGCTTAGTGTTCTGTTAATTCACCTCACAGAGTTACATGTGTATTTCGTGGATCTCTTTGCTAGCCTTATTTCTGTGGAATCTGAGTACAGATATTTCGGATCCCTTTGAAGACTATAGGGCCAAAGGCAATATCCTCCGATAACAAAGAGAAAGAAGCTTTCTGAGAAACTTCTTTGTGTTCTGTGAAATCATCTCACAGAGTTACAGCTTTCCCCTCAAGAAGCCTTTCGCTAAGACAGTTCTTGTGGAATTGGCAAAGTGATATTTGGAAGCCCATAGAAGGCTATGGTGAAAAAGGAAATATCCTCACAGGAAATCTGGAAAGAAGCTTTCTGAGAAACTGTTTAGTGTTCTGTTAATTCACCTCACAGAGTTACATGGGTATTTCGTGCATCTCTTTGCTAGCCTTATTTCTGTGGAATCTGAGAACCGATATTTCGGATCCCTTTGAAGACTATAGGGCCAAAGGAAATATCCTCCGATAACAAAGAGAAAGAAGCTTTCTGAGAAACTTCTTTGTGTTCTGTGAAATCGTGTCACAGAGTTACAGCTTTCCCTCAAGAAGCCTTACGCTAAGACAGTTCTTGTGGAGTAGGCAAAGTGATATTTGAAGCCCATAGAGGGCTATGGTGAAAAAGGAAATATCCTCCGATGAAATCTGGAAAGAAGCTTTCTGAGAAACTGCTTAGTGTTCTGTTAATTCATCTCACAGAGTTACATGTGTATTTCGTGGATCTCTTTGCTAGCCTTATTTCTGTGGAATCTGAGAACAGATATTTCGGATCCCTTTGAAGACTATAGGGCCAAAGGAAATATCCTCCGATAACAAAGAGAAAGAAGCTTTCTGAGAAACTTCTTTGTGTTCTGTGAAATCAACTCACAGAGTTACAGCTTTCCCCTCAAGAAGCCTTTCGCTAAGACAGTTCTTGTGGAATAGGCAAAGTGATATTTGGAAGCCCATAGTGGGCTATGGTGAAAAAGGAAATATCCTCCGATGAAATCTGGAAAGAAGCTTTCTGAGAAACTGCTTAGTGTACTGTTAATTCATCTCACAGAGTTACATGTGTATTTCGTGGATCTCTTCGCTAGCCTTATTTCTGTGGAATCTGAGAACAGATATTTCGGAACAATTTGAAGACTATAGGGCCAAAGGAAATATCATGCCAAAACAAAGAGAAAGAATCTTTCTGAGAAACCTCTTTGTGTTCTGCGAAATCATCTCACAGAGTTACAGCTTTCCCCTCAAGAAGCCTTTCGCTACCACAGTTCTTGTGGAATTGGCAAAGTGATATTTGGAATCCCATAGATGGCTATGGTGAAAATGGAAATATCCTCAGATGAAATCTGGAAAGAAGCTTTCTGAGAAACTGCTTAGTGTTCTGTTAATTCATCTCACAGAGTTACATGTGTATTTCGTGGATATCTTTGCTAGCCTTATTTCTGTGGAATCTGAGAACAGATATTTCGGTTCCCATTGAAGACTATAGGGCCAAAGGAAATATCCTCCCATAACAAAGAGAAAGAAGGATTCTGAGAAACTACTTTGTGTTCTGTGAAATCATCTCACAGAGTTACAGCTTTCTCCTCGAGAACCCTTTCGCTAAGACAGTTCTTGTGGAATTGGCAAAGTGATATTTGGAAGCCCATAGAGGGCTATGGTGAAAAAGGAAATATCCTCCAATGAAATCTGGAAAGAAGCTTTCTGAGAAACTGCTTAGTGTTCTGTTAATTCACCACACAGAGTTACATGTGTATTTCGTGGATCTCTTTGCTAGCCTTATTTCTGTGGAATCTCAGTACAGATATTTCGGATCCCTTTGAAGACTATAGGGCCAAAGGAAATATCCCCCGATAACAAAGAGAAAGAAGCTTTCTGAGAAACTTCTTTGTGTTCTGTGAAATCATCTCACAGAGTTACAGCTTTCCCCTCAAGAAGCCTTTCGATAAGACAGTTCTTGTGGAATTGGCAAAGTGATATTTGGAAGCCCATAGAAGGCTATGGTGAAAAAGGAAATATCCTCACAGGAAATCTGGAAAGAAGCTTTCTGAGAAACTGTTTAGTGTTCTGTTAATTCACCTCACAGAGTTACATGGGTATTTCTTGCATCTCTTTGCTAGCCTTATTTCTGTGGAATCTGAGAACCGATATTTCGGATCCCTTTGAAGACTATAGGGCCAAAGGAAATATCCTCCGATAACAAAGAGAAAGAAGCTTTCTGAGAAACTTCTTTGTGTTCTGTGAAATCGTCTCACAGAGTTACAGCTTTCCCCTCAAGAAGCCTTTCGCTAAGACAGTTCTTGTGGAATAGGCAAAGTGATATTTGAAGCCCATAGAGGGCTATGGTGAAAAAGGAAATATCCTCCGATGAAATCTGGAAAGAAGCTTTCTGAGAAACTGCTTAGTGTTCTGTTAATTCATCTCACAGAGTTACATGTGTATTTCGTGGATCTCTTTGCTAGCCTTATTTCTGTGGAATCTGAGAACAGATATTTCGGATCCCTTTGAAGACTATAGGGCCAAAGGAAATATCCTCCGATAACAAAGAGAAAGAAGCTTTCTGAGAAACTTCTTTGTGTTCTGTGTAATCATCTCACAGAGTTACAGCTTTCCCCTCAAGAAGCCTTTCGCTAAGACAGTTCTTGTGGAATAGCCAAAGTGATATTTGGAAGCCCTTAGAGGGCTATGGTGAAAAAGGAAATATCCTCCGATGAAATCTGGAAGGAAGCTTTCTGAGAAACTGCTTAGTGTTCTGTTAATTCACCTAACAGAGTTACATGTGTATTTCGTGGATCTCTTTGCTAGCCTTGTTTCTGTGGAATCTGAGAACCGATATTTCGGATTCCTTTGAAGACTATAGGGCCAAAGGAAATATCCTCCGATAACAAAGAGAAAGAAGCATTCTGAGAAACTTCTTTGTGTTCTGTGAAATCATCTCACAGAGTTACAGCTTTCCCCTCAAGAAGCCTTTCGCTAAGACAGTTCTTGTGGAATTGGCAAAGTGATATTTGGAAGCCCATAGAGGGCTATGGTGAAAAAGGAAGTATCCTCACAGGATATCTGGAAAGAAGCTTTCTGAGAAACTGCTTAGTGTTCTGTAAATTCATCTCACAGAGTTACATGTGTATTTCGTCCATCTCTTTGCTAGCCTTATTTCTGTGGAATCTGAGAACCGATATTTCGGATCCCTTTGAAGACTATAGGGCCAAAGGAAATATCCTCCGATAACAAAGAGAAAGAAGCTTTCTGAGAAACTTCTTTGTGTTCTGTGAAATCGTCTCACAGAGTTACAGCTTTCCCCTCAAGAAGTCTTTCGCTAAGACAGATCTTGTGGAATAGGCAAAGTGATATTTGAAGCCCATAGAGGGCTATGGTGAAAAAGGAAATATCCTCCGATGAAATCTGGAAAGAAGCTTTCTGAGAAACTGCTTAGTGTTCTGTTAATTCACCTCACAGAGTTACATGTGTATTTCGTGCATCTCTTTGCTAGCCTTATTTCTGTGGAGTCTGAGAACAGATATTTCGGAACCCTTTGAAGACTATAGGGCCAAAGGAAATATCCTCCCATAAGAAAGAGAAAGAAGCATTCTGAGAAACTTCTTTGTGTTCTGTGAAATCATCTCACAGAGTTACAGCATTCCCCTCAAGAAGCCTTTCGCTAAGACAGTTCTTGTGGAATTGGCAAAGTGATATTTGGAAGCCCTTAGAGGGCTATGGTGAAAAAGGAAATATCCTCAGATGAATTCTGGAAAGAAGCTTTCTGAGAAACTGCTTAGTGTTCTGTTAATTCATCTCACAGAGTTACATGTGTATTTCGTGGATCTCTTTGCTAGCCTTATTTCTGTGAAATCTGAGAACAGATATTTCGGATCCCTTTGAAGACTATAGGGCCAAAGGAAATATCATGCCAAAACAAAGAGAAAGAAGCTTTCTGAGAAACGTCTTTGTGTTCTGTGAAATCATCTCACAGAGTTACAGCTTTCCCCTCAAGAACCCTTTCGCTAACACAGTTCTTGTGGAATTGGCAAAGTTATATTTGGAAGCCCATAGAGGGCTATGTTGAAAATGGAAATATCCTCAGATGAAATCTGGAAAGAAGCTTTCTGAGAAACTGCTTAGTGTTCTGTTAATTCATCTCACAGAGTTACATGTGTATTTCGTGGATCTCTTTGCTAGCCTTATTTCTGTGGAATCTGAGAACAGATATTTCGCATCCCTTTGAAGACTATAGGGCCAAAGGAAATATCCTCCGATAACAAAGAGAAAGAAGCTTTCTGAGAAACTTCTTTGTGTTCTGTGAAATCATCTCACAGAGTTACAGCTTTCCCCTCAAGAAGCCTTTCGCTAACACAGTTCTTGTGGAATTGGCAAAGTGATATTTGGAAGCCCCTAGAGGGCTATGGTGAAAAAGGAAATATCCTCAGATGAAATCTGGAAAGAAGCTTTCTGAGAAACTGCTTAGTGTTCTGTTAATTCATCTCACAGAGTTACATGTGTATTTCGTGGATCTCTTTGCTAGCCTTATTTCTGTGGAATCTGAGAACAGATATTTCGGATCCCTTTGAAGACTATAGGGCCAAAGGAAATATCCTCCGATAACAAAGAGAAAGAAGCTTTCTGAGAAACTTCTTTGTGTTCTGTGAAATCAACTCACAGAGTTACAGCTTTCCCCTCAAGAAGCCTTTCGCTAAGACAGTTCTTGTGGAATAGGCAAAGTGATATTTGGAAGCCCATAGTGGGCTATGGTGAAAAAGGAAATATCCTCCGATGAAATCTGGAAAGAAGCTTTCTGAGAAACTGCTTAGTGTTCTGTTAATTCATCTCACAGAGTTACATGTGTATTTCGTGGATCTCTTTGGTAGCCTTATTTCTGTGGAATCTGAGAACAGATATTTCGGAACCATTTGAAGACTAAAGGGCCAAAGGAAATATCATGCCAAAACAAAGAGAAAGAATCTTTCTGAGAAACCTCTTTGTGTTCTGCGAAATCATCTCACAGAGTTACAGCTTTCCCCTCAAGAAGCCTTTCGCTAACACAGTTCTTGTGGAATTGGCAAAGTGATATTTGGAAGCCCATAGAGGGCTATGGTGAAAAAGGAAATATCCTCCAATGAAATCTGGAAAGAAGCTTTCTGAGAAACTGCTTATTGTTCTGTTAATTCACCTCACAGAGTTACATGTGTATTTCGTGGATCTCTTTGCTAGCCTTATTTCTGTGGAATCTGAGTTCAGATATTTCGGATCCCTTTGAAGACTATAGGGCCAGAGGAAATATACTCCGATAACAAAGAGAAAGAAGCTTTCTGAGAAACTTCTTTGTGTTCTGTGAAATCATCTCACAGAGTTACAGCTTTCGCCTCAAGAAGCCTTTCGCTAAGACAGTTCTTGTGGAATTGGCAAAGTGATATTTGGAAGCCCATAGAAGGCTATGGTGAAAAAGGAAATATCCTCACAGGAAATATGGAAAGAAGCTTTCTGAAAAACTGTTTAGTGTTCTGTTAATTCACCTCACAAAGTTACATGGGTATTTCGTGCATCTCTTTGCTAGCCTTATTTCTGTGGAATCTGAGAACCGATATTTCGGATCCCTTTGAAGACTATAGGGCCAAAGGGAATATCCTCCGATAACAAAGAGAAGGAAGCTTTCTGAGAAACTTCTTTGTGTTCTGTGAAATCGTCTCACAGAGTTACAGCTTTCCCCTCAAGAAGCCGTTCGCTAAGACAGTTATTGTGGAATAGGCAAAGTGATATTTGAAGCCCATAGAGGGCTATGGTGAAAAAGGAAATATCCTCCGATGAAATCTGGAAAGAAGCTTTCTGAGAAACAGCTTAGTGTTCTGTTAATTCATCTCACAGAGTTACATGTGTATTTCGTGGATCTCTTTGCTAGCCTTATTTCTGTGGAATCTGAGAACAGATATTTCGGATCCCTTTGAAGACTATAGGGCCAAAGGAAATATCCTCCCATAACAAAGAGAAAGAAGCATTCTGAGAAACTTCTTTGTGTTCTGTGAAATCATCTCACAGAGTTACAGCTTTCCCCTCAAGAAGCCTTTCGCTAAGACAGTTCTTGTGGAATTGGCAAAGTGATATTTGGAAGCCCTTAGAGGGCTATGGTGAAAAGGGAAATATCCTCAGATGAAATCTGGAAAGAAGCTTTCTGAGAAACTGCTTAGTGTTCTGTTAATTCATCTCACAGAGTTACATGTGTATTTCGTGGATCTCTTTGCTAGCCTTATTTCTGTGGAATCTGAGAACAGATATTTCGGAACCCTTTGAAGACTATAGGGCCAAAGAAAATATCATGCCAAAACAAAGAGAAAGAAGCTTTCTGAGAACCGACTTTGTGTTCTGTGAAATCATCTCACAGAGTTACAGCTTTCCCCTCAAGAACCCTTTCGCTAACACAGTTCTTGTGGAATTGGCAAAGTTATATTTGGAAGCCCATAGAGGGCTATGGTGAAAATGGAAATATCCTCAGATGAAATCTGGAAAGAAGCTTTCTGAGAAACTGCTTAGTGTTCTGTTAATTCACCTCACAGAGTTACATGTGTATTTCGTGGATCTCTTTGCTAGCCTTATTTCTCTGGAATCTGAGTACAGATATTTCGGATCCCGTTGAAGACTATAGGGCCAAAGGCAATATCCTCCGATAACAAAGAGAAAGAAGCTTTCTGAGAAACTTCTTTGTGTTCTGTGAAATCATCTCACAGAGTTACAGCTTTCCCCTCAAGAAGCCTTTCGCTAAGACAGTTCTTGTGGAATTGGCAAAGTGATATTTGGAAGCCCATAGAAGGCTATGGTGAAAAAGGAAATATCCTCACAGGAAATCTGGAAAGAAGCTTTCTGAGAAACTGTTTAGTGTTCTGTTAATTCACCTCACAGAGTTACATGGGTATTTCGTGCATCTCTTTGCTAGCCTTATTTCTGTGGAATCTGAGAACCGATATTTCGGATCCCTTTGAAGACTATAGGGCCAAAGGAAATATCCTCCGATAACAAAGAGAAAGAAGCTTTCTGAGAAACTTCTTTGTGTTCTGTGAAATCGTCTCACAGAGTTACAGCTTTCCCCTCAAGAAGCCTTTCGCTAAGACAGTTCTTGTGGAATAGGCAAAGTGATATTTGAAGCCCATAGAGGGCTATGGTGAAAAAGGAAATATCCTCCGATGAAATCTGGAAAGAAGCTTTCTGAGAAACTGCTTAGTGTTCTGTTAATTCATCTCACAGAGTTACATGTGTATTTCGTGGATCTCTTTGCTAGCCTTATTTCTGTGGAATCTGAGAACAGATATTTCGGATCCCTTTGAAGACTGTAGGGCCAAAGGAAATATCCTCCCATAACAAAGAGAAAGAAGCATTCTGAGAAAGTTCTTTGTGTTATGTGAAATCATCTCACAGAGTTACAGCTTTCCGCTCAAGAAGCCTTTCGCTAAGACAGTTCTTGTGGAATTGGCAAAGTGATATTTGGAAGCCCTTAGAGGGCTATGGTGAAAAAGGAAATATCCTCAGATGAAATCTGGAAAGAAGCTTTCTGAGAAACTGCTTAGTGTTCTGTTAATTCGTCTCACAGAGTTACATGTGTATTTCGTGGATCTCTTTGCTAGCCTTATTTCTGTGGAATCTGAGAACAGATATTTCGGATCCCTTTGAAGACTAGAGGGCCAAAGGAAATATCCTCCGATAACAAAGAGAAAGAAGCTTTCTGAGAAACTTCTTTGTGTTCTGTGAAATCAACTCACAGAGTTACAGCTTTCCCCTCAAGAAGCCTTTCGCTAAGACAGTTCTTGTGGAATAGGCAAAGTGATATTTGGAAGCCCATAGTGGGCTATGGTGAAAAAGGATATATCCTCCGATGAAATCTAGAAAGAAGCTTTCTGAGAAACTGCTTAGTGTTCTGTTAATTCATCTCACAGAGTTACATGTGTATTTCGTGGATCTCTTCGCTAGCCTTATTTCTGTGGAATCTGAGAACAGATATTTCGGAACCATTTGAAGACTATAGGGCCAAAGGAAATATCATGCCAAAACAAAGAGAAAGAATCTTTCTGAGAAACCTCTTTGTGTTCTGCGAAATCATCTCACAGAGTTACAGCTTTCCCCTCAAGAAGCCTTTCGCTAACACAGTTCTTGTGGAATTGGCAAAGAGATATTTGGAATCCCATAGATGGCTATGGTGAAAATGGAAATATCCTCAGATGAAATCTGGAAAGAAGCTTTCTGAGAAACTGCTTAGTGTTCTGTTAATTCACCTCACAGAGTTACATGTGTATTTCGTGGATCTCTTTGCTAGCCTTATTTCTGTGGAATCTGAGTACAGATATTTCGGATCCCTTTGAAGACTATAGGGCCAGAGGAAATATACTCCGATAACAAAGAGAAAGAAGCTTTCTGAGAAACTTCTTTGTGTTCTGTGAAATCATCTCACAGAGTTACAGCTTTCCCCTCAAGAAGCCTTTCGCTAAGACAGTTCTTGTGGAATTGGCAAAGTGATATTTGGAAGCCCATAGAAGGCTATGGTGAAAAAGGAAATATCCTCACAGGAAATATGGAAAGAAGCTTTCTGAGAAACTGTTTAGTGTTCTGTTAATTCACCTCACAAAGTTACATGGGTATTTCGTGCATCTCTTTGCTAGCCTTATTTCTGTGGAATCTGAGAACCGATATTTCGGATCCCTTTGAAGACTATAGGGCCAAAGGGAATATCCTCCGATAACAAAGAGAAGGAAGCTTTCTGAGAAACTTCTTTGTGTTCTGTGAAATCGTCTCACAGAGTTACAGCTTTCCCCTCAAGAAGCCGTTCGCTAAGACAGTTATTGTGGAATAGGCAAAGTGATATTTGAAGCCCATAGAGGGCTATGGTGAAAAAGGAAATATCCTCCGATGAAATCTGGAAAGAAGCTTTCTGAGAAACAGCTTAGTGTTCTGTTAATTCATCTCACAGAGTTACATGTGTATTTCGTGGATCTCTTTGCTAGCCTTATTTCTGTGGAATCTGAGAACAGATATTTCGGATCCCTTTGAAGACTATAGGGCCAAAGGAAATATCCTCCCATAACAAAGAGAAAGAAGCATTCTGAGAAACTTCTTTGTGTTCTGTGAAATCATCTCACAGAGTTACAGCTTTCCCCTCAAGAAGCCTTTCGCTAAGACAGTTCTTGTGGAATTGGCAAAGTGATATTTGGAAGCCCTTAGAGGGCTATGGTGAAAAGGGAAATATCCTCAGATGAAATCTGGAAAGAAGCTTTCTGAGAAACTGCTTAGTGTTCTGTTAATTCATCTCACAGAGTTACATGTGTATTTCGTGGATCTCTTTGCTAGCCTTATTTCTGTGGAATCTGAGAACAGATATTTCGGAACCCTTTGAAGACTATAGGGCCAAAGAAAATATCATGCCAAAACAAAGAGAAAGAAGCTTTCTGAGAAACGACTTTGTGTTCTGTGAAATCATCTCACAGAGTTACAGCTTTCCCCTCAAGAACCCTTTCGCTAACACAGTTCTTGTGGAATTGGCAAAGTTATATTTGGAAGCCCCTAGAGGGCTATGGTGAAAATGGAAATATCCTCAGATGAAATCTGGAAAGAAGCTTTCTGAGAAACTGCTTAGTGTTCTGTTAATTCATCTCACAGAGTTACATGTGTATTTCGTGGATCTCTTTGCTAGCCTTATTTCTGTGGAATCTGAGAACAGATATTTCGGAACCCTTTGAAGACTATAGGGCCAAAGGATATATCATGCCAAAACAAAGAGAAAGAAGCTTCCTGAGAAACCTCTTTGTGTTCTGTGAAATCATCTCACAGAGTTACAGCTTTACCCTCAAGAAGCCTTTCGCTAACACAGTTCTTGTGGAATTGGCAAAGTGATATTTGGAAGCCCATAGAGGGCTATGGTGAAAATTGAAATATCCTCAGATGAAATCTGGAAAGAAGCTTTCTGAGAAACTGCTTAGTGTTCTGTTAATTCACCTCACAGAGTTACATGTGTATTTCGTGGATCTCTTTGCTAGCCTTATTTCTCTGGAATCTGAGTACAGATATTTCGGATCCCTTTGAAGACTATAGGGCCAAAAAATATCCTCCGATAACAAAGAGAAAGAAGCTTTCTGAGAAACTTCTTTGTGTTCTGTGAAATCATCTCACAGAGTTACAGCTTTCCCCTCAAGAAGCCTTTCGCTAAGACAGTTCTTGTGGAATTGGAAAAGTGATATTTGGAAGCCCATAGAAGGCTATGGTGAAAAAGGAAATATCCTCACAGGAAATCTGGAAAGAAGCTTTCTGAGAAACTGTTTAGTGTTCTGTTAATTCACCTCACAGAGTTACATGGGTATTTCGTGCATCTCTTTGCTAGCCTTATTTCTGTGGAATCTGAGAACCGATATTTCGGATCCCTTTGAAGACTATAGGGCCAAAGGAAATATCCTCCGATAACAAAGAGAAAGAAGCTTTCTGAGAAACTTCTTTGTGTTCTGTGAAATCGTCTCACAGAGTTACAGCTTTCCCCTCAAGAAGCCTTTCGCTAAGACAGTTCTTGTGGAATAGGCAAAGTGATATTTGAAGCCCATAGAGGGCTATGGTGAAAAAGGAAATCTCCTCCGATGAAATCTGGAAAGAAGCTTTCTGAGAAACTGCTTAGTGTTCTGTTAATTCATCTCACAGAGTTACATGTGTATTTCGTGGATCTCTTTGCTAGCCTTATTTCTGTGGAATCTGAGAACAGATATTTCGGATCCCTTTGAAGACTGTAGGGCCAAAGGAAATATCCTCCCATAACAAAGAGAAAGAAGCATTCTGAGAAACTTCTTTGTGTTATGTGAAATCATCTCACAGAGTTACAGCTTTCCGCTCAAGAAGCCTTTCGCTAAGACAGTTCTTGTGGAATTGGCAAAGTGATATTTGGAAGCCCTTAGAGGGCTATGGTGAAAAAGGAAATATCCTCAGATGAAATCTGGAAAGAAGCTTTCTGAGAAACTGCTTAGTGTTCTGTTAATTCGTCTCACAGAGTTACATGTGTATTTCGTGGATCTCTTTGCTAGCCTTATTTCTGTGGAATCTGAGAACAGATATTTCGGATCCCTTTGAAGACTAGAGGGCCAAAGGAAATATCCTCCGATAACAAAGAGAAAGAAGCTTTCTGAGAAACTTCTTTGTGTTCTGTGAAATCAACTCACAGAGTTACAGCTTTCCCCTCAAGAAGCCTTTCGCTAAGACAGTTCTTGTGGAATAGGCAAAGTGATATTTGGAAGCCCATAGTGGGCTATGGTGAAAAAGGATATATCCTCCGATGAAATCTGGAAAGAAGCTTTCTGAGAAACTGCTTAGTGTTCTGTTAATTCATCTCACAGAGTTACATGTGTATTTCGTGGATCTCTTCGCTAGCCTTATTTCTGTGGAATCTGAGAACAGATATTTCGGAACCATTTGAAGACTATAGGGCCAAAGGAAATATCATGCCAAAACAAAGAGAAAGAATCTTTCTGAGAAACCTCTTTGTGTTCTGCGAAATCATCTCACAGAGTTACAGCTTTCCCCTCAAGAAGCCTTTCGCTAACACAGTTCTTGTGGAATTGGCAAAGAGATATTTGGAATCCCATAGATGGCTATGGTGAAAATGGAAATATCCTCAGATGAAATCTGGAAAGAAGCTTTCTGAGAAACTGCTTAGTGTTCTGTTAATTCACCTCACAGAGTTACATGTGTATTTCGTGGATATCTTTGCTAGCCTTATTTCTGTGGAATCTGAGAACAGATATTTCGGATCCCATTGTAGACTATAGGGCCAAAGGAAATATCCTCCCATAACAAAGAGAAAGAAGGTTTCTGAGAAACTACTTTGTGTTCTGTGAAATCATCTCACAGAGTTACAGCTTTCTCCTCAAGAACCCTTTCGCTAAGACAGTTCTTGTGGAATTGGCAAAGTGATTTGGAAGCCCTTAGAGGGCTATGGTGAAAAAGGAAATATCCTCCAATGAAATCTGGAAAGAAGCTTTCTGAGAAACTGCTTAGTGTTCTGTTAATTCACCTCACAGAGTTACATGTGTATTTCGTGGATCTCTTTGCTAGCCTTATTTCTGTGGAATCTCAGTACAGATATTTCGGATCCCTTTGAAGACTATAGGGCCAAAGGAAATATCCCCCGATAACAAAGAGAAAGAAGCTTTCTGAGAAACTTCTTTGTGTTCTGTGAAATCATCTCACAGAGTTACAGCTTTCCCCTCAAGAAGCCTTTCGCTAAGACAGTTCTTGTGGAATTGGCAAAGTGATATTTGGAAGCCCATAGAAGGCTATGGTGAAAAGGAAATATCCTCACAGGAAATCTGGAAAGAAGCTTTCTGAGAAACTGTTTAGTGTTCTGTTAATTCACCTCACAGAGTTACATGGGTATTTCGTGCATCTCTTTGCTAGCCTTATTTCTGTGGAATCTGAGAACCGATATTTCGGATCCCTTTGAAGACTATAGGGCCAAAGGAAATATCCTCCGATAACAAAGAGAAAGAAGCTTTCTGAGAAACTTCTTTGTGTTCTGTGAAATCGTCTCACAGAGTTACAGCTTTCCCCTCAAGAAGCCGTTCGCTAAGTCAGTTCTTGTGGAATAGGCAAAGTGATATTTGAAGCCCATAGAGGGCTATGGTGAAAAAGGAAATATCCTCCGATGAAATCTGGAAAGAAGCTTTCTGAGAAACAGCTTAGTGTTCTGTTAATTCATCTCAAGAGTTACATGTGTATTTCGTGGATCTCTTTGCTAGCCTTATTTCTGTGGAATCTGAGAACAGATATTTCGGATCCCTTTGAAGACTATAGGGCCAAAGGAAATATCCTCCCATAACAAAGAGAAAGAAGCATTCTGAGAAACTTCTTTGTGTTCTGTGAAATCATCTCACAGAGTTACAGCTTTCCCCTCAAGAAGCCTTTCGCTAAGACAGTTCTTGTGGAATTGGCAAAGTGATATTTGGAAGCCCTTAGAGGGCTATGGTGAAAAAGGAAATATCCTCAGATGAAATCTGGAAAGAAGCTTTCTGAGAAACTGCTTAGTGTTCTGTTAATTCATCTCACAGAGTTACATGTGTATTTCGTGGATCTCTTTGCTAGCCTTATTTCTGTGGAATCTGAGAACAGATATTTCGGAACCCTTTGAAGACTATAGGGCCAAAGAAAATATCATGCCAAAACAAAGAGAAAGAAGCTTTCTGAGAAACGTCTTTGTGTTCTGTGAAATCATCTCACAGAGTTACAGCTTTCCCCTCAAGAAGCCTTTCGCTAACACAGTTCTTGTGGAATTGGCAAAGTGATATTTGGAAGCCCCTAGAGGGCTATGGTGAAAAAGGAAATATCCTCAGATGAAATCTGGAAAGAAGCTTTCTGAGAAACTGCTTAGTGTTCTGTTAATTCATCTCACAGAGTTACATGTGTATTTCGTGGATCTCTTTGCTAACCTTATTTCTGTGGAATCTGAGAACAGATATTTCGGATCCCTTTGAAGACTATAGGGCCAAAGGAAATATCCTCCGATAACAAAGAGAAAGAAGCTTTCTGAGAAACTTCTTTGTGTTCTGTGAAATGATCTCACAGAGTTACAGCTTTCCCCTCAAGAAGCCTTTCGCTAAGACAGTTCTTGTGGAATTGGCAAAGTGATATTTGGAAGCCCATAGAGGGCTATGGTGAAAAAGGAAATATCCTCAGATGAAATCTGGAAAGAAGCTTTCTGAGAAACTGCTTAGTGTTCTGTTAATTCATCTCACAGAGTTACATGTGTATTTCGTGGATCTCTTTGCTAGCCTTATTTCTGTGGAATCTGAGAACAGATATTTCGGATCCCTTTGAAGACTATAGGGCCAAAGGAAATATCCTCCGATAACAAAGAGAAAGAAGCTTTCTGAGAAACTTCTTTGTGTTCTGTGAAATCAACTCACAGAGTTACAGCTTTCCCCTCAAGAATCCTTTCGCTAAGACAGTTCTTGTGGAATTGGCAAAGTGATATTTGGAAGCCCCTAGAGGGCTATGGTGAAAAAGGAAATATCCTCCGATGAAATCTGGAAAGAAGCTTTCTGAGAAACTGCTTAGTGTTCTGTTAATTCATCTCACAGAGTTACATGTGTATTTCGTGGATCTCTTTGCTAGCCTTATTTCTGTGGAATCTGAGAACAGATATTTCGGAACCCTTTGAAGACTACAGGGCCAAAGGAAATATCATGCCAAAACAAAGAGAAAGAAGCTTTCTGAGAAACCTCTTTGTGTTCTGTGAAATCATCTCACAGAGTTACAGCTTTCCCCTCAAGAAGCCTTTCGCTAACACAGTTCTTGTGGAATTGGCAAAGTGATATTTGGAATCCCATAGATGGCTATGGTGAAAATGGAAATATCCTCAGATGAAATCTGGAAAGAAGCTTTCTGAGAAACTGCTTAGTGTTCTGTTAATTCATCTCACAGAGTTACATGTGTATTTCGTGGATCTCTTTGCTAGCCTTATTTCTGTGGAATCTGAGAACAGATATTTCGGATCCCATTGAAGACTACAGGGCCAAAGGAAATATCCTCCCATAACAAAGAGAAAGAAGGTTTCTGAGAAACTACTTTCTGTTCTGTGAAATCATCTCACAGAGTTACAGCTTTCTCCTCAAGAAACCTTTCGCTAAGACAGTTCTTGTGGAATTGGCAAAGTGATATTTGGAAGCCCATAGAGGGCTATGGTGAAAAAGGAAATATCCTCCAATGAAATCTGGAAAGAAGCTTTCTGAGAAACTGATTAGTGTTCTGTTAATTCACCTCACAGAGTTACATGTGTATTTCGTGGATCTCTTTGCTAGCCTTATTTCTGTGGAATCTGAGTACAGATATTTCGGATCCCTTTGAAGACAATAGGGCCAAAGGAAATATCCTCCGATAACAAAGAGAAAGAAGCTTTCTGAGAAACTTCTTTGTGTTCTGTGAAATCATCTCACAGAGTTACAGGTTTCCCCTCAAGAAGCCTTTCGCTAAGACAGTTCTTGTGGAATTGGCAAAGTGATATTTGGAAGCCCATAGAAGGCTATGGTGAAAAAGGAAATATCCTCACAGGAAATCTGGAAAGAAGCTTTCTGAGAAACTGTTTAGTGTTCTGTTAATTCACCTCACAGAGTTACATGGGTATTTCGTGCATCTCTTTGCTAGCCTTATTTCTGTGGAATCTGAGAACCGATATTTCGGATCCCTTTGAAGACTATAGGGCCAAAGGAAATATCCTCCGATAACAAAGAGAAAGAAGCTTTCTGAGAAACTTCTTTGTGTTCTGTGAAATCGTCTCACAGAGTTACAGCTTTCCCCTCAAGAAGCCTTTCGCTAAGACAGTTCTTGTGGAATTGGCAAAGTGATATTTGGAAGCCCTTAGAGGGCTATGGTGAAAAAGGAAATATCCTCAGATGAAATCTGGAAAGAAGCTTTCTGAGAAACTGCTTAGTGTTCTGTTAATTCATCTCACAGAGTTACATGTGTATTTCGTGGATCTCTTTGCTAGCCTTATTTCTGTGGAATCTCAGAACAGATATTTCGGAACCCTTTGAAGACTATAGGGCCAAAGGAAATATCATGCCAAAACAAAGAGAAAGAATCTTTCTGAGAAACCTCTTTGTGTTCTGCGAAATCATCTCACAGAGCTACAGCTTTCCCCTCAAGAAGCCTTTCGCTAACACAGTTCTTGTGGAATTGGCAATGTGATATTTGGAAGCCCATAGATGGCTATGGTGAAAATGGAAATATCCTCAGATGAAATCTGGAAAGAAGCTTTCTGAGAAACTGCTTAGTGTTCTGTTAATTCATCTCACAGAGTTACATGTGTATTTCGTTGATATCTTTGCTAGCCTTATTTCTGTGGAATCTGAGAACAGATATTTCGGATCCCATTGAAGACTATAGGGCCAAAGGAAATATCATCCCATAACAAAGAGAAAGAAGGTTTCTGAGAAACTACTTTGTGTTCTGTGAAATCATCTCACAGAGTTACAGCTTTCTCCTCAAGAACCCTTTCGCTAAGACAGTTCTTGTGGAATTGGCAAAGTGATATTTGGAAGCCCATAGAGGGCTATGGTGAAAAAGGAAATATCCTCCAATGAAATCTGGAAAGAAGCTTTCTGAGAAACTGCTTAGTGTTCTGTTAATTCACCTCACAGAGTTACATGTGTATTTCGTGGATCTCTTTGCTAGCCTTATTTCTGTGGAATCTGAGTACAGATATTTCGGATCCCTTTGAAGACAATAGGGCCAAAGGAAATATCCTCCGATAACAAAGAGAAAGAAGCTTTCTGAGAAACTTCTTTGTGTTCTGTGAAATCATCTCACAGAGTTACAGGTTTCCCCTCAAGAAGCCTTTCGCTAAGACAGTTCTTGTGGAATTGGCAAAGTGATATTTGGAAGCCCATAGAAGGCTATGGTGAAAAAGGAAATATCCTCACAGGAAATCTGGAAAGAAGCTTTCTGAGAAACTGTTTAGTGTTCTGTTAATTCACCTCACAGAGTTACATTTGTATTTCGTGCATCTCTTTGCTAGCCTTATTTCTGTGGAATCTGAGAACAGATATTTCGGATCCCTTTGAAGACTATAGGGCCAAAGGAAATATCCTCCGATAACAAAGAGAAAGAAGCTTTCTGAGAAACCTCATTGTGTTCTGTGAAATCATCTCACAGAGTTACAGCTTTCCCCTCAGGAAGCATTTCGCTAACACAGTTCTTGTGGAATTGGCAAAGTGATATTTGGAAGCCCATAGAGGGCTAAGGTGAAAATGGAAATATCCTCACAGGAAATATGGAAAGAAGCTTTCTGAGAAACTGCTTAGTGTTCTGTTAATTCATCTCACAGAGTTACATGTGTATTTCGTGGATCTCTTTGCTAGCCTTATTTCTGTGGAATCTGAGAACAGATATTTCGGATCCCATTAGGGACTATAGAGCGAAAGGAAATATCCTCCCATAAAAAAGAGAAAGAAGGTTTCTGAGAAACTTCTTTGTGTTCTGTGAAATCATCTCACAGAGTTACAGCTTTCCCCTCAAGAAGCCTTTCGCTAAGACAGTTCTTGTGGAATAGGCAAAGTGATATTTGGAAGCCCATAGAGGGCTATGGTGAAAAGGAAATATCCTCACAGGAAATCTGGAAAGAAGCTTTCTGAGAAACTGCTTAGTGTTCTGTTAATTCATCTCACAGAGTTACATGTGTATTTCGTGGATCTCTTTGCTAGCCTTATTTCTGTGGAATCTGAAAACAGATATTTCGGATCCCTTTGAAGACTATAGGGCCAAAGGAAATATCCTCCCATAACAAAGAGAAAAAAGCTTTCTGAGAAACTCCTTTGTGTTCTGTGAAATCATCTCAAGGAGTTACAGCTTCCCCTCCAGAAGCCTTTCGCTAAGACAGTTCTTGTGGAATTGGCAAAGTGATATTTGGAAGCCCATAGAGGGCTATGGTGAAAAAGGAAATATCCTCACAGGAAATCTGGAAAGAAGCTTTCTGAGAAACTGCTTAGTGTTCTGTTAATTCATCTCACAGAGTTACATGTGTATTTCGTGGATCTCTTTGCTAGTCTTATTTCTGTGGAATCTGAGAACAGATATTTCGGAACCCTTTGAAGACTATAGGGCCAAAGGATATATCATGCCAAAACAAAGAGAAAGAAGCTTTCTGAGAAACCTTTTTGTGTTCTGTGAAATCATCTCACAGAGTTACAGCTTTCCCCTCAGGAAGCATTTCGCTAACACAGTTCTTGTGGAATTGGCAAAGTGATATTTGGAAGCCCATAGAGGGCTATGGTGAAAATGGAAATATCCTCAGATGAAATCTGGAAAGAAGCTTTCTGAGAAACTGCTTAGTGTTCTGTTAATTCATCTCACAGAGTTACATGTGTATTTCGTGGATATCTTTGCTAGCCTTATTTCTGTGGAATCTGAGAACAGATATTTCGGATCCTATTGAAGACTATAGGGCCAAAGGAAACATCCTCCCATAACAAAGAGAAAGAAGGTTTCTGAGAAACTACTTTGTGTTCTGTGAAATCATCTAACAGAGTTACAGCTTTCTCCTCAAGAACCCTTTCGCTAAGACAGTTATTGTGGTATTGGCAAAGTGATATTTAGAAGCCCGTAGAAGGCTATGGTGAAAAAGGAAATATCCTCAGATGAAATCTGGAAAGAAGCTTTCTGAGAAACTGCTTAGTATTCAGTTAATTCATCTCACAGAGTTACATGGGTATTTCGTGGATCTCTTTGCTAGCCTTATTTCTGTGGATTCTGAGAACAGATATTTCGGATCCCTTTGATGACTATAGGGCCAAATGAAATATCCTCCGATAACAAAGAGAAAGAAGCTTTCTGAGAAACTTCTTTGTGTTCTGTGAAATCATCTCACAGAGTTACAGCTTTCCCCTCAAGACGCCTTTCGCTAAGACAGTTCTTGTGGAATTGGCAAAGTGATATTTGGAAGCCCATAGAGGGCTATGGTGAAAAAGGAAATATCCTCACAGGAAATCTGGAAAGAAGCTTTGTGAGAAACTGCTTAGTGTTCTGTTAATTCATCTCACAGAGTTACATGTGTATTTCGTGGATCTCTTTGCTAGCCAAATTTCTGTGGAATCTGAGAACAGATATTTCGGATCCCTTTGAAGACTATAGGGCCAAGGGAAATATCCTCCGATAACAAGGAGAAAGAAGCTTTCTGAGAAACTTCTTTGTGTTCTGTGAAATGATCTCACAGAGTTACAGCTTTCCCCTCAAGAACCCTTTCGCTAAGACAGTTCTTGTGGAATTGGCAAAGTGATATTTGGAAGCCCATAGAGGGCTATGGTGAAAAAGGAAATATCCTCAGATGAAATCTGGAAAGAAGCTTTCTGAGAAACTGCTTAGTGTTCTGTTAATTCATCCCACAGAGTTACATGTGTCTTTCGTGGATCTCTTTGCTAGCCTTATTTCTGTGGAATCTGAGAACAGATATTTCGGAACCCTTTGAAGACTATAGGGCCAAAGGAAATATGATGCCAAAACAAAGAGAAAGAAGCTTTCTGAGAAACCTCTTTGTGTTCTGTGAAATCATCTCACAGAGTTACAGCTTTCCCCTCAGGAAGCATTTCGCTAACACAGTTCTTGTGGAATTGGCAAAGTGATATTTGGAAGCCCATAGAGGGCTAAGGTGAAAATGGAAATATCCTCACAGGAAATCTGGAAAGAAGCTTTCTGAGAAACTGCTTAGTGTTCTGTTAATTCATCTCACAGAGTTACATGTGTATTTCGTGGATCTCTTTGCTAGCCTTATTTCTGTGGAATCTGAGAACAGATATTTCGGATCCCATTGGGGACTATAGAGCGAAAGGAAATATCCTCCCATAAAAAAGAGAAAGAAGGTTTCTGAGAAACTTCTTTGTGTTCTGTGAAATCATCTCACAGAGTTACAGCTTTCCCCTCAAGAAGCCTTTCGCTAAGACAGTTCTTGTGGAATAGGCAAAGTGATATTTGGAAGCCCATAGAGGGCTATGGTGAAAAGGAAATATCCTCACAGGAAATCTGGAAAGAAGCTTTCTGAGAAACTGCTTAGTGTTCTGTTAATTCATCTCAAAGAGTTACATGTGTATTTCGTGGATCTCTTTGCTAGCCTTATTTCTGTGGAATCTGAAAACAGATATTTCGGATCCCTTTGAAGACTATAGGGCCAAAGGAAATATCCTCCCATAACAAAGAGAAAAAAGCTTTCTGAGAAACTCCTTTGTGTTCTGTGAAATCATCTCAAGGAGTTACAGCTTCCCCTCCAGAAGCCTTTCGCTAAGACAGTTCTTGTGGAATTGGCAAAGTGATATTTGGAAGACCATAGAGGGCTATGGTGAAAAAGGAAATATCCTCACAGGAAATCTGGAAAGAAGCTTTCTGAGAAACTGCTTAGTGTTCTGTTAATTCATCTCACAGAGTTACATGTGTATTTCGTGGATCTCTTTGCTAGCCTTATTTCTGTGGAATCTGAGAACAGATATTTCGGATCCCTTTGAAGACTATAGGGCCAAAGGAAATATCCTCCTATAACAAAGAGAAAGAAGCTTTCTGAGAAACTTCTTTGTGTTCTGTGAAATCATCTCACAGAGTTAAAGCTTTCCCCTCAAGAAGCCTTTCGCTAAGACAGTTCTTGTGGAATAGGCAAAATGATATTTGGAAGCCCGTAGTGGGCTTTGGTGAAAAAGGAAATATCCTCCGATGAAATCTGGAAAGAAGCTTTCTGAGAAACTGCTTAGTGTTCTGTTAATTCATCTCACAGAGTTACATGTGTATTTCGTGGATCTCTTTGCTAGCCTTATTTCTGTGGAATCTGAGAACAGATATTTCGGAACCCTTTGAAGACTATAGGGCCAAAGGATATATCATGCCAAAACAAAGAGAAAGAAGCTTTCTGAGAAACCTTTTTGTGTTCTGTGAAATCATCTCACAGAGTTACAGCTTTCCCCTCAGGAAGCATTTCGCTAACACAGTTCTTGTGGAATTGGCAAAGTGATATTTGGAAGCCCATAGAGGGCTATGGTGAAAATGGAAATATCCTCAGATGAAATCTGGAAAGAAGCTTTCTGAGAAACTGCTTAGTGTTCTGTTAATTCATCTCACAGAGTTACATGTGTATTTCGTGGATCTCTTTTCTAGCCTTATTTCTGTGGAATCTGAGAACAGATATTTCGGATCCCTTTGAAGACTATAGGGCCAAAGGAAATATCCTCCCATAACAAAGAGAAAGAAGCTTTCTGACAAACTTCTTTGTGTTATGTGAAATCATCTCAAGGAGTTACAGCTTCCCCTCCAGAAGCCTTTCGCTAAGACAGTTCTTGTGGAATTGGCAAAGTGATATTTGGAAGCCCATAGAGGGCTATGGTGAAAAAGGAAATATCCTCACAGGAATTCTGGAAAGAAGCTTTCTGAGAAACTGCTTAGTGTTCTGTTAATTCATCTCACAGAGTTACATGTGTATTTCGTGGATCTCTTTGCTAGCCTTATTTCTGTGGATTCTGAGAACAGATATTTCGGATCCCTTTGATGACTATAGGGCCAAATGAAATATCCTCCGATAACAAAGAGAAAGAAGCTTTCTGAGAAACTTCTTTGTGTTCTGTGAAATCATCTCACAGAGTTACAGCTCTCCCCTCAAGACGCCTTTCGCTAAGACAGTTCTTGTGGAATTGGCAAAGTGATATTTGGAAGCCCATAGAGGGCTATGGTGAAAAAGGAAATATCCTCACAGGAAATCTGGAAAGAAGCTTTGTGAGAAACTGCTTAGTGTTCTGTTAATTCATCTCACAGAGTTACATGTGTATTTCTTGGATCTCTTTGCTAGCCTTATTTCTGTGGAATCTGAGAACAGATATTTCGGAACCCTTTGAAGACTATAGGGCCAAAGGAAATATGATGCCAAAACAAAGAGAAAGAAGCTTTCTGAGAAACCTCTTTGTGTTCTGTGAAATCATCTCACAGAGTTACAGCTTTCCCCTCAGGAAGCATTTCGCTAACACAGTTCTTGTGGAATTGGCAAAGTGATATTTGGAAGCCCATAGAGGGCTAAGGTGAAAATGGAAATATCCTCACAGGAAATCTGGAAAGAAGCTTTCTGAGAAACTGCTTAGTGTTCTGTTAATTCATCTCACAGAGTTACATGTGTATTTCGTGGATCTCTTTGCTAGCCTTATTTCTGTGGAATCTGAGAACAGATATTTCGGATCCCATTAGGGACTATAGAGCGAAAGGAAATATCCTCCCATAAAAAAGAGAAAGAAGGTTTCTGAGAAACTTCTTTGTGTTCTGTGAAATCATCTCACAGAGTTACAGCTTTCCCCTCAAGAAGCCTTTCGCTAAGACAGTTCTTGTGGAATAGGCAAAATGATATTTGGAAGCCCATAGAGGGCTATGGTGAAAAGGAAATATCCTCACAGGAAATCTGGAAAGAAGCTTTCTGAGAAACTGCTTAGTGTTCTGTTAATTCATCTCACAGAGTTACATGTGTATTTCGTGGATCTCTTTGCTAGCCTTATTTCTGTGGAATCTGAAAACAGATATTTCGGATCCCTTTGAAGACTATAGGGCCAAAGGAAATATCCTCCCATAACAAAGAGAAAAAAGCTTTCTGAGAAACTCCTTTGTGTTCTGTGAAATCATCTCAAGGAGTTACAGCTTCCCCTCCAGAAGCCTTTCGCTAAGACAGTTCTTGTGGAATTGGCAAAGTGATATTTGGAAGACCATAGAGGGCTATGGTGAAAAAGGAAATATCCTCACAGGAAATCTGGAAAGAAGCTTTCTGAGAAACTGCTTAGTGTTCTGTTAATTCATCTCACAGAGTTACATGTGTATTTCGTGGATCTCTTTGCTAGCCTTATTTCTGTGGAATCTGAGAACAGATATTTCGGATCCCTTTGAAGACTATAGGGCCAAAGGATATATCATGCCAAAACAAAGAGAAAGAAGCTTTCTGAGAAACCTTTTTGTGTTCTGTGAAATCATCTCACAGAGTTACAGCTTTCCCCTCAGGAAGCATTTCGCTAACACAGTTCTTGTGGAATTGGCAAAGTGATATTTGGAAGCCCCTAGAGGGCTATGGTGAAAATGGAAATATCCTCAGATGAAATCTGGAAAGAAGCTTTCTGAGAAACTGCTTAGTGTTCTGTTAATTCATCTCACAGAGTTACATGTGTATTTCGTGGATCTCTTTTCTAGCCTTATTTCTGTGGAATCTGAGAACAGATATTTCGGATCCCTTTGAAGACTATAGGGCCAAAGGAAATATCCTCCCATAACAAAGAGAAAGAAGCTTTCTGACAAACTTCTTTGTGTTATGTGAAATCATCTCAAGGAGTTACAGCTTCCCCTCCAGAAGCCTTTCGCTAAGACAGTTCTTGTGGAATTGGCAAAGTGATATTTGGAAGCCCATAGAGGGCTATGGTGAAAAAGGAAATATCCTCACAGGAATTCTGGAAAGAAGCTTTCTGAGAAACTGCTTAGTGTTCTGTTAATTCATCTCACAGAGTTACATGTGTATTTCGTGGATCTCTTTGCTAGCCTTATTTCTGTGGAATCTGAGTACAGATATTTCGGATCCCTTTGAAGACAATAGGGCCAAAGGAAATATCCTCCGATAACAAAGAGAAAGAAGCTTTCTGAGAAACTTCTTTGTGTTCTGTGAAATCATCTCACAGAGTTACAGGTTTCCCCTCAAGAAGCCTTTCGCTAAGACAGTTCTTGTGGAATTGGCAAAGTGATATTTGGAAGCCCATAGACGGCTATGGTGAAAAAGGAAATATCCTCACAGGAAATCTGGAAAGAAGCTTTCTGAGAAACTGTTTAGTGTTCTGTTAATTCACCTCACAGAGTTACATGGGTATTTCGTGCATCTCTTTGCTAGCCTTATTTCTGTGGAATCTGAGAACCGATATTTCGGATCCCTTTGAAGACTATAGGGCCAAAGGAAATATCTTCCGATAACAAAGAGAAAGAAGCTTTCTGAGAAACTTCTTTGTGTTCTGTGAAATCGTCTCACAGAGTTACAGCTTTCCCCTCAAGAAGCCTTTCGCTAAGAGAGTTCTTGTGGAATAGGCAAAGTGATATTTGAAGCCCATAGAGGGCTATGGTGAAAAAGGAAATATCCTCCGATGAAATCTGGAAAGAAGCTTTCTGAGAAACTGCTTAGTGTTCTGTTAATTCATCTCACAGAGTTACATGTGTATTTCGTGGATCTCTTTGCTAGCCTTATTTCTGTGGAATCTGAGAACAGATATTTCGGATCCCTTTGAAGACTATAGGGCCAAAGGAAATATCCTCCCATAACAAAGAGAAAGAAGCATTCTGAGAAACTTCTTTGTGTTCTGTGAAATCATCTCACAGAGTTACAGCTTTCCCCTCAAGAAGCCTTTCGCTAAGACAGTTCTTGTGGAATTGGCAAAGTGATATTTGAAAGCCCTTAGAGGGCTATGGTGAAAAAGGAAATATCCTCAGATGAAATCTGGAAAGAAGCTTTCTGCGAAACTGCTTAGTGTTCTGTTAATTCATCTCACAGAGTTACATGTGTATTTCGTGGATCTCTTTGCTAGCCTTATTTCTGTGGAATCTGAGAACAGATATTTCGGAACCCTTTGAAGACTATAGGGCCAAAGGAAATATCATGCCAAAACAAAGAGAAAGAAGCTTTCTGAGAAACGTCTTTGTGTTCTGTGAAATCATCTCACAGAGTTACAGCTTTCCCCTCAAGAACCCTTTCGCTAACACAGTTCTTGTGGAATTGGCAAAGTGATATTTGGAAGCCCATAGAGGGCTATGGTGAAAATGGAAATATCCTCAGATGAAATCTGGAAAGAAGCTTTCTGAGAAACTGCTTAGTGTTCTGTTAATTCATCTCACAGAGTTACATGTGTATTTCGTGGATCTCTTTGCTAGCCTTATTTCTGTGGAATCTGAGAACAGATATTTCGAAACCCTTTGAAGACTATAGGGCCAAAGGAAATATCATGCCAAAACAAAGAGAAAGAATCTTTCTGAGAAACCTCTTTGTGTTCTGCGAAATCATCTCACAAAGTTACAGCTTTCCCCTCAAGAATCCTTTCGCTAACACAGTTCTTGTGGAATTGGCAAAGTGATATTTGGAAGCCCATAGATGGCTATGGTGAAAATTGAAATATCCTCAGATGAAATCTGGAAAGAAGCTTTCTGAGAAACTGCTTAGTGTTCTGTTAATTCATCTCACAGAGTTACATGTGTATTTCGTGGATCTCTTTGCTAGCCTTATTTCTGTGGAATCTGAGAACAGATATTTCGGATCCCTTTGAAGACTAGAGGGCCAAAGGAAATATCCTCCGATAACAAAGAGAAAGCTTTCTGAGAAACTTCTTTGTGTTCTGTGAAATGATCTCACAGAGTTACAGCTTTCCCCTCAAGAAGCCTTTCGCTAAGACAGTTCTTGTGGAATTGGCAAAGTGATATTTGGAAGCCCATAGAGGGCTATGGTGAAAAAGGAAATATCCTCAGATGAAATCTGGAAAGAAGCTTTCTGAGAAACTGCTTAGTGTTCTGTTAATTCATCTCACAGAGTTACATGTGTATTTCGTGGATCTCTTTGCTAGCCTTATTTCTGTGGAATCTGAGAACAGATATTTCGGATCCCTTTGAAGACTCCAGGGCCAAAGGAAATATCCTCCCATAACAAAGAGAAAGAAGCTTTCTGAGAAACTTCTTTGTGTTCTGTGAAATCAACTCACAGAGTTACAGCTTTCCCCTCAAGAAGCCATTCTCTAAGACAGTTCTTGTGGGATTGGCAAAGTGATATTTGGAAGCACCTAGAGGGCTATGGTGAAAAAGGAAATATCCTCCGATGAAATCTGGAAAGAATCTTTCTGAGAAACTGCTTAGTGTTCTGTTAATTCATCTCACAGAGTTACATGTGTATTTCGTGGATCTCTTTGCTAGCCTTATTTCTGTGGAATCTGAGAACAGATATTTCGGAACCCTTTGAAGACTACAGGTCCAAAGGAAATATCATGCCAAAACAAAGAGAAAGAAGCTTTCTGAGAAACCTCTTTGTGTTCTGTGAAATCATCTCACAGAGTTACAGCTTTCCCCTCAAGAAGCCTTTCGCTAACACAGTTCTTGTGGAATTGGCAAAGTGATATTTGGAATCCCATAGATGGCTATGGTGAAAAAGGAAATATCCTCAGATGAAATCTGGAAAGAAGCTTTCTGAGAAACTGCTTAGTGTTCTGTTAATTCATCTCACAGAGTTACATGTGTATTTCGTGGATCTCTTTGCTAGCCTTATTTCTGTGGAATCTGAGAACAGATATTTCGGATCCCATTGAAGACTATAGGGCGAAAGGAAATATCCTCCCATAACAAAGAGAAAGAAGGTTTCTGAGAAACTTCTTTGTGTTCTGTGAAATCATCTCACAGAGTTACAGCTTTCTCCTCAAGAAGCCTTTCGCTAAGACAGTTCTTGTGGAATTGGCAAAGTGATATTTGGAAGCCCATAGATGGCTATGGTGAAAATGGAAATATCCTCAGATGAAATCTGGAAAGAAGCTTTCTGAGAAACTGCTTAGTGTTCTGTTAATTCATCTCACAGAGTTACATGTGTATTTCGTGGATCTCTTTGCTAGCCTTATTTCTGTGGAATCTGAGAACAGATATTTCGGATCCCTTTGAAGACTAGAGGGCCAAAGGAAATATCCTCCGATAACAAAGAGAAAGAAGCTTTCTGAGAAACTTCTTTGTGTTCTGTGAAATCATCTCACAGAGTTACAGCTTTCCCCTCAAGAAGCCTTTCGCTAAGACAGTTCTTGTGGAATTGGCAAAGTGATATTTGGAAGCCCATAGAGGGCTATGGTGAAAAAGGAAATATCCTCAGATGAAATCTGGAAAGAAGCTTTCTGAGAAACTGCTTAGTGTTCTGTTAATTCATCTCACAGAGTTACATGTGTATTTCGTGGATCTCTTTGCTAGCCTTATTTCTGTGGAATCTGAGAACAGATATTTCGGATCCCTTTGAAGACTCCAGGGCCAAAGGAAATATCCTCCCATAACAAAGAGAAAGAAGCTTTCTGAGAAACTTCTTTGTGTTCTGTGAAATCAACTGACAGAGTTACAGCTTTCCCCTCAAGAAGCCTTTCGCTAAGACAGTTCTTGTGGAATTGGCAAAGTGATATTTGGAAGCCCCTAGAGGGCTATGGTGAAAAAGGAAATATCCTCCGATGAAATCTGGAAAGAAGCTTTCTGAGAAACTGCTTAGTGTTCTGTTAATTCATCTCACAGAGTTACATGTGTATTTCGTGGATCTCTTTGCTAGCCTTATTTCTGTGGAATCTGAGAACAGATATTTCGGATCCCTTTGAAGACAATAGGGCCAAAGGAAATATCCTCCGATAACAAAGAGAAAGAAGCTTTCTGAGAAACTTCTTTGTGTTCTGTGAAATCATCTCACAGAGTTACAGGTTTCCCCTCAAGAAGCCTTTCGCTAAGACAGTTCTTGTGGAATTGGCAAAGTGATATTTGGAAGCCCATAGAAGGCTATGGTGAAAAAGGAAATATCCTCACAGGAAATCTGGAAAGAAGCTTTCTGAGAAATTGTTTAGTGTTCTGTTAATTCACCTCACAGAGTTACATTTGTATTTCGTGCATCTCTTTGCTAGCCTTATTTCTGTGGAATCTGAGAACAGATGTTTCGGATCCCTTTGAAGACTATAGGGCCAAAGGAAATATCCTCCGATAACAAAGAGAAAGAAGCTTTCTGAGAAACCTCATTGTGTTCTGTGAAATCATCTCACAGAGTTACAGCTTTCCCCTCAGGAAGCATTTCGCTAACACAGTTCTTGTGGAATTGGCAAAGTGATATTTGGAAGCCCATAGAGGGCTAAGGTGAAAATGGAAATATACTCACAGGAAATCTGGAAAGAAGCTTTCTGAGAAACTGCTTAGTGTTCTGTTAATTCATCTCACAGAGTTACATGTGTATTTCGTGGATCTCTTTGCTAGCCTTATTTCTGTGGAATCTGAGAACAGATATTTCGGATCCCATTAGGGACTATAGAGCGAAAGGAAATATCCTCCCATAAAAAAGAGAAAGAAGGTTTCTGAGAAACTTCTTTGTGTTCTGTGAAATCATCTCACAGAGTTACAGCTTTCCCCTCAAGAAGCCTTTCGCTAAGACAGTTCTTGTGGAATAGGCAAAGTGATATTTGGAAGCCCATAGAGGGCTATGGTGAAAAGGAAATATCCTCACAGGAAATCTGGAAAGAAGCTTTCTGAGAAACTGCTTAGTGTTCTGTTAATTCATCTCACAGAGTTACATGTGTATTTCGTGGATCTCTTTGCTAGCCTTATTTCTGAGGAATCTGAAAACAGATATTTCGGATCCCTTTGAAGACTATAGGGCCAAAGGAAATATCCTCCCATAACAAAGAGAAAAAAGCTTTCTGAGAAACTCCTTTGTGTTCTGTGAAATCATCTCAAGGAGTTACAGCTTCCCCTCCAGAAGCCTTTCGCTAAGACAGTTCTTGTGGAATTGGCAAAGTGATATTTGGAAGCCCATAGAGGGCTAGGGTGAAAAAGGAAATATCCTCACAGGAAATCTGGAAAGAAGCTTTCTGAGAAACTGCTTAGTGTTCTGTTAATTCATCTCACAGAGTTACATGTGTATTTCGTGGATCTCTTTGCTAGCCTTATTTCTGTGGAATCTGAGAACAGATATTTCGGAACCCTTTGAAGACTATAGGGCCAAAGGATATATCATGCCAAAACAAAGAGAAAGAAGCTTTCTGAGAAACCTTTTTGTGTTCTGTGAAATCATCTCACAGAGTTACAGCTTTCCCCTCAGGAAGCATTTCGCTAACACAGTTCTTGTGGAATTGGCAAAGTGATATTTGGAAGCCCATAGAGGGCTATGGTGAAAATGGAAATATCCTCAGATGAAATCTGGAAAGAAGCTTTCTGAGAAACTGCTTAGTGTTCTGTTAATTCATCTCACAGAGTTACATGTGTATTTCGTGGATCTCTTTGCTAGCCTTATTTCTGTGGAATCTGAGAACAGATATTTCGGATCCCATTGAAGACTATAGGGCCAAAGGAAACATCCTCCCATAACAAAGAGAAAGAAGGTTTCTGAGAAACTACTTTGTGTTCTGTGAAATCATCTAACAGAGTTACAGCTTTCTCCTCAAGAACCCTTTCGCTAAGACAGTTATTGTGGTATTGGCAAAGTGATATTTGGAAGCCCGTAGAAGGCTATGGTGAAAAAGGAAATATCCTCAGATGAAATCTGGAAAGAAGCTTTCTGAGAAACTGCTTAGTATTCAGTTAATTCATCTCACAGAGTTACATGGGTATTTCGTGGATCTCTTTGCTAGCCTTATTTCTGTGGATTCTGAGAACAGATATTTCGGATCCCTTTGATGACTATAGGGCCAAATGAAATATCCTCCGATAACAAAGAGAAAGAAGCTTTCTGAGAAACTTCTTTGTGTTCTGTGAAATCATCTCACAGAGTTACAGCTTTCCCCTCAAGACGCCTTTCGCTAAGACAGTTCTTGTGGAATTGGCAAAGTGATATTTGGAAGCCCATAGAGGGCTATGGTGAAAAAGGAAATATCCTCACAGGAAATCTTGAAAGAAGCTTTGTGAGAAACTGCTTAGTGTTCTGTTAATTCATCTCACAGAGTTACATGTGTATTTCGTGGATCTCTTTGCTAGCCAAATTTCTGTGGAATCTGAGAACAGATATTTCGGATCCCTTTGAAGACTATAGGGCCAAGGGAAATATCCTCCGATAACAAGGAGAAAGAAGCTTTCTGAGAAACTTCTTTGTGTTCTGTGAAATGATCTCACAGAGTTACAGCTTTCCCCTCAAGAACCCTTTCGCTAAGACAGTTCTTGTGGAATTGGCAAAGTGATATTTGGAAGCCCATAGAGGGCTATGGTGAAAAAGGAAATATCCTCAGATGAAATCTGGAAAGAAGCTTTCTGAGAAACTGCTTAGTGTTCTGTTAATTCATCCCACAGAGTTACATGTGTCTTTCGTGGATCTCTTTGCTAGCCTTATTTCTGTGGAATCTGAGAACAGATATTTCGGAACCCTTTGAAGACTATAGGGCCAAAGGAAATATGATGCCAAAACAAAGAGAAAGAAGCTTTCTGAGAAACCTCTTTGTGTTCTGTGAAATCATCTCACAGAGTTACAGCTTTCCCCTCAGGAAGCATTTCGCTAACACAGTTCTTGTGGAATTGGCAAAGTGATATTTGGAAGCCCATAGAGGGCTAAGGTGAAAATGGAAATATCCTCACAGGAAATCTGGAAAGAAGCTTTCTGAGAAACTGCTTAGTGTTCTGTTAATTCATCTCACAGAGTTACATGTGTATTTCGTGGATCTCTTTGCTAGCCTTATTTCTGTGGAATCTGAGAACAGATATTTCGGATCCCATTAGGGACTATAGAGCGAAAGGAAATATCCTCCCATAAAAAAGAGAAAGAAGGTTTCTGAGAAACTTCTTTGTGTTCTGTGAAATCATCTCACAGAGTTACAGCTTTCCCCTCAAGAAGCCTTTCGCTAAGACAGTTCTTGTGGAATAGGCAAAGTGATATTTGGAAGCCCATAGAGGGCTATGGTGAAAAGGAAATATCCTCACAGGAAATCTGGAAAGAAGCTTTCTGAGAAACTGCTTAGTGTTCTGTTAATTCATCTCACAGAGTTACATGTGTATTTCGTGGATCTCTTTGCTAGCCTTATTTCTGTGGAATCTGAAAACAGATATTTCGGATCCCTTTGAAGACTATAGGGCCAAAGGAAATATCCTCCCATAACAAAGAGAAAAAAGCTTTCTGAGAAACTCCTTTGTGTTCTGTGAAATCATCTCAAGGAGTTACAGCTTCCCCTCCAGAAGCATTTCGCTAAGACAGTTCTTGTGGAATTGGCAAAGTGATATTTGGAAGACCATAGAGGGCTATGGTGAAAAAGGAAATATCCTCACAGGAAATCTGGAAAGAAGCTTTCTGAGAAACTGCTTAGTGTTCTGTTAATTCATCTCACAGAGTTACATGTGTATTTCTTGGATCTCTTTGCTAGCCTTATTTCTGTGGAATCTGAGAACAGATATTTCGGATCCCTTTGAAGACTATAGGGCCAAAGGAAATATCCTCCTATAACAAAGAGAAAGAAGCTTTCTGAGAAACTTCTTTGTGTTCTGTGAAATCATCTCACAGAGTTACAGCTTTCCCCTCAAGAAGCCTTTCGCTAAGACAGTTCTTGTGGAATAGGCAAAATGATATTTGGAAGCCCGTAGTGGGCTTTGGTGAAAAAGGAAATATCCTCCGATGAAATCTGGAAAGAAGCTTTCTGAGAAACTGCTTAGTGTTCTGTTAATTCATCTCACAGAGTTACATGTGTATTTCGTGGATCTCTTTGCTAGCCTTATTTCTGTGGAATCTGAGAACAGATATTTCGGAACCCTTTGAAGACTATAGGGCCAAAGGATATATCATGCCAAAACAAAGAGAAAGAAGCTTTCTGAGAAACTTCTTTGTGTTCTGTGAAATCATCTCACAGAGTTACAGCTTTCCCCTCAGGAAGCATTTCGCTAACACAGTTCTTGTGGAATTGGCAAAGTGATATTTGGAAGCCCATAGAGGGCTATGGTGAAAATGGAAATATCCTCAGATGAAATCTGGAAAGAAGCTTTCTGAGAAACTGCTTAGTGTTCTGTTAATTCATCTCACAGAGTTACATGTGTATTTCGTGGATCTCTTTTCTAGCCTTATTTCTTTGGAATCTGAGAACAGATATTTCGGATCCCTTTGAAGACTATAGGGCCAAAGGAAATATCCTCCCATAACAAAGAGAAAGAAGCTTTCTGACAAACTTCTTTGTGTTATGTGAAATCATCTCAAGGAGTTACAGCTTCCCCTCCAGAAGCCTTTCGCTAAGACAGTTCTTGTGGAATTGGCAAAGTGATATTTGGAAGCCCATAGAGGGCTATGGTGAAAAAGGAAATATCCTCACAGGAATTCTGGAAAGAAGCTTTCTGAGAAACTGCTTAGTGTTCTGTTAATTCATCTCACAGAGTTACATGTGTGTTTCGTGGATCTCTTTGCTAGCCTTATTTCTGTGGAATCTGAGAACAGATATTTCGGATCCCTTTGAAGACTATAGGGCCAAAGGAAATATCCTCCGATAACAAAGAGAAAGAAGCTTTCTGAGAAACTTCTTTGTGTTCTGTGAAATCATCTCACAGAGTTACAGCTTTCCCCTCAAGAAGCCTAACGCTAAGACAGTTCTTGTGGAATAGGCAAAGTGATATTTGGAAGCCCATAGAGGGCTATGGTGAAAAAGGAAATATCCTCCGATGAAATCTGGAAAGAAGTTTTCTGAGAAACTGCTTAGTGTTCTGTTAATTCATCTCACAGAGTTACATGTGAATTTCGTGGATCTCTTTGCTAGCCTTATTTCTGTGGAATCTGAGAACATATATTTCGGATCCCTTTGAAGACTATAGGGCCAAAGGAAATATCCTCCCATAACAAAGAGAAAGAAGCATTCTGAGAAACTTCTTTGTGTTCTGTGAAATCATCTCACAGAGTTACAGCTTTCCCCTCAAGAAGCCTTTCGCTAACACAGTTCTTGTGGAATTGGAAAAGTGATATTTGGAAGCCCTTAGAGGGCTATGGTGAAAAAGGAAATATCCTCAGATGAAATCTGGAAAGAAGCTTTCTGAGAAACTGCTTAGTGTTCTGTTAATTCATCTCACAGAGTTACATGTGTATTTCGTGGATCTCTTTGCTAGCCTTATTTCTGTGGAATCTGAGAACAGATATTTCGGAACCCTTTGAAGACTATAGGGCCAAAGGAAATATCATGCCAAAACAAAGAGAAAGAAGCTTTCTGAGAAACGTCTTTGTGTTCTGTGAAATCATCTCACAGAGTTACAGCTTTCCCCTCAAGAACCCTTTCGCTAAGACAGTTCTTGTGGAATTGGCAAAGTGATATTTGGAAGCCCGTAGAGGGCTATGGTGAAAAAGGAAATATCCTCAGATGAAATCTGGAAAGAAGCTTTCTGAGAAACTGCTTAGTGTTCAGTTAATTCATCTCACAGAGTTACATGGGTATTTCGTGGATCTCTTTGCTAGCCTTATTTCTGTGGAATCTGAGAACAGATATTTCGGATCCCTTTGATGACTATAGGGCCAAATGAAATATCCTCCCATAACAAAGAGAAAGAAGCTTTCTGAGAAACTTCTTTGTGTTCTGTGAAATCATCTCACAGAGTTACAGCTTTCCCCTCAAGAAGCCTTTCGCTAAGACAGTTCTTGTGGAATTGGCAAAGTGATATTTGGAAGCCGATAGAGGGCGATGGTGAAAAAGGAAATGTCCTCACAGGAAATCTGGAAAGAAGCTTTGTGAGAAACTGCTTAGTGTTCTGTTAATTCATCTCACAGAGTTACATTTGTATTTCGTGGATCTCTTTGCTATCCTTATTTCTGTGGAATCTGAGAACAGATATTTCGGATCCCTTTGAAGACTATAGGGCAAAGGGAAATATCCTCAGATAACAAGGAGAAAGAAGCTTTCTGGGAAACTTCGTTGTGTTCTGTGAAATGATCTCACAGAGTTACAGCTTTCCCCTCAAGAACCCTTTCGCTAAGACAGTTCTTGTGGAATTGGCAAAGTGATATTTGGAAGCCCATAGAGGGCTATGGTGAAAAAGGAAATATCCTCAGATGAAATCTGGAAAGAAGCTTTCTGAGAAACTGCTTAGTGTTCTGTTAATTCATCTCACAGAGTTTCATGTGTCTTTCGTGGATCTCTTTGCTAGCCTTATTTCTGTGGAATCTGAGAACAGATATTTCGGAACCCTTTGAAGACTATAGGGCCAAAGGAAATATCATGCCAAAACAAAGACAAAGAAGCTTTCTGAGAAACCTCTTTGTGTTCTGTGAAATCATCTCACAGAGTTACAGCTTTCCCCTCAGGAAGCATTTCGCTAACACAGTTCTTGTGGAATTGGCAAAGTGATATTTGGAAGCCCATAGAGGGCTAAGGTGAAAATGGAAATATCCTCACAGGAAATCTGGAAAGAAGCTTTCTGAGAAACTGCTTAGTGTTCTGTTAATTCATCTCACAGAGTTACATGTGTATTTCGTGGATTTCTTTGCTAGCCTTATTTCTGTGGAATCTGAGAACAGATATTTCGGGTCCCGTTGATGACTATAGGGCCTAAGGAAATATCCTCCGATAACAAAGAGAAAGAAGCTTTCTGAGAAACTTCTTTGTGTTCTGTGAAATCATCTCACAGAGTTACAGCTTTCCCCTCAAGAAGCCTTTCGCTAAGACAGTTCTTGTGGAATTGGCAAAGTGATATTTGGAAGCCCATAGAGGGCTATGGTGAAAAAGGAAATATCCTCACAGGAAATCTGGAAAGAAGCTTTCTGAGAAACTGCTTAGTGTTATGTAAATTCATCTCACAGAGTTACATGTGTATTTCGTGCATCTCTTTGCTAGCCTTATTTCTGTGGAATCTGAGAACAGATATTTCGGATCCCTTTGAAGACTATAGGGCCAAAGGAAATATCCTCCCATAACAAAGAGAAAGAAGCTTTCTGACAAACTTCTTTGTGTTCTGTGAAATCATCTCAAGGAGTTACAGCTTTCGCTCCAGAAGCCTTTCGCTAAGACAGTTCTTGTGGAATTGGCAAAGTGATATTTGGAAGCCCATAGAGGGCTATGGTGAAAAAGGAAATATCCTCACAGGAAATCTGGAAAGAAGCTTTATGAGAAACTGCTTAGTGTTCTGTTAATTCATCTCACAGAGTTACATGTGTATTTCGTGGATCTCTTCGCTAGCCTTATTTCTGTGGAATCTGAGAACAGATATTTCGGATCCCATTAGGGACTATAGGGCGAAAGGAAATATCCTCCCATAACAAAGAGAAAGAAGGTTTCTGAGAAACTTCTTTGTGTTCTGTGAAATCATCTCACAGAGTTACAGCTTTATCCTCAAGAACCCTTTCGCTAAGATAGTTCTTGGGGAATTGGCAAAGTGATATTTGGAAGCCCTTAGAGGGCTATGGTGAAAAAGGAAATATCCTCAGATGAAATCTGGAAAGAAGCTTTCTGAGAAACTGCTTAGTGTTCTGTTAATTCACCTCACAGAGTTACATGTGTATTTCGTGGATCTCTTTGCTAGCCTTATTTCTGTGGAACCTGAGAACCGATATTTCGGATCCCTTTGAAGACTATAGGGCCAAAGGAAACATCCTCCGATAACAAAGAGAAAGAAGCTTTCTGAGAAACTTCTTTGTGTTCTGTGAAAACATCTCACAGAGTTACAGCTTTTCCCTCAAGAAGCCTTTCGCTAAGACAGTTCTTGTGGAGTAGGCAAAGTGATATTTGGAAGCCCATAGAGGGCTATGGTGAAAAAGGAAATAACCTCAGATGAAATCTGGAAAGAAGCTTTCTGAGAAACTGCTTAGTGTTCTGTTAGTTCATCTCACAGAGTTAAATGTGTATTTCGTGGATCTCTTTGAGAGCCTTATTTCTGTGGAATCTGAGAACAGATATTTCGGATCCCATTGATGACTATAGGGCCAAAAGAAATATCCTCCCATAACAAAGAGAAAGAAGCTTTCTGAGAAACTTCTTTGTGTTCTGTGAAATCATCTCACAGAGTTACAGCTTTCCCCTCAAGAACCCTTTCGCTAAGACAGTTCTTGTGGAATTGGCAAAGTGATATTTGGAAGCCCATAGAGGGCTATGGTGAAAAAGGAAATATCCTCACAGGAAATCTGGAAAGAAGCTTTGTGAGAAACTGCTTAGTGTTCTGTTAATTCATCTCACAGAGTTACATGTGTATTTCGAGGATCTCTTTCCTAGCCTTATTTCTGTGGAATCTGATAACAGATATTTCGGATCTCTCTGAAGACTATAGGGCCAAAGGAAATATCCTCCGATAACAAAAAGAAAGAAGCTTTCTGAGAAACTTCTTTGTGTTCTGTGAAATCATCTCACAGAGTTACAGCTTTCCCCTCAAGAAGCCTTTCGCTAAGACAGTTCTTGTGGAATAGGCAAAGTGATATTTGGAAGCCCATAGAGGGGTAGGGTGAAAAAGGAAATATCCTCAGATGAAATCTGGAAAGAAGCTTTCTGAGAAACTGCTTAGTGTTCTGTTAATTCATCTCACAGAGTTACATGTGTATTTCGTGGATCTCTTTGCTAGCCTTATTTCTGTGGAATCTGAGAACAGATATTTCGGATCCCTTTGAAGACTATAGGGCCAAAGGAAATATCCTCCGATAACAAAGAGAAAGAAGCTTTCTGAGAAACTTCTTTGTGTTCTGTGAAATGATCTCACAGAGTTACAGCTTTTCCCTCAAGAACCCTTTCGCTAAGACAGTTCTTGTGGAATTGGCTAAGTGATATTTGGAAGCCCATAGAGGGCTATGGTGAAAAAGGAAATATCCTCAGATGAAATCTGGAAAGAAGCTTTCTGAGAAACTGCTTAGTGTTCTGTTAATTCATCTCACAGAGTTACATGTGTATTTCGTGGATCTCTTTGCTAGCCTTATTTCTGTGGAATCTGAGATCAGATATTTCGGATCCCTTTGAAGACTATAGTTCCAAAGGAAATATCCTCCGATAACAAAGAGAAAGAAGCTTTCTGAGAAACTTCTTTGTGTTCTGTGAAATCATCTCACAGAGTTACAGCTTTCCTCTCAAGAAGCCTTTCGCTAAGACAGTTCTTGTGGAATAGGCAAAGTGATATTTGGAAGCCCGTAGTGGGCTTTGGTGAAAAAGGAAATATCCTCAGATGAAATCTGGAAAGAAGCTTTCTGAGAAACTTCTTAGTGTTCTGTTAATTCTTCTCACAGAGTTTCATGTGTATTTCGTGGATCTCTTTGCTAGCCTTATTTCTGTGGAATCTGAGAACAGATATTTCGGAACCCTTTGAAGACTATAGGGCCAAAGGAAATATCTTGCCAAAACAAAGAGAAAGAAGCTTTCTGAGAAACCTCTTTGTGTTCTGTGAAATCATCTCACAGAGTTACAGCTTTCCCCTCAGGAAGCATTTCGCTAACACAGTTCTTGTGGAATTGGCAAAGTGATTTTGGAAGCCCATAGAGGGCTATGGTGAAAATGGAAATATCCTCAGATGAAATCTGGAAAGAAGCTTTCTGAGAAACTGCTTAGTGTTCTGTTAATTCATCTCACAGAGTTACATGTGTATTTCGTGGATCTCTTTGCTAGCCTTATTTCTGTGGAATCTGAGAACAGATATTTCGGATCCCTTTGAAGACTATAGGGCCAAAGGAAATATCCTCCGATAACAAAGAGAAAGAAGCTTTCTGAGAAACTTCTTTGTGTTCTGTGAAATGATCTCACAGAGTTACAGCTTTTCCCTCAAGAACCCTTTCGCTAAGACAGTTCTTGTGGAATTGGCTAAGTGATATTTGGAAGCCCGTAGTGGGCTTTGGTGAAAAAGGAAATATCCTCAGATGAAATCTGGAAAGAAGCTTTCTGAGAAACTTCTTAGTGTTCTGTTAATTCTTCTCACAGAGTTACATGTGTATTTCGTGGATCTCTTTGCTAGCCTTATTTCTGTGGAATCTGAGAACAGATATTTCGGAACCCTTTGAAGACTATAGGGCCAAAGGAAATATCTTGCCAAAACAAAGAGAAAGAAGCTTTCTGAGAAACCTCTTTGTGTTCTGTGAAATCATCTCACAGAGTTACAGCTTTCCCCTCAGGAAGCATTTCGCTAACACAGTTCTTGTGGAATTGGCAAAGTGATATTTGGAAGCCCATAGAGGGCTATGGTGAAAATGGAAATATCCTCAGATGAAATCTGGAAAGAAGCTTTCTGAGAAACTGCTTAGTGTTCTGTTAATTCATCTCACAGAGTTACATGTGTATTTCGTGGATCTCTTTGCTAGCCTTATTTCTGTGGAATCTGAGAACAGATATTTCGGATCCCTTTGAAGACTATAGGGCCAAAGGAAATATCCTCCAATAACAAAGAGAAAGAAGCTTTCTGACAAACTTCTTTGTGTTCTGTGAAATCATCTCAAGTAGTTACAGCTTCCCCTCCAGAAGCCTTTCGCTAAGACAGTTCTTGTGGAATTGGCAAAGGGATATTTGGAAGCCCATAGAGGGCTATGGTGAAAAAGGAAATATCCTCACAGGAAATCTGGAAAGAAGCTTTCTGAGAAACTGCTTAGTGTTCTGTTAATTCATCTCACAGAGTTACATGTGTATTTCGTGGATCTCTTTGCTAGCCTTACTTCTGTGGAATCTGAGAACAGATATTTCGGATCCCTTTGAATACACTAGGGCCAAAGGAAATATCCTCCTATAACAAAGAGAAAGAAGCTTTCTGAGAAACTTCTTTGTGTTCTGTGAAATCATCTCACAGAGTTACAGCTTTCCCCTCAAGAAGCCTTTCGCTAAGACAGTTCTTGTGGAATAGGCAAAGTGATATTTGGAAGCCCATAGAGGGCTAGGGTGAAAAAGGAAATATTCTCAGATGAAATCTGGAAATAAGCTTTCTGAGAAACTGCTTAGTGTTCTGTTAATTCATCTCACAGAGTTACATGTGTATTTCGTGGATCTCTTTGCTAGCCTTATTTTTGTGGAATCTGAGAACAGATATTTCGGATCCCTTTGAAGACTATAGGGCCAAAGGAAATATCCTCCGATAACAAAGAGAAAGAAGCTTTCTGAGAAACTTCTTTGTGTTCTGTGAAATGATCTCACAGAGTTACAGCTTTTCCCTCAAGAACCCTTTCGCTAAGACAGTTCTTGTGGAATTGGCTAAGTGATATTTGGAAGCCCATAGAGGGCTATGGTGAAAAAGGAAATATCCTCAGATGAAATCTGGAAAGAAGCTTTCTGAGAAACTGCTTAGTGTTCTGTTAATTCATCTCACAGAGTTACATGTGTATTTCGTGGATCTCTTTGCTAGCCTTATTTCTGTGGAATCTGAGATCAGATATTTCGGATCCCTTTGAAGACTATAGTTCCAAAGGAAATATCCTCCGATAACAAAGAGAAAGAAGCTTTCTGAGAAACTTCTTTGTGTTCTGTGAAATCATCTCACAGAGTTACAGCTTTCCTCTCAAGAAGCCTTTCGCTAAGACAGTTCTTGTGGAATAGGCAAAGTGATATTTGGAAGCCCGTAGTGGGCTTTGGTGAAAAAGGAAATATCCTCAGATGAAATCTGGAAAGAAGCTTTCTGAGAAACTTCTTAGTGTTCTGTTAATTCTTCTCACAGAGTTACATGTGTATTTCGTGGATCTCTTTGCTAGCCTTATTTCTGTGGAATCTGAGAACAGATATTTCGGAACCCTTTGAAGACTATAGGGCCAAAGGAAATATCTTGCCAAAACAAAGAGAAAGAAGCTTTCTGAGAAACCTCTTTGTGTTCTGTGAAATCATCTCACAGAGTTACAGCTTTCCCCTCAGGAAGCATTTCGCTAACACAGTTCTTGTGGAATTGGCAAAGTGATATTTGGAAGCCCATAGAGGGCTATGGTGAAAATGGAAATATCCTCAGATGAAATCTGGAAAGAAGCTTTCTGAGAAACTGCTTAGTGTTCTGTTAATTCATCTCACAGAGTTACATGTGTATTTCGTGGATCTCTTTGCTAGCCTTATTTCTGTGGAATCTGAGAACAGATATTTCGGATCCCTTTGAAGACTATAGGGCCAAAGGAAATATCCTCCAATAACAAAGAGAAAGAAGCTTTCTGACAAACTTCTTTGTGTTCTGTGAAATCATCTCAAGTAGCTACAGCTTCCCCTCCAGAAGCCTTTCGCTAAGACAGTTCTTGTGGAATTGGCAAAGGGATATTTGGAAGCCCATAGAGGGCTATGGTGAAAAAGGAAATATCCTCACAGGAAATCTGGAAAGAAGCTTTCTGAGAAACTGCTTAGTGTTCTGTTAATTCATCTCACAGTGTTACATGTGTATTTCGTGGATCTCTTTGCTAGCCTTACTTCTGTGGAATCTGAGAACAGATATTTCGGATCCCTTTGAAGACACTAGGGCCAAAGGAAATATCCTCCTATAACAAAGAGAAAGAAGCTTTCTGAGAAACTTCTTTGTGTTCTGTGAAATCATCTCACAGAGTTACAGCTTTCCCCTCAAGAAGCCTTTCGCTAAGACAGTTCTTGTGGAATAGGCAAAGTGATATTTGGAAGCCCATAGAGGGCTATGGTGAAAAAGGAAATATCCTCCGAAGAAATCTGGAAATAAGCTTTCTGAGAAACTGCTTAGTGTTCTGTTAATTCATCTCACAGAGTTACATGTGTATTTCGTGGATCTCTTTGCTAGCCTTATTTCTGTGGAATCTGAGAACAGATATTTCGGATCCCTTTGAAGACTATAGGGCCAAAGGAAATATCCTCCCATGACAAAGAGAAAAAAGCTTTCTGAGAAACTCCCTTGTGTTCTGTGAAATCATCTCAAGGAGTTACAGCTTCCCCTCCAGAAGCCTTTCGCTAAGACAGTTCTTGTGGAATTGGCAAAGTGATATTTGGAAGCCCATAGAGGGCTATGGTGAAAAAGGAAATATCCTCACAGGAAATCTGGAAAGAAGCATTCTGAGAAACTACTTAGTGTTCTGTTAATTCATCTCACAGAGTTACATGTGTATTTCGAGGATCTCCTTCCTAGCCTTATTTCTGTGGAATCTGAGAACAGATATTTCGGATCCCTCTGAAGACTATAGGGCCAAAGGAAATATCCTCCGATAACAAAAAGAAAGAAGCTTTCTGAGAAACTTCTTTGTGTTCTGTGAAATCATCTCACAGAGTTACAGCTTTTCCCTCAAGAAGCCTTTCGCTAAGACAGTTCTTGTGGAATAGGCAAAGTGATATTTGGAAGCCCATAGAGGGCTATGGTGAAAAAGGAAATATCCTCACAGGAAATCTGGAAAGAAGCTTTCTGAGAAACTGCTTAGTGTTCTGTTAATTCATCTCACAGAGTTACATGTGTATTTCGTGGATCTCTTGCTAGCCTTATTTCTGTGGAATCTGAGAACAGATATTTCGGATCCCTTTGAAGACTATAGGGCCAAAGGAAATATCCTCCTATAACAAAGAGAAAGAAGCTTTCTGAGAAACTTCTTTGTGTTCTGTGAAATCATCTCACAGAGTTACAGCTTTCCCCTCAAGAAGCCTTTCGCTAAGACAGTTCTTGTGGAATAGGCAAAGTGATATTTGGAAGCCCATAGAGGGCTATGGTGAAAAAGGAAATATCCTCCGATGAAATCTGGAAAGAAGTTTTCTGAGAAACTGCTTAGTGTTCTGTTAATTCATCTCACAGAGTTACATGTGAATTTCGTGGATCTCTTTGCTAGCCTTATTTCTGTGGAATCTGAGAACATATATTTCGGATCCCTTTGAAGACTATAGGGCCAAAGGAAATATCCTCCCATAACAAAGAGAAAGAAGCATTCTGAGAAACTTCTTTGTGTTCTGTGAAATCATCTCACAGAGTTACAGCTTTCCCCTCAAGAAGCCTTTCGCTAACACAGTTCTTGTGGAATTGGAAAAGTGATATTTGGAAGCCCTTAGAGGGCTATGGTGAAAAAGGAAATATCCTCAGATGAAATCTGGAAAGAAGCTTTCTGAGAAACTGCTTAGTGTTCTGTTAATTCATCTCACAGAGTTACATGTGTATTTCGTGGATATCTTTGCTAGCCTTATTTCTGTGGAATCTGAGAACAGATATTTCGGAACCCTTTGAAGACTATAGGGCCAAAGGAAATATCATGCCAAAACAAAGAGAAAGAAGCTTTCTGAGAAACGTCTTTGTGTTCTGTGAAATCATCTCACAGAGTTACAGCTTTCCCCTCAAGAACCCTTTCGCTAAGACAGTTCTTGTGGAATTGGCAAAGTGATATTTGGAAGCCCGTAGAGGGCTATGGTGAAAAAGGAAATATCCTCAGATGAAATCTGGAAAGAAGCTTTCTGAGAAACTGCTTAGTGTTCAGTTAATTCATCTCACAGAGTTACATGGGTATTTCGTGGATCTCTTTGCTAGCCTTATTTCTGTGGAATCTGAGAACAGATATTTCGGATCCCTTTGATGACTATAGGGCCAAATGAAATATCCTCCGATAACAAAGAGAAAGAAGCTTTCTGAGAAACTTCTTTGTGTTCTGTGAAATCATCTCACAGAGTTACAGCTTTCCCCTCAAGAAGCCTTTCGCTAAGACAGTTCTTGTGGAATTGGCAAAGTGATATTTGGAAGCCCATAGAGGGCGATGGTGAAAAAGGAAATATCCTCACAGGAAATCTGGAAAGAAGCTTTGTGAGAAACTGCTTAGTGTTCTGTTAATTCATCTCACAGAGTTACATTTGTATTTCGTGGATCTCTTTGCTATCCTTATTTCTGTGGAATCTGAGAACAGATATTTCGGATCCCTTTGAAGACTATAGGGCGAAGGGAAATATCCTCCGATAACAAGGAGAAAGAAGCTTTCTGAGAAACTTCTTTGTGTTCTGTGAAATGATCTCACAGAGATACAGCTTTCCCCTCAAGAACCCTTTCGCTAAGACAGTTCTTGTGGAATTGGCAAAGTGATATTTGGAAGCCCATAGAGGGCTATGGTGAAAAAGGAAATATCCTCAGATGAAATCTGGAAAGAAGCTTTCTGAGAAACTGCTTAGTGTTCTGTTAATTCATCTCACAGAGTTACATGTGTCTTTCGTGGATCTCTTTGCTAGCCTTATTTCTGTGGAATCTGAGAACAGATATTTCGGAACCCTTTGAAGACTATAGGGCCAAAGGAAATATCATGCCAAAACAAAGACAAAGAAGCTTTCTGAGAAACCTCTTTGTGTTCTGTGAAATCATCTCACAGAGTTACAGCTTTCCCCTCAGGAAGCATTTCGCTAACACAGTTCTTGTGGAATTGGCAAAGTGATATTTGGAAGCCCATAGAGGGCTAAGGTGAAAATGGAAATATCCTCACAGGAAATCTGGAAAGAAGCTTTCTGAGAAACTGCTTAGTGTTCTGTTAATTCATCTCACAGAGTTACATGTGTATTTCGTGGATTTCTTTGCTAGCCTTATTTCTGTGGAATCTGAGAACAGATATTTCGGGTCCCGTTGATGACTATAGGGCCTAAGGAAATATCCTCCGATAACAAAGAGAAAGAAGCTTTCTGAGAAACTTCTTTGTGTTCTGTGAAATCATCTCACAGAGTTACAGCTTTCCCCTCAAGAAGCCTTTCGCTAAGACAGTTCTTGTGGAATTGGCAAAGTGATATTTGGAAGCCCATAGAGGGCTATGGTGAAAAAGGAAATATCCTCACAGGAAATCTGGAAAGAAGCTTTCTGAGAAACTGCTTAGTGTTATGTAAATTCATCTCACAGAGTTACATGTGTATTTCGTGCATCTCTTTGCTAGCCTTATTTCTGTGGAATCTGAGAACAGATATTTCGGATCCCTTTGAAGACTATAGGGCCAAAGGAAATATCCTCCCATAACAAAGAGAAAGAAGCTTTCTGAGAAACTTCTTTGTGTTCTGTGAAATCATCTCAAGGAGTTACAGCTTTCGCTCCAGAAGCCTTTCGCTAAGACAGTTCTTGTGGAATTGGCAAAGTGATATTTGGAAGCCCATAGAGGGCTATGGTGAAAAAGGAAATATCCTCACAGGAAATCTGGAAAGAAGCTTTATGAGAAACTGCTTAGTGTTCTGTTAATTCATCTCACAGAGTTACATGTGTATTTCGTGGATCTCTTCGCTAGCCTTATTTCTGTGGAATCTGAGAACAGATATTTCGGATCCCATTAGGGACTATAGGGCGAAAGGAAATATCCTCCCATAACAAAGAGAAAGAAGGTTTCTGAGAAACTTCTTTGTGTTCTGTGAAATCATCTCACAGAGTTACAGCTTTATCCTCAAGAACCCTTTCGCTAAGATAGTTCTTGGGGAATTGGCAAAGTGATATTTGGAAGCCCTTAGAGGGCTATGGTGAAAAAGGAAATATCCTCAGATGAAATCTGGAAAGAAGCTTTCTGAGAAACTGCTTAGTGTTCTGTTAATTCACCTCACAGAGTTACATGTGTATTTCGTGGATCTCTTTGCTAGCCTTATTTCTGTGGAACCTGAGAACCGATATTTCGGATCCCTTTGAAGACTATAGGGCCAAAGGAAATATCCTCCGATAACAAAGAGAAAGAAGCTTTCTGAGAAACTTCTTTGTGTTCTGTGAAAACATCTCACAGAGTTACAGCTTTTCCCTCAAGAAGCCTTTCGCTAAGACAGTTCTTGTGGAATAGGCAAAGTGATATTTGGAAGCCCATAGAGGGCTATGGTGAAAAAGGAAATATCCTCAGATGAAATCTGGAAAGAAGCTTTCTGAGAAACTGCTTAGTGTTCTGTTAGTTCATCTCACAGAGTTACATGTGTATTTCGTGGATCTCTTTGAGAGCCTTATTTCTGTGGAATCTGAGAACAGATATTTCGGATCCCATTGATGACTATAGGGCCAAAAGAAATATCCTCCCATAACAAAGAGAAAGAAGCTTTCTGAGAAACTTCTTTGTGTTCTGGGAAATCATCTCACAGAGTTACAGCTTTCCCCTCAAGAACCCTTTCGCTAAGACAGTTCTTGTGGAATTGGCAAAGTGATATTTGGAAGCCCATAGAGGGCTATGGTGAAAAAGGAAATATCCTCACAGGAAATCTGGAAAGAAGCTTTCTGAGAAACTGCTTAGTGTTCTGTTAATTCATCTCACAGAGTTACATGTGTATTTCGAGGATCTCTTTCCTAGCCTTATTTCTGTGGAATCTGATAACAGATATTTCGGATCTCTCTGAAGACTATAGGGCCAAAGGAAATATCCTCCGATAACAAAAAGAAAGAAGCTTTCTGAGAAACTTCTTTGTGTTCTGTGAAATCATCTCACAGAGTTACAGCTTTCCCCTCAAGAAGCCTTTCGCTAAGACAGTTCTTGTGGAATAGGCAAAGTGATATTTGGAAGCCCATAGAGGGCTATGGTGAAAAAGGAAATATCCTCAGATGAAATCTGGAAAGAAGCTTTCTGAGAAACTGCTTAGTGTTCTGTTAATTCATCTCACAGAGTTACATGTGTATTTCGTGGATCTCTTTGCTAGCCTTATTTCTGTGGAATCTGAGATCAGATATTTCGGATCCCTTTGAAGACTATAGTTCCAAAGGAAATATCCTCCGATAACAAAGAGAAAGAAGCTTTCTGAGAAACTTCTTTGTGTTCTGTGAAATCATCTCACAGAGTTACAGCTTTCCTCTCAAGAAGCCTTTCGCTAAGACAGTTCTTGTGGAATAGGCAAAGTGATATTTGGAAGCCCGTAGTGGGCTTTGGTGAAAAAGGAAATATCCTCAGATGAAATCTGGAAAGAAGCTTTCTGAGAAACTTCTTAGTGTTCTGTTAATTCTTCTCACAGAGTTACATGTGTATTTCGTGGATCTCTTTGCTAGCCTTATTTCTGTGGAATCTGAGAACAGATATTTCGGAACCCTTTGAAGACTATAGGGCCAAAGGAAATATCTTGCCAAAACAAAGAGAAAGAAGCTTTCTGAGAAACCTCTTTGTGTTCTGTGAAATCATCTCACAGAGTTACAGCTTTCCCCTCAGGAAGCATTTCGCTAACACAGTTCTTGTGGAATTGGCAAAGTGATATTTGGAAGCCCATAGAGGGCTATGGTGAAAATGGAAATATCCTCAGATGAAATCTGGAAAGAAGCTTTCTGAGAAACTGCTTAGTGTTCTGTTAATTCATCTCACAGAGTTACATGTGTATTTCGTGGATCTCTTTGCTAGCCTTATTTCTGTGGAATCTGAGAACAGATATTTCGGATCCCTTTGAAGACTATAGGGCCAAAGGAAATATCCTCCAATAACAAAGAGAAAGAAGCTTTCTGACAAACTTCTTTGTGTTCTGTGAAATCATCTCAAGTAGTTACAGCTTCCCCTCCAGAAGCCTTTCGCTAAGACAGTTCTTGTGGAATTGGCAAAGGGATATTTGGAAGCCCATAGAGGGCTATGGTGAAAAAGGAAATATCCTCACAGGAAATCTGGAAAGAAGCTTTCTGAGAAACTGCTTAGTGTTCTGTTAATTCATCTCACAGTGTTACATGTGTATTTCGTGGATCTCTTTGCTAGCCTTACTTCTGTGGAATCTGAGAACAGATATTTCGGATCCCTTTGAAGACACTAGGGCCAAAGGAAATATCCTCCTATAACAAAGAGAAAGAAGCTTTCTGAGAAACTTCTTTGTGTTCTGTGAAATCATCTCACAGAGTTACAGCTTTCCCCTCAAGAAGCCTTTCGCTAAGACAGTTCTTGTGGAATAGGCAAAGTGATATTTGGAAGCCCATAGAGGGCTATGGTGAAAAAGGAAATATCCTCCGAAGAAATCTGGAAATAAGCTTTCTGAGAAACTGCTTAGTGTTCTGTTAATTCATCTCACAGAGTTACATGTGTATTTCGTGGATCTCTTTGCTAGCCTTATTTCTGTGGAATCTGAGAACAGATATTTCGGATCCCTTTGAAGACTATAGGGCCAAAGGAAATATCCTCCCATAACAAAGAGAAAAAAGCTTTCTGAGAAACTCCCTTGTGTTCTGTGAAATCATCTCAAGGAGTTACAGCTTCCCCTCCAGAAGCCTTTCGCTAAGACAGTTCTTGTGGAATTGGCAAAGTGATATTTGGAAGCCCATAGAGGGCTATGGTGAAAAAGGAAATATCCTCACAGGAAATCTGGAAAGAAGCATTCTGAGAAACTACTTAGTGTTCTGTTAATTCATCTCACAGAGTTACATGTGTATTTCGAGGATCTCCTTCCTAGCCTTATTTCTGTGGAATCTGAGAACAGATATTTCGGATCCCTCTGAAGACTATAGGGCCAAAGGAAATATCCTCCGATTACAAAAAGAAAGAAGCTTTCTGAGAAACTTCTTTGTGTTCTGTGAAATCATCTCACAGAGTTACAGCTTTTCCCTCAAGAAGCCTTTCGCTAAGACAGTTCTTGTGGAATAGGCAAAGTGATATTTGGAAGCCCATAGAGGGCTATGGTGAAAAAGGAAATATCCTCACAGGAAATCTGGAAAGAAGCTTTCTGAGAAACTGCTTAGTGTTCTGTTAATTCATCTCACAGAGTTACATGTGTATTTCGTGGATCTCTTGCTAGCCTTATTTCTGTGGAATCTGAGAACAGATATTTCGGATCCCTTTGAAGACTATAGGGCCAAAGGAAATATCCTCCGATAACAAAGAGAAAGAAGCTTTCTGAGAAACTTCTTTGTGTTCTGTGAAATCATCTCACAGAGTTACAGCTTTCCCCTCAAGAAGCCTTTCGCTAAGACAGTTCTTGTGGAATAGGCAAAGTGATATTTGGAAGCCCATAGAGGGCTATGGTGAAAAAGGAAATATCCTCCGATGAAATCTGGAAAGAAGTTTTCTGAGAAACTGCTTAGTGTTCTGTTAATTCATCTCACAGAGTTACATGTGAATTTCGTGGATCTCTTTGCTAGCCTTATTTCTGTGGAAGCTGAGAACATATATTTCGGATCCCTTTGAAGACTATAGGGCCAAAGGAAATATCCTCCCATAACAAAGAGAAAGAAGCATTCTGAGAAACTTCTTTGTGTTCTGTGAAATCATCTCACAGAGTTACAGCTTTCCCCTCAAGAAGCCTTTCGCTAACACAGTTCTTGTGGAATTGGAAAAGTGATATTTGGAAGCCCTTAGAGGGCTATGGTGAAAAAGGAAATATCCTCAGATGAAATCTGGAAAGAAGCTTTCTGAGAAACTGCTTAGTGTTCTGTTAATTCATCTCACAGAGTTACATGTGTATTTCGTGGATATCTTTGCTAGCCTTATTTCTGTGGAATCTGAGAACAGATATTTCGGAACCCTTTGAAGACTATAGGGCCAAAGGAAATATCATGCCAAAACAAGGAGAAAGAAGCTTTCTGAGAAACGTCTTTGTGTTCTGTGAAATCATCTCACAGAGTTACAGCTTTCCCCTCAAGAACCCTTTCGCTAAGACAGTTCTTGTGGAATTGGCAAAGTGATATTTGGAAGCCCGTAGAGGGCTATGGTGAAAAAGGAAATATCCTCAGATGAAATCTGGAAAGAAGCTTTCTGAGAAACTGCTTAGTGTTCAGTTAATTCATCTCACAGAGTTACATGGGTATTTCGTGGATCTCTTTGCTAGCCTTATTTCTGTGGAATCTGAGAACAGATATTTCGGATCCCTTTGATGACTATAGGGCCAAATGAAATATCCTCCGATAACAAAGAGAAAGAAGCTTTCTGAGAAACTTCTTTGTGTTCTGTGAAATCATCTCACAGAGTTACAGCTTTCCCCTCAAGAAGCCTTTCGCTAAGACAGTTCTTGTGGAATTGGCAAAGTGATATTTAGAAGCCCATAGAGGGCGATGGTGAAAAAGGAAATATCCTCACAGGAAATCTGGAAAGAAGCTTTGTGAGAAACTGCTTAGTGTTCTGTTAATTCATCTCACAGAGTTACATTTGTATTTCGTGGATCTCTTTGCTATCCTTATTTCTGTGGAATCTGAGAACAGATATTTCGGATCCCTTTGAAGACTATAGGGCGAAGGGAAATATCCTCCGATAACAAGGAGAAAGAAGCTTTCTGAGAAACTTCTTTGTGTTCTGTGAAATGATCTCACAGAGTTACAGCTTTCCCCTCAAGAACCCTTTCGCTAAGACAGTTCTTGTGGAATTGGCAAAGTGATATTTGGAAGCCCATAGAGGGCTATGGTGAAAAAGGAAATATCCTCAGATGAAATCTGGAAAGAAGCTTTCTGAGAAACTGCTTAGTGTTCTGTTAATTCATCTCACAGAGTTACATGTGTCTTTCGTGGATCTCTTTGCTAGCCTTATTTGTGTGGAATCTGAGAACAGATATTTCGGAACCCTTTGAAGACTATAGGGCCAAAGGAAATATCATGCCAAAACAAAGACAAAGAAGCTTTCTGAGAAACTTCTTTGTGTTCTGTGAAATCATCTCACAGAGTTACAGCTTTCCCCCAGGAAGCATTTCGCTAACACAGTTCTTGTGGAATTGGCAAAGTGATATTTGGAAGCCCATAGAGGGCTAAGGTGAAAATGGAATTATCCTCACAGGAAATCTGGAAAGAAGCTTTCTGAGAAACTGCTTAGTGTTCTGTTAATTCATCTCACAGAGTTACATGTGTATTTCGTGGATTTCTTTGCTAGCCTTATTTCTGTGGAATCTGAGAACAGATATTTCGGATCCCATTAGGGACTACAGGGCGAAAGGAAATATCCTCCCATAAAAAAGAGAAAGAAGGTTTCTGAGAAATTTCTTTGTGTTCTGTGAAATCATCTCACAGAGTTACAGCTTTCCCCTCAAGAAGCCTTTCGCTAAGACAGTTCTTGTGGAATAGGCAAAGTGATATTTGGAAGCCCATAGATGGCTATGGTGAAAAAGGAAATATCCTCTGATGAAATCTGGAAGGAAGCTTTCTGAGAAACTGCTTAGTGTTCTGTTAATTCATCTCACAGAGTTACATGTGTATTTCGTGGATCTCTTTGCTAGCCTTATTTCTGTGGAATCTGAGAACAGATATTTCGGATCCCTTTGAAGACTATAGGGCCAAAGAAAATATCCTCCCATAACAAAGAGAAAGAAGCTTTCTGAGAAACTTCTTTCTGTTCTGTGAAATCATCTCACAGAGTTACAGCTTTCCCCTCAAGAAGCCTTTCGCTAAGACAGTTCTTGTGGAATTGGCAAAGTGATATTTGGAAGACCTTAGAGGGCTATGGTGAAAAAGGAATTATCCTCAGATGAAATCTGGAAAGAAGCTTTCTGAGAAACTGCTTAGTGTTCTGTTAATTCATCTCACAGAGTTACATGTGTATTTCGTGGATCTCTTTGCTAGCCTTATTTCTGTGGAATCTGAGAACAGATATTTCGGGTCCCGTTGATGACTATAGGGCCTAAGGAAATATCCTCCGATAACAGAGAAAGAAGCTTTCTGAGAAACTTCTTTGTGTTCTGTGAAATCATCTCACAGAGTTACAGCTTTCCCCTCAAGAAGCCTTTCGCTAAGACAGTTCTTGTGGAATTGGCAAAGTGATATTTGGAAGCCCATAGAGGGCTATGGTGAAAAAGGAAATATCCTCACAGGAAATCTGGAAAGAAGCTTTCTGAGAAACTGCTTAGTGTTATGTAAATTCATCTCACAGAGTTACTTGTGTATTTCGTGGATCTCTTTGCTAGCCTTATTTCTGTGGAATCTGAGAACAGATATTTCGGATCCCTTTGAAGACTATAGGGACAAAGGAAATATCCTCCGATAACAAAGAGAAAGAAGCTTTCTGAGAAACTTCTTTGTGTTCTGTGAAATGATCTCACAGAGTTACAGCTTTTCCCTCAAGAACCCTTTCGCTAAGACAGTTCTTGTGGAATTGGCTAAGTGATATTTGGAAGCCCATAGAGGGCTATGGTGAAAAAGGAAATATCCTCAGATGAAATCTGGAAAGAAGCTTTCTGAGAAACTGCTTAGTGTTCTGTTAATTCATCTCACAGAGTTACATGTGTATTTCGTGGATCTCTTTGCTAGCCTTATTTCTGTGGAATCTGAGATCAGATATTTCGGATCCCTTTGAAGACTATAGTTCCAAAGGAAATATCCTCCGATAACAAAGAGAAAGAAGCTTTCTGAGAAACTTCTTTGTGTTCTTTGAAATCATCTCACAGAGTTACAGCTTTCCTCTCAAGAAGCCTTTCGCTAAGACAGTTCTTGTGGAATAGGCAAAGTGATATTTGGAAGCCCGTAGTGGGCTTTGGTGAAAAAGGAAATATCCTCAGATGAAATCTGGAAAGAAGGTTTCTGAGAAACTTCTTAGTGTTCTGTTAATTCATCTCACAGAGTTACATGTGTATTTCGTGGATCTCTTTGCTAGCCTTATTTCTGTGGAATCTGAGAACAGATATTTCGGAACCCTTTGAAGACTATAGGGCCAAAGGAAATATCTTGCCAAAACAAAGAGAAAGAAGCTTTCTGAGAAACCTCTTTGTGTTCTGTGAAATCATCTCACAGAGTTACAGCTTTCCTCTCAGGAAGCATTTCGCTAACACAGTTCTTGTGGAATTGGCAAAGTGATATTTGGAAGCCCATAGAGGGCTACGGTGAAAATGGAAATATCCTCAGATGAAATCTGGAAAGAAGCTTTCTGAGAAACTGCTTAGTGTTCTGTTAATTCATCTCACAGAGTTACATGTGTATTTCGTGGATCTCTTTGCTAGCCTTATTTCTGTGGAATATGAGAACAGATATTTCGGATCCCTTTGAAGACTATAGGGCCAAAGGAAATATCCTCCAATAACAAAGAGAAAGAAGCTTTCTGACAAACTTCTTTGTGTTCTGTGAAATCATCTCAAGGAGTTACAGCTTCCCCTCCAGAAGCCTTTCGCTAAGACAGTTCTTGTGGAATTGGCAAAGGGATATTTGGAAGCCCATAGAGGGCTATGGTGAAAAAGGAAATATCCTCACAGGAAATCTGGAAAGAAGCTTTCTGAGAAACTGCTTAGTGTTCTGTTAATTCATCTCACAGAGTTACATGTGTATTTCGTGGATCTCTTTGCTAGCCTTATTTCTGTGGAATCTGAGAACAGATATTTCGGATCCCTTTGAAGACACTAGGGCCAAAGGAAATATCCTCCTATAACAAAGAGAAAGAAGCTTTCTGAGAAACTTCTTTGTGTTCTGTGAAATCATCTCACAGAGTTACAGCTTTCCCCTCAAGAAGCCTTTCGCTAAGACAGTTCTTGTGGAATAGGCAAAGTGATATTTGGAAGCCCATAGAGGGCTATGGTGAAAAAGGAAATATCCTCCGAAGAAATATGGAAATAAGCTTTCTGAGAAACTGCTTAGTGTTCTGTTAATTCATCTCACAGAGTTACATGTGTATTTCGTGGATCTCTTTGCTAGCCTTATTTCTGTGGAATCTGAGAACAGATATTTCGGATCCCTTTGAAGACTATAGGGCCAAAGGAAATATCCTCCCATAACAAAGAGAAAAAAGCTTTCTGAGAAACTCCCTTGTGTTCTGTGAAATCATCTCAAGGAGTTACAGCTTCCCCTCCAGAAGCCTTTCGCTAAGACAGTTCTTGTGGAATAGGCAAAGTGATATTTGGAAGCCCATAGAGGGCTATGGTGAAAAAGGAAATATCCTCACAGGAAATCTGGAAAGAAGCATTCTGAGAAACTACTTAGTGTTCTGTTAATTCATCTCACAGAGTTACATGTGTATTTCGAGGATCTCCTTCCTAGCCTTATTTCTGTGGAATCTGAGAACAGATATTTCGGATCCCTCTGAAGACTATAGGGCCAAAGGAAATATCCTCCGATAACAAAAAGAAAGAAGCTTTCTGAGAAACTTCTTTGTGTTCTGTGAAATCATCTCACAGAGTTACAGCTTTTCCCTCAAGAAGCCTTTCGCTAAGACAGTTCTTGTGGAATAGGCAAAGTGATATTTGGAAGCCCATAGAGGGCTATGGTGAAAAAGGAAATATCCTCAGATGAAATCTGGAAGGAAGCTTTCTGAGAAACTGCTTAGTGTTCTGTTAATTCATCTCACAGAGTTACATGTGTATTTCGTGGATCTCTTTGCTAGCCTTATTTCTGTGGAATCTGAGAACAGATATTTCGTATCCCTTTGAAGACTATAGGGCCAAAGGAAATATCCTCCAATAACAAAGAGAAAGAAGCTTTCTGAGAAACTTCTTTGTGTTCTGTGAAATCATCTCACAGAGTTACAGCTTTCCCCTCAAGAAGCCTTTCGCTAAGACAGTTCTTGTGGAATTGGCAAAGTGATATTTGGAAGATCTTAGAGGGCTATGGTGAAAAAGGAAATATCCTCAGATGAAATCTGGAAAGAAGCTTTCTGAGAAACTGCTTAGTGTTCTGTTAATTCATCTCAAAGGGTTACATGTGTATTTCGTGGATCTCTTTGCTAGCCTTATTACTGTGGAATCTGAGAACAGATATTTCTGGTCCCATTGATGACTATAGGGCCAAAGGAAATATCCTCCGATAACAAAGAGAAAGAAGCTTTCTGAGAAACTTCTTTGTATTCTGTGAAATCATCTCACAGAGTTACAGCTTTCCCCTCAAGAAGCCTTTCGCTAAGACAGTTCTTGTGGAATAGGCAAAGTGATATTTGGAAGCCCGTAGTGGGCTTTGGTGAAAAAGGAAATATGTTCCGATGAAATCTGGAAAGAAGCTTTCTGAGAAACTTCTTAGTGTTCTGTTAATTCATCTCACAGAGTTACATGTGTATTTCGTGGATCTCTTTGCTAGCCTTATTTCTGTGGAATCTGAGAACAGATATTTCGGAACCTTTTGAAGACTATAGGGCCAAAGGAAATATCATGCCAAAACAAAGAGAAAGAAGCTTTCTGAGAAACCTCTTTGTGTTCTGTGAAATCATCTCACAGAGTTACAGCTTTCCCCTCAGGAAGCATTTCGCTAACACAGTTCTTGTGGAATTGGCAAAGTGATATTTGGAAGCCCATAGAGGTCTATGGTGAAAATGGAAATATCCTCAGATGAAATCTGGAAAGAAGCTTTCTGAGAAACTGCTCAGTGTTCTGTTAATTCATCTCCCAGAGTTACATGTGTATTTCGTGGATCTCTTTGCTAGCCTTATTTCTGTGGAATCTGAGAACAGATATTTCGGATCCCTTTGAAGACTATAGGGCCAAAGGAAATATCCTCCCATAACAAAGAGAAAGAAGCTTTCTGACAAACTTCTTTGTGTTCTGTGAAATCATCTCAAGGAGTTACAGCTTCCCCTCCAGAAGCCTTTCGCTAAGACAGTTCTTGTGGAATTGGCAAAGTGATATTTGGAAGCCCATAGAGGGCTATGGTGAAAAAGGAAATATCCTCAGATGAAATCTGGAAAGAAGCTTTCTGAGAAACTGCTTAGTGTTCTGTTAATTCATCTCACAGAGTTACCTGTGTATTTCGTGGATCTCTTTGCTAGCCTTATTTCTATGGAATCTGAGAACAGATATTTCGGATCCCTTTGAAGACTATAGGGCCAAAGGAAATATCCTCCGATAACAAAGAGAAAGAAGCTTTCTGAGAAACTTCTTTGTGTTCTGTGAAATCATCTCACAGAGTTACAGCTTTCCCCTCAAGAAGCCTTTCGCTAAGACAGTTCTTGTGGAATAGGCAAAGTGATATTTGGAAGCCCATAGAGGGCTATGGTGAAAAAGGAAATATCCTCTGATGAAATCTGGAAAGAAGCTTTCTGAGAAACTGCTTAGTGTTCTGTTAATTCATCTCACAGAGTTACATGTGTATTTCGTGGATCTCTTTGCTAGCCTTATTTCTGTGGAATCAGAGAACAGATATTTCGGATTCCTTTGAAGACTATAGGGCCAAAGGAAATATCCTCCCATAACAAAGAGAAAGAAGCTTTCTGACAAACTTCTTTGTGTTCTGTGAAATCATCTCAAGGAGTTACAGCTTTCCCTCCAGAAGCCTTTCGCTAAGACAGTTCTTGTGGAATTGGCAAAGTGATATTTAGAAGCCCATAGAGGGCTATGGTGAAAAAGGAAATATCCTCACAGGAAATCTGGAAAGAAGCTTTCTGAGAAACTGCTTAGTGTTCTGTTAATTCATCTCACAGAGTTACATGTGTATTTCGTGGATCTCTTTGCTAGCCTTATTTCTGTGGAATCTGAGAACACATATTTCGGATCCCTTTGAAGACTATAGGGCCAAAGGAAATATCCTCCGATAAAAAAGAGAAAGAAGCTTTCTGAGAAACTTCTTTGTGTTCTGTGAAATGATCTCACAGAGTTACAGCTTTCCCCTCAAGAACCCTTTCCCTAAAACAGTTCTTGTGGAATTGGCAAAGTGATATTTGGAAGCCCATAGAGGGCTATGGTGAAAAAGGAAATATCCTCAGATGAAATCTGGAAAGAAGCTTTCTGAGAAACTGCTTAGTGTTCTGTTAATTCATCTCACAGAGTTACATGTGTATTTCGTGGATCTCTTTACTAGCCTTATTTCTGTGGAATCTGAGAACAGATATTTCGGATCCCTTTGAAGACTGTAGGGCGAAAGGAAATATCCTCCGATAACAAAGAGAAAGAAGCTTTCTGAGAAACTTCTTTGTGTTCTGTGAAATCATCTCACAGAGTTACAGCTTTCCCCTCAAGAAGCCTTTCGCTAAGGCAGTTCTTGTGGAATAGGCAAAGTGATATTTGGAAGCCCGTAGTGGGCTATGGTGAAAAAGGAAATATCCTCCGATGAAATCTGGAAAGAAGCTTTCTGAGAAACTGCTTAGTGTTCTGTTAATTCATCTCACAGAGTTACATGTGTATTTCGTGGATCTCTTTGCTAGCCTTATTTCTGTGGAATCTGAGAACAGATATTTCGGAACCCTTTGAAGACTATAGGGTCAAAGGAAATATCATGCCAAAACAAAGAGAAAGAAGCTCTCTGAGAAACCTCTTTGTGTTCTGTGACATCATCTCACAGAGTTACAGCTTTCCCCTCAAGAAGCCTTTCGCTAAGACAGTTCTTGTGGAATTGGCAAAGTGATATTTGGAAGCCCATAGAGGGCTATGGTGAAAAAGGAAATATCCTCAGATGAAATCTGGAAAGAACCTTTCTGAGAAACTGCTTAGTGTTCTGTTAATTCATCTCACAGAGTTACATGTGTATTTCGTGGATCTCTTTGCTAGCAGTGTTTCTGAGGAATCTGAGAACAGATATTTCGGATCCCTTTGAAGACTATAGGGCCAAAGGAAATATCCTCCGATAACAAAGAGAAAGAAGCTTTCTGAGAAACTTCTTTGTGTTCTGTGAAATCATCTCACCGAGTTACATCTTTCCCCTCAAGAAGCCTTTCGCTAAGACAGTTCTTGTGGAATAGGCAAAGTGATATTTGGAAGCCCTTAGAGGGCTATGGTGAAAAAGGAAATATCCTCAGATGAAATCTGGAAAGAAGCTTTCTGAGAAACTGCTCAGTGTTTTGTTAATTCATCTCACAGAGTTACATGTGTATTTCGTTGATCTCTTTTCTAGCCTTATTTCTGAGGAATCCGAGAACAGATATTTCGGATCCCTTTGAAGACTCTAGGGCCAAAGGAAATATCCTCCGATAACAAAGAGAAAGAAGCTTTCTGAGAAACTTCTTTGTGTTCTGTGAAATCACCTCACAGAGTTACAACTTTCCCCTCAAGAAGCCTTTCGCTAAGATATTTCTTGTGGAATGGCAAAGAGATATTTGGAAACCCATAGAGGGCTATGGTGAAAAAGGAAATATCCTCAGGTGAAATCTGGAAAGAAGCTTTCTGAGAAACTGCTAAGTGTTCTGTTAATTCATCTCACAGAGTTACATGTGAATTTCGTGGATCTCTTTGCTAGCCTTATTTCTGTAGAATCTGAGAAGAGTTATTCGGATCCCTTTGAAGACTATAGGGCCAAAGGAAATATCCTACGATAACAAAGAGAAAGAAGCTTTCTGAGAAACTTCTTTGTGTTCTGTGAAATCATCTCACAGAGTTACAGCTGTCTCCTCAAGAAGCCTTTCGCTAAGACAGTTCTTGGGAAATTGGCAAAGTGATATTTGAAAGCCCGTAGAGGGCTACGGTGAAAAAGGAAATATCCTCAGATGAAATCTGGAAAGAAGCTTTCTGTGAAACTGCTTAGTGTTCTGTTAATTCATCTCACAGAGTTACATGTGTATTTCGTGGATCTCTTTGCTAGCCTTATTTCTGTGGAATCTGAGAACAGATATATCGGATCCCTTTGAAGACTATAGGGCCAAAGGAAATATCCTCCGATAACAAAGAGAAAGAAGCTTTCTGAGAAACTGCTTTGTGTTCTGTGAAATCATCTCACAGAGTTACAGCTTTCCCCTCAAGAAGCCTTTCGCTAAGACAGTTCCTGTGGAATTGGCAAAGTGATATTTGGAAGCCCTTAGAGGGCTATGGTGAAAAAGGAAATATCCTCAGATGAAATCTGGAAAGAAGTTTTCCGAGAAACTGCTTAGTGTTCTGTTAATTCATCTCACAGAGTTACATGTGTATTTCGTGGATCTCTTTTCTAGCCTTATTTCTGTATAATCTGAGAACAGATATTTCGGATCCCTTTGAAGACTCTAGGGCCAAAGGAAATATCCTCCGATAACAAAGAGAAAGAAGCTTTCTGATAAACTTCTTTGTGTTCTGTGAAATGATCTCACAGAGTTACAGCTTTCTCCTCAAGAAGCCTTTCGCTAAGACAGTTCTTGTGGAATTGGCAAAGTGATATTTGGAAGCCCTTTGAGGGCTTTGGTGAAATAGGAAATATCCTCAGATGAAATCTGGAAAGAAGCTTTCTGAGAATCTGCTTAGTGTTCTGTTTATTCATCTCACAGAGTTACATGTGTATTTCGTGGATCTCTTTGCTAGCCTTATTTCTGTGGAATCTGAGAACAGATATTTCGGATCCCATTGAAGACTCTAGGTCCAAAGGAAATATCCTCTGATAACAAAGAGAAAGAAGCTTTCTGATAAACTTCTTTGTGTTCTGTGAAATCATCTCACAGAGTTACAGCTTTCCCCTCAAGAAGCCTTTCGCTAAGACAGTTCTTGTGGAATTGGCAAACTGATATTTGGAAGCCCATAGAGGGCTACGTTGAAAAAGGAAATATCCTCAGATGAAATCTGGAAAGAAGCTTTCAGAGAAACTGCTTAGTGTTCTGTTAATTCATCTCACAGAGTTATATGGGCATTTCATGGATCTCTTTGCTAGCCTCATTTCTGTGGAATCTGAGAACAGATATTTCGTATCCCTTTGAAGACTATAGGGCCAAAGAAATATCCTCCGATAACAAAGAGAAAGAAGCTTTCTGAGAAACTTCTTTGTGTTCTGTGAAATCATCTCACAGAGTTACAGCTTTCCCCTCAAGAAGCCATTCGCTAAGACAGTTCCTGTGGAATTGGCAAAGTGATATTTGGAAGCCCATAGAGGACTATGGTGAAAAAGGAAATATCCTCAGATGAAATCTGGAAAGAAGCTTTCTGAGAAACTGCTTAGTGTTCTGTTAATTCATCTCACAGTGTTACAGGTGTATTTCGTGGATCTCTTTTCTAGCCTTCTTTCTGAGGAATCTGAGAACAGATATTTCGGATCCCTTTGAAGACTATAGGGCCAAAGGAAATATCCTCCGATAACAAAGAGAAAGAAGCTTTCTGAGAAACTTCTTTGTGTTCTGTGAAATCATCTCACAGAGTTACAGCTTTCCCCTCAAGAAGCCTTTCGCTAAGACAGCTCCTGTGGAATTCGCAAAGTGATATTTGGAAGCCAGTATAGGGCTATGGTGAAAAAGGAAATATCCTCACAGGAAATCTGGAAAGAAGCTTTCTGAGAAACTGCTTAGTGTTCTGTTAATTCATCTCACAGAGTTACATGTGTATTTCGTGGATCTCTTTGCTAGCCTTATTTCTGTGGAATCTGAGAACAGATATTTCGGATCCCATTGAAGACTATAGGGCTAAAATAAATATCCTCCGATAACAAAGAGAAAGAAGCTTTCTGAGAAACTTCTTTGTGTTCTGTGAAATCATCTCACAGAGTTACAGCTTTCCCCTCAAGAAGCCTTTCGCTAAGACAGTTCTTGTGGAATAGGCAAAGTGATATTTGGAAGCCCATAGAGGGCTATGGTGAAAAAGGAAATATCCTCCGATGAAATCTGGAAAGAAGTTTTCTGAGAAACTGCTTAGTGTTCTGTTAATTCATCTCACAGAGTTACATGTGAATTTCGTGGATCTCTTTGCTAGCCTTATTTCTGTGGAATCTGAGAACATATATTTCGGATCCCTTTGAAGACTATAGGGCCAAAGGAAATATCCCCCCATAACAAAGAGAAAGAAGCATTCTGAGAAACTTCTTTGTGTTCTGTGAAATCATCTCACAGAGTTACAGCTTTCCCCTCAAGAAGCCTTTCGCTAACACAGTTCTTGTGGAATTGGAAAAGTGATATTTGGAAGCCCTTAGAGGGCTATGGTGAAAAAGGAAATATCCTCAGATGAAATCTGGAAAGAAGCTTTCTGAGAAACTGCTTAGTGTTCTGTTAATTCATCTCACAGAGTTACATGTGTATTTCGTGGATCTCTTTGCTAGCCTTATTTCTGTGGAATCTGAGAACAGATATTTCGGAACCCTTTGAAGACTATAGGGCCAAAGGAAATATCATGCCAAAACAAAGAGAAAGAAGCTTTCTGAGAAACGTCTTTGTGTTCTGTGAAATCATCTCACAGAGTTACAGCTTTCCCCTCAAGAACCCTTTCGCTAAGACAGTTCTTGTGGAATTGGCAAAGTGATATTTGGAAGCCCGTAGAGGGCTATGGTGAAAAAGGAAATATCCTCAGATGAAATCTGGAAAGAAGCTTTCTGAGAAACTGCTTAGTGTTCAGTTAATTCATCTCACAGAGTTACATGGGTATTTCGTGGATCTCTTTGCTAGCCTTATTTCTGTGGAATCTGAGAACAGATATTTCGAATCCCTTTGATGACTATAGGGCCAAATGAAATATCCTCCGATAACAAAGAGAAAGAAGCTTTCTGAGAAACTTCTTTGTGTTCTGTGAAATCATCTCACAGAGTTACAGCTTTCCCCTCAAGAAGCCTTTCGCTAAGACAGTTCTTGTGGAATTGGCAAAGTGATATTTGGAAGCCAATAGAGGGCGATGGTGAAAAAGGAAATATCCTCACAGGAAATCTGGAAAGAAGCTTTGTGAGAAACTGCTTAGTGTTCTGTTAATTCATCTCACAGAGTTACATTTGTATTTCGTGGATCTCTTTGCTATCCTTATTTCTGTGGAATCTGAGAACAGATATTTCGGATCCCTTTGAAGACTATAGGGCGAAGGGAAATATCCTCCGATAACAAGGAGAAAGAAGCTTTCTGAGAAACTTCTTTGTGTTCTGTGAAATGATCTCACAGAGTTACAGCTTTCCCCTCAAGAACCCTTTCGCTAAGACAGTTCTTGTGGAATTGGCAAAGTGATATTTGGAAGCCCATAGTGGGCTATGGTGAAAAAGGAAATATCCTCAGATGAAATCTGGAAAGAAGCTTTCTGAGAAACTGCTTAGTGTTCTGTTAATTCATCTCACAGAGTTACATGTGTCTTTCGTGGAACTCTTTGCTAGCCTTATTTCTGTGGAATCTGAGAACAGATATTTCGGAACCCTTTGAAGACTATAGGGCCAAAGGAAATATCATGCCAAAACAAAGACAAAGAAGCTTTCTGAGAAACCTCTTTGTGTTCTGTGAAATCATCTCACAGAGTTACAGCTTTCCCCTCAGGAAGCATTTCGCTAACACAGTTCTTGTGGAATTGGCAAAGTGATATTTGGAAGCCCATAGAGGGCTAAGGTGAAAATGGAAATATCCTCACAGGAAATCTGGAAAGAAGCTTTCTGAGAAACTGCTTAGTGTTCTGTTAATTCATCTCACAGAGTTACCTGTGTATTTCGTGGATCTCTTTGCTAGCCTTATTTCTATGGAATCTGAGAACAGATATTTCGGATCCCTTTGAAGACTATAGGGCCAAAGGAAATATCCTCCGATAACAAAGAGAAAGAAGCTTTCTGAGAAACTTCTTTGTGTTCTGTGAAATCATCTCACAGAGTTACAGCTTTCCCCTCAAGAAGCCTTTCGCTAAGACAGTTCTTGTGGAATAGGCAAAGTGATATTTGGAAGCCCATAGAGGGCTATGGTGAAAAAGGAAATATCCTCTGATGAAATCTGGAAAGAAGCTTTCTGAGAAACTGCTTAGTGTTCTGTTAATTCATCTCACAGAGTTACATGTGTATTTCGTGGATCTCTTTGCTAGCCTTATTTCTGTGGAATCAGAGAACAGATATTTCGGATTCCTTTGAAGACTATAGGGCCAAAGGAAATATCCTCCCATAACAAAGAGAAAGAAGCTTTCTGACAAACTTCTTTGTGTTCTGTGAAATCATCTCAAGGAGTTACAGCTTTCCCTCCAGAAGCCTTTCGCTAAGACAGTTCTTGTGGAATTGGCAAAGTGATATTTGGAAGCCCATAGAGGGCCATGGTGAAAAAGGAAATATCCTCACAGGAAATCTGGAAAGAAGCTTTCTGAGAAACTGCTTAGTGTTCTGTTAATTCATCTCACAGAGTTACATGTGTATTTCGTTTATCTCTTTGCTAGCCTTATTTCTGTGGAATCTGAGAACACATATTTCGGATCCCTTTGAAGACTATAGGGCCAAAGGAAATATCCTCCGATAAAAAAGAGAAAGAAGCTTTCTGAGAAACTTCTTTGTGTTATGTGAAATCATCTCACAGAGTTACAGCTTTCCCCTCAAGAACCCTTTCCCTAAAACAGTTCTTGTGGAATTGGCAAAGTGATATTTGGAAGCCCATAGAGGGCTATGGTGAAAAAGGAAATATCCCCAGATGAAATCTGGAAAGAAGCTTTCTGAGAAACTGCTTAGTGTTCTGTTAATTCATCTCACAGAGTTACATGTGTATTTCGTGGATCTCTTTACTAGCCTTATTTCTGTGGAATCTGAGAACAGATATTTCGGATCCCTTTGAAGACTGTAGGGCGAAAGGAAATATCCTCCGATAACAAAGAGAAAGAAGCTTTCTGAGAAACTTCTTTGTGTTCTGTGAAATCATCTCACAGAGTTACAGCTTTCCCCTCAAGAAGCCTTTCGCTAAGGCAGTTCTTGTGGAATAGGCAAAGTGATATTTGGAAGCCCGTAGTGGGCTATGGTGAAAAAGGAAATATCCTCCGATGAAATCTGGAAAGAAGCTTTCTGAGAAACTGCTTAGTGTTCTGTTAATTCATCTCACAGAGTTACATGTGTATTTCGTGGATCTCTTTGCTAGCCTTATTTCTGTGGAATCTGAGAACAGATATTTCGGAACCCTTTGAAGACTATAGGGTCAAAGGAAATATCATGCCAAAACAAAGAGAAAGAAGCTCTCTGAGAAACCTCTTTGTGTTCTGTGACATCATCTCACAGAGTTACAGCTTTCCCCTCAAGAAGCCTTTCGCTAAGACAGTTCTTGTGGAATTGGCAAAGTGATATTTGGAAGCCCATAGAGGGCTATGGTGAAAAAGGAAATATCCTCAGATGAAATCTGGAAAGAACCTTTCTGAGAAACTGCTTAGTGTTCTGTTAATTCATCTCACAGAGTTACATGTGTATTTCGTGGATCTCTTTGCTAGCAGTGTTTCTGAGGAATCTGAGAACAGATATTTCGGATCCCTTTGAAGACTATAGGGCCAAAGGAAATATCCTCCGATAACAAAGAGAAAGAAGCTTTCTGAGAAACTTCTTTGTGTTCTGTGAAATCACCTCACAGAGTTACAACTTTCCCCTCAAGAAGCCTTTCGCTAAGATATTTCTTGTGGAATGGCAAAGAGATATTTGGAAACCCATAGAGGGCTATGGTGAAAAAGGAAATATCCTCAGGTGAAATCTGGAAAGAAGCTTTCTGAGAAACTGCTAAGTGTTCTGTTAATTCATCTCACAGAGTTACATGTGAATTTCGTGGATCTCTTTGCTAGCCTTATTTCTGTAGAATCTGAGAAGAGTTATTTGGATCCCTTTGAAGACTATAGGGCCAAAGGAAATATCCTACGATAACAAAGAGAAAGAAGCTTTCTGAGAAACTTCTTTGTGTTCTGTGAAATCATCTCACAGAGTTACAGCTTTCTCCTCAAGAAGCCTTTCGCTAAGACAGTTCTTGGGAAATTGGCAAAGTGATATTTGAAAGCCCGTAGAGGGCTACGGTGAAAAAGGAAATATCCTCAGATGAAATCTGGAAAGAAGCTTTCTGTGAAACTGCTTAGTGTTCTGTTAATTCATCTCACAGAGTTACATGTGTATTTCGTGGATCTCTTTGCTAGCCTTATTTCTGTGGAATCTGAGAACAGATATATCGGATCCCTTTGAAGACTATAGGGCCAAAGGAAATATCCTCCGATAACAAAGAGAAAGAAGCTTTCTGAGAAACTGCTTTGTGTTCTGTGAAATCATCTCACAGAGTTACAGCTTTCCCCTCAAGAAGCCTTTCGCTAAGACAGTTCCTGTGGAATTGGCAAAGTGATATTTGGAAGCCCTTAGAGGGCTATGGTGAAAAAGGAAATATCCTCAGATGAAATCTGGAAAGAAGTTTTCCGAGAAACTGCTTAGTGTTCTGTTAATTCATCTCACAGAGTTACATGTGTATTTCGTGGATCTCTTTTCTAGCCTTATTTCTGTATAATCTGAGAACAGATATTTCGGATCCCTTTGAAGACTCTAGGGCCAAAGGAAATATCCTCCGATAACAAAGAGAAAGAAGCTTTCTGATAAACTTCTTTGTGTTCTGTGAAATGATCTCACAGAGTTACAGCTTTCTCCTCAAGAAGCCTTTCGCTAAGACAGTTCTTGTGGAATTGGCAAAGTGATATTTGGAAGCCCTTTGAGGGCTTTGGTGAAATAGGAAATATCCTCAGATGAAATCTGGAAAGAAGCTTTCTGAGAATCTGCTTAGTGTTCTGTTTATTCATCTCACAGAGTTACATGTGTATTTCGTGGATCTCTTTGCTAGCCTTATTTCTGTGGAATCTGAGAACAGATATTTCGGATCCCATTGAAGACTCTAGGTCCAAAGGAAATATCCTCTGATAACAAAGAGAAAGAAGCTTTCTGATAAACTTCTTTGTGTTCTGTGAAATCATCTCACAGAGTTACAGCTTTCCCCTCAAGAAGCCTTTCGCTAAGACAGTTCTTGTGGAATTGGCAAACTGATATTTGGAAGCCCATAGAGGGCTAAGTTGAAAAAGGAAATATCCTCAGATGAAATCTGGAAAGAAGCTTTCAGAGAAACTGCTTAGTGTTCTGTTAATTCATCTCACAGAGTTATATGGCCATTTCGTGGATCTCTTTGCTAGCCTCATTTCTGTGGAATCTGAGAACAGATATTTCGTATCCCTTTGAAGACTATAGGGCCAAAGAAATATCCTCCGATAACAAAGAGAAAGAAGCTTTCTGAGAAACTTCTTTGTGTTCTGTGAAATCATCTCACAGAGTTACAGCTTTCCCCTCAAGAAGCCATTCGCTAAGACAGTTCCTGTGGAATTGGCAAAGTGATATTTGGAAGCCCATAGAGGACTATGGTGAAAAAGGAAATATCCTCAGATGAAATCTGGAAAGAAGCTTTCTGAGAAACTGCTTAGTGTTCTGTTAATTCATCTCACAGTGTTACAGGTGTATTTCGTGGATCTCTTTTCTAGCCTTCTTTCTGAGGAATCTGAGAACAGATATTTCGGATCCCTTTGAAGACTATAGGGCCAAAGGAAATATCCTCCGATAACAAAGAGAAAGAAGCTTTCTGAGAAACTTCTTTGTGTTCTGTGAAATCATCTCACAGAGTTACAGCTTTCCCCTCAAGAAGCCTTTCGCTAAGACAGCTCCTGTGGAATTCGCAAAGTGATATTTGGAAGCCAGTAGAGGGCTATGGTGAAAAAGGAAATATCCTCACAGGAAATCTGGAAAGAAGCTTTCTGAGAAACTGCTTAGTGTTCTGTTAATTCATCTCACAGAGTTACATGTGTATTTCGTGGATCTCTTTGCTAGCCTTATTTCTGTGGAATCTGAGAACAGATATTTCGGATCCCATTGAAGACTATAGGGCTAAAATAAATATCCTCCGATAACAAAGAGAAAGAAGCTTTCTGAGAAACTTCTTTGTGTTCTGTGAAATCATCTCACAGAGTTACAGCTTTCCCCTCAAGAAGCCTTTCGCTAAGACAGTTCTTGTGGAATAGGCAAAGTGATATTTGGAAGCCCATAGAGGGCTATGGTGAAAAAGGAAATATCCTCCGATGAAATCTGGAAAGAAGTTTTCTGAGAAACTGCTTAGTGTTCTGTTAATTCATCTCACAGAGTTACATGTGAATTTCGTGGATCTCTTTGCTAGCCTTATTTCTGTGGAATCTGAGAACATATATTTCGGATCCCTTTGAAGACTATAGGGCCAAAGGAAATATCCTCCCATAACAAAGAGAAAGAAGCATTCTGAGAAACTTCTTTGTGTTCTGTGAAATCATCTCACAGAGTTACAGCTTTCCCCTCAAGAAGCCTTTCGCTAACACAGTTCTTGTGGAATTGGAAAAGTGATATTTGGAAGCCCTTAGAGGGCTATGGTGAAAAAGGAAATATCCTCAGATGAAATCTGGAAAGAAGCTTTCTGAGAAACTGCTTAGTGTTCTGTTAATTCATCTCACAGAGTTACATGTGTATTTCGTGGATCTCTTTGCTAGCCTTATTTCTGTGGAATCTGAGAACAGATATTTCGGAACCCTTTGAAGACTATAGGGCCAAAGGAAATATCATGCCAAAACAAAGAGAAAGAATCTTTCTGAGAAACGTCTTTGTGTTCTGTGAAATCATCTCACAGAGTTACAGCTTTCCCCTCAAGAACCCTTTCGCTAAGACAGTTCTTGTGGAATTGGCAAAGTGATATTTGGAAGCCCGTAGAGGGCTATGGTGAAAAAGGAAATATCCTCAGATGAAATCTGGAAAGAAGCTTTCTGAGAAACTGCTTAGTGTTCAGTTAATTCATCTCACAGAGTTACATGGGTATTTCGTGGATCTCTTTGCTAGCCTTATTTCTGTGGAATCTGAGAACAGATATTTCGGATCCCTTTGATGACTATAGGGCCAAATGAAATATCCTCCGATAACAAAGAGAAAGAAGCTTTCTGAGAAACTTCTTTGTGTTCTGTGAAATCATCTCACAGAGTTACAGCTTTCCCCTCAAGAAGCCTTTCGCTAAGACAGTTCTTGTGGAATTGGCAAAGTGATATTTGGAAGCCCATAGAGGGCGATGGTGAAAAAGGAAATATCCTCACAGGAAATCTGGAAAGAAGCTTTGTGAGAAACTGCTTAGTGTTCTGTTAATTCATCTCACAGAGTTACATTTGTATTTCGTGGATCTCTTTGCTATCCTTATTTCTGTGGAATCTGAGAACAGATATTTCGGATCCCTTTGAAGACTATAGGGCGAAGGGAAATATCCTCCGATAACAAGGAGAAAGAAGCTTTCTGAGAAATTTCTTTGTGTTCTGTGAAATGATCTCACAGAGTTACAGCTTTCCCCTCAAGAACCCTTTCGCTAAGACAGTTCTTGTGGAATTGGCAAAGTGATATTTGGAAGCCCATAGTGGGCTATGGTGAAAAAGGAAATATCCTCAGATGAAATCTGGAAAGAAGCTTTCTGAGAAACTGCTTAGTGTTCTGTTAATTCATCTCACAGAGTTACATGTGTCTTTCGTGGATCTCTCTGCTAGCCTTATTTCTGTGGAATCTGAGAACAGATATTTCGGAACCCTTTGAAGACTATAGGGCCAAAGGAAATATCATGCCAAAACAAAGACAAAGAAGCTTTCTGAGAAACCTCTTTGTGTTCTGTGAAATCATCTCACAGAGTTACAGCTTTCCCCTCAGGAAGCATTTCGCTAACACAGTTCTTGTGGAATTGGCAAAGTGATATTTGGAAGCCCATAGAGGGCTAAGGTGAAAATGGAAATATCCTCACAGGAAATCTGGAAAGAAGCTTTCTTAGAAACTGCTTAGTGTTCTGTTAATTCATCTCACAGAGTTACATGTGTATTTCGTGGATTTCTTTGCTAGCCTTATTTCTGTGGAATCTGAGAACAGATATTTCGGATCCCATTAGGGACTACAGGGCGAAAGGAAATATCCTCCCATAACAAAGAGAAAGAAGGTTTCTGAGAAACTTCTTTGTGTTCTGTGAAATCATCTCACAGAGTTACAGCTTTATCCTCAAGAACCCTTTCGCTAAGATAGTTCTTGTGGAATTGGCAAAGTGATATTTGGAAGCCCATAGAGGGCTATGGTGAAAAAGGAAATATCCTCAGATGAAATCTGGAAAGAAGCTTCCTGAGAAACTGCTTAGTGTTCTGTTAATTCACCTCACAGAGTTACATGTGTATTTCGTGGATCTCTTTGCTAGCCTTATTTCTGTGGAACCTGAGAACCGATATTTCGGATCCTTTTGAAGACTATAGGGCCAAAGGAAATATCCTCCGATAACAAAGAGAAAGAAGCTTTCTGAGAAACTTCTTTGTGTTCTGTGAAAACATCTCACAGAGTTACAGCTTTTCCCTCAAGAAGCCTTTCGCTAAGACAGTTCTTGTGGAATAGGCAAAGTGATATTTGGAAGCCCATAGAGGGCTATGGTGAAAAAGGAAATATCCTCAGATGAAATCTGGAAAGAAGCTTTCTGAGAAACTGCTTAGTGTTCTGTTAGTTCATCTCACAGAGTTACATGTGTATTTCGTGGATCTCTTTGAGAGCCTTATTTCTGTGGAATCTGAGAACAGATATTTCGGATCCCATTGATGACTATAGGGCCAAAAGAAATATCCTCCCATAACAAAGAGAAAGAAGCTTTCTGAGAAACTTCTTTGTGTTCTGTGAAATCATCTCACAGAGTTACAGCTTTCCCCTCAAGAACCCTTTCGTTAAGACAGTTCTTGTGGAATTGGCAAACTGATATTTGGAAGCCCATAGAGGGCTATGTTGAAAAAGGAAATATCCTCACAGGAAATCTGGAAAGAAGCTTTCTGAGAAACTGCTTAGTGTTCTGTTAATTCATCTCACAGAGTTACATGTGTATTTCGAGGATCTCTTTCCTAGCCTTATTCCTGTGGAATCTGATAACAGATATTTCGGATCTCTCTGAAGACTATAGGGCCAAAGGAAATATCCTCCGATAACAAAAAGAAAGAAGCTTTCTGAGAAACTTCTTTGTGTTCTGTGAAATCATCTCACAGAGTTACAGCTTTCCCCTCAAGAAGCCTTTCGCTAAGACAGTTCTTGTGGAATAGGCAAAGTGATATTTGGAAGCCCATAGAGGGCTAGGGTGAAAAAGGAAATATCCTCAGATGAAATCTGGAAAGAAGCTTTCTGAGAAACTGCTTAGTGTTCTGTTAATTCATCTCACTGTGTTACATGTGTATTTCGTGGATCTCTTTGCTAGCCTTATTTCTGTGGAATCTGAGAACAGATATTTCGGATCCCTTTGAAGACTATAGGGCCAAAGGAAATATCCTCCGATAACAAAGAGAAAGAGGCTTTCTGAGAAACTTCTTTGTGTTCTGTGAAATGATGTCACAGAGTTACAGCTTTTCCCTCAAGAACACTTTCGCTAAGACAGTTCTTGTGGAATTGGCTAAGTGATATTTGGAAGCCCATAGAGGGCTATGGTGAAAAAGGAAATATCCTCAGATGAAATCTGGAAAGAAGCTTTCTGAGAAACTGCTTAGTGTTCTGTTAATTCATCTCACAGAGTTACATGTGTATTTCGTGGATCTCTTTGCTAGCCTTATTTCTGTGGAATCTGAGATCAGATATTTCGGATCCCTTTGAAGACTATAGTTCCAAAGGAAATATCCTCCGATAACAAAGAGAAAGAAGCTTTCTGAGAAACTTCTTTGTGTTCTGTGAAATCATCTCACAGAGTTACAGCTTTCCTCTCAAGAAGCCTTTCGCTACGACAGTTCTTGTGGAATAGGCAAAGTGATATTTGGAAGCCCGTAGTGGGCTTTGGTGAAAAAGGAAATATCCTCAGATGAAATCTGGAAAGAAGCTTTCTGAGAAACTTCTTAGTGTTCTGTTAATTCATCTCACAGAGTTACATGTGTATTTCGTGGATCTCTTTGCTAGCCTTATTTCTGTGGAATCTGAGAACAGATATTTCGGAACCCTTTGAAGACTACAGGGCCAAAGGAAATATCTTGCCAAAACAAAGAGAAAGAAGCTTTCTGAGAAACCTCTTTGTGTTCTGTGAAATCATCTCACAGAGTTACAGCTTTCCCCTCAGGAAGCATTTCGCTAACACAGTTCTTGTGGAATTGGCAAAGTGATATTTGGAAGCCCATAGAGGGCTATGGTGAAAATGGAAATATCCTCAGATGAAATCTGGAAAGAAGCTTTCTGAGAAACTGCTTAGTGTTCTGTTAATTCATCTCACAGAGTTACATGTGTATTTCGTGGATCTCTTTGCTAGCCTTATTTCTGTGGAATCTGAGAACAGATATTTCGGATCCCTTTGAAAACTCTAGGGCCAAAGGAAATATCCTCCGATAACAAAGAGAAAGAAGCTTTCTGAGAAACTTCTTTGTGTTCTGTGAAATCATCTCACAGAGTTACAGCTTTCCCCTCAAGAAGCCTTTCGCTAAGACAGTTCTTGTGGAATTGGCAAAGTGATATTTGGAAGCCCATAGAGGGCTATGGTGAAAAAGGAAATATCCTCCGAAGAAGTCTGGAAATAAGCTTTCTGAGAAACTGCTTAGTGTTCTGTTAATTCATCTCACAGAGTTACATGTGTATTTCGTGGATCTCTTTGCTAGCCTTATTTCTGTGGAATCTGAGAACAGATATTTCGGATCCCTTTGAAGACTATAGGGCCAAAGGAAATATCCTCCCATAACAAAGAGAAAAAAGCTTTCTGAGAAACTCCCTTGTGTTCTGTGAAATCATCTCAAGGAGTTACAGCTTCCCTTCCAGAAGCCTTTCGCTAAGACAGTTCTTGTGGAATTGGCAAAGTGATATTTGGAAGCCCATAGAGGGCTATGGTGAAAAAGGAAATATCCTCACAGGAAATCTGGAAAGAAGCATTCTGAGAAACTACTTAGTGTTCTGTTAATTCATCTCACAGAGTTACATGTGTATTTCGAGGATCTCCTTCCTAGCCTTATTTCTGTGGAATCTGAGAACAGATATTTCGGATCCCTCTGAAGACTATAGGGCCAAAGGAAATATCCTCCGATAACAAAAAGAAAGAAGCTTTCTGAGAAACTTCTTTGTGTTCTGTGAAATCATCTCACAGAGTTACAGCTTTTCCCTCAAGAAGCCTTTCGCTAAGACAGTTCTTGTGGAATAGGCAAAGTGATATTTGGAAGCCCATAGAGGGCTATGGTGAAAAAGGAAATATCCTCAGATGAAATCTGGAAGGAAGCTTTCTGAGAAACTGCTTAGTGTTCTGTTAATTCATCTCACAGAGTTACATGTGTATTTCGTGGATCTCTTTGCTACCCTTATTTCTGTGGAATCTGAGAACAGATATTTCGGATCCCTTTGAAGACTATAGGGCCAAAGGAAATATCCTCCAATAACAAAGAGAAAGAAGCTTTCTGAGAAACTTCTTTGTGTTCTGTGAAATCATCTCACAGAGTTACAGCTTTCCCCTCAAGAAGCCTTTCGCTAAGACAGTTCTTGTGGAATTGGCAAAGTGATATTTGGAAGACCTTAGAGGGCTATGGTGAAAAAGGAAATATCCTCAGATGAAATCTGGAAAGAAGCTTTCTGAGAAACTGCTTAGTGTTCTGTTAATTCATCTCAAAGGGTTACATGTGTATTTCGTGGATCTCTTTGCTAGCCTTATTACTGTGGAATCTGAGAACAGATATTTCTGGTCCCATTGATGACTATAGGGCCAAAGGAAATATCCTCCGATAACAAAGAGAAAGAAGCTTTCTGAGAAACTTCTTTGTGTTCTGTGAAATCATCTCACAGAGTTACAGCTTTCCCCTCAAGAAGCCTTTCGCTAAGACAGTTCTTGTGGAATTGGTAAAGTGATATTTGGACGCCCATAGAGGGCTATGGTGAAAAAGGAGATATCCTCACAGGAAATCTGGAAAGAAGCTTTCTGAGAAACTGCTTAGTGTTCTGTTAATTAATCTCACAGAGTTACATGTGTATTTCGTGGATCTCTTTGCTAGCCTTATTTCTGTGGAATCTGAGATCAGATATTTCGGATCCCTTTGAACACTACAGGGCCAAAGGAAATATCCTCCGATAACAAAGAGAAAGAAGCTTTCTGAGAAACTTCTTTGTATTCTGTGAAATCATCTCACAGAGTTACAGCTTTCCCCTCAAGAAGCCTTTCGCTAAGACAGTTCTTGTGGAATAGGCAAAGTGATATTTGGAAGCCCGTAGTGGGCTTAGGTGAAAAAGGAAATATGCTCCGATGAAATCTGGAAAGAAGCTTTCTGAGAAACTTCTTAGTGTTCTGTTAATTCATCTCACAGAGTTACATGTGTATTTCGTGGATCTCTTTGCTAGCCTTATTTCTGTGGAATCTGAGAACAGATATTTCGGAACCTTTTGAAGACTATAGGGCCAAAGGAAATATCATGCCAAAACAAAGAGAAAGAAGCTTTCTGAGAAACCTCTTTGTGTTCTGTGAAATCATCTCACAGAGTTACAGCTTTCCCCTCAGGAAGCATTTCGCTAACACAGTTCTTGTGGAATTGGCAAAGTGATATTTGGAAGCCCTTTGAGGGCTTTGGTGAAATAGGAAATATCCTCTGATGAAATCTGGAAAGAAGCTTTCTGAGAATCTGCTTAGTGTTCTGTTTATTCATCTCACAGAGTTACATGTGTATTTCGTGGATCTCTTTGCTAGCCTTATTTCTGTGGAATCTGAGAACAGATATTTCGGATCCCATTGAAGACTCTAGGTCCAAAGGAAATATCCTCTGATAACAAAGAGAAAGAAGCTTTCTGATAACCTTCTTTGTGTTCTGTGAAATCATCTCACAGAGTTACAGCTTTCCCCTCAAGAAGCCTTTCGCTAAGACAGTTCTTGTGGAATTGGCAAACTGATATTTGGAAGCCCCTAGAGGGCTACGTTGAAAAAGGAAATATCCTCAGATGAAATCTGGAAAGAAGCTTTCAGAGAAACTGCTTAGTGTTCTGTTAATTCATCTCACAGAGTTATATGGGCATTTCGTGGATCTCTTTGCTAGCCTCATTTCTGTGGAATCTGAGAACAGATATTTCGTATCCCTTTGAAGACTATAGGGCCAAAGAAATATCCTCCGATAACAAAGAGAAAGAAGCTTTCTGAGAAACTTCTTTGTGTTCTGTGAAATCATCTCACAGAGTTACAGCTTTCCCCTCAAGAATCCATTCGCTAAGACAGTTCCTGTGGAATTGGCAAAGTGATATTTGGAAGCCCATAGAGGACTATGGTGAAAAAGGAAATATCCTCAGATGAAATCTGGAAAGAAGCTTTCTGAGAAACTGCTTAGTGTTCTGTTAATTCATCTCACAGTGTTACAGGTGTATTTCGTGGATCTCTTTTCTACCCTTCTTTCTGAGGAATCTGAGAAAAGATATTTCGGATCCCTTGGAAGACTATAGGGCCAAAGGAAATATCCTCCGATAACAAAGAGAAAGAAGCTTTCTGAGAAACTTGTTTGTGTTCTGTGAAATCATCTCACAGAGTTACAGCTTTTTCCTCAAGAAGCCTTTTGCTAAGACAGTTCTTGGGGAATTGGCAAAGTGATATTTGAAAGCCCGTAGAGGGCTACGGTGAAAAAGGAAATATCCTCAGATGAAATCTGGAAAGAAGCTTTCTGTGAAACTGCTTAGTGTTCTGTTAATTCATCTCACGGAGGTACATGTGTATTTCGTGGATCTCTTTGCTAGCCTTATTTCTGTGGAATCTGAGAACAGATATATCGGATCTCTTTGAAGACTATTGGGCCAAAGGAAATATGCTCCGATAACAAAGAGAAAGAAGCTTTCTGAGAAACTGCTTTGTGTTCTGTGAAATCATCTCACAGAGTTACAGCTTTCCCCTCAAGAAGCCTTTCGCTAAGACAGTTCTTGTGGAATTGGCAAACTGATATTTGGAAGCCCATAGAGGGCTACGTTTAAAAAGGAAATATCCTCAGATGAAATCTGGAAAGAAGCTTTCAGAGAAACTGCTTAGTGTTCTGTTAATTCATCCCACAGAGTTATATGGGCATTTCGTGTATCTCTTTGCTAGCCTCATTTCTGTGGAATCTGAGAACAGATATTTAGTATCCCTTTGAAGACTATAGGGCCAAAGAAATATCCTCCGATAACAAAGAGAAAGAAGCTTTCTGAGAAACTTCTTTGTGTTTTGTGAAATCATCTCACAGAGTTACAGCTTGCCCCTCTAGAAGCCTTTCGCTAAGACAGTTCCTGTGGAATTGGCAAAGTGATATTTGGAAGCCCATAGAGGACTATGGTGAACAAGGAATTATCCTCAGATGAAATCTGGAAAGAAGCTTTCTGAGAAACTGCTTAGTGTTCTGTTAATTCATCTCACAGAGTTACATGTGTATTTCGTGGATCTCTTTTCTAGCCTTATTTTTGAGGAATATGAGAACAGATATTTCGGATCCCTTTGAAGACCATAAGGCCAAAGGAAATATCCTCCGATAACAAAGAGAAAGAAGCTTTCTGAGAAACTTCTTTGTGTTCTGTGAAATCATCTCACAGAGTTACAGCTTTCCCCTCTGGAAGCCTTTCGCTAAGACAGTTCCTTTGGAATTGGCAAAGTGATATTTGGAAGCCCATAGGGCTATGGTGAAAAAGGAAATATCCTCAGATGAAATCTGGAAGGAAGCTTTCTGAGAAACTGCTTAGTGTTCTGTTAATTCATCTCACAGTGTTACATGTGTATTTCGTGGATCTCTTTTCTAGCCTTCTTTCTGAGGAATCTGAGAACAGATATTTCGGATCCCTTTGAAGACTATAGGGCCAAAGGAAATATCCTCCGATAACAAAGAGAAAGAAGCTTTCTGAGAAACTTCTTTGTGTTCTGTGAAATCATCTCACGGAGTTACAGCTTTCCCCTCAAGAAGCCTTTCGCTAAGACAGCTCCTGTGGAATTGTCAAAGTGATATTTGGAAGCCAGTAGAGGGCTATGGTGCAAAAGGAAATATCCTCAGATGAAATCTGGAAAGAAGCTTTCAGAGAAACTGCTTAGTGTTCTGTTAATTCTTCTCACAGAGTTACATGTGTATTTATTGGATCTCTTTTCTAGCCTTCTTTCTGAGGAATCTGGGAACAGATATTTCGGATCCCTTTGAAGACTCAAGGGCCAAAGGAAATATTCTCCTATAACAAAGAGAAAGAAGCTTTCTGAGAAACTTCTTTGTGTTCTGTGAAATCATCTCACAGAGTTACAGCTTTCCCCTGAAGAAGCCTTTCGCTAAGACAGTTCTTGTGGAATTGGCAAAGTGATATTTGGAAGCCCATAGAGGGCTATGGTGAAAAAGGAAATATCCTCAGATGAAATCTGGAAAGAAGCTTTCTGAGAAACTGCTTAGTGTTCTGTTAATTCATCTCACAGAGTTACATGTGTATTTCGTGGATCTCTTTGCTAGCCTCACTTCTGTGGAATCTGAGAACAGATATTTCGGATCCCTTTGAAGACTATAGGGCCAAAGGAAATATCCTCCGAAAACAAAGAGAAAGAACCTTTCTGAGAAACTTCTTTGTGTTCTGTGAAATCATCTCACAGAGTTACAGCTTTCCCCTCAAGAAGCCTTTCGCTAAGACAGCTCCTGTGGAATTGGCAAAGTGATATTTGGAAGCCAGTAGAGGGCTGTGGTGAAAAAGGAAATATACTCAGATGAAATCTGGAAAGAAGCTTTCTGAGAAACTGCTTAGTGTTCTGTTAATTCATCTCACAGAGTTACATGTGTCTTTCGAGGATCTCTTTTCTAGCCTTATTTCTGAGGAATCTGAGAACAGATATTTCAGATCCCTTTGAAGACAATAGGGCCAAAGGAAATATGCTCCGATAACAAAGAGAAAGAAGCTTTCTGAGAAACTTCCTTGTGTTTTGTGAAATCATCTCACAGAGTTACAGCTTTCCCCTCAAGGAGCCTTTCGCTAAGACAGTTCTTGTGGAATTGGCAAAGTGATATTTGGAAGCCCATAGAGGGCTAGGGCGAAAAAGGAAATATCCTCAGATGAAATCTGGAAAGAAGCTTTCTGAGAAACTGCTCAGTGTTCTGTTAATTCATCTCACAGAGTTACGTGTGTATTTCGTGGATCTCTTTGCTACCCTTATTTCTTTGGAATCTGAGAACAGATATTTCGGATCCCTTTGAAGACTATAGGTCCAAAGGAAATATTCTCCGATAACAAAGAGAAAGAAGCTTTCTGATAAACTTCTTTGTGTTCTGTTAAATCATCTCACAGGGTTACAGCTTTCTCCTCAAGAAGCCTTTCGCTAAGACAGTTCTTGTGGAATTGGCAAAGTGATATTTGGAAGCCCTTAGAGGGCTTTGGTGAAAAAGGAAATATCCTCAGATGGAATCTGGAAAGAAGCTTTCTGAGAAACTGCTCAGTGTTCTGTTAATTCACCTCACACAGTTATATGGGCATTTCGTGGATCTCTTTGCTAGCCTTATTTCTGTGGAATCTGAGAACAAATATTTCGGATCCCTTTGTAGACTATAGGGCCAAAGGAAATATCCTCCGATAACAAAGACAAAGAAGCTTTCTGAGAAACTTTTTGTGTTCTGTGAAATCATCTCACAGAGTTTCAGCTTTCCCCTCAAGAAGCCTTTCGCTCAGACAGTTCCTGTGGAATTGGCAAAGTGATATTTGGAAGCCCATAGAGGGCTATGGTGAAAAGAAAATATCCTCAGATGAAATCTGGAAGGAAGCTTTCTGAGAAACTGCTTAGTGTTCTGTTAATTCATCTCACAGTGTTACATCTGTATTTCGTGTATCTCTTTGCTAGCCTTATTTCTGAGGAATCTGAGAACAGATATTTCGGATCCCTTTGAAGCCTCTAGGGCCAAAGGAAATATCCTACGATAACAAAGAGAAAGAAGCTTTCTAAGAAACTTGTTTGTGTTCTGTGAAATCATCTCACAGAGTTACAGCTTTCTCCTCAAGAAGCCTTTTGCTAAGACAGTTCTTGGGGAATTGGCAAAGTGATATTTGAAAGCCCGTAGAGAGCTACGGTGAAAAAGGAAATATCCTCAGATGAAATCTGGAAAGAAGCTTTCTGTGAAACTGCTTAGTGTTCTGTTAATTCATCTCACAGAGTTACATGTGTATTTCGTGGATCTGTTTGCTAGCCTTATTTCTGTTGAATCTGATAACAGATATTTGGGATCCCTTTGAAGACCATAAGGCCAAAGAAAATATCCTACGATAAAAAAGAGAAAGAAGCTTTCTGAGAAACTTCTTTGTGTTCTGTGAAATCATCTCACAGAGTTACAGCTTTCCCCTCAAGATGCCTTTGGCTAAGACAGTTCCTGTGGAATTGGCAAAGTGATATTTGGAAGCCCATAGAGGGATACGGTGAAACAGGAAATATCCTCAGATGAAATCTGGAAAGAAGCTTTCTGAGAAACTCCTTAGTGTTCTGTCAATTCATCTCACAGAGTTACATGTGTATTTCGTGGATCTCTTTGCTAGCCTTATTTTTTGGAATGTGAGAACAGATATTTGGGACCTCTTTGATGACTATAGGGCCAAAGAAAATATCCTCTGATAACAAAGAGAAAGAAGCTTTCTGAGAAACTTCTTTGTGTTCTGTGAAATCATCTCAGAGAGTTACAGCTTTCTCCTCAAGAAGCCTTTCGCTAAGACAGTTCTTGGGAAAATGGCAAAGTGATATTTGAAAGCCCGTAGAGGGCTACGGTGAAAAAGGAAATATCGTCAGATGAAATCTGGAAAGAAGCTTTCTGTGAAACTGCTTAGTGTTCTGTTAATTCATCTCACGGAGTTACATGTGTATTTCGTGGATCTCTTTGCTAGCCTTATTTCTGTGGAATCTGAGAACAGATATATCGGATCTCTTTGAAGACTATAGGGCCAAAGGAAATATCCTCCGATAACAAAGAGAAAGAAGCTTTCTGAGAAACTGCTTTGTGTTCTGTGAAATCATCTCACAGAGTTACAGCTTTCCCCTCCAGAAGCCTTTAGCTAAGACAGTTCCTGTGGAATAGGCAAAGTGATATTTGGAAGCCCTTAGAGGGCTATGGTGAAAAAGGAAATATCCTCAGATGAAATCTGGAAAGAAGTTTTCTGAGAAACTGCTTAGTGTTCTGTTAATTCATCTCACAGAGGGACATGTGTATTTCGTGGATCTCTTTGCTAGCCAAATTTCTGTGGAATCTGAGAACAGATATTTCGGATCCCTTTGAAGACTCTAGGGCCAAAGGAAATATCCTCCGATAACAAAGAGAAAGAAGCTTTCTGAGAAACTTCTTTGCGTTCTGTGAAATCATCTCACAGAGTTACAGCTTTCTCCTCAAGAAGCCTTTCCCTAAGACAGTTCTTGTGGAATTGGCAAAGTGATATTTGGAAGCCCTTAGAGGGCTTTGGTGAAAAAGGAAATATCCTCAGATGAAATCTGGAAAGAAGCTTTCTGAGAATCTGCTTAGTGTTCTGTTTATTCATCTCACAGAGTTACATGTGTATTTCGTTGATCTCTTTGCTAGCCTTATTTCTGTGGAATCTGAGAACAGATATTTCGGATCCCATTGAAGACTCTAGGTCCAAAGGAAATATCCTCCGATAACAAAGAGAAAGAAGCTTTCTGATAAACTTCTTTGTGTTCTGTGAAATCATCTCACAGAGTTACAGCTTTCCCCTCAAGAAGCCTTTCGCTAAGACAGTTCTTGTGGAATTGGCAAACTGATATTTGGAAGCCCATAGAGGGCTACGTTGAAAAAGGAAATATTCTCAGATGAAATCAGGAAAGAAGCTTTCAGAGAAACTGCTTAGTGTTCTGTTAATTCATCTCACAGAGTTATATGGGCATTTCGTGGATATCTTTGCTAGCCTCATTTCTGTGGAATCTGAGAACAGATATTTCGTATCCCTTTGAAGACTATAGGGCCAAAGAAATATCCTCAGATAACAAAGAGAAAGAAGCTTTCTGAGAAACTTCTTTGTGTTCTGTGAAATCATCTCACAGAGTTACAGCTTTCCCCTCTAGAAGCCTTTCGCTAAGACAGTTCCTGTGGAATTGGCAAAGTGATATTTGGAAGCCCATAGAGGACTATGGTGAAAAAGGAATTATCCTCAGATGAAAACTGGAAAGAAGCTTTCTGAGAAACTGCTTAGTGTTCTGTTAATTCATCTCACAGTGTTACATGTGTATTTCGTCGATCTCTTTTCTAGCCTTCTTTCTGAGGAATCTGAGAACAGATATTTCGGATCCCTTTGAAGACTATAGGGCCAAAGGAAATATCCTCCGATAACAAAGAGAAAGAAGCTTTCTGAGAAACTTCTTTGTGTTCTGTGAAATCATCTCACAGAGTTACAGCTTTCCCCTCTGGAAGCCTTTCGCTAAGACAGTTCCTTTGGAATTGGCAAAGTGATATTTGGAAGCCCATAGGGCTATGGTGAAAAAGGAAATATCCTCAGATGAAATCTGGAAGGAAGCTTTCTGAGAAACTGCTTAGTGTTCTGTTAATTCATCTCACAGTGTTACATGTGTATTTCGTGGATCTCTTTTCTAGCCTTCTTTCTGAGGAATCTGAGAACAGATATTTCGGATCCCTTTGAAGACTATAGGGCCAAAGGAAATATCCTCCGATAACAAAGAGAAAGAAGCTTTCTGAGAAACTTCTTTGTGTTCTGTGAAATCATCTCACGGAGTTACAGCTTTCCCCTCAAGAAGCCTTTCGCTAAGACAGCTCCTGTGGAATTGTCAAAGTGATATTTGGAAGCCAGTAGAGGGCTATGGTGCAAAAGGAAATATCCTCAGATGAAATCTGGAAAGAAGCTTTCAGAGAAACTGCTTAGTGTTCTGTTAATTCATCTCACAGAGTTACATGTGTATTTATTGGATCTCTTTTCTAGCCTTCTTTCTGAGGAATCTGGGAACAGATATTTCGGATCCCTTTGAAGACTCAAGGGCCAAAGGAAATATTCTACTATAACAAAGAGAAAGAAGCTTTCTGAGAAACTTCTTTGTGTTCTGTGAAATCATCTCAGAGAGTTACATCTTTCCCCTGAAGAAGCCTTTCGCTAAGACAGTTCTTGTGGAATTGGCAAAGTGATATTTGGAAGCCCATAGAGGGCTATGGTGAAAAAGGAAATATCCTCAGATGAAATCTGGAAAGAAGCTTTCTGAGAAACTGCTTAGTGTTCTGTTAATTCATCTCACAGAGTTACATGTGTATTTCGTGGATCTCTTTGCTAGCCTCACTTCTGTGGAATCTGAGAACAGATATTTCGGATCCCTTTGAAGACTATAGGGCCAAAGGAAATATCCTCCGAAAACAAAGAGAAAGAAGCTTTCTGAGAAACTTCTTTGTGTTCTGTGAAATCATCTCACAGAGTTACAGCTTTCCCCTCAAGAAGCCTTTCGCTAAGACAGCTCCTGTGGAATTGGCAAAGTGATATTTGGAAGCCAGTAGAGGGCTGTGGTGAAAAAGGAAATATACTCAGATGAAATCTGGAAAGAAGCTTTCTGAGAAACTGCTTAGTGTTCTGTTAATTCATCTCACAGAGTTACATGTGTCTTTCGAGGATCTCTTTTCTAGCCTTATTTCTGAGGAATCTGAGAACAGATATTTCAGATCCCTTTGAAGACAATAGGGCCAAAGGAAATATGCTCCGAAAACAAAGAGAAAGAAGCTTTCTGAGAAACTTCCTTGTGTTTTGTGAAATCATCTCACAGAGTTACAGCTTTCCCCTCAAGGAGCCTTTCGCTAAGACAGTTCTTGTGGAATTGGCAAAGTGATATTTGGAAGCCCATAGAGGGCTAGGGCGAAAAAGGAAATATCCTCAGATGAAATCTGGAAAGAAGCTTTCTGAGAAACTGCTCAGTGTTCTGTTAATTCATCTCACAGAGTTACGTGTGTATTTCGTGGATCTCTTTGCTACCCTTATTTCTTTGGAATCTGAGAACAGATATTTCGGATCCCTTTGAAGACTATAGGTCCAAAGGAAATATTCTCCGATAACTAAGAGAAAGAAGCTTTCTGATAAACTTCTTTGTGTTCTGTTAAATCATCTCACAGGGTTACAGCTTTCTCCTCAAGAAGCCTTTCGCTAAGACAGTTCTTGTGGAATTGGCAAAGTGATATTTGGAAGCCCTTAGAGGGCTTTGGTGAAAAAGGAAATATCCTCAGATGGAATCTGGAAAGAAGCTTTCTGAGAAACTGCTCAGTGTTCTGTTAATTCACCTCACACAGTTATATGGGCATTTCGTGGATCTCTTTGCTAGCCTTATTTCTGTGGAATCTGAGAACAGATATTTCGGATCCCTTTGTAGACTATAGGGCCAAAGGAAATATCCTCCGATAACAAAGACAAAGAAGCTTTCTGAGAAACTTTTTGTGTTCTGTGAAATCATCTCACAGAGTTTCAGCTTTCCCCTCAAGAAGCCTTTCGCTCAGACAGTTCCTGTGGAATTGGCAAAGTGATATTTGGAAGCCCATAGAGGGCTATGGTGAAAAGAAAATATCCTCAGATGAAATCTGGAAGGAAGCTTTCTGAGAAACTGCTTAGTGTTCTGTTAATTCATCTCACAGTGTTACATCTGTATTTCGTGTATCTCTTTGCTAGCCTTATTTCTGAGGAATCTGAGAACAGATATTTCGGATCCCTTTGAAGCCTCTAGGGCCAAAGGAAATATCCTACGATAACAAAGAGAAAGAAGCTTTCTAAGAAACTTGTTTGTGTTCTGTGAAATCATCTCACAGAGTTACAGCTTTCTCCTCAAGAAGCCTTTTGCTAAGACAGTTCTTGGGGAATTGGCAAAGTGATATTTGAAAGCCCGTAGAGGGCTACGGTGAAAAAGGAAATATCCTCAGATGAAATCTGGAAAGAAGCTTTCTGTGAAACTGCTTAGTGTTCTGTTAATTCATCTCACAGAGTTACATGTGTATTTCGTGGATCTGTTTGCTAGCCTTATTTCTGTTGAATCTGATAACAGATATTTGTGATCCCTTTGAAGACCATAAGGCCAAAAAAAATATCCTACGATAAAAAAGAGAAAGAAGCTTTCTGAGAAACTTCTTTGTGTTCTGTGAAATCATCTCACAGAGTTACAGCTTTCCCCTCAAGAAGCCTTTCGCTAAGACAGCTCCTGTGGAATTGGCAAAGTGATATTTGGAAGCCAGTAGAGGGCTGTGGTGAAAAAGGAAATATACTCAGATGAAATCTGGAAAGAAGCTTTCTGAGAAACTGCTTAGTGTTCTGTTAATTCATCTCACAGTGTTACATGTGTCTTTCGAGGATCTCTTTTCTAGCCTTATTTCTGAGGAATCTGAGAACAGATATTTCAGATCCCTTTGAAGACAATAGGGCCAAAGGAAATATGCTCCGATAACAAAGAGAAAGAAGCTTTCTGAGAAACTTCCTTGTGTTTTGTGAAATCATCTCACAGAGTTACAGCTTTCCCCTCAAGGAGCCTTTCGCTAAGACAGTTCTTGTGGAATTGGCAAAGTGATATTTGGAAGCCCATAGAGGGCTAGGGCGAAAAAGGAAATATCCTCAGATGAAATCTGGAAAGAAGCTTTCTGAGAAACTGCTCAGTGTTCTGTTAATTCATCTCACAGAGTTACGTGTGTATTTCGTGGATCTCTTTGCTACCCTTATTTCTTTGGAATCTGAGAACAGATATTTCGGATCCCTTTGAAGACTATAGGTCCAAAGGAAATATTCTCCGATAACAAAGAGAAAGAAGCTTTCTGAAAACTTCTTTGTGTTCTGTTAAATCATCTCACAGGGTTACAGCTTTCTCCTCAAGAAGCCTTTCGCTAAGACAGTTCTTGTGGAATTGGCAAAGTGATATTTGGAAGCCCTTAGAGGGCTTTGGTGAAAAAGGAAATATCCTCAGATGGAATCTGGAAAGAAGGTTTCTGAGAAACTGCTCAGTGTTCTGTTAATTCACCTCACACAGTTATATGGGCATTTCGTGGATCTCTTTGCTAGCCTTATTTCTGTGGAATCTGAGAACAGATATTTCGGATCCCTTTGTAGACTATAGGGCCAAAGGAAATATCCTCCGAAAACAAAGACAAAGAAGCTTTCTGAGAAACTTTTTGTGTTCTGTGAAATCATCTCACAGAGTTTCAGCTTTCCCCTCAAGAAGCCTTTCGCTCAGACAGTTCCTGTGGAAATGGCAAAGTGATATTTGGAAGCCCATAGAGGGCTATGGTGAAAAGAAAATATCCTCAGATGAAATCTGGAAGGAAGCTTTCTGAGAAACTGCTTAGTGTTCTGTTAATTCATCTCACAGTGTTACATCTGTATTTCGTGTATCTCTTTGCTAGCCTTATTTCTGAGGAATCTGAGAACAGATATTTCGGATCCCTTTGAAGCCTCTAGGGCCAAAGGAAATATCCTACGATAACAAAGAGAAAGAAGCTTTCTAAGAAACTTGTTTGTGTTCTGTGAAATCATCTCACAGAGTTACAGCTTTCTCCTCAAGAAGCCTTTTGCTAAGACAGTTCTTGGGGAATTGGCAAAGTGATATTTGAAAGCCCGTAGAGGGCTACGGTGAAAAAGGAAATATCCTCAGATGAAATCTGGAAAGAAGCTTTCTGTGAAACTGCTTAGTGTTCTGTTAATTCATCTCACAGAGTTACATGTGTATTTCGTGGATCTGTTTGCTAGCCTTATTTCTGTTGAATCTGATAACAGATATTTGGGATCCCTTTGAAGACCATAAGGCCAAAGAAAATATCCTACGATAAAAAAGAGAAAGAAGCTTTCTGAGAAACTTCTTTGTGTTCTGTGAAATCATCTCACAGAGTTACAGCTTTCCCCTCAAGATGCCTTTGGCTAAGACAGTTCCTGTGGAATTGGCAAAGTGATATTTGGAAGCCCATAGAGGGATACGGTGAAACAGGAAATATCCTCAGATGAAATCTGGAAAGAAGCTTTCTGAGAAACTCCTTAGTGTTCTGTCAATTCATCTCACAGAGTTACATGTGTATTTCGTGGATCTCTTTGCTAGCCTTATTTCTTTGGAATGTGAGAACAGATATTTGGGACCTCTTTGATGACTATAGGGCCAAAGAAAATATCCTCTGATAACAAAGAGAAAGAAGCTTTCTGAGAAACTTCTTTGTGTTCTGTGAAATCATCTCAGAGAGTTACAGCTTTCTCCTCAAGAAGCCTTTCGCTAAGACAGTTCTTGGGAAAATGGCAAAGTGATATTTGAAAGCCCGTAGAGGGCTACGGTGAAAAAGGAAATATCGTCAGATGAAATCTGGAAAGAAGCTTTCTGTGAAACTGCTTAGTGTTCTGTTAATTCATCTCACGGAGTTACATGTGTATTTCGTGGATCTCTTTGCTAGCCTTATTTCTGTGGAATCTGAGAACAGATATATCGGATCTCTTTGAAGACTATAGGGCCAAAGGAAATATCCTCCGATAACAAAGAGAAAGAAGCTTTCTGAGAAACTGCTTTGTGTTCTGTGAAATCATCTCACAGAGTTACAGCTTTCCCCTCCAGAAGCCTTTAGCTAAGACAGTTCCTGTGGAATAGGCAAAGTGATATTTGGAAGCCCTTAGAGGGCTATGGTGAAAAAGGAAATATCCTCAGATGAAATCTGGAAAGAAGTTTTCTGAGAAACTGCTTAGTGTTCTGTTAATTCATCTCACAGAGGGACATGTGTATTTCGTGGATCTCTTTGCTAGCCAAATTTCTGTGGAATCTGAGAACAGATATTTCGGATCCCTTTGAAGACTCTAGGGCCAAAGGAAATATCCTCCGATAACAAAGAGAAAGAAGCTTTCTGATAAACTTCTTTGCGTTCTGTGAAATCATCTCACAGAGTTACAGCTTTCTCCTCAAGAAGCCTTTCCCTAAGACAGTTCTTGTGGAATTGGCAAAGTGATATTTGGAAGCCCTTAGAGGGCTTTGGTGAAAAAGGAAATATCCTCAGATGAAATCTGGAAAGAAGCTTTCTGAGAATCTGCTTAGTGTTCTGTTTATTCATCTCACAGAGTTACATGTGTATTTCGTTGATCTCTTTGCTAGCCTTATTTCTGTGGAATCTGAGAACAGATATTTCGGATCCCATTGAAGACTCTAGGTCCAAAGGAAATATCCTCCGATAACAAAGAGAAAGAAGCTTTCTGATAAACTTCTTTGTGTTCTGTGAAATCATCTCACAGAGTTACAGCTTTCCCCTCAAGAAGCCTTTCGCTAAGACAGTTCCTGTGGAATTGGCAAAGTGATATTTGGAAGCCCATAGAGGGCTACGTTGAAAAAGGAAATATTCTCAGATGAAATCAGGAAAGAAGCTTTCAGAGAAACTGCTTAGTGTTCTGTTAATTCATCTCACAGAGTTATATGGGCATTTCGTGGATATCTTTGCTAGCCTCATTTCTGTGGAATCTGAGAACAGATATTTCGTATCCCTTTGAAGACTATAGGGCCAAAGAAATATCCTCCGATAACAAAGAGAAAGAAGCTTTCTGAGAAACTTCTTTGTGTTCTGTGAAATCATCTCACAGAGTTACAGCTTTCCCCTCTAGAAGCCTTTCGCTAAGACAGTTCCTGTGGAATTGGCAAAGTGATATTTGGAAGCCCATAGAGGACTATGGTGAAAAAGGAATTATCCTCAGATGAAAACTGGAAAGAAGCTTTCTGAGAAACTGCTTAGTGTTCTGTTAATTCATCTCACAGAGTTACATGTGTATTTCGTGGATCTCTTTTCTAGCCTTATTTTTGAGGAATATGAGAACAGATATTTCGGATCCCTTTGAAGACCATAAGGCCAAAGGAAATATCCTCCGATAACAAAGAGAAACAAGCTTTCTGAGAAACTTCTTTGTGTTCTGTGAAATCATCTCACAGAGTTACAGCTTTCCCCTCTGGAAGCCTTTCGCTAAGACATTTCCTTTGGAATTGGCAAAGTGATATTTGGAAGCCCATAGGGCTATGGTGAAAAAGGAAATATCCTCAGATGAAATCTGGAAGGAAGCTTTCTGAGAAACTGCTTAGTGTTCTGTTAATTCATCTCACAGTGTTACATGTGTATTTCGTCGATCTCTTTTCTAGCCTTCTTTCTGAGGAATCTGAGAACAGATATTTCGGATCCCTTTGAAGACTATAGGGCCAAAGGAAATATCCTCCGATAACAAAGAGAAAGAAGCTTTCTGAGAAACTTCTTTGTGTTCTGTGAAATCATCTCACAGAGTTACAGCTTTCCCCTCAAGAAGCCTTTCGCTAAGACAGCTCCTGTGGAATTGGCAAAGTGATATTTGGAAGCCAGTAGAGGGCTACGGTGAAAAAGGAAATATCCTCAGATGAAATCAGGAAAGAAGCTTTCTGAGAAACTGCTTAGTGTTCTGTTAATTCATCTCACAGAGTTACATGTGTATTTCGTGGATCTCTTTTCTAGCCTTATTTCTGAGGAATCTGAGAACAGATATTTCAGATCCCTTTGAAGACAATAGGGCCAAAGGAAATATGCTCCGATAACAAAAAGAAAAAAGCTTTCTGAGAAACTTCTTTGTGTTTTGTGAAATCATCTCAAAGAGTTACAGCTTTCCCCTCAAGAAGCCTTTCGCTAAGACAGTTCTTGTGGAATTGGCAAAGTGATATTTGGAAGCCCATAGAGGGCTATGGCGAAAAAGGAAATATCCTCAGATGAAATCTGGAAAGAAGCTTTCTTAGAAACTGCTCAGTGTTCTGTTAATTCATCTCACAGAGTTACATGTGTATTTCGTGGATCTCTTTGCTACCCTTATTTCTTTGGAATCTGAGAACAGATATTTCGGATCCCTTTGAAGACTATAGGGCCAAAGGAAATATTCTCCCATAACAAAGAGAAAGAAGCTTTCTGATAAACTTCTTTGTGTTCTGTGAAATCACCTCACAGGGTTACAGGTTTCTCCTCAAGAAGCCTTTCGCTAAGACAATTCTTGTGGAATTGGCAAAGTGATATTTGGAAGCCCTTAGAGGGCTTTGGTGAAAAAGGAAATATCCTCAGATGAAATCTGCAAAGAAGCTTTCTGAGAATCTTCTTAGTGTTCTGTTAATTCATCTCACAGAGTTACATGTGTATTTCGTGGATCTCTTTGCTAGCCTTATTTCTTTGGAATGTGAGAACAGATATTTGGGACCTCTTTGATGACTATAGGGCCAAAGAAAATATCCTCCGATAACAAAGAGAAAGAAGCTTTCTGAGAAACTTCTTTGTGTTCTGTGAAATCATCTCAGAGAGTTACAGCTTTCTCCTCAAGAAGCCTTTCGCTAAGACAGTTCTTGGGAAACTGGCAAAGTGATATTTGAAAGCCCGTAGAGGGCTACGGTGAAAAAGGAAATATCGTCAGATGAAATCTGGAAAGAAGCTTTCTGTGAAACTGCTTAGTGTTCTGTTAATTCATCTCACGGAGTTACATGTGTATTTCGTGGAACTCTTTGCTAGCCTTATTTCTGTGGAATCTGAGAACAGATATATCGGATCTCTTTGAAGACTATAGGGCCAAAGGAAATATCCTCCGATAACAAAGAGAAAGAAGCTTTCTGAGAAACTGCTTTGTGTTCTGTGAAATCATCTCACAGAGTTACAGCTTTCCCCTCCAGAAGCCTTTAGCTAAGACAGTTCCTGTGGAATTGGCAAAGTGATATTTGGAAGCCCTTAGAGGGCTATGGTGAAAAAGGAAATATCCTCAGATGAAATCTGGAAAGAAGTTTTCTGAGAAACTGCTTAGTGTTCTGTTAATTCATCTCACAGAGTTACATGTGTATTTCGTGGATCTCTTTTCTAGCCTTATTTCTGTGGAATCTGAGAACAGATATTTCGGATCCCTTTGAAGACTATAGGGCCAAAGGAAATATCCTCCCATAACAAAGAGAAAGAAGCTTTCTGAGAAACTTCTTTGTGTTCTGTGAAATCATCTCACAGAGTTACAGCTTTCCCCTCAAGAAGCCTTTCGCTAAGACACTTCCTGTGGAATTGGCAAAGTGGTATTTGGAAGCCCGTAGAGGGCTATGGTGAAAAAGGAAATATCCTCAGATGAAATCTGGAAAGAAGCTTTCTGAGAAACTGCTTAGTGTTCGGTTAATTCATCTCAGAGAGGGACATGTGTATTTCGTGGATCTCTTTGCTAGCCAAATTTCTGTGGAATCTGAGAACAGATATTTCGGATCCCTTTGAAGACTCTAGGGCCAAAGGAAATATCCTCCGATAACAAAGAGAAAGAAGCATTCTGATAAAATTCTTTGCGTTCTGTGAAATCATCTCACAGAGTTACAGCTTTCTCCTCAAGAAGCCTTTCCCTAAGACAGTTCTTGTGGAATTGGCAAAGTGATATTTGGAAGCCCTTAGAGGGCTTTGGTGAAAAAGGAAATATCCTCAGATGAAATCTGGAAAGAAGCTTTCTGAGAATCTGCTTAGTGTTCTGTTTATTCATCTCACAGAGTTACATGGGTATTTCGTTGATCTCTTTGCTAGCCTTATTTCTGTGGAATCTGAGAACAGATATTTCGGATCCCATTGAAGACTCTAGGTCCAAAGGAAATATCCTCCGATAACAAAGAGAAAGAAGCTTTCTGATAAACTTCTTTGTGTTCTGTGAAATCAAGCCAAAGAGTTACAGCTTTCCCCTCAAGAAGCCTTTCGCTAAGACAGTTCTTGAGGAATTGGCAAACTGATATTTGGAAGCCCATAGAGGGCTACGTTGAAAAAGGAAATATTCTCAGATGAAATCAGGAAAGAAGCTTTCAGAGAAACTGCTTAGTGTTCTGTTAATTCATCTCACAGAGTTATATGGGCATTTCGTGGATATCTTTGCTAGCCTCATTTCTGTGGAATCTGAGAACAGATATTTCGTATCCCTTTGAAGACTATAGGGCCAAAGAAATATCCTCCGATAACAAAGAGAAAGAAGCTTTCTGAGAAACTTCTTTGTGTTCTGTGAAATCATCTCACAGAGTTACAGCTTTCCCCTCTAGAAGCCTTTCGCTAAGACAGTTCCTGTGGAATTGGCAAAGTGATATTTGGAAGCCCATAGAGGACTATGGTGAAAAAGGAATTATCCTCAGATGAAAACTGGAAAGAAGCTTTCTGAGAAACTGCTTAGTGTTCTGTTAATTCATCTCACAGAGTTACATGTGTATTTCGTGGATCTCTTTTCTAGCCTTATTTTTGAGGAATATGAGAACAGATATTTCGGATCCCTTTGAAGACCATAAGGCCAAAGGAAATATCCTCCGATAACAAAGAGAAACAAGCTTTCTGAGAAACTTTTTGTGTTCTGTGAAATCATCTCACAGAGTTACAGCTTTCCCCTCTGGAAGCCTTTCGCTAAGACAGTTCCTTTGGAATTGGCAAAGTGATATTTGGAAGCCCATAGGGCTATGGTGAAAAAGGAAATATCCTCAGATGAAATCTGGAAGGAAGCTTTCTGAGAAACTGCTTAGTGTTCTGTTAATTCATCTCACAGTGTTACATGTGTATTTCGTGGATCTCTTTTCTAGCCTTCTTTCTGAGGAATCTGAGAACAGATATTTCGGATCCCTTTGAAGACTATAGGGCCAAAGGAAATATCCTCCGATAACAAAGAGAAAGAAGCTTTCTGAGAAACTTCTTTGTGTTCTGTGAAATCATCTCACAGAGTTACAGCTTTCCCCTCAAGAAGCCTTTCGCTAAGACAGCTCCTGTGGAATTGTCAAAGTGATATTTGGAAGCCAGTAGAGGGCTATGGTGAAAAAGGAAATATCCTCAGATGAAATCTGGAAAGAAGCTTTCAGAGAAACTGCTTAGTGTTCTGTTAATTCATCTCACAGAGTTACATTTGTATTTCGTGGATCTCTTTTCTAGCCTTCTTTCTGAGGAATCTGGGAACAGATATTTCGGATCCCTTTGAAGACTCAAGGGCCAAAGGAAATATTCTCCTATAACAAAGAGAAAGAAGCTTTCTGAGAAACTTCTTTGTGTTCTGTGAAATCATCTCACAGAGTTACATCTTTCCCCTCAAGAAGCCTTTCGCTAAGACAGTTCTTGTGGAATTGGCAAAGTGATATTTGGAAGCCCATAGAGGCGTATGGTGAAAAAGGAAATATCCTCAGATGAAATCTGGAAAGAAGCTTTCTGAGAAACTGCTTAGTGTTCTGTTAATTCATCTCACAGAGTTACTTGTGTATTTCGTGGATCTCTTTGCTAGCCTCACTTCTGTGGAATCTGAGAACAGATATTTCGGATCCCTTTGAAGACTATAGGGCCAAAGGAAATATCCTCCGAAAACAAAGAGAAAGAAGCTTTCTGAGAAACTTCTTTGTGTTCTGTGAAATCATCTCACAGAGTTACAGCTTTCCCCTCAAGAAGCCTTTCGCTAAGACAGCTCCTGTGGAATTGGCAAAGTGATATTTGGAAGCCAGTAGAGGGCTACGGTGAAAAAGGAAATATCCTCAGATGAAATCTGGAAAGAAGCTTTCTGAGAAACTGCTTAGTGTTCTGTTAATTCATCTCACAGAGTTACATGTGTATTTCGTGGATCTCTTTTCTAGCCTTATTTCTGAGGAACCTGAGAACAGATATTTCAGATCCCTTTGAAGACAATAGGGCCAAAGGAAATATGCTCCCATAACAAAAAGAAAAAAGCTTTCTGAGAAACTTCTTTGTGTTTTGTGAAATCATCTCACAGAGTTACAGCTTTCCCCTCAAGAAGCCTTTCGCTAAGACAGTTCTTGTGGAATTGGCAAAGTGATATTTGGAAGCCCATAGAGGGCTATGGCGAAAAAGGAAATATCCTCAGATGAAATCTGGAAAGAAGCTTTCTGAGAAACTGCTCAGTGTTCTGTTAATTCATCTCACAGAGTTACATGTGTATTTCGTGGATCTCTTTGCTACCCTTATTTCTTTGGAATCTGAGAACAGATATTTCGGATCCCTTTGAAGACTATAGGGCCAAAGGAAATATTCTCCGATAACAAAGAGAAAGAAGCTTTCTGATAAACTTCTTTGTGTTCTGTGAAATCACCTCACAGGTTTACAGGTTTCTCCTCAAGAAGCCTTTCGCTAAGACAATTCTTGTGGAATTGGCAAAGTGATATTTGGAAGCCCTTAGAGGGCTTTGGTGAAAAAGGAAATATCCTCAGATGAAATCTGGAAAGAAGCTTTCTGAGAATCTGCTTAGTGTTCTGTTAATTCATCTCACAGAGTTACATGTGTATTTCGTGGATCTCTTTGCTAGCCTTATTTCTTTGGAATGTGAGAACAGATATTTGGGACCTCTTTGATGACTATAGGGCCAAAGAAAATATCCTCCGATAACAAAGAGAAAGAAGCTTTCTGAGAAACTTCTTTGTGTTCTGTGAAATCATCTCAGAGAGTTACAGCTTTCTCCTCAAGAAGCCTTTCGCTAAGACAGTTCTTGGGAAATTGGCAAAGTGATATTTGAAAGCCCTTAGAGGGCTACGGTGAAAAAGGAAATATCGTCAGATGAAATCTGGAAAGAAGCTTTCTGTGAAACTGCTTAGTGTTCTGTTAATTCATCTCACGGAGTTACATGTGTATTTCGTGGATCTCTTTGCTAGCCTTATTTCTGTGGAATCTGAGAACAGATATATCGGATCTCTTTGAAGACTATAGGGCCAAAGGAAATATCCTCCGATAACAAAGAGAAAGAAGCTTTCTGAGAAACTGCTTTGTGTTCTGTGAAATCATCTCACAGAGTTACAGCTTTCCCCTCCAGAAGCCTTTAGCTAAGACAGTTCCTGTGGAATTGGCAAAGTGATATTTGGAAGCCCTTAGAGGGCTATGGTGAAAAAGGAAATATCCTCAGATGAAATCTGGAAAGAAGTTTTCTGAGAAACTGCTTAGTGTTCTGTTAATTCATCTCACAGAGTTACATGTGTATTTCGTGGATCTCTTTTCTAGCCTTATTTCTGTGGAATCTGAGAACAGATATTTCGGATCCCTTTGAAGACTATAGGGCCAAAGGAAATATCCTCCTATAACAAAGAGAAAGAAGCTTTCTGAGAAACTTCTTTGTGTTCTGTGAAATCATCTCACAGAGTTACAGCTTTCCCCTCTAGAAGCCTTTCGCTAAGACAGTTCCTGTGGAATTGGCAAAGTGATATTTGGAAGCCCATAGAGGACTATGGTGAAAAAGGAATTATCCTCAGATGAAAACTGGAAAGAAGCTTTCTGAGAAACTGCTTAGTGTTCTGTTAATTCATCTCACAGAGTTACATGTGTATTTCGTGGATCTCTTTTCTAGCCTTATTTTTGAGGAATATGAGAACAGATATTTCGGATCCCTTTGAAGACCATAAGGCCAAAGGAAATATCCTCCGATAACAAAGAGAAACAAGCTTTCTGAGAAACTTTTTGTGTTCTGTGAAATCATCTCACAGAGTTACAGCTTTCCCCTCTGGAAGCCTTTCGCTAAGACAGTTCCTTTGGAATTGGCAAAGTGATATTTGGAAGCCCATAGGGCTATGGTGAAAAAGGAAATATCCTCAGATGAAATCTGGAAGGAAGCTTTCTGAGAAACTGCTTAGTGTTCTGTTAATTCATCTCACAGTGTTACATGTGTATTTCGTGGATCTCTTTTCTAGCCTTCTTTCTGAGGAATCTGAGAACAGATATTTCGGATCCCTTTGAAGACTATAGGGCCAAAGGAAATATCCTCCGATAACAAAGAGAAAGAAGCTTTCTGAGAAACTTCTTTGTGTTCTGTGAAATCATCTCACAGAGTTACAGCTTTCCCCTCAAGAAGCCTTTCGCTAAGACAGCTCCTGTGGAATTGTCAAAGTGATATTTGGAAGCCAGTAGAGGGCTATGGTGAAAAAGGAAATATCCTCAGATGAAATCTGGAAAGAAGCTTTCAGAGAAACTGCTTAGTGTTCTGTTAATTCATCTCACAGAGTTACATTTGTATTTCGTGGATCTCTTTTCTAGCCTTCTTTCTGAGGAATCTGGGAACAGATATTTCGGATCCCTTTGAAGACTCAAGGGCCAAAGGAAATATTCTCCTATAACAAAGAGAAAGAAGCTTTCTGAGAAACTTCTTTGTGTTCTGTGAAATCATCTCACAGAGTTACATCTTTCCCCTCAAGAAGCCTTTCGCTAAGACAGTTCTTGTGGAATTGGCCAAGTGATATTTGGAAGCCCATAGAGGCGTATGGTGAAAAAGGAAATATCCTCAGATGAAATCTGGAAAGAAGCTTTCTGAGAAACTGCTTAGTGTTCTGTTAATTCATCTCACAGAGTTACATGTGTATTTCGTGGATCTCTTTGCTAGCCTCACTTCTGTGGAATCTGAGAACAGATATTTCGGATCCCTTTGAAGACTATAGGGCCAAAGGAAATATCCTCCGAAAACAAAGAGAAAGAAGCTTTCTGAGAAACTTCTTTGTGTTCTGTGAAATCATCTCACAGAGTTACAGCTTTCCCCTCAAGAAGCCTTTCGCTAAGACAGCTCCTGTGGAATTGGCAAAGTGATATTTGGAAGCCAGTAGAGGGCTACGGTGAAAAAGGAAATATCCTCAGATGAAATCTGGAAAGAAGCTTTCTGAGAAACTGCTTAGTGTTCTGTTAATTCATCTCACAGAGTTACATGTGTATTTCGTGGATCTCTTTTCTAGCCTTATTTCTGAGGAATCTGAGAACAGATATTTCAGATCCCTTTGAAGACAATAGGGCCAAAGGAAATATGCTCCCATAACAAAAAGAAAAAAGCTTTCTGAGAAACTTCTTTGTGTTTTGTGAAATCATCTCACAGAGTTACAGCTTTCCCCTCAAGAAGCCTTTCGCTAAGACAGTTCTTGTGGAATTGGCAAAGTGATATTTGGAAGCCCATAGAGGGCTATGGCGAAAAAGGAAATATCCTCAGATGAAATCTGGAAAGAAGCTTTCTGAGAAACTGCTCAGTGTTCTGTTAATTCATCTCACAGAGTTACATGTGTATTTCGTGGATCTCTTTGCTACCCTTATTTCTTTGGAATCTGAGAACAGATATTTCGGATCCCTTTGAAGACTATAGGGCCAAAGGAAATATTCTCCGATAACAAAGAGAAAGAAGCTTTCTGATAAACTTCTTTGTGTTCTGTGAAATCACCTCACAGGTTTACAGGTTTCTCCTCAAGAAGCCTTTCGCTAAGACAATTCTTGTGGAATTGGCAAAGTGATATTTGGAAGCCCTTAGAGGGCTTTGGTGAAAAAGGAAATATCCTCAGATGAAATCTGGAAAGAAGCTTTCTGAGAATCTGCTTAGTGTTCTGTTAATTCATCTCACAGAGTTACATGTGTATTTCGTGGATCTCTTTGCTAGCCTTATTTCTTTGGAATGTGAGAACAGATATTTGGGACCTCTTTGATGACTATAGGGCCAAAGAAAATATCCTCCGATAACAAAGAGAAAGAAGCTTTCTGAGAAACTTCTTTGTGTTCTGTGAAATCATCTCAGAGAGTTACAGCTTTCTCCTCAAGAAGCCTTTCGCTAAGACAGTTCTTGGGAAATTGGCAAAGTGATATTTGAAAGCCCGTAGAGGGCTACGGTGAAAAAGGAAATATCGTCAGATGAAATCTGGAAAGAAGCTTTCTGTGAAACTGCTTAGTGTTCTGTTAATTCATCTCACGGAGTTACATGTGTATTTCGTGGATCTCTTTGCTAGCCTTATTTCTGTGGAATCTGAGAACAGATATATCGGATCTCTTTGAAGACTATAGGGCCAAAGGAAATATCCTCCGATAACAAAGAGAAAGAAGCTTTCTGAGAAACTGCTTTGTGTTCTGTGAAATCATCTCACAGAGTTACAGCTTTCCCCTCCAGAAGCCTTTAGCTAAGACAGTTCCTGTGGAATTGGCAAAGTGATATTTGGAATCCCTTAGAGGGCTATGGTGAAAAAGGAAATATCCTCAGATGAAATCTGGAAAGAAGTTTTCTGAGAAACTGCTTAGTGTTCTGTTAATTCATCTCACAGAGTTACATGTGTATTTCGTGGATCTCTTTTCTAGCCTTATTTCTGTGGAATCTGAGAACAGATATTTCGGATCCCTTTGAAGACTATAGGGCCAAAGGAAATATCCTCCTATAACAAAGAGAAAGAAGCTTTCTGAGAAACTTCTTTGTGTTCTGTGAAATCATCTCACAGAGTTACAGCTTTCCCCTCAAGAAGCCTTTCGCTAAGACACTTCCTGTGGAATTGGCAAAGTGGTATTTGGAAGCCCCTAGAGGGCTATGGTGAAAAAGGAAATATCCTCAGATGAAATCTGGAAAGAAGCTTTCTGAGAAACTGCTTAGTGTTCGGTTAATTCATCTCAGAGAGGGACATGTGTATTTCGTGGATCTCTTTGCTAGTCAAATTTCTGTGGAATCTGAGAACAGATATTTCGGATCCCTTTGAAGACTCTAGGGCCAAAGGAAATATCCTCCGATAACAAAGAGAAAGAAGCTTTCTGATAAACTTCTTTGCGTTCTGTGAAATCATCTCACAGAGTTACAGCTTTCTCCTCAAGAAGCCTTTCCCTAAGACAGTTCTTGTGGAATTGGCAAAGTGATATTTGGAAGCCCTTAGAGGGCTTTGGTGAAAAAGGAAATATCCTCAGATGAAATCTCGAAAGAAGCTTTCTGAGAATCTGCTTAGTGTTCTGTTTATTCATCTCACAGAGTTACATGGGTATTTCGTTGATCTCTTTGCTAGCCTTATTTCTGTGGAATCTGAGAACAGATATTTCGGATCCCATTGAAGACTCTAGGTCCAAAGGAAATATCCTCCGATAACAAAGAGAAAGAAGCTTTCTGATAAACTTCTTTGTGTTCTGTGAAATCATCTCACAGAGTTACAGCTTTCCCCTCAAGAAGCCTTTCGCTAAGACAGTTCTTGTGGAATTGGCAAACTGATATTTGGAAGCCCATAGAGGGCTACGTTGAAAAAGGAAATATTCTCAGATGAAATCAGGAAAGAAGCTTTCAGAGAAACTGCTTAGTGTTCTGTTAATTCATCTCACAGAGTTATATGGCCATTTCGTGGATATCTTTGCTAGCCTCATTTCTGTGGAATCTGAGAACAGATATTTCGTATCCCTTTGAAGACTATAGGGCCAAAGAAATATCCTCCGATAACAAAGAGAAAGAAGCTTTCTGAGAAACTTCTTTGTGTTCTGTGAAATCATCTCACAGAGTTACAGCTTTCCCCTCTAGAAGCCTTTCGCTAAGACAGTTCCTGTGGAATTGGCAAAGTGATATTTGGAAGCCCATAGAGGACTATGGTGAAAAAGGAATTATCCTCAGATGAAAACTGGAAAGAAGCTTTCTGAGAAACTGCTTAGTGTTCTGTTAATTCATCTCACAGAGTTACATGTGTATTTCGTGGATCTCTTTTCTAGCCTTATTTTTGAGGAATATGAGAACAGATATTTCGGATCCCTTTGAAGACCATAAGGCCAAAGGAAATATCCTCCGATAACAAAGAGAAACAAGCTTTCTGAGAAACTTCTTTGTGTTCTGTGAAATCATCTCACAGAGTTACAGCTTTCCCCTCTGGAAGCTTTTCGCTAAGACAGTTCCTTTGGAATTGGCAAAGTGATATTTGGAAGCCCATAGGGCTATGGTGAAAAAGGAAATATCCTCAGATGAAATCTGGAAGGAAGCTTTCTGAGAAACTGCTTAGTGTTCTGTTAATTCATCTCACAGTGTTACATGTGTATTTCGTGGATCTCTTTTCTAGCCTTCTTTCTGAGGAATCTGAGAACAGATATTTCGGATCCCTTTGAAGACTATAGGGCCAAAGGAAATATCCTCCGATAACAAAGAGAAAGAAGCTTTCTGAGAAACTTCTTTGTGTTCTGTGAAATCATCTCACAGAGTTACAGCTTTCCCCTCAAGAAGCCTTTCGCTAAGACAGCTCCTGTGGAATTGTCAAAGTGATATTTGGAAGCCAGTAGAGGGCTATGGTGAAAAAGGAAATATCCTCAGATGAAATCTGGAAAGAAGCTTTCAGAGAAACTGCTTAGTGTTCTGTTAATTCATCTCACAGAGTTACATTTGTATTTCGTGGATCTCTTTTCTAGCCTTCTTTCTGAGGAATCTGGGAACAGATATTTCGGATCCCTTTGAAGACTCAAGGGCCAAAGGAAATATTCTCCTATAACAAAGAGAAAGAAGCTTTCTGAGAAACTTCTTTGTGTTCTGTGAAATCATCTCACAGAGTTACATCTTTCCCCTCAAGAAGCCTTTCGCTAAGACAGTTCTTGTGGAATTGGCAAAGTGATATTTGGAAGCCCATAGAGGCGTATGGTGAAAAAGGAAATATCCTCAGATGAAATCTGGAAAGAAGCTTTCTGAGAAACTGCTTAGTGTTCTGTTAATTCATCTCACAGAGTTACATGTGTATTTCGTGGATCTCTTTGCTAGCCTCACTTCTGTGGAATCTGAGAACAGATATTTCAGATCCCTTTGAAGACTATAGGGCCAAAGGAAATATCCTCCGAAAACAAAGAGAAAGAAGCTTTCTGAGAAACTTCTTTGTGTTCTGTGAAATCATCTCACAGAGTTACAGCTTTCCCCTCAAGAAGCCTTTCGCTAAGACAGCTCCTGTGGAATTGGCAAAGTGATATTTGGAAGCCAGTAGAGGGCTACGGTGAAAAAGGAAATATCCTCAGATGAAATCTGGAAAGAAGCTTTCTGAGAAACTGCTTAGTGTTCTGTTAATTCATCTCACAGAGTTACATGTGTATTTCGTGGATCTCTTTTCTAGCCTTATTTCTGAGGAATCTGAGAACAGATATTTCAGATCCCTTTGAAGACAATAGGGCCAAAGGAAATATGCTCCCATAACAAAAAGAAAAAAGCTTTCTGAGAAACTTCTTTGTGTTTTGTGAAATCATCTCACAGAGTTACAGCTTTCCCCTCAAGAAGCCTTTCGCTAAGACAGTTCTTGTGGAATTGGCAAAGTGATATTTGGAAGCCCATAGAGGGCTATGGCGAAAAAGGAAATATCCTCAGATGAAATCTGGAAAGAAGCTTTCTGAGAAACTGCTCAGTGTTCTGTTAATTCATCTCACAGAGTTACATGTGTATTTCGTGGATCTCTTTGCTACCCTTATTTCTTTGGAATCTGAGAACAGATATTTCGGATCCCTTTGAAGACTATAGGGCCAAAGGAAATATTCTCCGATAACAAAGAGAAAGAAGCTTTCTGATAAACTTCTTTGTGTTCTGTGAAATCACCTCAGAGGGTTACAGGTTTCTCCTCAAGAAGCCTTTCGCTAAGACAATTCTTGTGGAATTGGCAAAGTGATATTTGGAAGCCCTTAGAGGGCTTTGGTGAAAAAGGAAATATCCTCAGATGAAATCTGGAAAGAAGCTTTCTGAGAAACTGCTTAGTGTTCAGTTAATTCATCTCACAGAGTTACATGGGTATTTCGTGGATCTCTTTGCTAGCCTTATTTCTTTGGAATGTGAGAACAGATATTTGGGACCTCTTTGATGACTATAGGGCCAAAGAAAATATCCTCCGATAACAAAGAGAAAGAAGCTTTCTGAGAAACTTCTTTGTGTTCTGTGAAATCATCTCACAGAGTTACTGCTTTCTCCTCAAGAAGCCTTTCGCTAAGACAGTTCTTGGGAAATTGGCAAAGTGATATTTGAAAGCCCGTAGAGGGCTACGGTGAAAAAGGAAATATCGTCAGATGAAATCTGGAAAGAAGCTTTCTGTGAAACTGCTTAGTGTTCTGTTAATTCATCTCACGGAGTTACATGTGTATTTCGTGGATCTCTTTGCTAGCCTTATTTCTGTGGAATCTGAGAACAGATATATCGGATCTCTTTGAAGACTATAGGGCCAAAGGAAATATCCTCCGATAACAAAGAGAAAGAAGCTTTCTGAGAAACTGCTTTGTGTTCTGTGAAATCATCTCACAGAGTTACAGCTTTCCCCTCCAGAAGCCTTTAGCTAAGACAGTTCCTGGGGAATTGGCAAAGTGATATTTGGAAGCCCTTAGAGGGCTATGGTGAAAAAGGAAATATCCTCAGATGAAATCTGGAAAGAAGTTTTCTGAGAAACTGCTTAGTGTTCTGTTAATTCATCTCACAGAGTTACAAGTGTATTTCGTGGATCTCTTTTCTAGCCTTATTTCTGTGGAATCTGAGAACAGATATTTCGGATCCCTTTGAAGACTATAGGGCTAAAATAAATATCCTCCGATAACAAAGAGAAAGAAGCTTTCCGAGAAACTTCTTTGTGTTCTGTGAAATCATCTCACAGAGTTACAGCTTTCCCGTCAAGAAGCCTTTCGCTAAGACAGTTCTTGTGGAATTGGCAAATTGATATTTGGAAGCCCATAGAGGGCTATGGTGAAAAAGGAAATATCCTCAGATGGAATCTGGAAAGAAGCTTTCTGAGAAACTGCTCAGTGTTCTGTTAATTCACCTCACACAGTTATATGGGCATTTCGTGGATCTCTTTGCTAGCCTTATTTCTGTGGAATCTGAGAACAGATATTTCGGATCCCTTTGAAGACAATAGGGCCACAGGCAATATCCTCCGATAACAAAGAGATAGAAGCTTTCTGAGAAACTTCTTTGGATTCTGTGAAATCATCTCACAGAGTTTCAGCTTTCCCCTCAAGAAGCCTTTCGCTCAGACAGTTCCTGTGGAATTGGCAAAGTGATATTTGGAAGCCCATAGAGGGCTATGGTGAAAAGAAAATATCCTCAGATGAAATCTGGAAGGAAGCTTTCTGAGAAAATGCTTAGTGTTCTGTTAATTCATCTCACAGTGTTACATCTGTATTTCGTGTATCTCTTTGCTAGCCTTATTTCTGAGGAATCTGAGAACAGATATTTCGGATCCCTTTGAAGCCTCTAGGGCCAAAGGAAATATCCTACGATAACAAAGAGAAAGAAGCTTTCTAAGAAACTTGTTTGTGTTCTGTGAAATCATCTCACAGAGTTACAGCTTTCTCCTCAAGAAGCCTTTTGCTAAGACAGTTCTTGGGGAATTGGCAAAGTGATATTTGAAAGCCCGGAGAGGGCTACGGTGAAAAAGGAAATATCCTCAGATGAAATCTGGAAAGAAGCTTTCTGTGAAACTGCTTAGTGTTCTGTTAATTCATCTCACAGAGTTACATGTGTATTTCGTGGATCTCTTTGCTAGCCTTATTTCTGTTGAATCTGATAACAGATATTTGGGATCCCTTTGAAGACCATAAGGCCAAAGAAAATATCCTACGATAAAAAAGAGAAAGAAGCTTTCTGAGAAACTTCTTTGTGTTCTGTGAAATCATCTCACAGAGTTACAGCTTTCCCCTCAAGATGCCTTTGGCTAAGACAGTTCCTGTGGAATTGGCAAAGTGATATTTGGAAGCCCATAGAGGGATACGGTGAAACAGGAAATATCCTCAGATGAAATCTGGAAAGAAGCTTTCTGAGAAACTCCTTAGTGTTCTGTCAATTCATCTCACAGAGTTACATGTGTATTTCGTGGATCTCTTTGCTAGCCTTATTTCTTTGGAATGTGAGAACAGATATTTGGGACCTCTTTGATGACTATAGGGCCAAAGAAAATATCCTCTGATAACAAAGAGAAAGAAGCTTTCTGAGAAACTTCTTTGTGTTCTGTGAAATCATCTCAGAGAGTTACAGCTTTCTCCTCAAGAAGCCTTTCGCTAACACAGTTCTTGGGAAAATGGCAAAGTGATATTTGAAAGCCCGTAGAGGGCTACGGTGAAAAAGGAAATATCGTCAGATGAAATCTGGAAAGAAGCTTTCTGTGAAACTGCTTAGTGTTCTGTTAATTCATCTCACGGAGTTACATGTGTATTTCGTGGATCTCTTTGCTAGTCTTATTTCTGTGGAATCTGAGAACAGATATATCGGATCTCTTTGAAGACTATAGGGCCAAAGGAAATATCCTCCGATAACAAAGAGAAAGAAGCTTTCTGAGAAACTGCTTTGTGTTCTGTGAAATCATCTCACAGAGTTACAGCTTTCCCCTCAAGAAGCCTTTCGCTAAGACAGCTCCTGTGGAATTGGCAAAGTGATATTTGGAAGCCAGTAGAGGGCTACGGTGAAAAAGGAAATATCCTCAGATGAAATCTGGAAAGAAGCTTTCTGAGAAACTGCTTAGTGTTCTGTTAATTTATCTCACAGAGTTACATGTGTGTTTCGTGGATCTCTTTTCTAGCCTTATTTCTGAGGAATCTGAGAACAGATATTTCAGATCCCTTTGAAGACAATAGGGCCAAAGGAAATATGCTCCGATAACAAAAAGAAAAAAGCTTTCTGAGAAACTTCTTTGTGTTTTGTGAAATCATCTCAAAGAGTTACAGCTTTCCCCTCAAGAAGCCTTTCGCTAAGACAGTTCTTGTGGAATTGGCAAAGTGATATTTGGAAGCCCATAGAGGGCTATGGCGAAAAAGGAAATATCCTCAGATGAAATCTGGAAAGAAGCTTTCTGAGAAACTGCTCAGTGTTCTGTTAATTCATCTCACAGAGTTACATGTGTATTTCGTGGATCTCTTTGCTAGCCTCACTTCTGTGGAATCTGAGAACAGATATTTCGGATCCCTTTGAAGACTATAGGGCCAAAGGAAATATCCTCCGAAAACAAAGAGAAAGAAGCTTTCTGAGAAACTTCTTTGTGTTCTGTGAAATCATCTCACAGAGTTACAGCTTTCCCCTCAAGAAGCCTTTCGCTAAGACAGCTCCTGTGGAATTGGCAAAGTGATATTTGGAAGCCAGTAGAGGGCTACGGTGAAAAAGGAAATATCCTCAGATGAAATCTGGAAAGAAGCTTTCTGAGAAACTGCTTAGTGTTCTGTTAATTCATCTCACAGAGTTACATGTGTATTTCGTGGATCTCTTTTCTAGCCTTATTTCTGAGGAATCTGAGAACAGATATTTCAGATCCCTTTGAAGACAATAGGGCCAAAGGAAATATGCTCCCATAACAAAAAGAAAAAAGCTTTCTGAGAAACTTCTTTGTGTTTTGTGAAATCATCTCACAGAGTTACAGCTTTCCCCTCAAGAAGCCTTTCGCTAAGACAGTTCTTGTGGAATTGGCAAAGTGATATTTGGAAGCCCATAGAGGGCTATGGCGAAAAAGGAAATATCCTCAGATGAAATCTGGAAAGAAGCTTTCTGAGAAACTGCTCAGTGTTCTGTTAATTCATCTCACAGAGTTACATGTGTATTTCGTGGATCTCTTTGCTACCCTTATTTCTTTGGAATCTGAGAACAGATATTTCGGATCCCTTTGAAGACTATAGGGCCAAAGGAAATATTCTCCGATAACAAAGAGAAAGAAGCTTTCTGATAAACTTCTTTGTGTTCTGTGAAATCACCTCACAGGTTTACAGGTTTCTCCTCAAGAAGCCTTTCGCTAAGACAATTCTTGTGGAATTGGCAAAGTGATATTTGGAAGCCCTTAGAGGGCTTTGGTGAAAAAGGAAATATCCTCAGATGAAATCTGGAAAGAAGCTTTCTGAGAATCTGCTTAGTGTTCTGTTAATTCATCTCACAGAGTTACATGTGTATTTCGTGGATCTCTTTGCTAGCCTTATTTCTTTGGAATGTGAGAACAGATATTTGGGACCTCTTTGATGACTATAGGGCCAAAGAAAATATCCTCCGATAACAAAGAGAAAGAAGCTTTCAGAGAAACTTCTTTGTGTTCTGTGAAATCATCTCAGAGAGTTACAGCTTTCTCCTCAAGAAGCCTTTCGCTAAGACAGTTCTTGGGAAATTGGCAAAGTGATATTTGAAAGCCCGTAGAGGGCTACGGTGAAAAAGGAAATATCGTCAGATGAAATCTGGAAAGAAGCTTTCTGTGAAACTGCTTAGTGTTCTGTTAATTCATCTCACGGAGTTACATGTGTATTTCGTGGATCTCTTTGCTAGCCTTATTTCTGTGGAATCTGAGAACAGATATATCGGATCTCTTTGAAGACTATAGGGCCAAAGGAAATATCCTCCGATAACAAAGAGAAAGAAGCTTTCTGAGAAACTGCTTTGTGTTCTGTGAAATCATCTCACAGAGTTACAGCTTTCCCCTCCAGAAGCCTTTAGCTAAGACAGTTCCTGTGGAATTGGCAAAGTGATATTTGGAAGCCCTTAGAGGGCTATGGTGAAAAAGGAAATATCCTCAGATGAAATCTGGAAAGAAGTTTTCTGAGAAACTGCTTAGTGTTCTGTTAATTCATCTCACAGAGTTACATGTGTATTTCGTGGATCTCTTTTCTAGCCTTATTTCTGTGGAATCTGAGAACAGATATTTCGGATCCCTTTGAAGACTATAGGGCCAAAGGAAATATCCTCCTATAACAAAGAGAAAGAAGCTTTCTGAGAAACTTCTTTGTGTTCTGTGAAATCATCTCACAGAGTTACAGCTTTCCCCTCAAGAAGCCTTTCGCTAAGACACTTCCTGTGGAATTGGCAAAGTGGTATTTGGAAGCCCCTAGAGGGCTATGGTGAAAAAGGAAATATCCTCAGATGAAATCTGGAAAGAAGCTTTCTGAGAAACTGCTTAGTGTTCGGTTAATTCATCTCAGAGAGGGATATGTGTATTTCGTGGATCTCTTTGCTAGTCAAATTTCTGTGGAATCTGAGAACAGATATTTCGGATCCCTTTGAAGACTCTAGGGCCAAAGGAAATATCCTCCGATAACAAAGAGAAAGAAGCTTTCTGATAAACTTCTTTGCGTTCTGTGAAATCATCTCACAGAGTTACAGCTTTCTCCTCAAGAAGCCTTTCCCTAAGACAGTTCTTGTGGAATTGGCAAAGTGATATTTGGAAGCCCTTAGAGGGCTTTGGTGAAAAAGGAAATATCCTCAGATGAAATCTCGAAAGAAGCTTTCTGAGAATCTGCTTAGTGTTCTGTTTATTCATCTCACAGAGTTACATGGGTATTTCGTTGATCTCTTTGCTAGCCTTATTTCTGTGGAATCTGAGAACAGATATTTCGGATCCCATTGAAGACTCTAGGTCCAAAGGAAATATCCTCCGATAACAAAGAGAAAGAAGCTTTCTGATAAACTTCTTTGTGTTCTGTGAAATCATCTCACAGAGTTACAGCTTTCCCCTCAAGAAGCCTTTCGCTAAGACAGTTCTTGTGGAATTGGCAAACTGATATTTGGAAGCCCATAGAGGGCTACGTTGAAAAAGGAAATATTCTCAGATGAAATCAGGAAAGAAGCTTTCAGAGAAACTGCTTAGTGTTCTGTTAATTCATCTCACAGAGTTATATGGCCATTTCGTGGATATCTTTGCTAGCCTCATTTCTGTGGAATCTGAGAACAGATATTTCGTATCCCTTTGAAGACTATAGGGCCAAAGAAATATCCTCCGATAACAAAGAGAAAGAAGCTTTCTGAGAAACTTCTTTGTGTTCTGTGAAATCATCTCACAGAGTTACAGCTTTCCCCTCTAGAAGCCTTTCGCTAAGACAGTTCCTGTGGAATTGGCAAAGTGATATTTGGAAGCCCATAGAGGACTATGGTGAAAAAGGAATTATCCTCAGATGAAAACTGGAAAGAAGCTTTCTGAGAAACTGCTTAGTGTTCTGTTAATTCATCTCACAGAGTTACATGTGTATTTCGTGGATCTCTTTTCTAGCCTTATTTTTGAGGAATATGAGAACAGATATTTCGGATCCCTTTGAAGACCATAAGGCCAAAGGAAATATCCTCCGATAACAAAGAGAAACAAGCTTTCTGAGAAACTTCTTTGTGTTCTGTGAAATCATCTCACAGAGTTACAGCTTTCCCCTCTGGAAGCCTTTCGCTAAGACAGTTCCTTTGGAATTGGCAAAGTGATATTTGGAAGCCCATAGGGCTATGGTGAAAAAGGAAATATCCTCAGATGAAATCTGGAAGGAAGCTTTCTGAGAAACTGCTTAGTGTTCTGTTAATTCATCTCACAGTGTTACATGTGTATTTCGTGGATCTCTTTTCTAGCCTTCTTTCTGAGGAATCTGAGAACAGATATTTCGGATCCCTTTGAAGACTATAGGGCCAAAGGAAATATCCTCCGATAACAAAGAGAAAGAAGCTTTCTGAGAAACTTCTTTGTGTTCTGTGAAATCATCTCACAGAGTTACAGCTTTCCCCTCAAGAAGCCTTTCGCTAAGACAGCTCCTGTGGAATTGTCAAAGTGATATTTGGAAGCCAGTAGAGGGCTATGGTGAAAAAGGAAATATCCTCAGATGAAATCTGGAAAGAAGCTTTCAGAGAAACTGCTTAGTGTTCTGTTAATTCATCTCACAGAGTTACATTTGTATTTCGTGGATCTCTTTTCTAGCCTTTTTCTGAGGAATCTGGGAACAGATATTTCGGATCCCTTTGAAGACTCAAGGGCCAAAGGAAATATTCTCCTATAACAAAGAGAAAGAAGCTTTCTGAGAAACTTCTTTGTGTTCTGTGAAATCATCTCACAGAGTTACATCTTTCCCCTCAAGAAGCCTTTCGCTAAGACAGTTCTTGTGGAATTGGCAAAGTGATATTTGGAAGCCCATAGAGGCGTATGGTGAAAAAGGAAATATCCTCAGATGAAATCTGGAAAGAAGCTTTCTGAGAAACTGCTTAGTGTTCTGTTAATTCATCTCACAGAGTTACATGTGTATTTCGTGGATCTCTTTGCTAGCCTCACTTCTGTGGAATCTGAGAACAGATATTTCAGATCCCTTTGAAGACTATAGGGCCAAAGGAAATATCCTCCGAAAACAAAGAGAAAGAAGCTTTCTGAGAAACTTCTTTGTGTTCTGTGAAATCATCTCACAGAGTTACAGCTTTCCCCTCAAGAAGCCTTTCGCTAAGACAGCTCCTGTGGAATTGGCAAAGTGATATTTGGAAGCCAGTAGAGGGCTACGGTGAAAAAGGAAATATCCTCAGATGAAATCTGGAAAGAAGCTTTCTGAGAAACTGCTTAGTGTTCTGTTAATTCATCTCACAGAGTTACATGTGTATTTCGTGGATCTCTTTTCTAGCCTTATTTCTGAGGAATCTGAGAACAGATATTTCAGATCCCTTTGAAGACAATAGGGCCAAAGGAAATATGCTCCCATAACAAAAAGAAAAAAGCTTTCTGAGAAACTTCTTTGTGTTTTGTGAAATCATCTCACAGAGTTACAGCTTTCCCCTCAAGAAGCCTTTCGCTAAGACAGTTCTTGTGGAATTGGCAAAGTGATATTTGGAAGCCCATAGAGGGCTATGGCGAAAAAGGAAATATCCTCAGATGAAATCTGGAAAGAAGCTTTCTGAGAAACTGCTCAGTGTTCTGTAAATTCATCTCACAGAGTTACATGTGTATTTCGTGGATCTCTTTGCTACCCTTATTTCTTTGGAATCTGAGAACAGATAATTCGGATCCCTTTGAAGACTATAGGGCCAAAGGAAATATTCTCCGATAACAAAGAGAAAGAAGCTTTCTGATAAACTTCTTTGTGTTCTGTGAAATCACCTCACAGGGTTACAGGTTTCTCCTCAAGAAGCCTTTCGCTAAGACAATTCTTGTGGAATTGGCAAAGTGATATTTGGAAGCCCTTAGAGGGCTTTGGTGAAAAAGGAAATATCCTCAGATGAAATCTGGAGAGAAGCTTTCTGAGAATCTGCTTAGTGTTCTGTTAATTCATCTCACAGAGTTACATGTGTATTTCGTGGATCTCTTTGCTAGCCTTATTTCTTTGGAATGTGAGAACAGATATTTGGGACCTCTTTGATGACTATAGGGCCAAAGAAAATATCCTCCGATAACAAAGAGAAAGAAGCTTTCTGAGAAACTTCTTTGTGTTCTGTGAAATCATCTCACAGAGTTACTGCTTTCTCCTCAAGAAGCCTTTCGCTAAGACAGTTCTTGGGAAATTGGCAAAGTGATATTTGAAAGCCCGTAGAGGGCTACGGTGAAAAAGGAAATATCGTCAGATGAAATCTGGAAAGAAGCTTTCTGTGAAACTGCTTAGTGTTCTGTTAATTCATCTCACGGAGTTACATGTGTATTTCGTGGATCTCTTTGCTAGCCTTATTTCTGTGGAATCTGAGAACAGATATATCGGATCTCTTTGAAGACTATAGGGCCAAAGGAAATATCCTCCGATAACAAAGAGAAAGAAGCTTTCTGAGAAACTGCTTTGTGTTCTGTGAAATCATCTCACAGAGTTACAGCTTTCCCCTCCAGAAGCCTTTAGCTAAGACAGTTCCTGGGGAATTGGCAAAGTGATATTTGGAAGCCCTTAGAGGGCTATGGTGAAAAAGGAAATATCCTCAGATGAAATCTGGAAAGAAGTTTTCTGAGAAACTGCTTAGTGTTCTGTTAATTCATCTCACAGAGTTACATGTGTATTTCGTGGATCTCTTTGCTAGCCTTATTTCTGTGGAATCTGAGAACAGATATTTCGGATCCCTTTGAAGACTATAGGGCTAAAATAAATATCCTCCGATAACAAAGAGAAAGAAGCTTTCCGAGAAACTTCTTTGTGTTCTGTGAAATCATCTCACAGAGTTACAGCTTTCCCGTCAAGAAGCCTTTCGCTAAGACAGTTCTTGTGGAATTGGCAAATTGATATTTGGAAGCCCATAGAGGGCTATGGTGAAAAAGGAAATATCCTCAGATGGAATCTGGAAAGAAGCTTTCTGAGAAACTGCTCAGTGTTCTGTTAATTCACCTCACACAGTTATATGGGCATTTCGTGGATCTCTTTGCTAGCCTTATTTCTGTGGAATCTGAGAACAGATATTTCGGATCCCTTTGAAGACAATAGGGCCACAGGCAATATCCTCCGATAACAAAGAGATAGAAGCTTTCTGAGAAACTTCTTTGGATTCTGTGAAATCATCTCACAGAGTTTCAGCTTTCCCCTCAAGAAGCCTTTCGCTCAGACAGTTCCTGTGGAATTGGCAAAGTGATATTTGGAAGCCCATAGAGGGCTATGGTGAAAAGAAAATATCCTCAGATGAAATCTGGAAGGAAGCTTTCTGAGAAAATGCTTAGTGTTCTGTTAATTCATCTCACAGTGTTACATCTGTATTTCGTGTATCTCTTTGCTAGCCTTATTTCTGAGGAATCTGAGAACAGATATTTCGGATCCCTTTGAAGCCTCTAGGGCCAAAGGAAATATCCTACGATAACAAAGAGAAAGAAGCTTTCTAAGAAACTTGTTTGTGTTCTGTGAAATCATCTCACAGAGTTACAGCTTTCTACTCAAGAAGCCTTTTGCTAAGACAGTTCTTGGGGAATTGGCAAAGTGATATTTGAAAGCCCGTAGAGGGCTACGGTGAAAAAGGAAATATCCTCAGATGAAATCTGGAAAGAAGCTTTCTGTGAAACTGCTTAGTGTTCTGTTAATTCATCTCACAGAGTTACATGTGTATTTCGTGGATCTCTTTGCTAGCCTTATTTCTGTTGAATCTGATAACAGATATTTGGGATCCCTTTGAAGACCATAAGGCCAAAGAAAATATCCTACGATAAAAAAGAGAAAGAAGCTTTCTGAGAAACTTCTTTGTGTTCTGTGAAATCATCTCACAGAGTTACAGCTTTCCCCTCAAGATGCCTTTGGCTAAGACAGTTCCTGTGGAATTGGCAAAGTGATATTTGGAAGCCCATAGAGGGATACGGTGAAACAGGAAATATCCTCAGATGAAATCTGGAAAGAAGCTTTCTGAGAAACTCCTTAGTGTTCTGTCAATTCATCTCACAGAGTTACATGTGTATTTCGTGGATCTCTTTGCTAGCCTTATTTCTTTGGAATGTGAGAACAGATATTTGGGACCTCTTTGATGACTATAGGGCCAGAGAAAATATCCTCTGATAACAAAGAGAAAGAAGCTTTCTGAGAAACTTCTTTGTGTTCTGTGAAATCATCTCAGAGAGTTACAGCTTTCTCCTCAAGAAGCCTTTCGCTAAGACAGTTCTTGGGAAAATGGCAAAGTGATATTTGAAAGCCAGTAGAGGGCTACGGTGAAAAAGGAAATATCGTCAGATGAAATCTGGAAAGAAGCTTTCTGTGAAACTGCTTAGTGTTCTGTTAATTCATCTCACGGAGTTACATGTGTATTTCGTGGATCTCTTTGCTAGTCTTATTTCTGTGGAATCTGAGAACAGATATATCGGATCTCTTTGAAGACTATAGGGCCAAAGGAAATATCCTCCGATAACAAAGAGAAAGAAGCTTTCTGAGAAACTGCTTTGTGTTCTGTGAAATCATCTCACAGAGTTACAGCTTTCCCCTCAAGAAGCCTTTCGCTAAGACAGCTCCTGTGGAATTGGCAAAGTGATATTTGGAAGCCAGTAGAGGGCTACGGTGAAAAAGGAAATATCCTCAGATGAAATCTGGAAAGAAGCTTTCTGAGAAACTGCTTAGTGTTCTGTTAATTTATCTCACAGAGTTACATGTGTATTTCGTGGATCTCTTTTCTAGCCTTATTTCTGAGGAATCTGAGAACAGATATTTCAGATCCCTTTGAAGACAATAGGGCCAAAGGAAATATGCTCCGATAACAAAAAGAAAAAAGCTTTCTGAGAAACTTCTTTGTGTTTTGTGAAATCATCTCAAAGAGTTACAGCTTTCCCCTCAAGAAGCCTTTCGCTAAGACAGTTCTTGTGGAATTGGCAAAGTGATATTTGGAAGCCCATAGAGGGCTATGGCGAAAAAGGAAATATCCTCAGATGAAATCTGGAAAGAAGCTTTCTGAGAAACTGCTCAGTGTTCTGTTAATTCATCTCAAAGGGTTACATGTGTATTTCGTGGATCTCTTTGCTTCCCTTATTTCTTTGGAATCTGAGAACAGATAATTCGGATCCCTTTGAAGACTATAGGGCCAAAGGAAATATTCTCCGATAACAAAGAGAAAGAAGCTTTCTGATAAACTTCTTTGTGTTCTGTGAAATCACCTCACAGGGTTACAGGTTTCTCCTCAAGAAGCCTTTCGCTAAGACAATTCTTGTGGAATTGGCAAAGTGATATTTGGAAGCCCTTAGAGGGCTTTGGTGAAAAAGGAAATATCCTCAGATGAAATCTGGAAAGAAGCTTTCTGAGAATCTGCTTAGTGTTCTGTTAATTCATCTCACAGAGTTACATGTGTATTTCGTGGATCTCTTTGCTAGCCTTATTTCTTTGGAATGTGAGAACAGATATTTGGGACCTCTTTGATGACTATAGGGCCAAAGAAAATATCCTCCGATAACAAAGAGAAAGAAGCTTTCTGAGAAACTTCTTTGTGTTCTGTGAAATCATCTCACAGAGTTACAGCTTTCCCCTCTAGAATCCTTTCACTAAGACAGTTCCTGTGGAATTGGCAAAGTGATATTTGGAAGCCCATAGAGGACTATGGTGAAAAAGGAATTATCCTCAGATGAAAACTGGAAAGAAGCTTTCTGAGAAACTGCTTAGTGTTCTGTTAATTCATCTCACAGAGTTACATGTGTATTTCGTGGATCTCTTTTCTAGCCTTATTTTTGAGGAATATGAGAACAGATATTTCGGATCCCTTTGAAGACCATAAGGCCAAAGGAAATATCCTCCGATAACAAAGAGAAAGAAGCTTTCTGAGAAACTTCTTTGTGTTCTGTGAAATCATCTCACAGAGTTACAGCTTTCCCCTCTGGAAGCCTTTCGCTAAGACAGTTCCTTTGGAATTGGCAAAGTGATATTTGGAAGCCCATAGGGCTATGGTGAAAAAGGAAATATCCTCAGATGAAATCTGGAAGGAAGCTTTCTGAGAAACTGCTTAGTGTTCTGTTAATTCATCTCACAGTGTTACATGTGTATTTCGTGGATCTCTTTTCTAGCCTTCTTTCTGAGGAATCTGAGAACAGATATTTCAGATCCCTTTGAAGACTATAGGGCCAAAGGAAATATCCTCCGATAACAAAGAGAAAGAAGCTTTCTGAGAAACTTCTTTGTGTTCTGTGAAATCATCTCACAGAGTTACAGCTTTCCCCTCAAGAAGCCTTTCGCTAAGACAGCTCCTGTGGAATTGTCAAAGTGATATTTGGAAGCCAGTAGAGGGCTATGGTGAAAAAGGAAATATCCTCAGATGAAATCTGGAAGGAAGCTTTCAGAGAAACTGCTTAGTGTTCTGTTAATTCATCTCACAGAGTTACATTTGTATTTCGTGGATCTCTTTTCTAGCCTTCTTTCTGAGGAATCTGGGAACAGATATTTCGGATCCCTTTGAAGACTCAAGGGCCAAAGGAAATATTCTCATATAACAAAGAGAAAGAAGCTTTCTGAGAAACTTCTTTGTGTTCTGTGAAATCATCTCACAGAGTTACACCTTTCCCCTCAAGAAGCCTTTCGCTAAGACAGTTCTTGTGGAATTGGCAAAGTGATATTTGGAAGCCCATAGAGGCGTATGGTGAAAAAGGAAATATCCTCAGATGAAATCTGGAAAGAAGCTTTCTGAGAAACTGCTTAGTGTTCTGTTAATTCATCTCACAGAGTTACATGTGTATTTCGTGGATCTCTTTGCTAGCCTCACTTCTGTGGAATCTGAGAACAGATATTTCGGATCCCTTTGAAGACTATAGGGCCAAAGGAAATATCCTCCGAAAACAAAGAGAAAGAACCTTTCTGAGAAACTTCTTTGTGTTCTGTGAAATCATCTCACAGAGTTACAGCTTTCCCCTCAAGAAGCCTTTCGCTAAGACAGCTCCTGTGGAATTGGCAAAGTGATATTTGGAAGCCAGTAGAGGGCTACGGTGAAAAAGGAAATATCCTCAGATGAAATCTGGAAAGAAGCTTTCTGAGAAACTGCTTAGTGTTCTGTTAATTCATCTCACAGAGTTACATGTGTATTTCGTGGATCTCTTTTCTAGCCTTATTTCTGAGGAATCTGAGAACAGATATTTCAGATCCCTTTGAAGACAATAGGGCCAAAGGAAATATGCTCCGATAACAAAAAGAAAAAAGCTTTCTGAGAAACTTCTTTGTGTTTTGTGAAATCATCTCACACAGTTACAGCTTTCCCCTCAAGAAGCCTTTCGCTAAGACAGTTCTTGTGGAATTGGCAAAGAGATATTTGGATGCCCATAGAGGGCTATGGCGAAAAAGGAAATATCCTCAGATGGAATCTGGAAAGAAGCTTTCTGAGAAACTGCTCTGTGTTCTGTTAATTCATCTGACAGAGTTACATGTGTATTTCGTGGATCTCTTTTCTAGCCTTATTTCTGTGGAATCTGAGAACAGATATTTCGGATCCCTTTGAAGACTATAGGGCCAAAGGAAATATCCTCCTATAACAAAGAGAAAGAAGCTTTCTGAGAAACTTCTTTGTGTTCTGTGAAATCATCTCACAGAGTTACAGCTTTCCCCTCAAGAAGCCTTTCGCTAAGACACTTCCTGTGGAATTGGCAAAGTGGTATTTGGAAGCCCCTAGAGGGCTATGGTGAAAAAGGAAATATCCTCAGATGAAATCTGGAAAGAAGCTTTCTGAGAAACTGCTTAGTGTTCGGTTAATTCATCTCAGAGAGGGACATGTGTATTTCAGGGATCTCTTTGCTAGTCAAATTTCTGTGGAATCTGAGAACAGATATTTCGGATCCCTTTGAAGACTCTAGGGCCAAAGAAATATCCTCCGATAACAAAGAGAAAGAAGCTTTCTGATAAACTTCTTTGCGTTCTGTGAAATCATCTCACAGAGTTACAGCTTTCTCCTCAAGAAGCCTTTCCCTAAGACAGTTCTTGTGGAATTGGCAAAGTGATATTTGGAAGCCCTTAGAGGGCTTTGGTGAAAAAGGAAATATCCTCAGATGAAATCTGGAAAGAAGCTTTCTGAGAATCTGCTTAGTGTTCTGTTTATTCATCTCACAGAGTTACATGGGTATTTCGTTGATCTCTTTGCTAGCCTTATTTCTGTGGAATCTGAGAACAGATATTTCGGATCCCATTGAAGACTCTAGGTCCAAAGGAAATATCCTCCGATAACAAAGAGAAAGAAGCTTTCTGATAAACTTCTTTGGTTCTGTGAAATCATCTCACAGAGTTACAGCTTTCCCCTCAAGAAGCCTTTCGCTAAGACAGTTCTTGTGAAATTGGCAAACTGATATTTGGAAGCCCATAGAGGGCTACGTTGAAAAAGGAAATATTCTCAGATGAAATCAGGAAAGAAGCTTTCAGAGAAACTGCTTAGTGTTCTGTTAATTCATCTCACAGAGTTATATGGGCATTTCGTGGATATCTTTGCTAGCCTCATTTCTGTGGAATCTGAGAACAGATATTTCGTATCCCTTTGAAGACTATAGGGCCAAAGAAATATCCTCCGATAACAAAGAGAAAGAAGCTTTCTGAGAAACTTCTTTGTGTTCTGTGAAATCATCTCACAGAGTTACAGCTTTCCCCTCAAGAAGCCTTTCGCTAAGACAGCTCCTGTGGAATTGGCAAAGTGATATTTGGAAGCCAGTAGAGGGCTACGGTGAAAAAGGAAATATCCTCAGATGAAATCTGGAAAGAAGCTTTCTGAGAAACTGCTTAGTGTTCTGTTAATTCATCTCACAGAGTTACATGTGTATTTCGTGGATCTCTTTTCTAGCCTTATTTCTGAGGAATCTGAGAACAGATATTTCAGATCCCTTTGAAGACAATAGGGCCAAAGGAAATATGCTCCCATAACAAAAAGAAAAAAGCTTTCTGAGAAACTTCTTTGTGTTTTGTGAAATCATCTCACAGAGTTACAGCTTTCCCCTCAAGAAGCCTTTCGCTAAGACAGTTCTTGTGGAATAGGCAAAGTGATATTTGGAAGCCCCTAGAGGGCTATGGTGAAAAAGGAAATATCCTCACAGGAAATCTGGAAAGAAGATTTCTGAGAAACTCCTTAGTGTTCTGTTAATTCATCTCACAGTGTTACATCTGTATTTCGTGTATCTCTTTGCTAGCCTTATTTCTGAGGAATCTGAGAACAGATATTTCGGATCCCTTTGAAGCCTCTAGGGCCAAAGGAAATATCCTACGATAACAAAGAGAAAGAAGCTTTCTAAGAAACTTGTTTGTGTTCTGTGAAATCATCTCACAGAGTTACAGCTTTCTCCTCAAGAAGCCTTTTGCTAAGACAGTTCTTGGGGAATTGGCAAAGTGATATTTGAAAGCCCGTAGAGGGCTACGGTGAAAAAGGAAATATCCTCAGATGAAATCTGGAAAGAAGCTTTCTGTGAAACTGCTTAGTGTTCTGTTAATTCATCTCACAGAGTTACATGTGTATTTCGTGGATCTCTTTGCTAGCCTTATTTCTGTTGAATCTGATAACAGATATTTGGGATCCCTTTGAAGACCATAAGGCCAAAGAAAATATCCTACGATAAAAAAGAGAAAGAAGCTTTCTGAGAAACTTCTTTGTGTTCTGTGAAATCATCTCACAGAGTTACAGCTTTCCCCTCAAGATGCCTTTGGCTAAGACAGTTCCTGTGGAATTGGCAAAGTGATATTTGGAAGCCCATAGAGGGATACGGTGAAACAGGAAATATCCTCAGATGAAATCTGGAAAGAAGCTTTCTGAGAAACTACTTAGTGTTCTGTCAATTCATCTCACAGAGTTACATGTGTATTTCGTGGATCTCTTTGCTAGCCTTATTTCTTTGGAATGTGAGAACAGATATTTGGGACCTCTTTGATGACTATAGGGCCAAAGAAAATATCCTCTGATAACAAAGAGAAAGAAGCTTTCTGAGAAACTTCTTTGTGTTCTGTGAAATCAGCTCAGAGAGTTACAGCTTTCTCCTCAAGAAGCCTTTCGCTAAGACAGTTCTTGGGAAAATGGCAAAGTGATATTTGAAAGCCCGTAGAGGGCTACGGTGAAAAAGGAAATATCGTCAGATGAAATCTGGAAAGAAGCTTTCTGTGAAACTGCTTAGTGTTCTGTTAATTCATCTCACGGAGTTACATGTGTATTTCGTGGATCTCTTTGCTAGCCTTATTTCTGTGGAATCTGAGAACAGATATATCGGATCTCTTTGAAGACTATAGGGCCAAGGGAAATATCCTCCGATAACAAAGAGAAAGAAGCTTTCTGAGAAACTGCTTTGTGTTCTGTGAAATCATCTCACAGAGTTACAGCTTTCCCCTCCAGAAGCCTTTAGGTAAGACAGTTCCTGTGGAATTGGCAAAGTGATATTTGGAAGCCCTTAGAGGGCTATGGTGAAAAAGGAAATATCCTCAGATGAAATCTGGAAAGAAGTTTTCTGAGAAACTGCTTAGTGTTCTGTTAATTCATCTCACAGAGTTACATGTGTATTTCGTGGATCTCTTTTCTAGCCTTATTTCTGTGGAATCTGAGAACAGATATTTCGGATCCCTTTGAAGACTATAGGGCCAAAGGAAATATCCTCCTATAACAAAGAGAAAGAAGCTTTCTGAGAAACTTCTTTGTGTTCTGTGAAATCATCTCACAGAGTTACAGCTTTCCCCTCAAGAGGCCTTTCGCTAAGACACTTCCTGTGGAATTGGCAAAGTGGTATTTGGAAGCCCCTAGAGGGCTATGGTGAAAAAGGAAATATCATCAGATGAAATCTGGAAAGAAGCTTTCTGAGAAACTGCTTAGTGTTCGGTTAATTCATCTCACAGAGGGACATGTGTATTTCGTGGATCTCTTTGCTAGCCAAATTTCTGTGTAATCTGAGAACAGATATTTCGGATCCCTTTGAAGACTCTAGGGCCAAAGGAAATATCCTCCGATAACAAAGAGAAAGAAGCTTTCTGAGAAACTTCTTTGTGTTCTGTGAAATCATCTCACAGAGTTACAGCTTTCCCCTCAAGAAGCCTTTCGCTAAGACAGCTCCTGTGGAATTGGCAAAGTGATATTTGGAAGCCAGTAGAGGGCTACGGTGAAAAAGGAAATATCTTCAGATGAAATCTGGAAAGAAGCTTTCTGAGAAACTGCTTAGTGTTCTCTTAATTCATCTCACAGAGTTACATGTGTATTTCGTGGATCTCTTTTCTAGCCTTATTTCTGAGGAATCTGAGAACAGATATTTCAGATCCCTTTGAAGACAATAGGGCCAAAGGAAATATGCTCCGATAACAAAAAGAAAAAAGCTTTCTGAGAAACTTCTTTGTGTTTTGTGAAATCATCTCAAAGAGTTACAGCTTTCACCTCAAGAAGCCTTTCGCTCAGACAGTTCTTGTGGAATTGGCAAAGTGATATTTGGAAGCCCATAGAGGGCTATGGCGAAAAAGGAAATATCCTCAGATGAAATCTGGAAAGAAGCTTTCTGAGAAACTGCTCAGTGTTCTGTTAATTCATCTCACAGAGTTACATGTGTATTTCGTGGATCTCTTTGCTACCCTTATTTCTTTGGAATCTGAGAACAGATATTTCGGATCCCTTTGAAGACTATAGGGCCAAAGGAAATATTCTCCGATAACAAAGAGAAAGAAGCTTTCTGATAAACTTCTTTGTGTTCTGTGAAATCACCTCACAGGGTTACAGGTTTCTCCTCAAGAAGCCTTTCGCTAAGACAATTCTTGTGGAATTGTCAAAGTGATATTTGGAAGCCCTTAGAGGGCTTTGGTGAAAAAGGAAATATCCTCAGATGAAATCTGGAAAGAAGCTTTCTGAGAAACTGCTTAGTGTTCTGTTAATTCATCTCACAGAGTTACATGTGTATTTCGTGGATCTCTTTTCTAGCCTTATTTTTGAGGAATATGAGAACAGATATTTCGGATCCCTTTGAAGACCATAAGGCCAAAGGAAATATCCTCCGATAACAAAGAGAAACAAGCTTTCTGAGAAACTTCTTTGTGTTCTGTGAAATCATCTCACAGAGTTACAGCTTTCCCCTCTGGAAGCCTTTCGCTAAGACAGTTCCTTTGGAATTGGCAAAGTGATATTTGGAAGCCCATAGGGCTATGGTGAAAAAGGAAATATCCTCAGATGAAATCTGGAAGGAAGCTTTCTGAGAAACTGCTTAGTGTTCTGTTAATTCATCTCACAGTGTTACATGTGTATTTCGTGGATCTCTTTTCTAGCCTTATTTCTGAGGAATCTGAGAACAGATATTTCAGATCCCTTTGAAGACAATAGGGCCAAAGGAAATATGCTCCGATAACAAAAAGAAAAAAGCTTTCTGAGAAACTTCTTTGTGTTTTGTGAAATCATCTCACAGAGTTACAGCTTTCCCCTCAAGAAGCCTTTCGCTAAGACAGTTCTTGTGGAATTGGCAAAGAGATATTTGGAAGCCCATAGAGGGCTATGGCGAAAAAGGAAATATCCTCAGATGAAATCTGGAAAGAAGCTTTCTGAGAAACTGCTCTGTGTTCTGTTAATTCATCTCACAGAGTTACATGTGTATTTCGTGGATCTCTTTGCTACCCTTATTTCTTTGGAATCTGAGAACAGATATTTCGGATCCCTTTGAAGACTATAGGGCCAAAGGAAATTTTCTCCGATAACAAAGAGAAAGAAGCTTTCTGATAAACTTCTTTGTGTTCTGTGAAATCACCTCACAGGGTTACAGGTTTCTCCTCAAGAAGCCTTTCGCTAAGACAATTCTTGTGGAATTGGCAAAGTGATATTTGGAAGCCCTTAGAGGGCTTTGGTGAAAAAGGAAATATCCTCAGATGAAATCTGGAAAGTAGCTTTCTGAGAATCTGCTTAGTGTTCTGTTAATTCATCTCACAGAGGGACATGTGTATTTCGTGGATCTCTTTGCTAGCCAAATTTCTGTGGAATCTGAGAACAGATATTTCGGATCCCTTTGAAGACTCTAGGGCCAAAGGAAATATCCTCCGATAACAAAGAGAAAGAAGCTTTCTGATAAACTTCTTTGCGTTCTGTGAAATCATCTCACAGAGTTACAGCTTTCTCCTCAAGAAGCCTTTCCCTAAGACAGTTCTTGTGGAATTGGCAAAGTGATATTTGGAAGCCCTTAGAGGGCTTTGGTGAAAAAGGAAATATCCTCAGATGAAATCTGGAAAGAAGCTTTCTGAGAATCTGCTTAGTGTTCCGTTTATTCATCTCACAGAGTTACATGTGTATTTCGTTGATCTCTTTGCTAGCCTTATTTCTGTGGAATCTCAGAACAGATATTTCGGATCCCATTGAAGACTCTAGGTCCAAAGGAAATATCCTCCGATAACAAAGAGAAAGAAGCTTTCTGATAAACTTCTTTGTGTTCTGTGAAATCATCTCACAGAGTTACAGCTTTCCCCTCAAGAAGCCTTTCGCTAAGACAGTTCTTGTGGAATTGGCAAACTGATATTTGGAAGCCCATAGAGGGCTACGTTGAAAAAAGAAATATTCTCAGATGAAATCAGGAAAGAAGCTTTCAGAGAAACTGCTTAGTGTTCTGTTAATTCATCTCACAGAGTTATATGGGCATTTCGTGGATATCTTTGCTAGCCTCATTTCTGTGGAATCTGAGAACAGATATTTCGTATCCCTTTGAAGACTATAGGGCCAAAGAAATATTCTCCGATAACAAAGAGAAAGAAGCTTTCTGAGAAACTTCTTTGTGTTCTGTGAAATCATCTCACAGAGTTACAGCTTTCCCCTCTAGAAGCCTTTCGCTAAGACAGTTCCTGTGGAATTGGCAAAGTGATATTTGGAAGCCCATAGAGGACTATGGTGAAAAAGCAATTATCCTCAGATGAAAACTGCAAAGAAGCTATCTGAGAAACTGCTTAGTGTTCTGTTAATTCATCTCACAGAGTTACATGTGTATTTCGTGGATCTCTTTTCTAGCCTTATTTTTGAGGAATATGAGAACAGATATTTCGGATCCCTTTGAAGACCATAAGGCCAAAGGAAATATCCTCCGATAACAAAGAGAAAGAAGCTTTCTGAGAAACTTCTTTGTGTTCTGTGAAATCATCTCACAGAGTTACAGCTTTCCCCTCTGGAAGCCTTTCGCTAAGACAGTTCCTTTGGAATTGGCAAAGTGACATTTGGAAGCCCATAGGGCTATGGTGAAAAAGGAAATATCCTCAGATGAAATCTGGAAGGAAGCTTTCTGAGAAACTTCTTTGTGTTCTGATAATTCATCTCACAGTGTTACATGTACATTTCGTGGATCTCTTTTCTAGCCTTCTTTCTGAGGAATCTGAGAACAGATATTTCGGATCCCTTTGAAGACTATAGGGCCAAAGGAAATATCCTCCGATAACAAAGAGAAAGAAGCTTTCTGAGAAACATCTTTGTGTTCTGTGAAATCATCTCACAGAGTTACAGCTTTCCCCTCAAGAAGCCTTTCGCTAAGACAGCTCCTGTGGAATTGTCAAAGTGATATTTGGAAGCCAGTAGAGGGCTATGGTGAAAAAGGAAATATCCTCAGATGAAATCTGGAAAGAAGCTTTCAGAGAAACTGCTTAGTGTTCTGTTAATTCATCTCACAGAGTTACATGTGTATTTCGTGGATCTCTTTTCTAGCCTTCTTTCTGAGGAATCTGGGAACAGATATTTCGGATCCCTTTGAAGACTCAAGGGCCAAAGGAAATATTCTCCTATAACAAAGAGAAAGAAGCTTTCTGAGAAACTTCTTTGTGTTCTGTGAAATCATCTCACAGAGTTACAGCTTTCCCCTCTGGAAGCCTTTCGCTAAGACACTTCTTGTGGAATTGGCAAAGTGATATTTGGAAGCCCATAGAGGGCTATGGCGAAAAAGGAAATATCCTCAGATGAAATCTGGAAAGAAGCTTTCTGAGAAACTGCTCAGTGTTCTCTTAATTCATCTCACAGAGTTACATGTGTATTTCGTGGATCTCTTTGCTACCCTTATTTCTTTGGAATCTGAGAACAGATATTTCGGATCCCTTTGAAGACTATAGGGCCAAAGGAAATATTCTCCGATAACAAAGAGAAAGAAGCTTTCTGATAAACTTCTTTGTGTTCTGTGAAATCACCTCACAGGGTTACAGGTTTCTCCTCAAGAAGCCTTTCGCTAAGACAATTCTTGTGGAATTGGCAAAGTGATATTTGGAAGCCCTTAGAGGGCTTTGGTGAAAAAGGAAATATCCTCAGATGAAATCTGGAAAGAAGCTTTCTGAGAATCTGCTTAGTGTTCTGTTAATTCATCTCACAGAGTTACATGTGTATTTCGTGGATCTCTTTGCAAGCCTTATTTCTGTGGAATCTGAGAACAGATATTTCGGATCCCATTGAAGACTATAGGGCCAAAATAAATATCCTCCGATTACAAAGAGAAAGAAGCTTTCTGAGAAACTTCTTTGTGTTCTGTGAAATCATCTCACAGAGTTACAGCTTTCCCGTCAAGAAGCCTTTCGCTAAGACAGTTCTTGTGGAATTGGCAAAGTGATATTTGGAAGCCCATAGAGGGCTATTGTGAAAAAGGAAATATCCTCAGATGAAATCTGGAAAGAAGCTTTCTGAGAAACTGCTTAGTGTTCTTTTAATTCATCTCACAGAGTTACCTGTGTATTTCGTGGATCTCTTTGCTAGCCTTATTTCTGTGGAATCTGAGAACAGATATTTCGGATCCCTTTGAAGACTATAGGGCCAAAGGAAATATCCTCCAATAACAAAGAGAAAGAAGCTTTCGGAGAAACTTCTTTGTGTTCTGTGAAATCATCTCACAGAGTTACAGCTTTCTCCTCAAGAAGCCTTTTGCTAAGACAGTTCTTGGGGAATTGGCAAAGTGATATTTGAAAGCCCGTAGAGGGCTACGGTGAAAAAGGAAATATCCTCAGATGAAATCTGGAAAGAAGCTTTCTGTGAAACTGCTTAGTGTTCTGTTAATTCATCTCACAGATTTACATGTGTATTTCGTGGATCTCTTTGCTAGCCTTATTTCTGTTGAATCTGATAACAGATATTTGGGATCCCTTTGAAGACCATAAGGCCAAAGAAAATATCCTACGATAAAAAAGAGAAAGAAGCTTTCTGAGAAACTTCTTTGTGTTCTGTGAAATCATCTCACAGAGTTACAGCTTTCCCCTCAAGATGCCTTTCGCTAAGACAGTTCCTGTGGAATTGGCAAAGTGATATTTGGAAGCCCATAGAGGGCTACGGTGAAAGAGGAAATATCCTCAGATGAAATCTGGAAAGAAGCTTTCTGAGAAACTCCTTAGTGTTCTGTCAATTCATCTCACAGAGTTACATGTGTATTTCGTGGATCTCTTTGCTTGCCTTATTTCTTTGGAATGTGAGAACAGATATTTGGGACCTCTTTGATGACTATAGGGCCAAAGAAAATATCCTCCGATAACACAGAGAAAGAAGCTTTCTGAGAAACTTCTTTGTGTTCTGTGAAATCATCTCAGAGAGTTACAGCTTTCTCCTCAAGAAGCCTTTCGCTAAGACAGTTCTTGGGAAATTGGCAAAGTGATATTTGAAAGCCCGTAGAGGGCTACGGTGAAAAAGGAAATATCCTCAGATGAAATCTGGAAAGAAGCTTTCTGTGAAACTGCTTAGTGTTCTGTTAATTCATCTCACGGAGTTACATGTGTATTTCGTGGATCTCTTTGCTAGCCTTATTTCTGTGGAATCTGAGAACAGATATATCGGATCTCTTTGAAGACTATAGGGCCAAAGAAAATATCCTCCGATAACAAAGAGAAAGAAGCTTTCTGAGAAACTGCTTTGTGTTCTGTGAAATCATCTCAAAGAGTTGCAGCTTTCCCCTCCAGAAGCCTTTAGCTAAGACAGTTCCTGTGGAATTGGCAAAGTGATATTTGGAAGCCCTTAGAGGGCTATGGTGAAAAAGGAAATATCCTCAGATGAAATCTGGAAAGAAGTTTTCTGAGAAACTGCTTAGTGTTCTGTTCATTCGTCTCACAGAGTTACATGTGTATTTCGTGCATCTCTTTTCTAGCCTTATTTCTGTGGAATCTGAGAACAGATATTTCGGATCCCTTTGAAGACTCAAGGGCCAAAGGAAATATCCTCCGATAACAAAGAGAAAGAAGCTTTCTGAGAAACTTTTTTGTGTTCTGTGAAATCATCTCACAGAGTTACAGCTTTCTCCTCAAGAAGCCTTTCCCTAAGACAGTTCTTGTGGAATTGGCAAAGTGATATTTGGAAGCCCTTAGAGGGCTTTGGTGAAAAAGGAAATATCCTCAGATTAAATCTGGAAAGAAGCTTTCTGAGAATCTGCTTAGTGTTCTGTTTATTCATCTCACAGAGTTACATGTGTATTTCGTTGATCTCTTTGCTAGCCTTATTTCTGTGGAATCTGAGAACAGATATTTCGGATCCCATTGAAGACTCTAGGTCCAAAGGAAATATCCTCCGATAACAAAGAGAAAGAAGCTTTCTGATAAACTTTTTTGTGTTCTGTGAAATCATCTCACAGAGTTACAGCTTTCCACTCAAGAAGCCTTTCGCTAAGACAGTTCTTGTGGAATTGGCAAACTGATATTTGGAAGCCCATAGAGGGCTACGTTGAAAAAGGAAATATCCTCAGATGAAATCTGGAAAGAAGCTTTCAGAAAAACTGCTTAGTGTTCTGTTAATTCATGTCACAGAGTTATATGGGCATTTCGTGGATCTCTTTGCTAGCCTCATTTCTGTGGAATCTGAGAACAGATATTTCGTATCCCTTTGAAGACTATAGGGCCAAAGAAATATCCTCCGATAACAAAGAGAAAGAAGCTTTCTGAGAAACTTCTTTGTGTTCTGTGAAATCATCTCACAGAGTTACAGCTTTCCCCTCTAGAAGACTTTCGCTAAGACAGTTCCTGTGGAATTGGCAAAGTGATATTTGGAAGCCCATAGAGGACTATGGTGAAAAAGGAATTATCCTCAGATGAAATCTGGAAAGAAGCTTTCTGAGAAACTGCTTAGTGTTCTGCTAATTCATCTCACAGAGTTACATGTGTATTTCGTGGATCTCTTTTCTAGCCTTATTTTTGAGGAATATGAGAACAGATATTTCGGATGCCTTTGAAGACCATAAGGCCAAAGGAAATATCCTCCGATAACAAAGAGAAAGAAGCTTTCTGAGAAACTTCTTTGTGTTCTGTGAAATCATCTCACAGAGTTACAGCTTTCCCCTCTGGAAGCCTTTCGCTAAGACAGTTCCTTTGGAATAGGCAAAGTGATATTTGGAAGCCCATAGGGCTATGGTGAAAAAGGAAATAGCCTCAGATGAAATCTGGAAGGAAGCTTTCTGAGAAACTGCTTAGTGTTCTGTTAATTCATCTCACAGTGTTACATGTGTATTTCGTGGATCTCTTTTCTAGCCTTCTTTCTGAGGAATCTGAGAACAGATATTTCGGATCCCTTTGAAGACTATAGGGCCAAAGGAAATATCCTCCGATAACAAAGAGAAAGAAGCTTTCTGAGAAACTTCTTTGTGTTCTGTGAAATCATCTCACAGAGTTACAGCTTTCCCCTCAAGAAGCCTTTCGCTAAGACAGCTCCTGTGGAATTGTCAAAGTGATATTTGGAAGCCAGTAGAGGGGTATGGTGAAAAAGGAAATATCCTCAGATGAAATCTGGAAAGAAGCTTTCAGAGAAACAGCTTAGTGTTCTGTTAATTCATCTCACAGAGTTACATGTGTATTTCGTGGATCTCTTTTCTAGCCTTCTTTCTGAGGAATCTGGGAACAGATATTTCGGATCCCTTTGAAGACTCAAGGGCCAAAGGAAATATTCTCCTATAACAAAGAGAAAGAAGCTTTCTGAGAAACTTCTTTGTGTTCTGTGCAATCATCTCACAGAGTTACATCTTTCCCCTCAAGAAGCCTTTCGCTAAGACAGTTCTTGTGGAATTGGCAAAGTGATATTTGGAAGCCCATAGAGGCGTATGGTGAAAAAGGAAATATCCTCAGATGAAATCTGGAAAGAAGCTTTCTGAGAAACTGCTTAGTGTTCTGTTAATTAATCTCACAGAGTTACATGTGTATTTCGTGGATCTCTTTGCTAGCCTCACTTCTGTGGAATCTGAGAACAGATATTTCGGATCCCTTTGAAGACTATAGGGCCAAAGGAAATATCCTCCGAAAACAAAGAGAAAGAACCTTTCTGAGAAACCACTTTGTGTTCTGTGAAATCATCTCACAGAGTTACAGGTTTCCCCTCAAGAAGCCTTTCGCTAAGACAGTTCCTGTGGAATTGGCAAAGTGGTATTTGGAAGCCCTTAGAGGGCTATGGTGAAAAAGGAAATATCCTCAGATGAAATATGGAAAGAAGCTTTCTGAGAAACTGCTTAGTGTTCGGTTAATTCATCTCACAGAGGGACATGTGTATTTCGTGGATCTCTTTGCTAGCCAATTTTCTGTGGAATCTGAGATCAGATATTTCGGATCCCTTTGAAGACTATAGGGCCAAAGGAAATATCCTCCAATAACAAAGAGAAAGAAGCTTTCTGATAAACTTTTTTGTGTTCTGTGAAATCATCTAACAGAGTTACAGCTTTCTCCTCAAGAAGCGTTTCGCTAAGACAGTTCTTCTGGAAATGGCAAAGTGATATTTGGAAGCCCTTAGAGGGCTTTGGTGAAAAAGGAAATATCCTCAAATGAAATCTGGAAAGAAGCTTTCTGAGAATCTGCTTAGTGTTCTGTTTATTCATCTCACAGAGTTACATGTGTATTTCGTTGATCTCTTTGCTAGCCTTATTTCTGTGGAATCTGAGAACAGATATTTCGGATCCCATTGAAGACTCTAGGTCCAAAGGAAATATCCTCCGATAACAAAGAGAAGGAAGCTTTCTGATAAACTTCTTTGTGTTCTGTGAAATCATCTCACAGAGTTACAGCTTTCCCCTCAAGAAGCCTTTCGCTAAGACAGTTCTTGTGGAATTGGCAAAGTGATATTTGGAAGCCCATAGAGGCGTATGGTGAAAAAGGAAATATCCTCAGATGAAATCTGGAAAGAAGCTTTCTGAGAAACTGCTTAGTGTTCTGTTCATTCATCTCACAGAGTTACATGTGTACTTCGTGGATCTCTTTGCTAGCCTTATTTCTGCGGAATCTGAGAACAGATATTTCGCATCCCTTTGAAGACTATAGGGCCAAAGGAAATATTCTCCGATAACAAAGAGAAAGAAGCTTTCTGAGAAACTTCTTTGTGTTCTGTGAAATCATCTCACAGAGTTACAGCTTTCCCCTCAAGAAGCCTTTTGCTAAGACAGCTCCTGTGGAATTGGCAAAGTGATATTTGGAAGCCAGTAGAGGGCTGTGGTGAAAAAGGAAATATCCTCAGATGAAATCTGGAAAGAAGCTTTCTGAGAAACTGCTTAGTGTTCTGTTAATTCATCTCACAGAGTTACATGTGTATTTCGCGGATCTCTTTTCTAGCCTTATTTCTGAGGAATCTGAGAACAGATATTTCAGATCCCTTTGAAGACAATAGGGCCAAAGGAAATATGCTCCGATAACAAAGAGAAAGAAGCTTTCTGAGAAACTTCCTTGTGTTTTGTGAAATCATCTCACAGATTTACAGCTTTCCCATCAAGGAGCCGTTCGCTAAGACAGTTCTTGTGGAATTGGCAAAGTGATATTTGGAAGCCCATAGAGGGCTATGGCGAAAAAGTAAATATCCTCAGATGAAATCTGGAAAGAAGCTTTCTGAGAAACTGCTCAGTGTTCTGTTAATTCATCTCACAGAGTTACGTGTGTATTTCGTGGATCTCTTTGCTACCCTTATTTCTTTGGAATCTGAGAACAGATATTTCGGATCCCTTTGAAGACTATAGGGCCAAAGGAAATATCCTCCGATAACAAAGAGAAAGAAGCTTTCTGAGAAACTTCTTTGTGTTCTGTTAAATCATCTCAGAGGGTTACAGCTTTCTCCTCAAGAAGCCTTTCGCTAAGACAGTTCTTGTGGAATTGGCAAAGTGATATTTGGAAGCCCTTAGAGGGCTTTGGTGAATAAGGAAATATCCTCAGATGAAATCTGGAAAGAAGCTTTCTGAGAATCTGCTTAGTGTTCTGTTAATTCATCTCACAGAGTTACATGTGTATTTCGTGGATCTCTTTGCTAGCCTTATTTCTGTGGAATCTGAGAACAGATATTTCGGATCCCATTGAAGACTATAGGGCTAAAATAAATATCCTCCGATAACAAAGAGAAAGAAGCTTTCCGAGAAACTTCTTTGTGTTCTGTGAAATCATCTCCCAGAGTTACAGCTTTCCCGTCAAGAAGCCTTTCGCTAAGACAGTTCTTGTGGAATTGGCAAATTGATATTTGGAAGCCCATAGAGGGCTATGGTGAAAAAGGAAATATCCGCAGATGAAATCTGGAAAGAAGCTTTCTGAGAATCTGCTTAGTGTTCTGTTTATTCATCTCACAGAGTTACATGTGTATTTCGTTGATCTCTTTGCTAGCCTTATTTCTGTGGAATCTGAGAAGAGATATTTCGGATCCCATTGAAGACTCTTGGTCCAAGGGAAATATCCTCCGATAACAAAGAGAAAGAAGCTTTCTGATAAACTTCTTTGTGTTCTGTGAAATCATCTCACAGAGTTACAGCTTTCCCCTCAAGAAGCCTTTCGCTAAGACAGTTCTTGTGGAATTGGCAAACTGATATTTGGAAGCCCATAGAGGGCTACGTTGAAAAAGGAAATATCCTCAGATGAAATCTGGAAAGAAGCTTTCAGAGAAACTGCTTAGTGTTCTGTTAATTCATCTCACAGAGTTATATGGGCATTTCGTGGATCTCTTTGCTAGCCTCATTTCTGTGGAATCTGAGAACAGATATTTCGTATCCCTTTGAAGACTATAGGGCCAAAGAAATATCCTCCGATAACAAAGAGAAAGAAACTTTCTGAGAAACTTCTTTGTGTTTTGTGAAATCATCTCACAGAGTTACAGCTTTCCCCTCTAGAAGCCTTTCGCTAAGACAGTTCCTGTGGAATTGGCAAAGTGATATTTGGAAGCCCATAGAGGACTATGGTGAAAAAGGAATTATCCTCAGATGAAATCTGGAAAGAACCTTTCTGAGAAACTGCTTAGTGTTCTGTTAATTCATCTCACAGAGTTACATGTGTATTTCGTGGATCTCTTTTCTAGCCTTATTTTTGAGGAATATGAGAACAGATATTTCGGATCCCTTTGAAGACCATCAGGCCAAAGGAAATATCCTCCGATAACAAAGAGAAAGAAGCTTTCTGAGAAACTTCTTTGTGTTCTGTGGAATCATCTCACAGAGTTACAGCTTTCCCCTCTGGAAGCCTTTCGCTAAGACAGTTCCTTTGGAATTGGCAAAGTGATATTTGGAAGCCCAAAGGGCTCTGGTGAAAAAGGAAATATCCTCAGATGAAATCTGGAAAGAAGCTTTCAGAGAAACTGCTTAGTGTTCTGTGAATTCATTTCACAGAGTTACATGTGTATTTCGTGGATCTCTTTTCTAGCCTTCTTTCTGAGGAATCTGGGAACAGATATTTCGGATCCCTTTGAAGACTCAAGGGCCAAAGGAAATATTCTCCTATAACAAAGAGAAAGAAGCTTTCTGAGAAACTTCTTTGTGTTCTGTGAAATCATCTCAGAGAGTTACATCTTTCCCCTGAAGAAGCCTTTCGCTGAGACAGTTCTTGTGGAATTGGCAAAGTGATATTTGGAAGCCCATATAGGGCTACGGTGAAAAAGGAAATATCCTCAGATGAAATCTGGAAAGAAGCTTTCTGAGAAACTGCTTAGTGTTCTGTTAATTCATCTCACAGAGTTACATGTGTATTTCGTGGATCTCTTTGCTAGCCTCTCTTCTGTGGAATCTGAGAACAGATATTTCGGATCCCTTTGAAGACTATAGGGCCAAAGGAAATATCCTCCGAAAACAAAGAGAAAGAACCTTTCTGAGAAACTTCTTTGTGTTCTGTGAAATCATCTCACAGAGTTACAGCTTTCCCCTCAAGAAGCCTTTCGCTAAGACAGCTCCTGTGGAATTGGCAAAGTGATATTTGGAAGCCAGTAGAGGGCTGTGGTGAAAAAGGAAATATCCTCAGATGAAATCTGGAAAGAAGCTTTCTGAGAAACTGCTTAGTGTTCTGTTAATTCATCTCACAGAGTTACATGTGTATTTCGAGGATCTCTTTTCTAGCCTTATTTCTTTGGAATCTGAGAACAGATATTTCGGATCCCTTTGAAGACTATAGGTCCAAAGGAAATATTCTCCGATAACAAAGAGAAAGAAGCTTTCTGATAAACTTCTTTGTGTTCTGTTAAATCATCTCACAGGGTTACAGCTTTCTCCTCAAGAAGCCTTTCGCTAAGACAGTTCTTGTGTAATTGGCAAAGTGATATTTGGAAGCCCTTAGAGGGCTTTGGTGAAAAAGGAAATATCCTCAGATGAAATCTGGAAAGAAGCTTTCTGAGAATCTGCTTAGTGTTCTGTTAATTCATCTCACAGAGTTACATGTGTATTTCGTGGATCTCTTTGCTAGCCTTATTTCTGTGGAATCTGAGAACAGATATTTCGGATCCCATTGAAGACTAGAGGGCTAAAATAAATATCCTCCGATAACAAAGAGAAAGAAGCTTTCTGAGAAACTTCTTTGTGTTCTGTGAAATCATCTCACAGAGTTACAGCTTTCCCGTCAAGAAGCCTTTCGCTAAGACAGTTCTTGTGGAATTGGCAAATTGATATTTGGAAGCCCATAGAGGGCTATGGTGAAAAAGGAAATATCCTCAGATGGAATCTGGAAAGAAGCTTTCTGAGAAACTGCTCAATGTTCTGTTAATTCACCTCACACAGTTACATGTGTACTTCGTGGATCTCTTTGCTAGCCTTATTTCTGCGGAATCTGAGAACAGATATTTCGCATCCCTCTGAAGACTATAGGGCCAAAGGAAATATCCTACGATAACAAAGAGAAAGAAGCTTTCTAAGAAACTTGTTTGTGTTCTGTGAAATCATCTCACAGAGTTACAGCTTTCTCCTCAAGAAGCCTTTTGCTAAGACAGTTCTTGGGGAATTGGCAAAGTGATATTTGAAAGCCCGTAGAGGGCTACGGTGAAAAAGGAAATATCCTCAGATGAAATATGGAAAGAAGCTTTCTGTGAAACTGCTTAGTGTTCTGTTAATTCATCTCACAGATTTACATGTGTATTTCGTGGATCTCTTTGCTAGCCTTATTTCTGTTGAATCTGATAACAGATATTTGGGATCCCTTTGAAGACCATAAGGCCAAAGAAAATATCCTACGATAAAAAAGAGAAAGAAGCTTTCTGAGAAACTTCTTTGTGTTCTGTGAAATCATCTCACAGAGTTACAGCTTTCCCCTCAAGATGCCTTTCGCTAAGACAGTTCCTGTGGAATTGGCAAAGTGATATTTGGAAGCCCATAGAGGGCTACGGTGAAACAGGAAATATCCTCAGATGAAATCTGGAAAGAAGCTTTCTGAGAAACTCCTTAGTGTTCTGTCAATTCATCTCACAGAGTTACATGTGTATTTCGTGGATCTCTTTGCTTGCCTTATTTCTTTGGAATGTGAGAACAGATATTTGGGACCTCTTTGATGACTATAGGGCCAAAGAAAATATCCTCCGATAACACAGAGAAAGAAGCTTTCTGAGAAACTTCTTTGTGTTCTGTGAAATCATCTCAGAGAGTTACAGCTTTCTCCTCATGAAGCCTTTCGCTAAGACAGTTCTTGGGAAATTGGCAAAGTGATATTTGAAAGCCCGTAGAGGGCTACGGTGAAAAAGGAAATATCCTCAGATGAAATCTGGAAAGAAGCTTTCTGTGAAACTGCTTAGTGTTCTGTTAATTCATCTCACGGAGTTACATGTGTATTTCGTGGATCTCTTTGCTAGCCTTATTTCTGTGGAATCTGAGAACAGATATATCGGATCTCTTTGAAGACTATAGGGCCAAAGGAAATATCCTCCGATAACAAAGAGAAAGAAGCTTTCTGAGAAACTGCTTTGTGTTCTGTGAAATCATCTCAAAGAGTTGCAGCTTTCCCCTCCAGAAGCCTTTAGCTAAGACAGTTCCTGTGGAATTGGCAAAGTGATATTTGGAAGCCCTTAGAGGGCTATGGTGAAAAAGGAAATATCCTCAGATGAAATCTGGAAAGAAGTTTTCTGAGAAACTGCTTAGTGTTCTGTTCATTCGTCTCACAGAGTTACATGTGTATTTCGTGGATCTCTTTTCTAGCCTTATTTCTGTGGAATCTGAGAACAGATATTTCAGATCCCTTTGAAGACTCTAGGGCCAAAGGAAATATCCTCCGATAACAAAGAGAAAGAAGCTTTCTGAGAAACTTCTTTGTGTTCTGTGAAATCATCTCACAGAGTTACAGCTTTCCCCTCAAGAAGCCTTTCGCTAAGACACTTCCTGTGGAATTGGCAAAGTGGTATTTGGAAGCCCTTAGAGGGCTATGGTGAAAAAGGAAATATCCTCAGATGAAATCTGGAAAGAAGCTTTCTGAGAAACTGCTTAGTGTTCGGTTAATTCATCTCACAGAGGGACATGTGTATTTCGTGGATCTCTTTGCTAGCCAAATTTCTGTGGAATCTGAGAACAGATATTTCGGATCCCTTTGAAGACTCTAGGGTCAAAGGAAATATCCTCCGATACCAAAGAGAAAGAAGCTTTCTGATAAACTTTTTTGTGTTCTGTGAAATCATCTCACAGAGTTACAGCTTTCTCCTCAAGAAGCCTTTCCCTAAGACAGTTCTTGTGGAATTGGCAAAGTGATATTTGGAAGCCCTTAGAGGGCTTTGGTGAAAAAGGAAATATCCTCAGATGAAATCTGGAAAGAAGCTTTCTGAGAATCTGCTTAGTGTTCTGTTTATTCATCTCACAGAGTTACATGTGTATTTCGTTGATCTCTTTGCTAGCCTTATTTCTGTGGAATCTGAGAACAGATATTTCGGATCCCATTGAAGACTCTAGGTCCAAAGGAAATATCCTCCGATAACAAAGAGAAAGAAGCTTTCTGATAAACTTTTTTGTGTTCTGTGAAATCATCTCACAGAGTTACAGCTTTCCACTCAAGAAGCCTTTCGCTAAGACAGTTCTTGTGGAATTGGCAAACTGATATTTGGAAGCCCATAGAGGGCTACGTTGAAAAAGGAAATATCCTCATATGAAATCTGGAAAGAAGCTTTCAGAAAAACTGCTTAGTGTTCTGTTAATTCATCTCACAGAGGTATATGGGCATTTCGTGGATCTCTTTGCTAGCCTCATTTCTGTGGAATCTGAGAACAGATATTTCGTATCCCTTTGAAGACTATAGGGCCAAAGAAATATCCTCCGATAACAAAGAGAAAGAAGCTTTCTGAGAAACTTCTTTGTGTTCTGTGAAATCATCTCACAGAGTTACAGCTTTCCCCTCTAGAAGACTTTCGCTAAGACAGTTCCTATGGAATTGGCAAAGTGATATTTGGAAGCCCATAGAGGACTATGGTGAAAAAGGAATTATCCTCAGATGAAATCTGGAAGGAAGCTTTCTGAGAAACTGCTTAGTGTTCTGTTAATTCATCTCACAGAGTTACATGTGTATTTCGTGGATGTCTTTTCTAGCCTTATTTTTGAGGAATATGAGAACAGATATTTCGGATGCCTTTGAAGACCATAAGGCCAAAGGAAATATCCTCCGATAACAAAGAGAAAGAAGCTTTCTGAGAAACTTCTTTGTGTTCTGTGAAATCATCTCACAGAGTTACAGCTTTCCCCTCAAGAAGCCTTTCGCTAAGACAGTTCTTGTGGAATTGGCAAAGTGATATGTGGAAGCCCATAGAGGGCTATGGCGAAAAAGGAAATATCCTCTGATGAAATCTGGAAAGAAACTTTCAGAGAAACAGCTTAGTGTTCTGTTAATTCATCTCACAGAGTTACATGTGTATTTCGTGGATCTCTTTTCTAGCCTTCTTTCTGAGGAATCTGGGATCAGATATTTCGGATCCCTTTGAAGACTCAAGGGCCAAAGGAAATATTCTCCTATAACAAAGAGAAAGAAGCTTTCTGAGAAACTTCTTTGTGTTCTGTGCAATCATCTCACAGAGTTACATCTTTCCCCTCAAGAAGCCTTTCGCTAAGACAGTTCTTGTGGAATTGGCAAAGTGATATTTGGAAGCCCATAGAGGCGTATGGTGAAAAAGGAAATATCCTCAGATGAAATCTGGAAAGAAGCTTTCTGAGAAACTGCTTAGTGTTCTGTTAATTCATCTCACAGAGTTACATGTGTATTTCGTGGATCTCTTTGCTAGCCTCACTTCTGTGGAATCTGAGAACAGATATTTCGGATCCCTTTGAAGACTATAGGGCCAAAGGAAATATCCTCCGAAAACAAAGAGAAAGAACCTTTCTGAGAAACCTCTTTGTGTTCTGTGAAATCATCTCACAGAGTTACAGCTTTCCCCTCAAGAAGCCTTTCGCTAAGACAGTTCCTGTGGAATTGGCAAAGTGGTATTTGGAAGCCCTTAGAGGGCTACGTTGAAAAAGGAAATATCCTCAGATGAAATCTGGAAAGAAGCTTTCAGAGAAACTGCTTAGTGTTCTGTTAATTCATCTCACAGAGTTATATGGGCATTTCGTGGATCTCTTTGCTAGCCTCATTTCTGTGGAATCTGAGAACAGATATTTCGTATCCCTTTGAAGACTATAGGGCCAAAGAAATATCCTCCGATAACAAAGAGAAAGAAGCTTTCTGAGAAACTTCTTTGTGTTCTGTGAAATCATCTCACAGAGTTACAGCTTTCCCCTCTAGAAGCCTTTCGCTAAGACAGTTCCTGTGGAATTGGCAAAGTGATATTTGGAAGCCCATAGAGGACTATGGTGAAAAAGGAATTATCCTCAGATGAAATCTGGAAAGAAGCTTTCAGAGAAACTGCTTAGTGTTCTGTTAATTCATCTCACAGAGTTACATGTGTATTTCGTGGATCTCTTTTCTAGCCTTATTTCTGAGGAATCTGAGAACAGATATTTCAGATCCCTTTGAAGACAATAGGGCCAAAGGAAATATGCTCCGATAACAAAGAGAAAAAAGCTTTCTGAGAAATTTCTTTGTGTTTTGTGAAATCATCTCACAGAGTTACAGCTTTCCCCTCAAGAAGCCTTTCGCTAAGACAGTTCTTGTGGAATTGGCAAAGTGATATGTGGAAGCCCATAGAGGGCTATGGCGAAAAAGGAAATATCCTCAGATGAAATCTGGAAAGAAGCTTTCTGAGAAACTGCTTAGTGTTCTGTTAATTCATCTCACAGAGTTACATGTGTATTTCGTGGATCTCCTTGCTAGCCTTATTTCTGAGGAATCTGAGAACAGATATTTCAGATCCCTTTGAAGACAATAGGGCCAAAGGAAATATGTTCCGATAACAAAGAGAAAAAAGCTTTCTGAGAAACTTCTTTGTGTTTTGTGAAATCATCTCACAGAGTTACAGCTTTCCCCTCAAGAAGCCTTTCGCTAAGACAGTTCTTGTGGAATAGGCAAAGTGATATTTGGAAGCCCATAGAGGGCTATGGTGAAAAAGGAAATATCCTCAGATGAAATCTGGAAAGAAGCTTTCTGAGAAACTGCTCAGTGTTCTGTTAATTCATCTCACAGAGTTACATGTGTATTTCGTGGATCTCTTTGCTACCCTTATTTCTTTGGAATCTGAGAACAGATATTTCGGATCCCTTTGAAGACTATAGGGCCAAAGGAAATATGCTCCGATAACAAAGAGAAAGAAGCTTTCTGATAAACTTCTTTGTGTTCTGTGAAATCATCTCACAGGGTTACAGCTTTCTCCTCAAGAAGCCTTTCGCTAAGACAATTCTTGTGGAATTGGCAAAGTGATATTTGGAAGCCCTTAGAGGGCTTTGGTGAAAAAGGAAATATCCTCAGATGAAATCTGGAAAGAAGCTTTCTGAGAATCTGCTTAGTGTTCTGTTAATTCATCTCACAGAGTTACATGTGTATTTCGTGGATCTCTTTGCTAGCCTTATTTCTGGGGAATCTGAGAACAGATATTTCGGATCCCATTGAAGACTATAGGGCCAAAATAAATATCCTCGAATTAGAAAGAGAAAGAAGCTTTCTGTTAAACTTCTTTGTGTTCTGTGAAATCATCTCACAGAGTTACAGCTTTCCCCTCAAGAAGCCTTTCGCTAAGACAGTTCTTGTGGAATTGGCAAAGTGATATTTGGAAGCCCATAGAGGGGTATGGTGAAAAAGGAAATATCCTCAGATGAAATCTGGAAAGAAGCTTTCTGAGAAACTGCTTAGTGTTCTTTTAATTCATCTCACAGAGTTACCTGTGTATTTCGTGGATCTCTTTGCTAGCCTTATTTCTGTGGAATCTGAGAACAGATATTTCGGATCCCTTTGAAGCCTCTAGGGCCAAAGGAAATATCCTCCGATAACAAAGAGAAAGAAGCTTTCTGAGAAACTTCTTTGTGTTCTGTGAAATCATCTCACAGAGTTACAGCTTTCCCCTCAAGAAGCTTTTCGCTAAGACAGTTCCTGTGGAATTGGCAAAGTGATATTTGGAAGCCCATAGAGGGCTATGTTGAAAAAGAAAATATCCTCAGATGAAATCTGGAAAGAAGCTTTCTGAGAAACTGCTTAGTGTTCTGTTAATTCATCTCACCGAGTTACATGTGTATTTCGTGGATCTCTTTGCTAGCCTTATTTCTGTGGAATCTGAGTACAGATATTTCGGATCCCTTTGAAGATTATAGGGCCAAAGGAAATATCCTTCGATAACAAAGAGAAAGAAGCTATCTGAGAAACTTCTTTGTGTTCTGTGATATCATCTCACAGAGTTACAGCTTTCCCCTCAAGAAGCCTTTCGCTAAGACAGTTCTTGTGAAATTGGCAAAGTGATATTTGGAACACCTAGAGGGCTATAGAGAAAAAGGAAATATCCTCAGATGAAATCTGGAAAGAAGCTTTCTGAGAAACTGCTCTGTGTTCTGTTAATTCATCTCACAGAGTTACATGTGTATTTCGTGGATCTCTTTGCTACCCTTATTTCTTTGGAATCTGAGAACAGATATTTCGGATCCCTTTGAAGACTATAGGGCCAAAGGAAATTTTCTCCGATAACAAAGAGAAAGAAGCTTTCTGATAAACTTCTTTGTGTTCTGTGAAATCACCTCACAGGGTTACAGGTTTCTCCTCAAGAAGCCTTTCGCTAAGACAATTCTTGTGGAATTGGCAAAGTGATATTTGGAAGCCCTTAGAGGGCTTTGGTGAAAAAGGAAATATCCTCAGATGAAATCTGGAAAGTAGCTTTCTGAGAATCTGCTTAGTGTTCTGTTAATTCATCTCACAGAGGGACATGTGTATTTCGTGGATCTCTTTGCTAGCCAAATTTCTGTGGAATCTGAGAACAGATATTTCGGATCCCTTTGAAGACTCTAGGGCCAAAGGAAATATCCTCCGATAACAAAGAGAAAGAAGCTTTCTGATAAACTTCTTTGCGTTCTGTGAAATCATCTCACAGAGTTACAGCTTTCTCCTCAAGAAGCCTTTCCCTAAGACAGTTCTTGTGGAATTGGCAAAGTGATATTTGGAAGCCCTTAGAGGGCTTTGGTGAAAAAGGAAATATCCTCAGATGAAATCTGGAAAGAAGCTTTCTGAGAATCTGCTTAGTGTTCCGTTTATTCATCTCACAGAGTTACATGTGTATTTCGTTGATCTCTTTGCTAGCCTTATTTCTGTGGAATCTCAGAACAGATATTTCGGATCCCATTGAAGACTCTAGGTCCAAAGGAAATATCCTCCGATAACAAAGAGAAAGAAGCTTTCTGATAAACTTCTTTGTGTTCTGTGAAATCATCTCACAGAGTTACAGCTTTCCCCTCAAGAAGCCTTTCGCTAAGACAGTTCTTGTGGAATTGGCAAACTGATATTTGGAAGCCCATAGAGGGCTACGTTGAAAAAAGAAATATTCTCAGATGAAATCAGGAAAGAAGCTTTCAGAGAAACTGCTTAGTGTTCTGTTAATTCATCTCACAGGGTTATATGGGCATTTCGTGGATATCTTTGCTAGCCTCATTTCTGTGGAATCTGAGAACAGATATTTCGTATCCCTTTGAAGACTATAGGGCCAAAGAAATATTCTCCGATAACAAAGAGAAAGAAGCTTTCTGAGAAACTTCTTTGTGTTCTGTGAAATCATCTCACAGAGTTACAGCTTTCCCCTCTAGAAGCCTTTCGCTAAGACAGTTCCTGTGGAATTGGCAAAGTGATATTTGGAAGCCCATAGAGGACTATGGTGAAAAAGGAATTATCCTCAGATGAAAACTGCAAAGAAGCTATCTGAGAAACTGCTTAGTGTTCTGTTAATTCATCTCACAGAGTTACATGTGTATTTCGTGGATCTCTTTTCTAGCCTTATTTTTGAGGAATATGAGAACAGATATTTCGGATCCCTTTGAAGACCATAAGGCCAAAGGAAATATCCTCCGATAACAAAGAGAAAGAAGCTTTCTGAGAAACTTCTTTGTGTTCTGTGAAATCATCTCACAGAGTTACAGCTTTCCCCTCTGGAAGCCTTTCGCTAAGACAGTTCCTTTGGAATTGGCAAAGTGATATTTGGAAGCCCATAGGGCTATGGTGAAAAAGGAAATATCCTCAGATGAAATCTGGAAGGAAGCTTTCTGAGAAACTTCTTTGTGTTCTGATAATTCATCTCACAGTGTTACATGTACATTTCGTGGATCTCTTTTCTAGCCTTCTTTCTGAGGAATCTGAGAACAGATATTTCGGATCCCTTTGAAGACTATAGGGCCAAAGGAAATATCCTCCGATAACAAAGAGAAAGAAGCTTTCTGAGAAACATCTTTGTGTTCTGTGAAATCATCTCACAGAGTTACAGCTTTCCCCTCAAGAAGCCTTTCGCTAAGACAGCTCCTGTGGAATTGTCAAAGTGATATTTGGAAGCCAGTAGAGGGCTATGGTGAAAAAGGAAATATCCTCAGATGAAATCTGGAAAGAAGCTTTCAGAGAAACTGCTTAGTGTTCTGTTAATTCATCTCACAGAGTTACATGTGTATTTCGTGGATCTCTTTTCTAGCCTTCTTTCTGAGGAATCTGGGAACAGATATTTCGGATCCCTTTGAAGACTCAAGGGCCAAAGGAAATATTCTCCTATAACAAAGAGAAAGAAGCTTTCTGAGAAACTTCTTTGTGTTCTGTGAAATCATCTCACAGAGTTACAGCTTTCCCCTCTGGAAGCCTTTCGCTAAGACAGTTCTTGTGGAATTGGCAAAGTGATATTTGGAAGCCCATAGAGGGCTATGGCGAAAAAGGAAATATCCTCAGATGAAATCTGGAAAGAAGCTTTCTGAGAAACTGCTCAGTGTTCTCTTAATTCATCTCACAGAGTTACATGTGTATTTCGTGGATCTCTTTGCTACCCTTATTTCTTTGGAATCTGAGAACAGATATTTCGGATCCCTTTGAAGACTATAGGGCCAAAGGAAATATTCTCCGATAACAAAGAGAAAGAAGCTTTCTGATAAACTTCTTTGTGTTCTGTGAAATCACCTCACAGGGTTACAGGTTTCTCCTCAAGAAGCCTTTCGCTAAGACAATTCTTGTGGAATTGGCAAAGTGATATTTGGAAGCCCTTAGAGGGCTTTGGTGAAAAAGGAAATATCCTCAGATGAAATCTGGAAAGAAGCTTTCTGAGAATCTGCTTAGTGTTCTGTTAATTCATCTCACAGAGTTACATGTGTATTTCGTGGATCTCTTTGCAAGCCTTATTTCTGTGGAATCTGAGAACAGATATTTCGGATCCCATTGAAGACTATAGGGCCAAAATAAATATCCTCCGATTACAAAGAGAAAGAAGCTTTCTGAGAAACTTCTTTGTGTTCTGTGAAATCATCTCACAGAGTTACAGCTTTCCCGTCAAGAAGCCTTTCGCTAAGACAGTTCTTGTGGAATTGGCAAAGTGATATTTGGAAGCCCATAGAGGGCTATTGTGAAAAAGGAAATATCCTCAGATGAAATCTGGAAAGAAGCTTTCTGAGAAACTGCTTAGTGTTCTTTTAATTCATCTCACAGAGTTACCTGTGTATTTCGTGGATCTCTTTGCTAGCCTTATTTCTGTGGAATCTGAGAACAGATATTTCGGATCCCTTTGAAGACTATAGGGCCAAAGGAAATATCCTCCAATAACAAAGAGAAAGAAGCTTTCGGAGAAACTTCTTTGTGTTCTGTGAAATCATCTCACAGAGTTACAGCTTTCTCCTCAAGAAGCCTTTTGCTAAGACAGTTCTTGGGGAATTGGCAAAGTGATATTTGAAAGCCCGTAGAGGGCTACGGTGAAAAAGGAAATATCCTCAGATGAAATCTGGAAAGAAGCTTTCTGTGAAACTGCTTAGTGTTCTGTTAATTCATCTCACAGATTTACATGTGTATTTCGTGGATCTCTTTGCTAGCCTTATTTCTGTTGAATCTGATAACAGATATTTGGGATCCCTTTGAAGACCATAAGGCCAAAGAAAATATCCTACGATAAAAAAGAGAAAGAAGCTTTCTGAGAAACTTCTTTGTGTTCTGTGAAATCATCTCACAGAGTTACAGCTTTCCCCTCAAGATGCCTTTCGCTAAGACAGTTCCTGTGGAATTGGCAAAGTGATATTTGGAAGCCCATAGAGGGCTACGGTGAAACAGGAAATATCCTCAGATGAAATCTGGAAAGAAGCTTTCTGAGAAACTCCTTAGTGTTCTGTCAATTCATCTCACAGAGTTACATGTGTATTTCGTGGATCTCTTTGCTTGCCTTATTTCTTTGGAATGTGAGAACAGATATTTGGGACCTCTTTGATGACTATAGGGCCAAAGAAAATATCCTCCGATAACACAGAGAAAGAAGCTTTCTGAGAAACTTCTTTGTGTTCTGTGAAATCATCTCAGAGAGTTACAGCTTTCTCCTCAAGAAGCCTTTCGCTAAGACAGTTCTTGGGAAATTGGCAAAGTGATATTTGAAAGCCCGTAGAGGGCTACGGTGAAAAAGGAAATATCCTCAGATGAAATCTGGAAAGAAGCTTTCTGTGAAACTGCTTAGTGTTCTGTTAATTCATCTCACGGAGTTACATGTGTATTTCGTGGATCTCTTTGCTAGCCTTATTTCTGTGGAATCTGAGAACAGATATATCGGATCTCTTTGAAGACTATAGGGCCAAAGAAAATATCCTCCGATAACAAAGAGAAAGAAGCTTTCTGAGAAACTGCTTTGTGTTCTGTGAAATCATCTCAAAGAGTTGCAGCTTTCCCCTCCAGAAGCCTTTAGCTAAGACAGTTCCTGTGGAATTGGCAAAGTGATATTTGGAAGCCCTTAGAGGGCTATGGTGAAAAAGGAAATATCCTCAGATGAAATCTGGAAAGAAGTTTTCTGAGAAACTGCTTAGTGTTCTGTTCATTCGTCTCACAGAGTTACATGTGTATTTCGTGCATCTCTTTTCTAGCCTTATTTCTGTGGAATCTGAGAACAGATATTTCGGATCCCTTTGAAGACTCAAGGGCCAAAGGAAATATCCTCCGATAACAAAGAGAAAGAAGCTTTCTGAGAAACTTTTTTGTGTTCTGTGAAATCATCTCACAGAGTTACAGCTTTCTCCTCAAGAAGCCTTTCCCTAAGACAGTTCTTGTGGAATTGGCAAAGTGATATTTGGAAGCCCTTAGAGGGCTTTGGTGAAAAAGGAAATATCCTCAGATTAAATCTGGAAAGAAGCTTTCTGAGAATCTGCTTAGTGTTCTGTTTATTCATCTCACAGAGTTACATGTGTATTTCGTTGATCTCTTTGCTAGCCTTATTTCTGTGGAATCTGAGAACAGATATTTCGGATCCCATTGAAGACTCTAGGTCCAAAGGAAATATCCTCCGATAACAAAGAGAAAGAAGCTTTCTGATAAACTTTTTTGTGTTCTGTGAAATCATCTCACAGAGTTACAGCTTTCCACTCAAGAAGCCTTTCGCTAAGACAGTTCTTGTGGAATTGGCAAACTGATATTTGGAAGCCCATAGAGGGCTACGTTGAAAAAGGAAATATCCTCAGATGAAATCTGGAAAGAAGCTTTCAGAAAAACTGCTTAGTGTTCTGTTAATTCATGTCACAGAGTTATATGGGCATTTCGTGGATCTCTTTGCTAGCCTCATTTCTGTGGAATCTGAGAACAGATATTTCGTATCCCTTTGAAGACTATAGGGCCAAAGAAATATCCTCCGATAACAAAGAGAAAGAAGCTTTCTGAGAAACTTCTTTGTGTTCTGTGAAATCATCTCACAGAGTTACAGCTTTCCCCTCTAGAAGACTTTCGCTAAGACAGTTCCTGTGGAATTGGCAAAGTGATATTTGGAAGCCCATAGAGGACTATGGTGAAAAAGGAATTATCCTCAGATGAAATCTGGAAAGAAGCTTTCTGAGAAACTGCTTAGTGTTCTGCTAATTCATCTCACAGAGTTACATGTGTATTTCGTGGATCTCTTTTCTAGCCTTATTTTTGAGGAATATGAGAACAGATATTTCGGATGCCTTTGAAGACCATAAGGCCAAAGGAAATATCCTCCGATAACAAAGAGAAAGAAGCTTTCTGAGAAACTTCTTTGTGTTCTGTGAAATCATCTCACAGAGTTACAGCTTTCCCCTCTGGAAGCCTTTCGCTAAGACAGTTCCTTTGGAATAGGCAAAGTGATATTTGGAAGCCCATAGGGCTATGGTGAAAAAGGAAATATCCTCAGATGAAATCTGGAAGGAAGCTTTCTGAGAAACTGCTTAGTGTTCTGTTAATTCATCTCACAGTGTTACATGTGTATTTCGTGGATCTCTTTTCTAGCCTTCTTTCTGAGGAATCTGAGAACAGATATTTCGGATCCCTTTGAAGACTATAGGGCCAAAGGAAATATCCTCCGATAACAAAGAGAAAGAAGCTTTCTGAGAAACTTCTTTGTGTTCTGTGAAATCATCTCACAGAGTTACAGCTTTCCCCTCAAGAAGCCTTTCGCTAAGACAGCTCCTGTGGAATTGTCAAAGTGATATTTGGAAGCCAGTAGAGGGGTATGGTGAAAAAGGAAATATCCTCAGATGAAATCTGGAAAGAAGCTTTCAGAGAAACAGCTTAGTGTTCTGTTAATTCATCTCACAGAGTTACATGTGTATTTCGTGGATCTCTTTTCTAGCCTTCTTTCTGAGGAATCTGGGAACAGATATTTCGGATCCCTTTGAAGACTCAAGGGCCAAAGGAAATATTCTCCTATAACAAAGAGAAAGAAGCTTTCTGAGAAACTTCTTTGTGTTCTGTGCAATCATCTCACAGAGTTACATCTTTCCCCTCAAGAAGCCTTTCGCTAAGACAGTTCTTGTGGAATTGGCAAAGTGATATTTGGAAGCCCATAGAGGCGTATGGTGAAAAAGGAAATATCCTCAGATGAAATCTGGAAAGAAGCTTTCTGAGAAACTGCTTAGTGTTCTGTTAATTCATCTCACAGAGTTACATGTGTATTTCGTGGATCTCTTTGCTAGCCTCACTTCTGTGGAATCTGAGAACAGATATTTCGGATCCCTTTGAAGACTATAGGGCCAAAGGAAATATCCTCCGAAAACAAAGAGAAAGAACCTTTCTGAGAAACCACTTTGTGTTCTGTGAAATCATCTCACAGAGTTACAGGTTTCCCCTCAAGAAGCCTTTCGCTAAGACAGTTCCTGTGGAATTGGCAAAGTGGTATTTGGAAGCCCTTAGAGGGCTATGGTGAAAAAGGAAATATCCTCAGATGAAATATGGAAAGAAGCTTTCTGAGAAACTGCTTAGTGTTCGGTTAATTCATCTCACAGAGGGACATGTGTATTTCGTGGATCTCTTTGCTAGCCAAATTTCTGTGGAATCTGAGATCAGATATTTCGGATCCCTTTGAAGACTATAGGGCCAAAGGAAATATCCTCCAATAACAAAGAGAAAGAAGCTTTCTGATAAACTTTTTTGTGTTCTGTGAAATCATCTAACAGAGTTACAGCTTTCTCCTCAAGAAGCGTTTCGCTAAGACAGTTCTTCTGGAAATGGCAAAGTGATATTTGGAAGCCCTTAGAGGGCTTTGGTGAAAAAGGAAATATCCTCAAATGAAATCTGGAAAGAAGCTTTCTGAGAATCTGCTTAGTGTTCTGTTTATTCATCTCACAGAGTTACATGTGTATTTCGTTGATCTCTTTGCTAGCCTTATTTCTGTGGAATCTGAGAACAGATATTTCGGATCCCATTGAAGACTCTAGGTCCAAAGGAAATATCCTCCGATAACAAAGAGAAGGAAGCTTTCTGATAAACTTCTTTGTGTTCTGTGAAATCATCTCACAGAGTTACAGCTTTCCCCTCAAGAAGCCTTTCGCTAAGACAGTTCTTGTGGAATTGGCAAAGTGATATTTGGAAGCCCATAGAGGCGTATGGTGAAAAAGGAAATATCCTCAGATGAAATCTGGAAAGAAGCTTTCTGAGAAACTGCTTAGTGTTCTGTTCATTCATCTCACAGAGTTACATGTGTATTTCGCGGATCTCTTTTCTAGCCTTATTTCTGAGGAATCTGAGAACAGATATTTCAGATCCCTTTGAAGACAATAGGGCCAAAGGAAATATGCTCCGATAACAAAGAGAAAGAAGCTTTCTGAGAAACTTCCTTGTGTTTTGTGAAATCATCTCACAGATTTACAGCTTTCCCATCAAGGAGCCGTTCGCTAAGACAGTTCTTGTGGAATTGGCAAAGTGATATTTGGAAGCCCATAGAGGGCTATGGCGAAAAAGTAAATATCCTCAGATGAAATCTGGAAAGAAGCTTTCTGAGAAACTGCTCAGTGTTCTGTTAATTCATCTCACAGAGTTACGTGTGTATTTCGTGGATCTCTTTGCTACCCTTATTTCTTTGGAATCTGAGAACAGATATTTCGGATCCCTTTGAAGACTATAGGGCCAAAGGAAATATCCTCCGATAACAAAGAGAAAGAAGCTTTCTGAGAAACTTCTTTGTGTTCTGTTAAATCATCTCAGAGGGTTACAGCTTTCTCCTCAAGAAGCCTTTCGCTAAGACAGTTCTTGTGGAATTGGCAAAGTGATATTTGGAAGCCCTTAGAGGGCTTTGGTGAATAAGGAAATATCCTCAGATGAAATCTGGAAAGAAGCTTTCTGAGAATCTGCTTAGTGTTCTGTTAATTCATCTCACAGAGTTACATGTGTATTTCGTGGATCTCTTTGCTAGCCTTATTTCTGTGGAATCTGAGAACAGATATTTCGGATCCCATTGAAGACTATAGGGCTAAAATAAATATCCTCCGATAACAAAGAGAAAGAAGCTTTCCGAGAAACTTCTTTGTGTTCTGTGAAATCATCTCCCAGAGTTACAGCTTTCCCGTCAAGAAGCCTTTCGCTAAGACAGTTCTTGTGGAATTGGCAAATTGATATTTGGAAGCCCATAGAGGGCTATGGTGAAAAAGGAAATATCCGCAGATGAAATCTGGAAAGAAGCTTTCTGAGAATCTGCTTAGTGTTCTGTTTATTCATCTCACAGAGTTACATGTGTATTTCGTTGATCTCTTTGCTAGCCTTATTTCTGTGGAATCTGAGAAGAGATATTTCGGATCCCATTGAAGACTCTTGGTCCAAGGGAAATATCCTCCGATAACAAAGAGAAAGAAGCTTTCTGATAAACTTCTTTGTGTTCTGTGAAATCATCTCACAGAGTTACAGCTTTCCCCTCAAGAAGCCTTTCGCTAAGACAGTTCTTGTGGAATTGGCAAACTGATATTTGGAAGCCCATAGAGGGCTACGTTGAAAAAGGAAATATCCTCAGATGAAATCTGGAAAGAAGCTTTCAGAGAAACTGCTTAGTGTTCTGTTAATTCATCTCACAGAGTTATATGGGCATTTCGTGGATCTCTTTGCTAGCCTCATTTCTGTGGAATCTGAGAACAGATATTTCGTATCCCTTTGAAGACTATAGGGCCAAAGAAATATCCTCCGATAACAAAGAGAAAGAAACTTTCTGAGAAACTTCTTTGTGTTTTGTGAAATCATCTCACAGAGTTACAGCTTTCCCCTCTAGAAGCCTTTCGCTAAGACAGTTCCTGTGGAATTGGCAAAGTGATATTTGGAAGCCCATAGAGGACTATGGTGAAAAAGGAATTATCCTCAGATGAAATCTGGAAAGAAGCTTTCTGAGAAACTGCTTAGTGTTCTGTTAATTCATCTCACAGAGTTACATGTGTATTTCGTGGATCTCTTTTCTAGCCTTATTTTTGAGGAATATGAGAACAGATATTTCGGATCCCTTTGAAGACCATCAGGCCAAAGGAAATATCCTCCGATAACAAAGAGAAAGAAGCTTTCTGAGAAACTTCTTTGTGTTCTGTGGAATCATCTCACAGAGTTACAGCTTTCCCCTCTGGAAGCCTTTCGCTAAGACAGTTCCTTTGGAATTGGCAAAGTGATATTTGGAAGCCCATAGGGCTCTGGTGAAAAAGGAAATATCCTCAGATGAAATCTGGAAAGAAGCTTTCAGAGAAACTGCTTAGTGTTCTGTGAATTCATCTCACAGAGTTACATGTGTATTTCGTGGATCTCTTTTCTAGCCTTCTTTCTGAGGAATCTGGGAACAGATATTTCGGATCCCTTTGAAGACTCAAGGGCCAAAGGAAATATTCTCCTATAACAAAGAGAAAGAAGCTTTCTGAGAAACTTCTTTGTGTTCTGTGAAATCATCTCAGAGAGTTACATCTTTCCCCTGAAGAAGCCTTTCGCTGAGACAGTTCTTGTGGAATTGGCAAAGTGATATTTGGAAGCCCATATAGGGCTACGGTGAAAAAGGAAATATCCTCAGATGAAATCTGGAAAGAAGCTTTCTGAGAAACTGCTTAGTGTTCTGTTAATTCATCTCACAGAGTTACATGTGTATTTCGTGGATCTCTTTGCTAGCCTCTCTTCTGTGGAATCTGAGAACAGATATTTCGGATCCCTTTGAAGACTATAGGGCCAAAGGAAATATCCTCCGAAAACAAAGAGAAAGAACCTTTCTGAGAAACTTCTTTGTGTTCTGTGAAATCATCTCACAGAGTTACAGCTTTCCCCTCAAGAAGCCTTTCGCTAAGACAGCTCCTGTGGAATTGGCAAAGTGATATTTGGAAGCCAGTAGAGGGCTGTGGTGAAAAAGGAAATATCCTCAGATGAAATCTGGAAAGAAGCTTTCTGAGAAACTGCTTAGTGTTCTGTTAATTCATCTCACAGAGTTACATGTGTATTTCGAGGATCTCTTTTCTAGCCTTATTTCTTTGGAATCTGAGAACAGATATTTCGGATCCCTTTGAAGACTATAGGTCCAAAGGAAATATTCTCCGATAACAAAGAGAAAGAAGCTTTCTGATAAACTTCTTTGTGTTCTGTTAAATCATCTCACAGGGTTACAGCTTTCTCCTCAAGAAGCCTTTCGCTAAGACAGTTCTTGTGTAATTGGCAAAGTGATATTTGGAAGCCCTTAGAGGGCTTTGGTGAAAAAGGAAATATCCTCAGATGAAATCTGGAAAGAAGCTTTCTGAGAATCTGCTTAGTGTTCTGTTAATTCATCTCACAGAGTTACATGTGTATTTCGTGGATCTCTTTGCTAGCCTTATTTCTGTGGAATCTGAGAACAGATATTTCGGATCCCATTGAAGACTAGAGGGCTAAAATAAATATCCTCCGATAACAAAGAGAAAGAAGCTTTCTGAGAAACTTCTTTGTGTTCTGTGAAATCATCTCACAGAGTTACAGCTTTCCCGTCAAGAAGCCTTTCGCTAAGACAGTTCTTGTGGAATTGGCAAATTGATATTTGGAAGCCCATAGAGGGCTATGGTGAAAAAGGAAATATCCTCAGATGGAATCTGGAAAGAAGCTTTCTGAGAAACTGCTCAATGTTCTGTTAATTCACCTCACACAGTTACATGTGTACTTCGTGGATCTCTTTGCTAGCCTTATTTCTGCGGAATCTGAGAACAGATATTTCGCATCCCTCTGAAGACTATAGGGCCAAAGGAAATATCCTACGATAACAAAGAGAAAGAAGCTTTCTAAGAAACTTGTTTGTGTTCTGTGAAATCATCTCACAGAGTTACAGCTTTCTCCTCAAGAAGCCTTTTGCTAAGACAGTTCTTGGGGAATTGGCAAAGTGATATTTGAAAGCCCGTAGAGGGCTACGGTGAAAAAGGAAATATCCTCAGATGAAATATGGAAAGAAGCTTTCTGTGAAACTGCTTAGTGTTCTGTTAATTCGTCTCACAGATTTACATGTGTATTTCGTGGATCTCTTTGCTAGCCTTATTTCTGTTGAATCTGATAACAGATATTTGGGATCCCTTTGAAGACCATAAGGCCAAAGAAAATATCCTACGATAAAAAAGAGAAAGAAGCTTTCTGAGAAACTTCTTTGTGTTCTGTGAAATCATCTCACAGAGTTACAGCTTTCCCCTCAAGATGCCTTTCGGTAAGACAGTTCCTGTGGAATTGGCAAAGTGATATTTGGAAGCCCATAGAGGGCTACGGTGAAACAGGAAATATCCTCAGATGAAATCTGGAAAGAAGCTTTCTGAGAAACTCCTTAGTGTTCTGTCAATTCATCTCACAGAGTTACATGTGTATTTCGTGGATCTCTTTGCTTGCCTTATTTCTTTGGAATGTGAGAACAGATATTTGGGACCTCTTTGATGACTATAGGGCCAAAGAAAATATCCTCCGATAACACAGAGAAAGAAGCTTTCTGAGAAACTTCTTTGTGTTCTGTGAAATCATCTCAGAGAGTTACAGCTTTCTCCTCATGAAGCCTTTCGCTAAGACAGTTCTTGGGAAATTGGCAAAGTGATATTTGAAAGCCCGTAGAGGGCTACGGTGAAAAAGGAAATATCCTCAGATGAAATCTGGAAAGAAGCTTTCTGTGAAACTGCTTAGTGTTCTGTTAATTCATCTCACGGAGTTACATGTGTATTTCGTGGATCTCTTTGCTAGCCTTATTTCTGTGGAATCTGAGAACAGATATATCGGATCTCTTTGAAGACTATAGGGCCAAAGGAAATATCCTCCGATAACAAAGAGAAAGAAGCTTTCTGAGAAACTGCTTTGTGTTCTGTGAAATCATCTCAAAGAGTTGCAGCTTTCCCCTCCAGAAGCCTTTAGCTAAGACAGTTCCTGTGGAATTGGCAAAGTGATATTTGGAAGCCCTTAGAGGGCTATGGTGAAAAAGGAAATATCCTCAGATGAAATCTGGAAAGAAGTTTTCTGAGAAACTGCTTAGTGTTCTGTTCATTCGTCTCACAGAGTTACATGTGTATTTCGTGGATCTCTTTTCTAGCCTTATTTCTGTGGAATCTGAGAACAGATATTTCAGATCCCTTTGAAGACTCTAGGGCCAAAGGAAATATCCTCCGATAACAAAGAGAAAGAAGCTTTCTGAGAAACTTCTTTGTGTTCTGTGAAATCATCTCACAGAGTTACAGCTTTCCCCTCAAGAAGCCTTTCGCTAAGACACTTCCTGTGGAATTGGCAAAGTGGTATTTGGAAGCCCTTAGAGGGCTATGGTGAAAAAGGAAATATCCTCAGATGAAATCTGGAAAGAAGCTTTCTGAGAAACTGCTTAGTGTTCGGTTAATTCATCTCACAGAGGGACATGTGTATTTCGTGGATCTCTTTGCTAGCCAAATTTCTGTGGAATCTGAGAACAGATATTTCGGATCCCTTTGAAGACTCTAGGGTCAAAGGAAATATCCTCCGATACCAAAGAGAAAGAAGCTTTCTGATAAACTTTTTTGTGTTCTGTGAAATCATCTCACAGAGTTACAGCTTTCTCCTCAAGAAGCCTTTCCCTAAGACAGTTCTTGTGGAATTGGCAAAGTGATATTTGGAAGCCCTTAGAGGGCTTTGGTGAAAAAGGAAATATCCTCAGATGAAATCTGGAAAGAAGCTTTCTGAGAATCTGCTTAGTGTTCTGTTTATTCATCTCACAGAGTTACATGTGTATTTCGTTGATCTCTTTGCTAGCCTTATTTCTGTGGAATCTGAGAACAGATATTTCGGATCCCATTGAAGACTCTAGGTCCAAAGGAAATATCCTCCGATAACAAAGAGAAAGAAGCTTTCTGATAAACTTTTTTGTGTTCTGTGAAATCATCTCACAGAGTTACAGCTTTCCACTCAAGAAGCCTTTCGCTAAGACAGTTCTTGTGGAATTGGCAAACTGATATTTGGAAGCCCATAGAGGGCTACGTTGAAAAAGGAAATATCCTCATATGAAATCTGGAAAGAAGCTTTCAGAAAAACTGCTTAGTGTTCTGTTAATTCATCTCACAGAGGTATATGGGCATTTCGTGGATCTCTTTGCTAGCCTCATTTCTGTGGAATCTGAGAACAGATATTTCGTATCCCTTTGAAGACTATAGGGCCAAAGAAATATCCTCCGATAACAAAGAGAAAGAAGCTTTCTGAGAAACTTCTTTGTGTTCTGTGAAATCATCTCACAGAGTTACAGCTTTCCCCTCTAGAAGACTTTCGCTAAGACAGTTCCTATGGAATTGGCAAAGTGATATTTGGAAGCCCATAGAGGACTATGGTGAAAAAGGAATTATCCTCAGATGAAATCTGGAAGGAAGCTTTCTGAGAAACTGCTTAGTGTTCTGTTAATTCATCTCACAGAGTTACATGTGTATTTCGTGGATCTCTTTTCTAGCCTTATTTTTGAGGAATATGAGAACAGATATTTCGGATGCCTTTGAAGACCATAAGGCCAAAGGAAATATCCTCCGATAACAAAGAGAAAGAAGCTTTCTGAGAAACTTCTTTGTGTTCTGTGAAATCATCTCACAGAGTTACAGCTTTCCCCTCAAGAAGCCTTTCGCTAAGACAGTTCTTGTGGAATTGGCAAAGTGATATGTGGAAGCCCATAGAGGGCTATGGCGAAAAAGGAAATATCCTCTGATGAAATCTGGAAAGAAACTTTCAGAGAAACAGCTTAGTGTTCTGTTAATTCATCTCACAGAGTTACATGTGTATTTCGTGGATCTCTTTTCTAGCCTTCTTTCTGAGGAATCTGGGATCAGATATTTCGGATCCCTTTGAAGACTCAAGGGCCAAAGGAAATATTCTCCTATAACAAAGAGAAAGAAGCTTTCTGAGAAACTTCTTTGTGTTCTGTGCAATCATCTCACAGAGTTACATCTTTCCCCTCAAGAAGCCTTTCGCTAAGACAGTTCTTGTGGAATTGGCAAAGTGATATTTGGAAGCCCATAGAGGCGTATGGTGAAAAAGGAAATATCCTCAGATGAAATCTGGAAAGAAGCTTTCTGAGAAACTGCTTAGTATTCTCCAAATTCATCTCAAAGAGTTACATGTGTATTTCATGGATATCTTTGCTAGCCTTATTTCTGTGGAATCTGAGAACAGATATTTCGGATCCCTTTGAAGCCTCTAGGGCCAAAGGAAATATCCTCCGATAACAAAGAGAAAGAAGCTTTCTGAGAAACTTCTTTGTGTTCTGTGAAATCATCTCACAGAGTTACAGCTTTCCCCTCAAGAAGCCTTTCGCTAAGACAGTTCCTGTGGAATTGGCAAAGTGATATTTGGAAGCCCATAGAGGGCTATGTTGAAAAAGAAAATATCCTCAGATGAAATCTGGAAAGAAGCTTTCTGAGAAACTGCTTAGTGTTCTGTTAATTCATCTCACAGAGTTACATGTGTATTTCGTGGATCTCTTTGCTAGCCTTATTTCTGTGGAATCTGAGTACAGATATTTCGGATCCCTTTGAAGACTATAGGGCCAAAGGAAATATCCTTCGATAACAAAGAGAAAGAAGCTATCTGAGAAACTTCTTTGTGTTCTGTGATATCATCTCACAGAGTTACAGCTTTCCCCTCAAGAAGCCTTTCGCTAAGACAGTTCTTGTGGAATTGGCAAAGTGATATTTGGAACACCTAGAGGGCTATAGAGAAAAAGGAAATATCCTCAGATGAAATCTGGAAAGAAGCTTTCTGAGAAACTGCTTAGTGTTCTGTTAATTCATCTCACAGAGTTACATGTGTATTTCGTGGATCTCTTTGCTAGCCTTATTTCTGTGGAATCTGAGTACAGATATTTCGGATCCCTTTGAAGACTATAGGGCCAAAGGAAATAACCTCCGATAACAAAGAGAAAGAAGCTTTCTGAGAAACTGCTTTGTGTTCTGTGAAATCATCTCACAGAGTTACAGCTTTCCCCTCCAGAAGCCTTTCGCTAAGACAGTTCCTGTGGAATTGGCAAAGTGATATTTGGAAGCCCGTAGAGGGCTATGGTGAAAAAGGAAATATCCTCAGATGAAATCTGGAAAGAAGTTTTCTGAGAAACTGCTTAGTGTTCTGTTAATTCATCTCACAGAGTTACATGTGTATTTCGTGGATCTCTTTTCTAGCCTTATTTCTGTGGAATCTGAGAACAGATATTTCGGATACCTTTGAAGCCTCTAGGGCCAAAGGAAGTATCCTACGATAACAAAGAGAAAGAAGCTTTCTGAGAAACTTCTTTGTGTTCTGTGAAATCATCTCACAGAATTACAGCTTTCTCCTCAAGAAGCCTTTTGCTAAGACAGTTCTTGGGGAATTGGCAAAGTGATATTTAAAAGCCCGTAGAGGGCTACGGTGAAAAAGGAAATATCCTCAATTGAAATCTGGAAAGAAGCTTTCTGTGAAACTGCTTAGTGTTCTGTTAATTCATCTCACAGAGTTACATGTGTATTTCGTGGATCTCTTTGCTAGCCTTATTTCTGTGGAATCTGAGAACAGATATTTCGGATCCCTTTGAAGGCTCTAGGGCCAAAGGAAATATCCTCCGATAACAAAGAGAAAAAAGATTTCTGAGAAACTTCTTTGTGTTCTGTGAAATCACCTCACAGAGTTACAGCTTTCCCCTCAAGAAGCCTTTTGCTAAGACAGTTCTTGTGGAATTGGTAAAGTCATATTTGGAAGCCCATAGAGGGCTACGTTGAAAAAGGAAATATCCTCAGATGAAATCTGGAAAGAAGCTTTCTGAGAAACTGCTTAGTGTTCTGTTAATTCATCTCACAGAGTTACATGTGTATTTCGTGGATCTCTTTGCTAGCCTTATTTCTGTGGAATCTGAGTACAGATATTTCGGATCCCTTTGAAGACTATAGGGCCAAAGGAAATATCCTTCCATAACAAAGAGAAAGAAGCTTTCTGAGAAACTTCTTTGTGTTCTGTGATATCATCTCACAGAGTTACAGCTTTCCCCTCAAGAAGCCTTTCACTAAGACAGTTCTTGTGGAATTGGCAAATTGATATTTGGAAGGCCATAGAGGGCAATGGTGAAAAAGGAAATCTCCTGAGATGAAATCTGGAAAGAAGCCTTCTGAGAAACTGCTTAGTGTTCTGTTAATTCATCTCACAGAGTTACATGTGTATTTCGTGGATCTCTTTTCTAGCCTTATTTCTGTGGAATCTGAGAACAGATATTTCGGATCCCTTTGAAGACCATAAGGCCATAGGAAATATCCTCCGATAAAAAAGAGAAAGAAGCTTTCTGAAAAACTTCTCTGTGTTCTGTGAAATCATCTCACAGAGTTACAGCTTTCCCCTCCAGAAGCCTTTCGCTAAGACAGTTCTTGTGGAATTGGCAAAGTGATATTTGGAAGCGCATAGAGGGCTATAGAGAAAAAGGAAATATCCTCAGATGAAATCTGGAAAGAACCTTTCTGAGAAACTGCTTAGTGTTCTGTTAATTCATCTAAAAGAGTTACATGTGCATTTCATGGATCTCTTTCCTAGCCTTATTTCTGTGGAATCTGAGTACAGATATTTCGGATCCCTTTGAAGACTACAGGGCCAAAGGAAATATCCTCCGATAACAAAGAGAAAGAAGCCTTCTGAGAAACTTCTTTGTGTTCTGTGAAATCATCTCTCAGAGTTACAGCTTTCCCCTCAAGAAGCCTTTCGCTAAGACAGTTCTTGTGGAATTGGCAAACTGATATTTGGAAGCCCGTAGAGGGCTATGATGAAAAAGCAAATATCCCCAGATGAAATCTGGAAAGAAGCTTTCTGAGAAACTGCTTAATGTTCTGTTAATTCATCTCACAGAGTTACATGTGTATTTCGTGGATCTCTTTGCTAGCCTTATTTCTGTGGAATCTGAGAACACATATTTCGGATCCCTTTGCAGACTATAGGGCCAAAGGAAATATCCTCCGATAACAAAGAGAAAGAAGCTTTCTGAGAAACTTCTTTGTGTTTTGTGAAATCATCTCACAGAGTTACAGCTTTCCCCTCAGGAAGCCTTTCGCTAAGACAGTTCCTGTGGAATTGGCAAAGTGATATTTGGAAGCCCATAGAGGGCTAAGGTGAAAAAGGAAATATCCTCAGATGAAATCTGGAAGGAAGCTTTCTGAGAAACTGCTTAGTGTTCTGTTAATTCATCTCAAAGTGTTACAGGTGTATTTCGTGGATCTCTTTTCAAGCCTTATTTCTGAGGAATCTGAGAACAGATATTTCGGATCCCTTTGAAGACTCTAGGGCCAAAGGAAATATCCTTCGATAACAAAGAGAAAGAAGCTTTCTCAGAAACTTCTTTGTGTTCTGTGAAATCATCTCACAGAGTTACAGCTTTCTCCTCAAGAAGACTTTCGCTAAGACACTTCTTGGGGAATTGGCAAAGTGATATTTGGAAGCCCATAGAGGGCTATGGTGAAAAAGGAAATATCCTCAGTTGAAATCTGGATAGAAACTTTCTGAGAAACTGCTTAGTGTTCTGTTAATTCATCTCACAGAGTTACATGTGTATTTCGTGGATCTCTTTGCTAGCCTTATTTCTGTGGAATCGGAGAACAGATATTTCGGATCCCTTTGAAGACTGTAGGGCCAAAGGAAATATCCTCCGATAACAAAGAGAAAGATGCTTTCTGAGAAACTTCTTTGTGTTCTGTGAAATCATCTCACAGAGTTACAGCTTTCCCCTCAAGAAGCCTTTCGCTAAGACAGTTCCTGTGGAATTGGCAAAGTGATATTTGGAAGACCATAGAGGGCTATGGTTAAAAAGGAAATATCCTCAGATGAAATCTGGAAACAGGTTTCTGAGAAACTGCTTAGTGTTCTGTTAATTCATCTCACAGAGTTACATGTGTATGTGGTGGATCACTTTTCTAGCCTTATTTCTGAGGAATCTGAGAACAGATATTTCGGATCCCTTTGAAGACCATAAGGACAAAGGAAATATCCTCCGATAACAAAGAGAAAGAAGCTTTCTGAGAAACTTCTCTGTGTTCTGTGAAATCATCTCACAGAGTTACAGCTTTCCCTTCAAGAAGCCTTTCGCTAAGACAGTTCTTGTGGAATTGGCAAAGTGATATTTGGAAGCACATAGAGGGCAATGGAGAAAAAGGAAATAGCCTCAGATGAAATCTGGAAAGAAGCTTTCTGAGAAACTGCTTAGTGTTCTGTTAATTCATCTGACATTGTTACATGTGTATTTCGTGGATCTCTTTGCTAGCCTTATTTCTGAGGAATCTGAGAACAGATATTTCGGATCCCTTTGAAGACTATAGGGCCAAAGGAAATATCCTCCGATAACAAAGAGAAAGAAGCTTTCTGAGAAACTTCTTTGTGTTCTGTGAAATCATCTCACAGAGTTACAGCTTTCCCCTCAAGAAACCTTTCGCTAAGACAGTTCTTGTGGAATTGGCAGAGTCATATTTGGAAGCCCATAGAGGGCTATGGAGAAAAAGGAAATATCCTCAGATGAAATCTGGAAAGAAGCTTTCTGAGAAACTGCTTAGTGTTCTGTTAACTCATCTCACAGAGTTACATGTGTATTTCGTGGATCTGTTTTCTAGCCTTATTTCTGAGGTATCTGAGAACAGATATTTCGGATCCCTTTGAAGACTCTAGGGACAAAGGAAATATCCTCCCATAACAAAGAGAAAGAAGCTTTCTGAGAAACTTCTTTGTGTTCTGTGAAATCATCTCACAGAGTTACAGCTTTCCCCTCAAGAAGCCTTTCGCTAAGACAGTTCTTGTGGAATTCGCAAAGTGATATTTGGAAGCCCGTAGAGGGCTATGGTGAAAAAGGAAATATCCTCAGATGAAATCTGGAAAGAAGCTTTCTGGGAAACTGTTTAGTGTTCTGTTAATTCATCTCACAGAGTTACCTATGTATTTCGTGGATCTCTTTGCTAGCCTTATTTCTGTGGAATCTGAGAACAGATATTTCGGATCCCTTTGAGGACTATAGGGCCAAAGGAAATATCCTCCGATAACAAAGAGAAAGAAGCTTTCTGAGAAACTTCTTTGTGTTCTGTGAAATCATCTCAAAGAGTTACAGCTTTCCCCTCAAGAAGCCTTTAGCTAAGACAGTTCCTGTGGAATTGGCAAAGTAATATTTGGAAGCCCATAGAGGGTTATGGTGAAAAAGGAAATATCCTCAGATGAAATCTGGAAAGAACTTTCTAAGAAACTGCTTAGTGTTCTGCTAATTCATCTCACAGAGTTACATGTGTATTTCGTGGATCTCTTTTCTAGCTTTATTTCTGAGGAATCTGAGAACAGATATTTCGGATCCCTTTGAACACTCTAGGGCCAAAGGAAATATCCTCCGATAACAAAGAGAAAGAAGCTTTCTGGGAAACTTCTGTCTGTTCTGTGAAATCATCTCACAGAGTTACAGCTTTCCCCTCAAGAAACCTTTCGCTAACACTGTTCTTTTGGAATTGGCAAAGTGATATTTGGAAGCCCATAGAGGGCTATGGTGAAAAAGAAAATATCCTCAGATGAAATCTGGAAGGAAGCTTTCTGAGAAACTGCTTAGTGTTCTGTTAATTCATCTCACAGTGTTACATCTGTATTTCGTGCATCTCTTTGCTAGCCTTATTTCTGTGGAATCTGAGAACAGATATTTCGGATACCTTTGAAGCCTCTAGGGCCAAAGGAAATATCCTACGATAACAAAGAGAAAGAAGCTTTCTGAGAAACTTCTTTGTGTTCTCTGAAATCATCTCACAGAGTTACAGCTTTCTCCTCAAGAAGCCTTTTGCTAAGACAGTTCTTGGGGAATTGGCAAAGTGATATTTGAAAGCCCTTAGAGGGCTACGGTGAAAAAGGAAATATCCTCAATTGAAATCTGGAAAGAAGCTTTCTGTGAAACTGCTTAGTGTTCTGTTAATTCATCTCACAGAGTTACATGTGTATTTCGTGGATCTCTTTGCTAGCCTTATTTCTGTGGAATCTGAGAACAGATATTTCGGATCCCTTTGAAGGCTCTAGGGCCAAAGGATATATCCTCCGATAACAAAGAGAAAAAAGATTTCTGAGAAACTTCTTTGTGTTCTGTGAAATCACCTCACAGAGTTACAGCTTTCCCCTCATGAAGCCTTTTGCTAAGACAGTTCTTGTGGAATTGGCAAAGTCATATTTGGAAGCCCATAGAGGGCTTCGTTGAAAAAGGAAATATCCTCAGATGAAATCTGGAAAGAAGCTTTCTGAGAAACTGCTTAGTGTTCTGTTAATTCATCTCACAGAGTTACATGTGTATTTCGTGGATCTCTTTGCTAGCCTTATTTCTGTGGAATCTGAGTACAGATATTTCGGATCCCTTTGAAGACTATAGGGCCAAAGGAAATATCCTTCGATAACAAAGAGAAAGAAGCTTTCTGAGAAACTTCTTTGTGTTCTGTGATATCATCTCACAGAGTTACAGCTTTCCCCTAAAGAAGCCTTTCACTAAGACAGTTCTTGTGGAATTGGCAAAGTGATATTTGGAAGGCCATAGAGGGCAATGGTGAAAAAGGAAATCTCCTGAGATGAAATCTGGAAAGAAGCCTTCTGAGAAACTGCTTAGTGTTCTGTTAATTCATCTCACAGAGTTACATGTGTATTTCGTGGATCTCTTTTCTAGCCTTATTTCTGAGGAATCTGAGAACAGATATTTCGGATCCCTTTGAAGACCATAAGGCCATAGGAAATATCCTCCGATAAAAAAGAGAAAGAAGCTTTCTGAAAAACTTCTCTGTGTTCTGTGAAATCATCTCACAGAGTTACAGCTTTCCCCTCCAGAAGCCTTTCGCTAAGACAGTTCTTGTGGAATTGCAAAGTGATATTTGGAAACCCTTAGAGGGCTATAGAGAAAAAGGAAATATCCTCAGATGAAATCTGGAAAGAAGCTTTCTGAGAAACTGCTTAGTGTTCTGTTAATTCATCTCACAGAGTTACATGTGTATTTCATGGATCTCTTTCCTAGCCTTATTTCTGTGGAATCTGAGTACAGATATTTCGGATCCCTTTGAAGACTACAGGGCCAAAGGAAATATCCTCCGATAACAAAGAGAAAGAAGCCTTCTGAGAAACTTCTTTGTGTTCTGTGAAATCATCTCTCAGAGTTACAGCTTTCCCCTCAAGAAGCCTTTCGCTAAGACAGTTCTTGTGGAATTGGCAAACTGATATTTGGAAGCCCGTAGAGGGCTATGATGAAAAAGCAAATATCCCCAGATGAAATCTGGAAAGAAGCTTTCTGAGAAACTGCTTAATGTTCTGTTAATTCATCTCACAGAGTTACATGTGTATTTCGTGGATCTCTTTGCTAGCCTTATTTCTGTGGAATCTGAGAACACATATTTCGGATCCCTTTGCAGACTATAGGGCCAAAGGAAATATCCTCCGATAACAAAGAGAAAGAAGCTTTCTGAGAAACTTCTTTGTGTTCTGTGAAATCATCTCACAGAGTTACAGCTTTCCCCTCAGGAAGCCTTTCGCTAAGACAGTTCCTGTGGAATTGGCAAAGTGATATTTGGAAGCCCATAGAGGGCTAAGGTGAAAAAGGAAATATCCTCAGATGAAATCTGGAAGGAAGCTTTCTGAGAAACTGCTTAGTGTTCTGTTAATTCATCTCACAGTGTTACAGGTGTATTTCGTGGATCTCTTTTCAAGCCTTATTTCTGAGGAATCTGAGAACAGATATTTCGGATCCCTTTGAAGACTCTAGGGCCAAAGGAAATATCCTTCGATAACAAAGAGAAAGAAGCTTTCTCAGAAACTTCTTTGTGTTCTGTGAAATCATCTCACAGAGTTACAGCTTTCTCCTCAAGAAGACTTTCGCTAAGACACTTCTTGGGGAATTGGCAAAGTGATATTTGGAAGCCCATAGAGGGCTATGGTGAAAAAGGAAATATCCTCAGTTGAAATCTGGAAAGAAACTTTCTGAGAAACTGCTTAGTGTTCTGTTAATTCATCTCACAGAGTTACATGTGTATTTCGTGGATCTCTTTGCTAGCCTTATTTCTGTGGAATCGGAGAACAGATATTTCGGATCTCTTTGAAGACTGTAGGGCCAAAGGAAATATCCTCCGATAACAAAGAGAAAGATGCTTTCTGAGAAACTTCTTTGTGTTCTGTGAAATCATCTCACAGAGTTACAGCTTTCCCCTCAAGAAGCCTTTCGCTAAGACAGTTCCTGTGGAATTGGCAAAGTGATATTTGGAAGACCATAGAGGGCTATGGTTAAAAAGGAAATATCCTCAGATGAAATCTGGAAACAGGTTTCTGAGAAACTGCTTAGTGTTCTGTTAATTCATCTCACAGAGTTACATGTGTATTTCGTGGATCACTTTTCTAGCCTTATTTCTGAGGAATCTGAGAACAGATATTTCGGATCCCTTTGAAGACCATAAGGACAAAGGAAATATCCTCCGATAACAAAGAGAAAGAAGCTTTCGGGGAAACTTCTGTCTGTTCTGTGAAATCATCTCACAGAGTTACAGCTTTCCCCTCAAGAAACCTTTCGCTAACACTGTTCTTTTGGAATTGGCAAAGTGATATTTGGAAGCCCATAGAGGGCTATGGTGAAAAAGGAAATATCCTCAGATGAAATCTGGAAAGAAGCTTTCTGAGAAACTGCTTAGTGTTCTGTTAATTCATCTCACAGAGTTACATCTGTATTTCGTGGATCTATTTACTAGCCTTATTTCTGAGGAATCTGAGAACAGATATTTCAGATCCCTTTGAAGACTCTAGGGCCAGAGGAAATATCCTCCGATAAAAAAGAGAAAGAAGATTTCTGAGAAACTTCTTTGTGTTCTGTGAAATCACCTCACAGAGTTACAGCTTTCCCCTCAAGAAGCCTTTCGCTAAGACAGTTCTTTTGGAATTGGCAAAGTGATATTTGGAAGCCCATAGAGGGCTACGTTGCAAAAGGAAATATCATCTGATGAAATCTGGTAAGAAACTTTCTTAGAAACTGCTTAGTGTTCTGTTAATTCATCTCACCGAGTTACATGTGTATTTCGTGGATCACTTTGCTAGCCTTATTTCTGTGGAATCTGAGTACAGATATTTCGGATCCCTTTGAAGACTATAGGGCCAAAGGAATTATACTCCGATTACAAAGAGAAAGAAGCTTTCTGGGTAACTTCTTTGTGTTCCGTGAAATCATCTCACAGAGTAACAGCTTTCCCCTCAAGAAACCTTTCGCTAAGACATTTCTTATGGAATTGGCAAAGTGACATTTGGAAGCCCATAGAGGGCTATGGTGAAAGAGGAAATATCCTCAGATGAAATCTGGAAAGAAGCTTTCTGAGAAACTGCTTAGTGTTCTGTTAATTCATCTCACAGAGTTACATGTGTATTTCGTGGATGTCTTTGCTAGCCTTATTTCTGTGGAATCTGAGAACAGATATTTCGGATCCCTTTGAAGACCATAAGGCCAAAGAAAATATCCTTCGATAAAAAAGAGAAAGAAGCTTTCTGAGAAACCTCTTTGTGTTCTGTGAAATTATCTCACAGAGTTACAGCTTTCCCCTCAAGAAGCCTTTTGCTAAGACAGTTCCTGTGGAAATGGCAAAGTGATATTTGGAAGCCCATAGAGGGCTACGGTGAAAAAGGAAATATCCTCAGATGAAATCTGGAAAGAAGCTTTCTGAGAAACTGCTTAGTGTTCTGTCAATTAATCTCACAGAGTTACATGTGTATTTCGTGGATCTCTTTGCTAGCCTTATTTCTTTGGAATGTGAGAACAGATATTTGGGACCTCTTTGATGACTATAGGGCCAAAGAAAATATCCTCCGATAACACAGAGAAAGAAGCTTTCTGAGAAACTTCTTTGTGTTCTGTGAAATCATCTCACAGAGTTACAGCTTTCTCCTCAAGAAGCCTTTCGCTAAGACAGTTCTTGGGAAATTGGCAAAGTGATATTTGAAAGCCCGTAGAGGGCTACGGTGAAAAAGGAAATATCCTCAGATGAAATCTGGAAAGAAGCTTTCTGTGAAACTGCTTAGTGTTCTGTTAATTCATCTCACAGAGTTACATGTGTATTTCGCGGATCTCTTTGCTAGCCTTATTTCTGTGGAATCTGAGAACAGATATATCGGATCCCTTTGAAGACTACAGGCCAAAGGAAATATCCTCCGATAACAAAGAGAAAGAAGCTTTCTGAGAAACTTCTCTGTGTTCTGTGAAATCATCTCACAGAGTTACAGCTTTCCCCTCCAGAAGCCTTTCGCTAAGACAGTTCCTGTGGAATTGGCAAAGTGATATTTGGAAGCCCTTAGAGGGCTACGGTGAAAAAGGAAATATCCTCAGATGAAATCTGGAAAGAAATTTTCTGAGAAACTGCTTAGTGTTCTGTTAATTCATCTCACAGAGTTATATGTGTATTTCGTGGATCTCTTTTCTAGCCTTATTTCTGTGGAATCTGAGAACAGATATTTCGGATCCCTTTGAAGACTCTAGGGCCAAAGGAAATATCCTCCGATAACAAAGAGAAAGAAGCTTTCTGATAAACTTCTCTGTGTTCTGTGAAATCATCTCACAGATTTACAGCTTTCTCCTCAAGAAGCCTTTCGCTAAAACAGTTCTTGTGGAATTGGCAAAGTGATATTTGGAAGCCCTTAGAGGGCTTTGGTGAAAAAGGAAATATCCTCAGATGAAATCTGGAAAGAAGCTTTCTGAGAATCTGCTTAGTGTTCTGTTAATTCATCTCACAGAGTTACATGTGTATTTCGTGGATCCCTTTACTAGCCTTATTTCTGTGAAATCTGAGCACAGATATTTCGGATATCCTTGAAGACGATAGGGCCAAAGGAAATATCCTCCTATAACAAAGAGAAAGAAGATTTCTGAGAAACTTCTTTGTGTTCTGTGAAATCATCTCACAGATTTACAGCTGTCCCATCAAGAAGCCTTTCGCTAAGACAGTTCTTGTGGAATAGGCAAAGTGATATTTGGAAGCCCATAGAGGGCTATGGTGAAAAAGGAAATCTCCTCAGATGAAATCTGGAAAGAAGCTTTCTGAGAAACTGCTTAGTGTTCTGTTAATTCATCTCACAGAGTTACATCGGTATTTCGGGGATCTCTTTGCTAGCGTCATTTCAGTGGAATCTGAGAACAGATATTTCGGATCCCTTTGAAGAATATAGGGCCATAGGAAATATCCTCCGATAACAAAGATAAAGAAGCTTTCTGAGAAACTTCTTTGTGTTCTGTGAAATCATGTCACAGGGTTACAGCTTTCCCCTCAAGAAGACTTTCACTAAGACAGTTCTTGTGGAATTGTAAAAGTGATATTTGGAAGTCCATAGAGGGCTATGGTGAAAAAGGAAATCTCCTCAGATGAAATCTAGAAAGAAGCTTTCTGAGAAACTGCTTAGTGTTCTGTTAATTCATCTCACAGAGTTACATGTGTATTTCGTGGATCACTTTGCTAGCCTTATTTCTGTGGAATCTGAGTACAGATATTTCGGATCCCTTTGAAGACTATAGTGCCAGAAGAAATATCCTCCGATAAAAAAGAGAAAGAAGCTTTCTTAGAAACTTCTTTGTGTTCTGTGAAATCATCTCACGGAGTTACAGCTTTCAACTCAAGAAGCCTTTCGCTAAGACAGTTCTTGTGGAATTGGCAAAGTGATATTTGGCAGCCCACAGAGGGCTACGGTGAATAAGGAAATATCCTCAGATGAAATCTGGAAAGAAACTTTCTGAGAAACTGCTTAGTGTTCTGTTAATTCATCTCACAGAGTTACATGTGTATTTCGTGGATCTCTTTGCTGGCCTTATTTCTGTGGAATCTGAGAACAGATATTTCGGATCCCTTTGAAGACTATAGGGTCAAAGGAAATATCCTCCGATAACAAAGAGAAAGAAACTTTCTGAGATACTTCTTTGTGTTCTGTGAAATCATCTCACAGAGTTACAGCTTTCCCCTCAAGAAGCCTTTCGCTAAGACAGTTCTTGTGGAATTGGCAATGTGATATTTGGAAGCCCAAAGAGGGCTACGGTGAAAAAGGAAATATCCTCAGATGAAATCTGGAAAGAAGCTTTCTGAGAAACTGCTTAGTGTTCTGTTAATTCATCTCACAGAGTTACATGTGTATTTCGTGGATCTCTTTGCTAGCCTTATTTCTGTGGAAAGTGAGAACAGATATTTCGGATCCCATTGAAGACTATAGGGCCAAAGGAAATATCCTCCGATAACAAAGAGAAAGAAGCTTCCTGAGAAAGTTCTTTGTGTTCTGTGAAATCATCTCACAGACTTACAGCTTCCCCCTCAAGAAGCCTTTCGCTAAGACAGTTCTTGTGGAATTGGCAAAGTGATATTTGGAAGCCAGTAGAGGGCTATGGTGAAAAAGGAAATATCCTCAGATGAAATCTGTAAAGAAGCTTTCTGAGAAACTGCTTAGTGTTCTGTTAATTCATCGCACAGAAATAAATGTGTATTTCGTGGATCTGTTTTCTAGCCTTATTTCTGAGATATCTGAGAACAGATATTTCGCATCCCTTTGAAGACTCTAGGGCCAAAGGAAATATCCTCCGATAACAAAGAGAAAGAAGCTTTCTGAGAAACTTCTCTGTGTTCTGTGAAATCATCTCACAGAGTTACAGCTGTCCCCTCAAGAAGCCTTTCGCTAAGACAGTTCTTGTGGAATTGTCAAAGAGATAATTGGAAGCCCATAGAGGGCTATGGTGAAAAAGGAAATATCCTCAGATGAAATCTGGAAAGAAGCTTTCTGAGAAACTGCTTAGTGTTCTGTTAATTCATCTCACAGAGTTACATGTGTATTTCGTGGATCTCTTTGCTAGCCTTATTTCTGTGGAATCTGAGTACAGATATTTCGGATCCCTTTGAAGAGTATAGGGCCAAAGGAAATATCCTCCGATAACAAAGAGAAAGAAGCTTTCTGAGAATCTTCTTTGTGTTCCGTGAAATCATCTCACAGAGTTACAGCTTTCCCCTCAAGAAGCCTTTCGCTAAGACAGTTCTTGTGGAATTGGCAAAGTGATATTTGGAAGCCCATAGAGGGCTATGGTGAAAAAGGAAATATCCTCAGATGAAATCTGGAAAGAAGCTTTCTGAGAAACTGCTTAGTGTTCTGATAATTCATCTCACAGAGTTACATGTGTATTTCGTGGATCTCTTTGCTAGCCTTATTTCTGTGGAGTCTGAGAACAGATATTTCGGATCCCATTGAAGACTATAGGGCCAAAGGAAATATCCTCCGATAACAAAGAGAAAGAAGCCTCCTGAGAAACTTCTTTGTGTTCTGTGAAATCATCTCACAGAGTTACAGCTTTCCCCTCAGGAAGCCTTTCGCTAAGACAGTTCTTGTGGAATTGGCAAAGTGATATTTGCAAGCCCATAGAGGGCTATGGTGAAAAAGGATATATCCTCAGATGAAATCTGGAAAGAAGCTTTCTGAGAAACTGCTTAGTGTTCTGTTAATTCATCTCACAGAGTTACATGTGAATTTCGTGGATCTGTTTTCTAGCCTTATTTCTGAGGTATCTGAGAACAGATATTTCGCATCCCTTGGAATACTCTAGGGCCTAGGGAAATATCCTCCGATAACAAAGAGAAAGAAGCTTTCTGAGAAACTTCTTTGTGTTCTGTGAAATCATCTCACAGGGTTACAGCTTTCCCCTCAAGAAGCCTTTCGCTAAGACAGTTCTTGTGGAATTCGCAAAGTTATATTTGGAAGCCCATAGAGGGCTATGTTGAAAAAGGAAATATCCTCAGAAGAAATCTGGAAAGAAGCTTTCTGGGAAACTGCTTAGTGTTCTGTTAATTCCTCTCACAGTGTTACCTGTGTATTTCGTGGATCTCTTTGCTAGCCTGATTTCTGTTGAACCTGAAAACAGATGTTTCGGATCGCATTGAAGACTATAGGGCAAAGGAAATATCCTCCGATAACAAAGAGAAAGAAGCTTTCTGAGAAACTTCTTTGTGTTCTGTGAAATCATCTCACAGAGTTACAGCTTTCTCCTCAAGAAGCCTTTCGCTAAAACAGTTCTTGTGGAATTGGCAAAGTGATATTGGGAAGCCCATAGAGGGCTATGGTGAAAAAGGAAATATCCTCAGATGAAATCTGGAAAAAAGCTTTCCGAGAAACTGCTTAGTGTTCTGTTAATTCATCTCATAGAGTTACATGTGTATTTCATGGATCCCTTTGCTAGCCTTATTTTGTGGAATCTGAGAACAGATATTTCGGATCCCTTAGAAGAATAGAGGACCAAAGGAATTATCCTCTGATAACAAAGCGAAAGAAGCTTTCTGAGGAACTTCTTCGTGTTCTGTGAAATCATCTCACAGAGTTACAGCTTTCCCTCAAGAAGCCTTTCGCTAAGACAATTCTTGGGGAATTGGCAAAGTGATATTTGGAAGCCCATAGAGGGCTATGGTGAAAAAGGAAATATCCTCAGATGAAATCTGGAAAGAAGCTTTCTGAGAAACTGCTTAGTGTTCTGTTGATTCATCTCACAGAGTTACATTTGTATTTCGTGGATCTCTTTGCTAGCCTTATTTCTGTGGAATATGAGAACAGATATATCAGATCCCTTTGAAGACTATAGGGCCAAAGGAAATATCTTCCGATAACAAAGAGAAAGAAGCTTTCTGAGAAACTGCTTAGTGTTCTGTTAATTCATCTCACAGACATACATGTGTATTTCGTGGATCTCTTTACCAGCCTTATTTCAGTGGAATCTGAGAACAGATATTTCGGATCCCTTTGAAGACTACAGGGCCAAAGGAAATATCCTCCGATAACAAAGAGAAAGAAGCTTTCTGAGAAACTTCTTTGTGTTCTGTGAAATCATCTCACAGAGTTACAGCTTTCCCCTCAAGAAGCCTTTCGCTAAGACAGTTCTTGTGGAATTGGCAAAGTGATATTTGGAAGCCCATAGAGGGCTGTGGTGAAAAAGGAAATATCCTCAGATGAAATCTGGAAAGAAGCTTTCTGAGAAACTGCTTAGTGTTCTGTTAATTCATTTCACAGAGATACATGTGTATTTCGTGGATCTCTTTGCTTGCCTTATTTCTGTGGAATCAGAGAACAGATATTTCGGATCCCTTTGAAGACTATAGGGCAAAGGAAATATCCTCCGATAACAAAGAGACAGAAGCTTTCGGAGAAACTTATTTGTGTTCTGTGAAATCATCTCACAGAGTTGCAGCTTTCTCCTCAAGAAGCCTTTCGCTAAGACAGTTCTTGTGGAATTGGCAAAGTGATATTTGGAAGCCCATAGAGGTCTATAGTGAAAAAGGAAATATCCTCAGATGAAATCTGGGAAGAAGCTTTCTGGGAAACTTCTTAGTGTTCTGTTAATTCATCTCACCGAGTTACATGTGTATTTCGTGGATCTCTTCGCTAGCCTTATTTCTGTGGAATCTGAGAACAGATATTTTGGATCCCTTTGACGACTATAGGGCCAAAAGAAATATCCTCCGATAACAAAGAGAAAGAAGCTTTCTGAGAAATTTCTTTGTGTTCTGGGAGTTCATCTCACAGAGTCACAGCTTTGCCCTCAAGAAGCCTTTCGCTAAGACAGTTCTTGTGGAATTTGCAAAGTGATATTTGGAAGCCCATAGAGGGCTATGGTGAAAAAGGAAATATCCTCAGATGAAATCTGGAAAGAAGCTTTCTGAGAAACTGCTTAGTGTTCTGTTAATTCATCTCACAGAGTTACATGTGTATTTCGTGGATCTCTTTGCTAGCCTTATTTATGTGGAATCTGAGAACAGATATTATGGATCCCTTTGAAGACTATAGGGCCAAAGGAAACATCCTCCGATAACAAAGAGAAAGAAGCTTTCTGAGAAACTTCTTTGTGTTCTGGGAAATCATCTCACAGAGTTACAGTTTTCCCCTCAAGAAGTCTTTCGCGAAGACAGTTCTTTTGGAATTTGCAAAGTGATATTTGGAAGCCCATAGAGGGCTATGGTGAAAAGGGAAATATCCTCAGATGAAATCTGGAAAGAAGCTTTCTGATAAACTGCTTAGTGTTCTGATAATTCATCTCACAGAGTTACATGTGTATTTCGTGGATCTATTTGCTAGCCTTATTTCTGTGGAATATGAGAAAAATTATTTCGGATCCCTTTGAAGACTATAGGGCCAATGGAAATATCCTCCGATAACAAAGAGAAAGAAACTTTCTGAGAAACTTCTTTGTGTTCCGGGAAATCATCTCACAGAGTCACAGCTTTGCTCTCAAGAAGCCTTTCGCTAGGACAGTTCTTGTGGAATTTGCAAAGTGATATTTGGAAGCCCATAGAGGGCTATGGTGAAAAGGAAATATCCTCAGATGAAATCTGGAAAGAATCTTTCTGAGAAACTGCTTAGTGTTCTGTTAATTCATCTCACAGAGTTACATGTGTGTTTCGTGCATCTCCTTACCAGCCTTATTTCAGTGGAATCTGAGAACAGATATTTTGGATCCCTTTGAAGACTATAGGGCTAAAGGAAATATCCTCCGAGAAAAAAGAGAAAGAAGCTTTCTGAGTAACTTCTTTGTGTTCTGTGAAATCATCTCACAGAGTTACAGTTTTCCCCTCAAGAAGCCTTTCGCTAAGACAGTTCTTGTGGAATTGGCAAAGTGATATTGGAAAGCCCATAGACGGCTAAGGTGAAAAAGGAAATATCCTCAGATGAAATCTGGAAAGAAGTTTTGTGAGAAACTGCTTAGTGTTCTGTTAATTCATCTCACAGAGTTACATGTGTATTTCGTGGATCTCTTTGCTAGCCTTATTTCTGTGGAATCTGAGAACAGATATTTCGGATCCATTTGAAGACTATAGGGCCAAAGGAAATATCCTCCGATAACAAAGAGAAAGAAGCTTTCTGAGAAACTACTTTGTGTTCTGTGAAATCATGACAGGGAGTTATAGCTTTCCCCTCAATAAGCCTTTCGCTTAGACAGTTCTTGTGGAATTGGGAAAGTGACATTAGGAAGCCCCTAGAGGGCTATGGTGAAAAAGGAAATATCCTCAGATGAAATCTGGAAAGAAGCTTTCTGAGAAACTGCTTAGTGTTCTGTTAATTCATCTCACAGAGTTACATGTGTATTTCCTGGATCTCTTTGCTAGCCTTATTTCGGTGGAATCTGAGAACAGATATTTCGGATCTCTTTGAAGACTATATGTCCAAAAGAAATATCCTCCGATAACAAAGAGAAAGAAGCTTTCTGAGAAACTTCTTTGTGTTCTGGGAAATCATCTCACAGAGTCACAGCTTTGCCCTCAAGAAGCCTTTCGCTAAGACTGTTCTTGTGGAATTTGCAAAGTGATATTTGGAATCCCATAGACGGCTATGGTGAAAAAGGAAATATCCTGAGATGAAATCTGGAAAGAAGCTTTCTGAGAAACCGCTTAGTGTTCTGTTAATTCATCTCACAGAGTTACATGTGTATATCGTGGATCTCTTTGCTAGCCTTGTTTTTGTGGAATCTGAGAACAGATATTATGGATCCCATTGAAGACTATAGGGCCAAAGGAAACATCCTCCGATAACAAAGAGAAAGAAGCTTTCTGAGAAACTTCTTTGTGTTCTGTGAAAACATCTCACAGAGTTACAGCTTTCCCCTCAAGAAGCCTTTCTCTAACACAGTTCTTGTGGAATTGGCAAAGTGATATTTGGAAGCCCATAGAGGGCTATGGTGAAAAAGGAAATATCCTCAGTTGAAATCTGGAAAGAAGCTTTCTGAGAAACTGCTTAGTGTTCTGTTAATTCATCTCACAGAGTTACATGTGTATTGGTGGATCTCCTTGCTAGCCGTATTTCTGTGGAATCTGAGAACAGATATTTCGGATCCCTTTGAAGACTATAGGGCCAAAGGAAATACCTTCCGATAACAAAGAGAAAGAAGCTTTCTGAGAAACTTCTTTGTGTTCTGTGAAATCATCTCACAGAGTTACAGCTTGCCCCTCAAGAAGCCTTTCGCTAAGACAGTTCTTGTGGAATTGGCAAAGTGATATTTGGAAGCCCATAGTGGGCTATGGTGAAAAAGGAAATATCCTCAGATGAAATCTGGAAAGAAGCTTTCTGAGAAACTGCTTAGTGTTCTGTTAATTCATCTCACAGAGTTACATGTGTATTTCGTGGATCTCTTTGCTAGCCTTATTTCTGTGAAATCTGAGAACAGATAATTCGGATCCCTTTCAAGACTATAGGGCCAACGGAAATATCCTCCGATAACAAAGAGAAATAAGCTTTCAGAGAAACTTCTTTGTGTTCTGTGAAATCGTCTCACAGAGTTACAGCTTTCCCCTCAAGAAGCCTTTCGCTAAGACAGTTCTTGTGGAATTGGCAAAGTGATATTTGGAAGCCCATAGAGGGGTAGGGTGAAAAAGGAAATATCCTCAGATGAAATCTGGAAAGAAGCTTTCTGAGAAACTGCTTAGTGTTCTGTTAATTCATCTCACAGAGTTACATGTGTATTTCGTGGATCTCTTTGCTAGCCTTATTTCTGTGGAATCTGAGAACAAATATTTCGGATCCCTTTGAAGACTATAGGGCTAAAGGAAATATCCTCCGATAACAAAGAGAAAGAAGCTTTCTCAGTAACTTCTTTGTGTTCTGTGAAATCATCTCACAGAGTTACACCTTTCCCCTCAAGAAGCCTTTCGCTACGACAGTTCTTGTGGAATTGGCAAAGTGATATTTGGAAGCCCATAGAGGTATATAGTGAAAAAGGAAATATCCTCAGATGAAATCTGGAAAGAAGCTTTGTGAGATACTGCTTATTGCTCCGTTAATTCATCTCACAGAGTTACATGTGTATTTCGTGGATCTCTTTGCTAGCCTTATTTCTGTGGAATCTGAGAACAGATATTTCGGATCCCTTTGAAGACTATAGGGCCAAAGAAAATATCCTCCGATAACAAAGAGAAGAAGATTTCTGAGAAACTACTTTGTGTTCTGTGAAATCATCACACAGAGTTACAGCTTTCCCCTCAATAAGCCTTTCGCTTAGACAGTTCTTGTGGAATTGGGAAAGTGATATTTGGAAGTCCATAGAGGGCTATGGTGAAAAAGGAAATATCCTCAGATGAAATCTGGAAAGAAGCTTTCTGAGAAACTGCTTAGTGTTCTGTTAATTCATCTCACAGAGTTACTTGTGTATTTCGTGTATCTCTTTACTAGCCTTATTTCTGTGGAATCTGAGAGCAGATATTATGTATCCCTTTGAAGACTATAGGGCCATAGGAAACATCCTCCGATAACAAAGAGAAAGAAGTTTTCTGAGAAACTTCTTTGTGTTCTGTGAAATCATTTCACAGAGTTACAACTTTCCCCTCAAGAAGCCTTTCGCTAAGACAGTTCTTGTGGAATTGGCAAAGTGATATTTGGAAGCCCATAGAGGGCTATGGTGAAAAAGGAAATATCCTCAGTTGAAATCTGGAAAGAAGCTTTCTGAGAAACTGCTTAGTGTTCTGATAATTCATCTCACAGAGTTACATGTGTATTTCGTGGATCTCCTTGCTAGCCTTATTTCTGTGGAATCTGAGAAGAGATATTTCGGATCCCTTTGAAGATTATAGGGCCAAAGGAAATATCTTACGATAACAAAGAGAAAGAAGCTTTCTGAGAAATTTCTTTGGGTTCTGTGAAATCATATCACAGAGGTACAGTATTCCCCTCAAGAAGCCTTTCGCTAAGACAGTTCTTGTGGAATTGGCAAAGTGATATTTGGAAGCCCATAGAGGGCTATGGTGAAAAAGGAAATATCCTCAGATGAAATCTGGAAAGATGCTTTCTGAGAAACTGCTTAGTGTTCTGTTAATTCATCTCACAGAGATACATGTGTATTTCGTGGATCTCTTTACTAGCCTTATTTCAGTGGAATCTGAGAACAGATATTTCGGATCCCTTTGAAGACTATAGGGCCAAAGGAAATATCCTCCGATAACAAAGAGAAAGAAGCTTTCTGAGAAACTTCTTTGTGTTCTGTGAAATCATCTCACAGAGTTACAGCTTTCCCCTCAAGAAGCCTTTCGCTAAGACAGTTCTTGTGGAATTGGCAAAGTGATATTTGGAAGCCCTTAGAGGGCTATGGTGAAAAAGGAAATATCCTCAGATGAAATCTGGATAGAAGCTTTGTGAGAAACTGCTTAGTGTTCTGTTAATTCATCTAACAGAGATACATCTGTATTTCGTGGATCTCTTTGCTAGCCTTATTTCTGTGGAATATGAGAACAGATATTTCGGATCCCTTTGATGACTATAGGGCTAAAGGAAATATCCTCCGATAACAAAGAGAAAGAAGCTTTCTGAGAAACTTCTTTGTGTTCTGTGAAAGCATCTCACAGAGTTACAGCTTTCCCCTCAAGAAGCCTTTCGCTAAGACAGTTCTTGTGGAATTGGCAAAGTGATATTTGGAAGCCCATAGAGGTCTATAGTGAAAAAGGAAATATCCTCAGATGAAATCTGGCAAGAAGCTTTCTGGGAAACTTCTTAGTGTTCTGTTGATTCATCTCACCGAGTTACATGTGTTTTTCGTGGATCACTTCACTGGCCTTATTTCTGTGGAATCTGAGAACAGATATTTCGGATCCCTTTGACGACTATAGGGCCAAAAGAAATATCCTCCGATAACAAAGAGAAAGAAGCTTTCTGAGAAACTTCTTTGTGTTCTGTGAAATCATCTCACAGAGTTACAGCTTTGGCCTCAAGAAGCCTTTCGCTAAGACAGTTCTTGTGGAATTAGCAAAGTGATATTTGGAAGCCCGTAGACGGCTATGGTGAAAAAGGAAATATCCTCAGATGAAATCTGGAAAGAAGCTTTCTGAGAAACTGCTTAGTGTTCTGTTAATTCATCTCACAGAGTTACATGTGTATTTCGTGGATCTCTTTGCTAGCCTTATTTCTGTGTAATCTGAGAACAAATATCTGGATCCCTTTGAAGACTATAGGGCTAAAGGAAATATCCTCCGATAACAAAGAGAAAGAAGCTTTCTTAGTAACTTCTTTGTGTTCTGTGAAATCATCTCACAGAGTTACAGCTTTCCCCTCAAGAAGCCTTTCACTAAGACAGTTCTTGTGGAATTGGCAAAGTGATATTTGGAAGCCCATACAGGGCTATGGTGAAAAAGGAAATATCCTCAGATGAAATCTGGAAAGAAGCTTTATGAGAAACTGCTTAGGGTTCTGTTAACTCATCTCACAGAGATACATGTGTAATTAGTGGATCTCTTTACTAGCCTTATTTCAGTGGAATCTGAGAACAGATATTTCGGATCCCTTTGAAGACTCCAGGGCCAAAGGAAATATCCTCCGATAACAAAAAGAGAAAGGAGCTTTCTGAGAAACTTCTTTGTGTTCCGGGAAATCATCTCACAGAGTCACAGCTTTGCCCTCAAGAAGCCTTTCGCTAGGACAGTTCTTGTGGAATTTGCAAAGTAATATTTGGAAGCCCATAGAGGGCTATGGTGAAAAAGGAAATATCCTCAGATGAAATCTGGAAAGAAGCTTTCTGAGAAACTGCTTAGTATTCTCCAAATTCATCTCAAAGAGTTACATGTGTATTTCATGGATTTCTTTGCTAGCCTTATTTCTGTGGAATCTCAGAACAGATATTTTGGATCCCTTTGAAGACTATAGGGCCAGAGGAAACATCCTCCGATAACAAAGAGAAAGAAGCTTTCTGAGAATCTTCTTTGGGTTCTGTGAAATCATCTCACAGAGTTACAGCTTTCCCCTCAAGAAGCCTTTCGCTAAGACAGTTCTTGTGGAATTGGCAAAGTGATATTTGGTAACCCATAGAGGGCTATGGTGAAAAAGGAAATATCCTCAGATGAAATCTGGAAAGAAGCTTTCTGGGAAACTGCTTACTGTTCTGTTAATTCATCTCACAGCGTTACATGTGTATTTCGCGGATCTCTTTGCTAGCCTTATTTCTGTGAAATCTGAGAACAGATATTTCGGATCCCTTTCGAGACTATAGGGCCAAAGGAAATATCCTCCGATAAGAAAGAGAAAGAAGCTTTCAGAGAAACTTCTTTGTGTTCTGTGAAATCGTCTCACAGAGCTACAGCTTTCACCTCAAGAAGCCTTTTGCTAAGACAGTTCTTGTGGAATTGGCAAACTGATATTTAGAAGCCCATAGAGGGCTAAGGTGAAAAAGGAAATATCCTCAGATGAAATCTGGAAAGAAGCTTTCTGAGAAACTGCTTAGTGTTCTGTTAATTCATCTCACAGAGTTACATGTGTATTTCGTGGATCTCCTTAACACCCTTATTTCAGTGGAATCTGAGAACAGATATTTCGGATCCTTTTGAAGACTCTAGGGCTGAAGGAAATATCCTCCGATAACAAAGAGAAAGAAGCTTTCTGAATAACTTCTTTGTGTTCTGTGAAATCATCTCACAGAGTTACAGTTTTCCCCTCAAGAAGCCTTTCGCTAAGACAGTTCTTGTGGAATTGGCAAAGTGATATTTGGAAGCCCATAGACGGCTAAGGTGAAAAACGAAATATCCTCAGATGAAATCTGGAAAGAAGCTTTGTGAGAAACTGCTTAGTGTTCTGTTAATTCATCTCACAGTGTTACATGTGTATTTCGTGGATCTCTTTGCTAGCCTTATTTCTATGGAATCTGAGAACAGATATTTCGGGTCCATTTGAAGACTATAGGGCCAAAGGAAATATCCTCCGATAACAAAGAGAAAGAAGCTTTCTGAGAACCTACTTTGTGTTCTGTGAAATCATCACACGGAGTTACAGCTTTCCCCTCAATAAGTCTTTCGCTTAGACAGTTCTTGTGGAATTGGGAAAGTGACATTAGGAAGCCCATAGAGGGCTATGGTGAAAAAGTAATTATCCTCAGATGAAATGTGGAAAGAAGCTTTCTGAGAAACTGCTTAGTGTTCTGTTAATTCATCTCACAGAGTTACATGTGTATTTCGTGGATCTCCTTACCAGCCTTATTTCATTGGAATCTGAGAACAGATATTTCGGATCCCCTGAAGACTACAGGGCCAAAGGAAATATCCTCCGCTAAGAAAGAGAAAGAAGCTTTCTTAGAAACTTCTTTGTGTTCTGTGAAATCATCTCACAGTGTTACAGCTTTCCCCTCAAGAAGCCTTTCGCTACGACAGTTCTTCTGGAATTGGCATAGTGATATTTAGAAGCTCCTAGAGGGCTACGGTGAAAAGGGAAATATCCTCAGATGAAATCTGGAAAGAAGCTTTCTGAGAAACTGCTTAGTGTTCTGTTAATTCATCTCACAGTGTTACATGTGTATTTCGTGTATCTCTTTGCTAGCCTTATTTCTGTGGAATCTGAGAACAGATATTTCGGATCCCTTTGAAGACACTAGGGCCAAAGGAAACACCTCCGATAACAAAGAGAAAGAAGCTTTCTGAGAAACTTCTTTTTGTTCTGTGAAGTCATCTCACAGAGTTACAGCTTTCCCCTCAAGAAGCCTTTCGCGAAGACAGTTCTTGTGGAATTGGCAAAGTGATATTTGGAAGCCAATAGAAGGCTACGGTGAAAAAGGAAATATCGTCAGATGAAATCTGGAAAGAAGCTTTCTGAGAAACTGCTTAGTGTTCTGTTAATTCATCTCACAGAGTTAATTGTGTATTTCGTGGATCTCCTTGCTAGCCTTATTTCTGTGGAATCTGAGAACAGATATTTCGGATCCCTTTGAAGACTATAGGGCTAAAGGAAATATCCTCCGAGAAAAAAGAGAAAGAAGCTTTCTGAGTAACTTCTTTGTGTTCTGTGAAATCATCTCACAGAGTTACAGTTTTCCCCTCAAGAAGCCTTTCGCTAAGACAGTTTTGTGGAATTGGCAAAGTGATATTTGGTAACCCATAGAGGGCTATGGTGGAAAAGGAAATATCCTCAGATGAAATCTGGAAAGAAGCTTTCTGAGAAACTGCTTAGTGTTCTGTTAATTCATCTCACAGAGTTACATGTGTATTTCGCGGATCTCTTTGCTAGCCTTATTTCTGTGAAATCTGAGAACAGATATTTCGGATCCCTTTCAAGACTATAGGGCCAAAGGAAATATCCTCTGATAAGAAAGAGAAAGAAGCTTTCAGAGAAACTTCTTTGTGTTCTGTGAAATCGTCTCACAGAGCTACAGCTTTCCCCTCAAGAAGCCTTTTGCTAACACAGTTCTTGTGGAATTGGCAAACTGATATTTGGAAGCCCATAGAGGGCTAGGGTGAAAAAGGAAATATCCTCAGATGAAATCTGGAAAGAAGCTTTCTGAGAAACTGCTTAGTGCTCTGTTAATTCATCTCACAGAGTTACATGTGTATTTCGTGGATCTCCTTACCACCCTTATTTCCGTGGAATCTGAGAACAGATATTTCGGATCCCTTTGAAGACTATAGGGCTAAAGGAAATATTCTCCGATAACAAAGAGAAAGAAGCTTTCTGAGTAACTTCTTTGTGTTCTGTGAAATCATCTCACAGAGTTACAGTTTTTCCCTCAAGAAGCCTTTCGCTAAGACAGTTCTTGTGGAATTGGCAAAGTGATATTTGGAAGCCCATAGACGGCTAAGGTGAAAAAGGAAATATCCTCAGATGAAATCTGGAAAGAAGCTTTGTGAGAAACTGCTTAGTGTTCTGTTAATTCATCTCACAGAGTTACATGTTTATTTCGTGGATCTCTTTGCTAGCCTTATTTCTGTGGAATCTGAGAACAGATATTTCGGATCCATTTGAAGACTATAGGGCCAAAGGAAATATCCTCCGATAACAAAGAGAAAGAAGCTTTCTGAGAAACTACTTTGTGTTCTGTGAAATCATCACACGGAGTTACAGCTTTCCCCTCAATAAGCCTTTCGCTTAGACAGTTCTTGTGGAATTGGGAAAGTGACATTTGGAAGCCCATAGTGGGCTATGGTGAAAAAGGAAATATCCTCAGATGAAATCTGGAAAGAAGCTTTCTGAGAAACTGCTTAGTGTTCTGTTAATTCATCTCACAGAGTTACATGTGTATTTCGTGGATCTCCTTACCAGCCTTATTTCTGGGGAATGTGAGAACAGATATTTCAGATCCCTTTGAAGACTATAGGGCCAAAGGAAATATCCTCTGATAACAAAGAGAAAGAAGCTTTCTGAGGAACTTCTTTTTGTTCTGTGAAGTCATCTCACAGAGTTACAGCGTTGCCCTCAAGAAGCCTTTCGCTAACACAGTTCTTGTGGAATTGGCAAAGTGATATTTGGAAGCCCATAGAGGGCAAAGTTGAAAAAGGAAATATCCTCAGATGAAATGTGGAAAGAAGCTTTCTGAGAAACTGCTTAGTGTTCTGTTAATTCATCTCACAGAGTTACATGTGTATTTCGGGGATCTCTTTACTATTCTTATTTCTGTGGAATCTGAGAACACATATTTCGGATCCCATTGAAGACTATAGGGCCAAAGGAAATATCCTCCGATAACAAAGAGAAAGAAGCTTTCTGAGAAACTTCTTTGTGTTCTGTGAAATCATCTCACAGATTTACAACTTTGGCCTCAAGAAGCCTTTCGCTAAGACAGTTCTTGTGGAATTAGCAAAGTGATATTTGGAAGCCCATAGACGGCTATGGTGAAAAAGGAAATATCCTCAGATGAAATCTGGAAAGAAGCTTTCTGAGAAACTGCTTAGTGTTCTGTTAATTCATCTCACAGATTTACATGTGTATTTCGTGGATCTCTTTGCTAGCCTTATTTCTGTGGAATCTGAGAACAGATATCTGGATCCCTTTGAAGACTATAGGGCTAAAGGAAATATCCTCCGATAACAAAGAGAAAGAAGCTTTCTTAGTAACTTCTTTGTGTTCTGTGAAATCATCTCACAGAGTTACAGCTTTCCACTCAAGAAGCCTTTCGCTAAGACAGTTCTTGTGGAATTGGCAAAGTGATATTTGGAAGCCCATAGAGGGCTATGGTGAAAAAGGAAATATCCTCAGTTGAAATCTGGAAAGAAGCTTTCTGAGAAACTGCTTAGTGTTCTGTTAATTCATCTCACAGAGTTACATGTGTATTTCGTGGATCTCCTTGCTAGCCTTATTTCTGTGGAATCTGAGAAGAGATATTTCGGATCCCTTTGAAGACTATAGGGCCAAAGGAAATATCTTCCGATAACAAAGAGAAAGAAGCTTCCTGAGAAACTTCTTTGGGTTCTGTGAAATCATCTCACAGAGTTACAGCTTTCCCCTCAAGAAGCCTTTCGCTAAGACAGTTCTTGTGGAATTGGCAAAGTGATATTTGGAAGCCCATAGAGGGCTATGCTGAAAAAGGAAATATCCTCAGATGAAATCTGGAAAGAAGCTTTCTGAGAAACTGCTTAGTGTTCTGTTAATTCATCTCACAGAGTTACATGTGTATTTCGTGGATCTCCTTGCCAGTCTTATTTCTGTGGATTCTGAGAACAGATATTTCAGATCTCTTTGAAGACTATAGGGCCAAAGAAAATGTCCTCTGATAACAAAGAGAAAGAAGCTTTCTGAGGAACTTCTTTGTGTTCTTTGAAGTCATCTCACAGAGTTACAGCGTTCCCCTCAAGAAGCCTTTCGCTAAGACAGTTCTTGTGGAATTGACAAAGTGATATTTGGAAGCCCATAGAGGGCAAGGATGAAAAAGGAAATATCCTCAGATGAAATGTGGAAAGAAGCTTTCTGGGAAACTGCTTAGTGTTCTGTTAATTCATCTCACAGAGTTACATGTGTATTTCGTGGATCTCTTTACTATTCTTATTTCTGTGGAATCTGAGAACAGATATTTCGGATCCCTTTGAAGACTATAGGGCTAAAGAAATATCCTCCGATAACAAAGAGAAAGAAGCTTTTTGAGTAACTTCTTTGTGTTCTGTGAAATCATCTCACAGAGTTACAGCGTTCCCCTCAAGAAGCCTTTCGCTAAGACAGTTCTTGTGGAATTGGCAAAGTGATATTCGGAAGCCCATAAACGGCTAAGGTGAAAAAGGAAATATCGTCAGATGAAATCTGGAAAAAAGCCTTCTGAGAAACTGCTTAGTGTTCTGTTAATTCATCTCACAGAGTTAATTGCGTATTTCCTGGCTCTCTTTGCTAGCCTTATTTCTGTGGAATCTGAGAACAGATATTTCGGATCCCTTTGAAGACTATAGGGCTAAAGGAAATATCCTCCGATAACAAAGAGAAAGAAGCTTTCTGAGTAACTTCTTTGTGTTCTGTGAAATCATCTCACAGAGTTACAGTTTTCCCCACAAGAAGCCTTTCGCTAAGACAGTTCTTGTGGAATTGGCAAAGTGATATTTGGAAGCCCATAGACGGCTATGGTGAAAAAGGAAATATCCTCAGATGAAATCTGGAAAGAAGCTTTCTGAGAAACTGCTTAGTGTTCTGTTAATTCATCTCACAGAGTTACATGTGTATTTCGTGGATCTCTTTGCTAGCCTTATTTCTGTGGAATCTGAGAACAGATATCTGGATCCCTTTGAAGAATATAGGGCTAAAGGAAATATCCTCCGATAACAAAGAGAAAATAGCTTTCTTAGTAACTTCTTTGTGTTCTGTGAAATCATCTCACAGTGTTACAGCTTTCCCCTCAAGAAGCCTTTCGCTAAGACAGTTCTTGAGGAATTGGCAAAGTTATATTTGGAAGCCCATAGAGGGCTACGGTGAAAAAGGAAATATCCTCAGTTGAAATCTGGAAAGAAGCTTTCTGAGAAACTGCTTAGTGTTCTGTTAATTCATCTCACAGAGTTACATGTGTATTTCTTGGATCTCCTTGCTAGCCTTATTTCTGTGGAATCTGAGAAGAGATATTTCGGATCCCTTTGAAGACTATAGGGCCAAAGGAAATATCTTCCGATAACAAAGAGAAAGAAGCTTTCTGAGAAACTTCTTTGTGTTCTGTGAAATCATCTCACAGAGTTACAGCTTTCCCCTCAAGAAGCCTTTCGCTAAGACAGTTCTTGTGGAATTGGCAAAGTGATATTTGGAAGCCCATAGAGGGCTATTGTGAAAAAGGAAATATCCTCAGATGAAATCTGGAAAGAAGCTTTCTGAGAAACTGCTTAGGGTTCTGTTAACTCATCTCACAGAGATACATGTGTATTTCGTGGATCTCTTTACCAGCCTTATTTCAGTGGAATCTGAGAACAGATATTTCGGATCCCTTTGAAGACTCCAGGGCCAAAGGAAATATCCTCCGATAACAAAGAGAAAGAAGCTTTCTGAGAAACTTCTTTGTGTTCTGTGAAATCATCTCACAGAGTTCCAGCTTTCCCCTCAAGAAGCCTTTCGCTAAGACAGTTCTTGTGGAATTGGCATAGTGATATTTAGAAGCCCATAGAGGGCTACGATGAAAAAGGAAATATCCTCAGATGAAATCTGAAAGAAGTTTTCTGAGAAACTGCTTAGTGTTCTGTTAATTCATCTCACAGAGTTACATGTGTATTTCTTGGAACACTTTACTAGCCTTATTTCTGTGGAATCTGAGAACAGATATTTCGGATCCCTTTGAAGACCATAGGGCCAAAGTAAATGTCCTCCGATAACAAAGAGAAAGAAGCTTTCTGAGAAACTTCTTTGTGTTCTGGGAAATCATCTCACAGAGTTACAGTTTTCCCCTCAAGAAGTCTTTCGCGAAGACAGTTCTTTTGGAATTGGCAAAGTGATATTTGGAAGCCCATAGAGGGCTATGGTGAAAAGGGAAATATCCTCAGATGAAATCTGGAAAGAAGCTTTCTGAGAAACTGCTTAGTGTTCTGATAATTCATCTCACAGAGTTACATGTGTATTTCGTGGATCTCTTTGCTAGCCTTATTTCTGTGGAATATGAGAACAATTATTTCGGATCCCTTTGAAGACTATAGGGCCAATGGAAATATCCTCCGATAACAAAGAGAAAGAAGGTTTCTGAGAAACTTCTTTGTGTTCCGGGAAATCATCTCACAGAGTCACAGCTTTGTCCTCAAGAAGCCTTTCGCTAGGACAGTTCTTGTGGAATTTACAAAGTGATATTTGGAAGCCCATAGAGGGCTATGGTGAAAAAGGAAATATCCTCAGATGAAATCTGGAAAGTAGCTTTCTGAGAAACTGCTTAGTGTTCTGTTAATTCATCTCACAGAGTTACATGTGTATTTCATGGATATCTTTGCTAGCCTTATTTCTGTGGAATCTCAGAACAGATATTTTGGATCCCTTTGAAGACTATAGGGCCAGAGGAAACATCCTCCGATAACAAAGAGAAAGAAGCTTTCTGAGAAACTTCTTTGTGTTCTGTGAAATCATCTCACAGAGTTACAGCTTTCCCCTCAAGAAGCCTTTCGCTAAGACAGTTCTTGTGGAATTGGCAAAGTGATATTTGGAAGCCCATATAGGGCTATGGTGAAAAAGGAAATATTCTCAGTTGAAATCTGGAAAGAAGCTTTCTTAGAAACTGCTTAGTGTTCTATTAATTCATCTCACAGAGTTACATGTGTATTTCGTGGATCTCCTTGCTAGCCTTATTTCTGTGGAATCTGAAAACAGATATTTCGGATCCCTTTGAAGACTATAGGGCCACAGGAAATATCCTCCGATAACAAAGAGAAAGAAGCTTTCAGAGAAACTTCTTTGTGTTCTGTGAAATCGTCTCACAGAGCTACAGCTTTCCCCTCAAGAAGCCTTTTGCTAAGACAGTTCTTGTGGAATTGGCAAACTGATATTTGGAAGCCCATAGAGGGCTAGGGTGAAAAAGGAAATATCCTCAGATGAAATCTGGAAAGAAGCTTTCTGAGAAACTGCTTAGTGTTCTGTTAATTCATCTCACAGAGTTACATGTGTATTTCGTGGATCTCCTTACCACCCTTATTTCAGTGGAATCTGAGAACAGATATTTCGGATCCCTTTGAAGACTATAGGGCTAAAGGAAATATTCTCCGATAACAAAGAGAAAGAAGCTTTCTGAGTAACTTCTTTGTGTTCTGTGAAATCATCTCACAGAGTTACAGTTTTCCCCTCAAGAAGCCTTTCGCTAAGACAGTTCTTGTGGAATTGGCAAAGTGATATTTGGAAGCCCATAGACGGCTATGGTGAAAAAGGAAATATCCTCAGATGAAATCTGGAAAGATGCTTTCTGAGAAACTGCTTAGTGTTCTGTTAATTCATCTCACAGAGTTACATGTGTATTTCGTGGATCTCTTTGCTTGCCTTATTTCTGTGGAATCTGAGAACAGATATTTCGGATCCATTTGAAGACTACAGGGCCAAAGGAAATATCCTCCGATAACAAAGAGAAAGAAGCTTTCTGAGAAACTACTTTGTGTTCTGTGAAATCATCACACTGAGTTACAGCTTTCCCCTCAATAAGGTTTCGCTTAGACAGTTCTTGTGGAATTGGGAAAGTTACATTTGGAAGCCCATAGTGGGCTATGGTGAAAAAGGAAATATCCTCAGATGAAATCTGGAAAGAAGCTTTCTGAGAAACTGCTTAGTGATCTGTTAATTCATCTCACAGAGTTACATGTGTATTTCGTGGATCTCCTTACGAGCCTTATTTCAGTGGAATCTGAGAACAGATATTTCGGATCCCCTGAAGACTACAGGGCCAAAGGAAATATCCTCCGATAAGAAAGAAAAAGAAGCTTTCTTAGAAACTTCTTTGTGTTCTGTGAAATCATCTCACAGAGTTACAGCTTTCCCCTCAAGAAGCCTTTCGCTACGACAGTTCTTGTGGAATTGGCATAGTGATATTTAGAAGCTCCTAGAGGGCTACGGTGAAAAGGGAAGTATCCTCAGATGAAATCTGGAAAGAAGCTTTCTAAGAAACTGCTTAGTGTTCTGTTAATTCATCTCACAGTGTTACATGTGTATTTCGTGTATCTCTTTGCTAGCCTTATTTCTGTGGAATCTGAGAACAGATATTTCGGATCCCTTTGAAGACACTAGGGCCAAAGGAAACACCTCCGATAACAAAGAGAAAGAAGCTTTCTGAGAAACTTCTTTGTGTTCTGTGAAATCATCTCACAGAGTTACAGCTTTCCCCTCAAGAAGCCTTTCGCTAAGACAGTTCTTGTGGAATTGGCAAAGTGATATTTGGAAGCCAATAGAAGGCTACGGTGAAAAAGGAAATATCCTCAGATGAAATCTGGAAAGAAGCTTTCTGAGAAACTGCTTAGTTTTCTGTTAATTCATCTCACAGAGTTACATGTGTATTTCGTGGATCTCCTTGCTAGCCTTATTTCTGTGGATTCTGAGAACAGATATTTCAGATCCCTTTGAAGACTTTAGGGCCAAAGAAGATGTCCTCTGATAACAAAGAGAAAGAAGCTTTGTGAGGAACTTCTTTGTGTTCTGTGAAGTCATCTCACAGAGTTACAGCGTTCCCCTCAAGAAGCCTTTCGCTAAGACAGTTCTTGTGGAGTTGACAAAGTGATATTTGGAAGCCCATAGAGGGCAAGGATGAAAAAGGAAATATCCTCAGATGAAATGTGGAAAGAAGCTTTCTGGGAAACTGCTTAGTGTTCTGTTAATTCATCTCACAGAGTTACATGTGTATTTCGTGGATCTCTTTACTATTCTTATTTCTGTGGAATCTGAGAACAGATATTTCGGATCCCTTTGAAGACTATAGGGCTAAAGGAAATATCCTCCGGTAACAAAGAGAAAGAAGCTTTTTGAGTAACTTCTTTGTGTTCTGTGAAATCATCTCACAGAGTTACAGCGTTCCCCTCAAGAAGCCTTTCCCTAAGACAGTTCTTGTGGAATTGGCAAAGTGATATTTGGAAGCCCATAGAGGGATATGGTGAAAAAGGAAATATCCTCAGATGAAATCTGGAAAGAAGCTTTGTGAGAAACTGCTTAGTGTTCTGTTAATTCATCTCACAGAGTTACATGTGTATTTCGTGGATCTTTGCTAGCCTTATTTCTGTGGAATCTGAGAACAGATATTTCGGATCCCTTTGAAGAATATAGGGCCAAAGGAAATATCCTCCGATAACAAAGAGAAGAAGCTTTCTGAGAAACTTCTTTGTGTTCTGTGAAATCATCTCACAGAGTTACAGCTTTCCCCTCAAGAAGCCTTTCGCTAAGACAGTTCTTGTGGAATTGGCAAAGTGATATTTGGAAGCCCATAAACGGCTATGGTGAAAAAGGAAATATCGTCAGATGAAATCTGGAAAAAATCTTTCTGAGAAACTGCTTAGTGTTCTGTTAATTCATCTCACAGAGTTAAATGTGTATTTCGTGGCTCTCTTTGCTAGCCTTACTTCTGTGGAATCTGAGAACAGATATTTCGGATCCCTTTGAAGACTATAGGGCTAAAGGAAATATCCTCCGATAACAAAGAGAAAGAAGCTTTCTGAGTAACTTCTTTGTGTTCTGTGAAATCATCTCACAGAGTTACAGTTTACCCTCAAGAAGCCTTTCGCTAAGATAGTTCTTGTGGAATTGGCAAAGTGACATTTGGAAGCCCATAGACGGCTAAGGTGAAAAAGGAAATATCCTCAGATGAAATCTGGAAAGAAGCTTTCTGAGAAACTGCTTAGTGTTCTGTTAACTCATCTCACAGAGATACATCTGTATTTCGTGGATCTCTTTACTAGCCTTATTTCAGTGGAATCTGAGAACAGATATTTCGGATCCCTTTGAAGACTCCAGGGCCAAAGGAAATATCCTCCGATAACAAAGAGAAAGAAGCTTTCTGAGAAACTTCTTTGTGTTCTGTGAAATCATCTCACAGAGTTACAGTTTTCCCCTCAAGAAGTCTTTCGCGAAGACAGTTCTTTTGGAATTGGCAAAGTGATATTTGGAAGCCCATAGAGGGCTATGGTGAATAGGGAAATATCCTCAGATGAAATCTGGAAAGAAGCTTTCTGAGAAACTGCTTAGTGTTCTGATAATTCATCTCACAGAGTTACATGTGTATTTCGTGGATCTCTTTGCTAGCCTTATTTCTGTGGAATATGAGATCAATTATTTCGGTTCCCTTTGAAGACTATAGGGCCAATGGTAATATCCTCCGATAACAAAGAGAAAGAAGCTTTCTGAGAAACTTCTTTGTGTTCCGGGAAATCATCTCACAGAGTCACAGCTTTGCCCTCAAGAAGCCTTTCGCTAGGACATTTCTTGTGGAATTTGCAAAGTGATATTTGGAAGCCCATAGAGGGCTATGGTGAAAAAGGAAATATCCTCAGATGAAATCTGGAAAGAATCTTTCTGAGAAACTGCTTAGTGTTCTGTTAATTCATCTCACAGAGTTACATGTGTATTTCATGGATATCTTTGCTAGCCTTATTTCTGTGGAATCTCAGAACAGATATTTTGGATCCCTTTGAAGACTATACGGCCAGAGGAAACATCCTCCGATAACAAAGAGAAAGAAGCTTTCTGAGAAACTTCTTTGTGTTCTGTGAAATCATCTCACAGAGTTACAGCTTTCCCCTCAAGAACACTTTCGCTAAGACAGTTCTTGTGGAATTGGCAAAGTGATATTTGGAAGCCCATAGAGGGCTATGGTGAAAAAGGAAATATCCTCAGTTGAAATCTGGAAAGAAGCTTTCTTAGAAACTGCTTAGTGTTCTGTTAATTCATCTCACAGAGTTACATGTGTATTTCGTGGATCTCCTTGCTAGCCTTATTTCTGTGGAATCTGAAAACAGATATTTCGGATCCCTTTGAAGACTATAGGGCCACAGGAAATATCCTCCGATAACAAAGAGAAAGAAGCTTTCTGAGAAACTTCTTTGGGTTCTGTGAAATCGTCTCACAGAGCTACAGCTTTCCCCTCAAGAAGCCTTCTGCTAAGACAGTTCTTGTGGAATTGGCAAACAGATATTTGGAAGCCCATAGAGGGCTAGGGTGAAAAAGGAAATATCCTCAGATGAAATCTGGAAAGAAGCTTTCTGAGAAACTGCTTAGTGTTCTGTTAATTCATCTCACAGAGTTACATGTGTATTTCGTGGATCTCCTTACCACCTTTATTTCAGTGGAATCTGAGAACAGATATTTCGGATCCCTTTGAAGACTACAGGGCTAAAGGAAATATCCTCCGATAACAAAGAGAAAGAAGCTTTCTGAGTAACTTCTTTGTGTTCTGTGAAATCATCTCACAGAGTTACAGTTTTTCCCTCAAGAAGCCTTTTGCTAACACAGTTCTTGTGGAATTGGCAAAGTGATATTTGGAAGCCCATAGACGGCTAAGGTGAAAAAGGAAATATCCTCAGATGAAATCTGGAAAGAAGCTTTGTGAGAAACTGCTTAGTGTTCTGTTAATTCATCTCAAAGAGTTACATGTGTATTTCGTGGATCTCTTTGCTAGCCTTATTTCTGTGGAATCTGAGAACAGATATTTCGGATCCATTTGAAGAATATAGGGCCAAAGGAAATATCCTCCGATAACAAAGAGAAAGAAGCTTTCTGAGAAACTGCTTTGTGTTCTGTGAAATCATCACACGGAGTTACAGCTTTCCCCTCAATAAGCCTTTCGCTTAGACAGTTCTTGTGGAATTGGGAAAGTGACATTAGGAAGCCCATAGAGGGCTATGGTGAAAAAGGAAATATCCTCAGATGAAATCTGGAAAGAAGCTTTCTGAGAAACTGCTTAGTGTTCTGTTAATTCATCTCACAGAGTTACATGTGTATTTCTTGAATCTCTTTACTAGCCTTATTTCTGTGGAATCTGAGAACAGATATTTCGGATCCCTTTGAAGACCATAGGGCCATAGAAAATATCCTCCGACAACAAAGAGAAAGAAGCTTTCTGAGAAACCTCTTTGTGTTCTGGGAAACCATCTCACAGAGTTACAGTTTTCCCCTCAAGAAGCCTTTCGCGAAGACAGTTCTTGTGGAATTGGCAAAGTGATATTTGGAAGCCCATAGAGGGCTATGGTGAAAAGGGAAATATCCTCAGATGAAATCTGGAAAGAAGCTTTCTGAGAAACTGCTTAGTGTTCTGTTAATTCATCTCACAGTGTTACATGTATATTTCGTGTATCTCTTTGCTAGCCTTATTTCTGTGGAATCTGAGAACAGATATTTCGGATCCCTTTGAAGACACTAGGGCCAAAGGAAACACCTCCGTTAACAAAGAGAAAGAAGCTTTCTGAGAAACTTCTTTGTCTTCTGTGAAATCATCTCACAGAGTTACAGCTTTCCCCTCAAGAAGCCTTTCGCTAAGACAGTTCTTGTGGAATTGGCAAAGTGATATTTGGAAGCCCATAGATGGCTACGGTGAAAAAGGAAATATCCTCAGATGAAATCTGGAAAGAAGCTTTCTGAGAAACTGCTTAGTGGTCTGTTAATTCATCTCACAGAGTTACATGTGTATTTCGTGGATCTCTTTGCTAGCCTTATTTCTGTGGATTCTGAGGACAGATATTTCAGATCCCTTTGAAGACTATAGTGCCAAAGAAAATGTCCTCTTATAACAAAGAGAAGGAAGCTTTCTGAGGAACTTCTTTGTGTTATGTGACGTCATCTCACAGAGTTACAGCGTTCCCCTCAAGAAGCCTTTCGCTAAGACAGTTCTTGTGGAATTGACAAAGTGATATTTGGAAGCCCATAGAGGGCAAGATGAAAAAGGAAATATCCTCAGATGAAATGTGGAAAGAAGCTTTCTGGGAAAATCCTTAGTGTTCTGTTAATTCATCTCACAGAGTTACATGTGTATTTCGTGGATCTCTTTACTATTCTTATTTCTGTGGAATTTGAGAACAGATATTTCGGATCCCTTTGAAGACTATAGGGCTAAAGGAAATATCCTCCGATAACAAAGAGAAAGAAGCTTTCTGAGAAACTTCTTTGTGTTCTGTGAAATCATCTCACAGAGTTACAGCGTTCCCCTCAAGAAGCCTTTCGCTAAGACAGTTCTTGTGGAATTGGCAAAGTGATATTTGGAAGCCCATAGAGGGCTATGGTGAAAAAGGAAATATCCTCAGATGAAATCTGGAAAGAAGCTTTGTGAGAAACTGCTTAGTGTTCTGTTAATTCATCTCACAGAGTTACATGTGTATTTCGTGGATCTTTGCTAGCCTTTTTTCTGTGGAATCTGAGAACAGATATTTCGGATCCCTTTGAAGACTATAGGGCCAAAGGAAATATCCTCCGATAACAAAGAGAAGAAGCTTTCTTAGAAACTACTTTGTGGTCTGTGAAATCATCACACAGAGTTACAGCTTTCCCCTCAATAAGCCTTTCGCTTAGACAGTTCTTGTGGAATTGGGAAAGAGACATTTGGAAGCCCATAGAGGGCTATGGTGAAAAAGGAAATATCCTCAGATGAAATCTGGAAAGAAGCTTTTTGAGAAACTGCTTAGTGTTCTCTTAATTCATCTCACAGAGTTACATGTGTATTTCGTGGATCGCTTTGGTAGCCTTATTTCTGTGGAATCTGAGAACAGATATTTCGGATCCATTTGAAGACTATAGGGCCAAAGGAAATATCCTCCGATAACAAAGAGAAAGAAGCTTTCTGAGAAACTACTTTGTGTTCTGTGAAATCATGACACGGAGTTATAGCTTTCCCCTCAATAAGCCTTTCGCTTAGACAGTTCTTGTGGAATTGGGAAAGAGACATTAGGAAGCCCATAGAGGGCTATGGTGAAAAAGGAAATATCCTCAGATGAAATCTGGAAAGAAGCTTTCTGAGAAACTGCTTAGTGTTCTGTTAATTCTTCTCACAGAGTTACATGTGTATTTCGTGGATCTCTTTGCTAGCCTTATTTCGGTGGAATCTGAGAACAGATATTTCGGATCTCTTTGAAGACTATATGTCCAAAAGAAATATCCTCCGATAACAAAGAGAAAGAAGCTTTCTGAGAAACTTCTTTGTGTTCTGGGAAATCATCTCACAGAGTCACAGCTTTGCCCTCAAGAAGCCTTTCGCTAAGACTGTTCTTGTGGAATTTGCAAAGTGATATTTGGAATCCCATAGACGGCTATGGTGAAAAAGGAAATATCCTGAGATGAAATCTGGAAAGAAGCTTTCTGAGAGACCGCTTAGTGTTCTGTTAATTCATCTCACAGAGTTACATGTGTATATCGTGGATCTCTTTGCTAGCCTTATTTTTGTGGAATCTGAGAACAGATATTATGGATCCCTTTGAAGACTATAGGGCCAAAGGAAACATCCTCCGATAACAAAGAGAAAGAAGCTTTCTGAGAAACTTCTTTGTGTTCTGTGAAATCATCTCACAGAGTTACAGCTTTCCCCTCAAGAAGCCTTTCTCTAACACAGTTCTTGTGGAATTGGCAAAGTGATATTTGGAAGCCCATAGACGGCTAAGGTGAAAAAGGAAATATCCTCAGATGAAATCTGGAAAGAAGCTTTGTGAGAAACTGCTTAGTGTTCTGTTAATTCATCTCAAAGAGTTACATGTGTATTTCGTGGTTCTCTTTGCTAGCCTTATTTCTGTGGAATCTGAGAACAGATATTTCGGATCCATTTGAAGAATATAGGGCCAAAGGAAATATCCTCCGATAACAAAGAGAAAGAAGCTTTCTGAGAAACTGCTTTGTGTTCTGTGAAATCATCACACGGAGTTACAGCTTTCCCCTCAATAAGCCTTTCGCTTAGACAGTTCTTGTGGAATTGGGAAAGTGACATTAGGAAGCCCTTAGAGGGCTATGGTGAAAAAGGAAATATCCTCAGATGAAATCTGGAAAGAAGCTTCTGAGAAACTGCTTAGTGTTCTGTTAATTCATCTCACAGAGTTACATGTGTATTTCTTGAATCTCTTTACTAGCCTTATTTCTGTGGAATCTGAGAACAGATATTTCGGATCCCTTTGAAGACCATAGGGCCATAGAAAATATCCTCCGACAACAAAGAGAAAGAAGCTTTCTGAGAAACCTCTTTGTGTTCTGGGAAACCATCTCACAGAGTTACAGTTTTCCCCTCAAGAAGCCTTTCGCGAAGACAGTTCTTGTGGAATTGGCAAAGTGATATTTGGAAGCCCATAGAGGGCTATGGTGAAAAGGGAAATATCCTCAGATGAAATCTGGAAAGAAGCTTTCTGAGAAACTGCTTAGTGTTCTGTTAATTCATCTCACAGTGTTACATGTATATTTCGTGTATCTCTTTGCTAGCCTTATTTCTGTGGAATCTGAGAACAGATATTTCGGATCCCTTTGAAGACACTAGGGCCAAAGGAAACACCTCCGTTAACAAAGAGAAAGAAGCTTTCTGAGAAACTTCTTTGTCTTCTGTGAAATCATCTCACAGAGTTACAGCTTTCCCCTCAAGAAGCCTTTCGCTAAGACAGTTCTTGTGGAATTGGCAAAGTGATATTTGGAAGCCCATAGATGGCTACGGTGAAAAAGGAAATATCCTCAGATGAAATCTGGAAAGAAGCTTTCTGAGAAACTGCTTAGTGGTCTGTTAATTCATCTCACAGAGTTACATGTGTATTTCGTGGATCTCTTTGCTAGCCTTATTTCTGTGGATTCTGAGGACAGATATTTCAGATCCCTTTGAAGACTATAGTGCCAAAGAAAATGTCCTCTTATAACGAAGAGAAGGAAGCTTTCTGAGGAACTTCTTTGTGTTATGTGACGTCATCTCACAGAGTTACAGCGTTCCCCTCAAGAAGCCTTTCGCTAAGACAGTTCTTGTGGAATTGACAAAGTGATATTTGGAAGCCCATAGAGGGCAAGATGAAAAAGGAAATATCCTCAGATGAAATGTGGAAAGAAGCTTTCTGGGAAAATCCTTAGTGTTCTGTTAATTCATCTCACAGAGTTACATGTGTATTTCGTGGATCTCTTTACTAGCCTTATTTCAGTGGAATCTGAGAACAGATATTTCGGATCCCTTTGAAGACTATAGGGCCAAAGGAAATATCCTCCGATAACAAAGAGAAAGAAGCTTTCTGAGAAACTTCTTTGTGTTCTGTGAAATCATCTCACAGAGTTACAGCTTTCCCCTCAAGAAGCCTTTCGCTACGACAGTTCTTGTGGAATTGGCAAAGTGATATTTGGAAGCCCATAGAGGTATATAGTGAAAAAGGAAATATCCTCAGATGAAATCTGGAAAGAAGCTTTGTGAGATACTGCTTATTGCTCCGTTAATTCATCTCACAGAGTTACATGTGTATTTCGTGGATCTCTTTGCTAGCCTTATTTCTGTGGAATCTGAGAACAGATATTTCGGATCCCTTTGAAGACTATAGGGCCAAAGAAAATATCCTCCGATAACAAAGAGAAGAAGATTTCTGAGAAACTACTTTGTGTTCTGTGAAATCATCACACAGAGTTACAGCTTTCCCCTCAATAAGCCTTTCGCTTAGACAGTTCTTGTGGAATTGGGAAAGTGATATTTGGAAGTCCATAGAGGGCTATGGTGAAAAAGGAAATATCCTCAGATGAAATCTGGAAAGAAGCTTTGTGAGATACTGCTTATTGCTCCGTTAATTCATCTCACAGAGTTACATGTGTATTTCGTGGATCTCCTTGCTAGCCTTATTTCTGTGGAATCTGAGAAGAGATATTTCGGATCCCTTTGAAGATTATAGGGCCAAAGGAAATATCTTACGATAACAAAGAGAAAGAAGCTTTCTGAGAAATTTCTTTGGGTTCTGTGAAATCATATCACAGAGGTACAGTATTCCCCTCAAGAAGCCTTTCGCTAAGACAGTTCTTTTGGAATTGGCAAAGTGATATTTGGAAGCCCATAGAGGGCTATGGTGAAAAAGGAAATATCCTCAGATGAAATCTGGAAAGATGCTTTCTGAGAAACTGCTTAGTGTTCTGTTAATTCATCCCACAGAGATACATGTGTATTTCGTGGATCTCTTTACTAGCCTTATTTCAGTGGAATCTGAGAACAGATATTTCGGATCCCTTTGAAGACTATAGGGCCAAAGGAAATATCCTCCGATAACAAATAGAAAGAAGCTTTCTGAGAAACTTCTTTGTGTTCTGTGAAATCATCTCACAGAGTTACAGCTTTCCCCTCAAGAAGCCTTTCGCTAAGACAGTTCTTGTGGAATTGGCAAAGTGATATTTGGAAGCCCTTAGAGGGCTATGGTGAAAAAGGAAATATCCTCAGATGAAATCTGGATAGAAGCTTTGTGAGAAACTGCTTAGTGTTCTGTTAATTCATCTAACAGAGATACATCTGTATTTCGTGGATCTCTTTGCTAGCCTTATTTCTGTGGAATATGAGAACAGATATTTCGGATCCCTTTGATGACTATAGGGCCAAAGGAAATATCCTCCGATAACAAAGAGAAAGAAGCTTTCTGAGAAACTTCTTTGTGTTCTGTGAAAGCATCTCACAGAGTTACAGCTTTCCCCTCAAGAAGCCTTTCGCTAAGACAGTTCTTGTGGAATTGGCAAAGTGATATTTGGAAGCCCATAGAGGTCTATAGTGAAAAAGGAAATATCCTCAGATGAAATCTGGGAAGAAGCTTTCTGGGAAACTTCTTAGTGTTCTGTTGATTCATCTCACCGAGTTACATGTGTTTTTCGTGGATCTCTTCACTGGCCTTATTTCTGTGGAATCTGAGAACAGATATTTCGGATCCCTTTGACGACTATAGGGCCAAAAGAAATATCCTCCGATAACAAAGAGAAAGAAGCTTTCTGAGAAACTTCTTTGTGTTCTGTGAAATCATCTCACAGAGTTACAGCTTTGGCCTCAAGAAGCCTTTCGCTAAGACAGTTCTTGTGGAATTAGCAAAGTGATATTTGGAAGCCCGTAGACGGCTATGGTGAAAAAGGAAATATCCTCAGATGAAATCTGGAAAGAAGCTTTCTGAGAAACTGCTTAGTGTTCTGTTAATTCATCTCACAGAGTTACATGTGTATTTCGTGGATCTCTTTGCTAGCCTTATTTCTGTGTAATCTGAGAACAGATATCTGGATCCCTTTGAAGACTATAGGGCTAAAGGAAATATCCTCCGATAACAAAGAGAAAGAAGCTTTCTTAGTAACTTCTTTGTGTTCTGTGAAATCATCTCACAGAGTTAAGCTTTCCCCTCAAGAAGCCTTTCACTAAGACAGTTCTTGTGGAATTGGCAAAGTGATATTTGGAAGCCCATACAGGGCTATGGTGAAAAAGGAAATATCCTCAGATGAAATCTGGAAAGAAGCTTTATGAGAAACTGCTTAGGGTTCTGTTAACTCATCTCACAGAGATACATGTGTAATTAGTGGATCTCTTTACTAGCCTTATTTCAGTGGAATCTGAGAACAGATATTTCGGATCCCTTTGAAGACTCCAGGGCCAAAGGAAATATCCTCCGATAACAAAAAGAGAAAGGAGCTTTCTGAGAAACTTCTTTGTGTTCCGGGAAATCATCTCACAGAGTCACAGCTTTGCCCTCAAGAAGCCTTTCGCTAGGACAGTTCTTGTGGAATTTGCAAAGTAATATTTGGAAGCCCATAGAGGGCTATGGTGAAAAAGGAAATATCCTCAGATGAAATCTGGAAAGAAGCTTTCTGAGAAACTGCTTAGTATTCTCCAAATTCATCTCAAAGAGTTACATGTGTATTTCATGGATATCTTTGCTAGCCTTATTTCTGTGGAATCTCAGAACAGATATTTTGGATCCCTTTGAAGACTATAGGGCCAGAGGAAACATCCTCCGATAACAAAGAGAAAGAAGCTTTCTGAGAATCTTCTTTGGGTTCTGTGAAATCATCTCACAGAGTTACAGCTTTCCCCTCAAGAAGCCTTTCGCTAAGACAGTTCTTGTGGAATTGGCAAAGTGATATTTGGTAACCCATAGAGGGCTATGGTGAAAAAGGAAATATCCTCAGATGAAATCTGGAAAGAAGCTTTCTGGGAAACTGCTTACTGTTCTGTTAATTCATCTCACAGCGTTACATGTGTATTTCGCGGATCTCTTTGCTAGCCTTATTTCTGTGAAATCTGAGAACAGATATTTCGGATCCCTTTCGAGACTATAGGGCCAAAGGAAATATCCTCCGATAAGAAAGAGAAAGAAGCTTTCAGAGAAACTTCTTTGTGTTCTGTGAAATCGTCTCACAGAGCTACAGCTTTCCCCTCAAGAAGCCTTTTGCTAAGACAGTTCTTGTGGAATTGGCAAACTGATATTTAGAAGCCCATAGAGGGCTAAGGTGAAAAAGGAAATATCCTCAGATGAAATCTGGAAAGAAGCTTTCTGAGAAACTGCTTAGTGTTCTGTTAATTCATCTCACAGAGTTACATGTGTATTTCGTGGATCTCCTTAACACCCTTATTTCAGTGGAATCTGAGAACAGATATTTCGGATCCTTTTGAAGACTCTAGGGCTGAAGGAAATATCCTCCGATAACAAAGAGAAAGAAGCTTTCTGAATAACTTCTTTGTGTTCTGTGAAATCATCTCACAGAGTTACAGTTTTCCCCTCAAGAAGCCTTTCGCTAAGACAGTTCTTGTGGAATTGGCAAAGTGATATTTGGAAGCCCATAGACGGCTAAGGTGAAAAACGAAATATCCTCAGATGAAATCTGGAAAGAAGCTTTGTGAGAAACTGCTTAGTGTTCTGTTAATTCATCTCACAGAGTTACATGTGTATTTCGTGGATCTCTTTGCTAGCCTTATTTCTATGGAATCTGAGAACAGATATTTCGGGTCCATTTGAAGACTATAGGGCCAAAGGAAATATCCTCCGATAACAAAGAGAAAGAAGCTTTCTGAGAACCTACTTTGTGTTCTGTGAAATCATCACACGGAGTTACAGCTTTCCCCTCAATAAGCCTTTCGCTTAGACAGTTCTTGTGGAATTGGGAAAGTGACATTAGGAAGCCCATAGAGGGCTATGGTGAAAAAGTAATTATCCTCAGATGAAATGTGGAAAGAAGCTTTCTGAGAAACTGCTTAGTGTTCTGTTAATTCATCTCACAGAGTTACATGTGTATTTCGTGGATCTCCTTACCAGCCTTATTTCATTGGAATCTGAGAACAGATATTTCGGATCCCCTGAAGACTACAGGGCCAAAGGAAATATCCTCCGCTAAGAAAGAGAAAGAAGCTTTCTTAGAAACTTCTTTGTGTTCTGTGAAATCATCTCACAGTGTTACAGCTTTCCCCTCAAGAAGCCTTTCGCTACGACCGTTCTTGTGGAATTGGCATAGTGATATTTAGAAGCTCCTAGAGGGCTACGGTGAAAAGGGAAGTATCCTCAGATGAAATCTGGAAAGAAGCTTTCTGAGAAACTGCTTAGTGTTCTGTTAATTCATCTCACAGTGTTACATGTGTATTTCGTGTATCTCTTTGCTAGCCTTATTTCTGTGGAATCTGAGAACAGATATTTCGGATCCCTTTGAAGACACTAGGGCCAAAGGAAACACCTCCGATAACAAAGAGAAAGAAGCTTTCTGAGAAACTTCTTTTTGTTCTGTGAAGTCATCTCACAGAGTTACAGCTTTCCCCTCAAGAAGCCTTTCGCGAAGACAGTTCTTGTGGAATTGGCAAAGTGATATTTGGAAGCCAATAGAAGGCTACGGTGAAAAAGGAAATATCGTCAGATGAAATCTGGAAAGAAGCTTTCTGAGAAACTGCTTAGTGTTCTGTTAATTCATCTCACAGAGTTAATTGTGTATTTCGTGGATCTCCTTGCTAGCCTTATTTCTGTGGAATCTGAGAACAGATATTTCGGATCCCTTTGAAGACTATAGGGCTAAAGGAAATATCCTCCGAGAAAAAAGAGAAAGAAGCTTTCTGAGTAACTTCTTTGTGTTCTGTGAAATCATCTCACAGAGTTACAGTTTTGCCCTCAAGAAGCCTTTCGCTAGGACAGTTCTTGTGGAATTTGCAAAGTAATATTTGGAAGCCCATAGAGGGCTATGGTGAAAAAGGAAATATCCTCAGATGAAATCTGGAAAGAAGCTTTCTGAGAAACTGCTTAGTATTCTCCAAATTCATCTCAAAGAGTTACATGTGTATTTCATGGATATCTTTGCTAGCCTTATTTCTGTGGAATCTCAGAACAGATATTTTGGATCCCTTTGAAGACTATAGGGCCAGAGGAAACATCCTCCGATAACAAAGAGAAAGAAGCTTTCTGAGAATCTTCTTTGGGTTCTGTGAAATCATCTCACAGAGTTACAGCTTTCCCCTCAAGAAGCCTTTCGCTAAGACAGTTCTTGTGGAATTGGCAAAGTGATATTTGGTAACCCATAGAGGGCTATGGTGAAAAAGGAAATATCCTCAGATGAAATCTGGAAAGAAGCTTTCTGGGAAACTGCTTACTGTTCTGTTAATTCATCTCACAGCGTTACATGTGTATTTCGCGGATCTCTTTGCTAGCCTTATTTCTGTGAAATCTGAGAACAGATATTTCGGATCCCTTTCGAGACTATAGGGCCAAAGGAAATATCCTCCGATAAGAAAGAGAAAGAAGCTTTCAGAGAAACTTCTTTGTGTTCTGTGAAATCGTCTCACAGAGCTACAGCTTTCCCCTCAAGAAGCCTTTTGCTAAGACAGTTCTTGTGGAATTGGCAAACTGATATTTAGAAGCCCATAGAGGGCTAAGGTGAAAAAGGAAATATCCTCAGATGAAATCTGGAAAGAAGCTTTCTGAGAAACTGCTTAGTGTTCTGTTAATTCATCTCACAGAGTTACATGTGTATTTCGTGGATCTCCTTAACACCCTTATTTCAGTGGAATCTGAGAACAGATATTTCGGATCCTTTTGAAGACTCTAGGGCTGAAGGAAATATCCTCCGATAACAAAGAGAAAGAAGCTTTCTGAATAACTTCTTTGTGTTCTGTGAAATCATCTCACAGAGTTACAGTTTTCCCCTCAAGAAGCCTTTCGCTAAGACAGTTCTTGTGGAATTGGCAAAGTGATATTTGGAAGCCCATAGACGGCTAAGGTGAAAAACGAAATATCCTCAGATGAAATCTGGAAAGAAGCTTTGTGAGAAACTGCTTAGTGTTCTGTTAATTCATCTCACAGAGTTACATGTGTATTTCGTGGATCTCTTTGCTAGCCTTATTTCTATGGAATCTGAGAACAGATATTTCGGGTCCATTTGAAGACTATAGGGCCAAAGGAAATATCCTCCGATAACAAAGAGAAAGAAGCTTTCTGAGAACCTACTTTGTGTTCTGTGAAATCATCACACCGAGTTACAGCTTTCCCCTCAATAAGCCTTTCGCTTAGACAGTTCTTGTGGAATTGGGAAAGTGACATTAGGAAGCCCATAGAGGGCTATGGTGAAAAAGTAATTATCCTCAGATGAAATGTGGAAAGAAGCTTTCTGAGAAACTGCTTAGTGTTCTGTTAATTCATCTCACAGAGTTACATGTGTATTTCGTGGATCTCCTTACCAGCCTTATTTCATTGGAATCTGAGAACAGATATTTCGGATCCCCTGAAGACTACAGGGCCAAAGGAAATATCCTCCGCTAAGAAAGAGAAAGAAGCTTTCTTAGAAACTTCTTTGTGTTCTGTGAAATCATCTCACAGTGTTACAGCTTTCCCCTCAAGAAGCCTTTCGCTACGACCGTTCTTGTGGAATTGGCATAGTGATATTTAGAAGCTCCTAGAGGGCTACGGTGAAAAGGGAAGTATCCTCAGATGAAATCTGGAAAGAAGCTTTCTGAGAAACTGCTTAGTGTTCTGTTAATTCATCTCACAGTGTTACATGTGTATTTCGTGTATCTCTTTGCTAGCCTTATTTCTGTGGAATCTGAGAACAGATATTTCGGATCCCTTTGAAGACACTAGGGCCAAAGGAAACACCTCCGATAACAAAGAGAAAGAAGCTTTCTGAGAAACTTCTTTTTGTTCTGTGAAGTCATCTCACAGAGTTACAGCTTTCCCCTCAAGAAGCCTTTCGCGAAGACAGTTCTTGTGGAATTGGCAAAGTGATATTTGGAAGCCAATAGAAGGCTACGGTGAAAAAGGAAATATCGTCAGATGAAATCTGGAAAGAAGCTTTCTGAGAAACTGCTTAGTGTTCTGTTAATTCATCTCACAGAGTTAATTGTGTATTTCGTGGATCTCCTTGCTAGCCTTATTTCTGTGGAATCTGAGAACAGATATTTCGGATCCCTTTGAAGACTATAGGGCTAAAGGAAATATCCTCCGAGAAAAAAGAGAAAGAAGCTTTCTGAGTAACTTCTTTGTGTTCTGTGAAATCATCTCACAGAGTTACAGTTTTCCCCTCAAGAAGCCTTTCGCTAAGACAGTTCTTGTGGAATTGGCAAAGTGATATTTGGAAGCCCATAGACGGCTAAGGTGAAAAAGGAAATATCCTCAGATGAAATCTGGAAAGAAGCTTTGTGAGAAACTGCTTAGTGTTCTGTTAATTCATCTCACACAGTTACATGTGTATTTCGTGGATCTCCTTGCTAGCCTTATTTCTGGGGAATCTGAGAACAGATATTTCAGATCCCTTTGAAGACTATAGGGCCAAAGGAAATATCCTCTGATAACAAAGAGAAAGAAGCTTTCTGAGGAACTTCTTTGTGTTCTGTGAAGTCATCTCACAGAGTTACAGCGTTGCCCTCAAGAAGCCTTTCGCTAAGACAGTTCTTGTGGAATTGGGAAAGAGACATTAGGAAGCCCATAGAGGGCTATGGTGAAAAAGGAAATATCCTCAGATGAAATCTGGAAAGAAGCTTTCTGAGAAACTGCTTAGTGTTCTGTTAATTCTTCTCACAGAGTTACATCTGTATTTCGTGGATCTCTTTGCTTGCCTTATTTCGGTGGAATCTGAGAACAGATATTTCGGATCTCTTTGAAGACTATATGTCCAAAAGAAATATCCTACGATAACAAAGAGAAAGAAGCTTTCTGAGAAACTTCTTTGTGTTCTGGGAAATCATCTCACAGAGTCACAGCTTTGCCCTCAAGAAGCCTTTCGCTAAGACTGTTCTTGTGGAATTTGCAAAGTGATATTTGGAATCCCATAGACGGCTATGGTGAAAAAGGAAATATCCTGAGATGAAATCTGGAAAGAAGCTTTCTGAGAGACCGCTTAGTGTTCTGTTAATTCATCTCACAGAGTTACATGTGTATATCGTGGATCTCTTTGCTAGCCTTATTTTTGTGGAATCTGAGAACAGATATTATGGATCCCTTTGAAGACTATAGGGCCAAAGGAAACATCCTCCGATAACAAAGAGAAAGAAGCTTTCTGAGAAACTTCTTTGTGTTCTGTGAAATCATCTCACAGAGTTACAGCTTTCCCCTCAAGAAGCCTTTCTCTAACACAGTTCTTGTGGAATTGGCAAAGTGATATTTGGAAGCCCATAGAGGGCTATGGTGAAAAAGGAAATATCCTCAGTTGAAATCTGGAAAGAAGCTTTCTGAGAAACTGCTTAGTGTTCTGTTAATTCATCTCACAGAGTTACATGTGTATTGGTGGATCTCCTTGCTAGCCGTATTTCTGTGGAATCTGATAACATATATTTCGGATCCCTTTGAAGACTATAGGGCCAAAGGAAATACCTTCCGATAACAAAGAGAAAGAAGCTTTCTGAGAAACTTCTTTGTGTTCTGTGAAATCATCTCACAGAGTTACAGCTTTCCCCTCAAGAAGCCTTTCGCTAAGACAGTTCTTGTGGAATTGGCAAAGTGATATTTGGAAGCCCATAGTGGGCTATGGTGAAAAAGGAAATATCCTCAGATGAAATCTGGAAAGAAGCTTTCTGAGAAACTGCTTAGTGTTCTGTTAATTCATCTCACAGAGTTACATGTGTATTTCGTGGATCTCTTTGCTAGCCTTATTTCTGTGAAATCTGAGAACAGATAATTCGGATCCCTTTCAAGACTATAGGGCCAACGGAAATATCCTCCGATAACAAAGAGAAAGAAGCTTTCAGAGAAACTTCTTTGTGTTCTGTGAAATCGTTTCACAGAGTTACAGCTTTCCCCTCAAGAAGCCTATCGCTAAGACAGTTCTTGTGGAATTGGCAAAGTGATATTTGGAAGCCCATAGAGGGCTAGGGTGAAAAAGGAAATATCCTCAGATGAAATCTGGAAAGAAGCTTTCTGAGAAACTGCTTAGTGTTCTGTTAATTCATCTCACAGAGTTACATGTGTATTTCGTGGATCTCTTTGCTAGCCTTATTTCTGTGGAATCTGAGAACAAATATTTCGGATCCCTTTGAAGACTATAGGGCTAAAGGAAATATCCTCCGATAACAAAGAGAAAGAAGCTTTCTCAGTAACTTCTTTGTGTTCTGTGAAATCATCTCACAGAGTTACACCTTTCCCCTCAAGAAGCCTTTCGCTACGACAGTTCTTGTGGAATTGGCAAAGTGATATTTGGAAGCCCATAGAGGTATATAGTGAAAAAGGAAATATCCTCAGATGAAATCTGGAAAGAAGCTTTGTGAGATACTGCTTATTGCTCCGTTAATTCATCTCACAGAGTTACATGTGTATTTCGTGGATCTCTTTGCTAGCCTTATTTCTGTGGAATCTGAGAACAGATATTTCGGATCCCTTTGAAGACTATAGGGCCAAAGAAAATATCCTCCGATAACAAAGAGAAGAAGATTTCTGAGAAACTACTTTGTGTTCTGTGAAATCATCACACTGAGTTACAGCTTTCCCCTCAATAAGCCTTTCGCTTAGACAGTTCTTGTGGAATTGGGAAAGTGATATTTGGAAGTCCATAGAGGGCTATGGTGAAAAAGGAAATATCCTCAGATAAAATCTGGAAAGAAGCTTTCTGAGAAACTGCTTAGTGTTCTGTTAATTCATCTCACAGAGTTACATGTGTATTTCGTGGATCTCCTTGCTAGCCTTATTTCTGTGGAATCTGAGAAGAGATATTTCGGATCCCTTTGAAGATTATAGGGCCAAAGGAAATATCTTACGATAACAAAGAGAAAGAAGCTTTCTGAGAAATTTCTTTGGGTTCTGTGAAATCATATCACAGAGGTACAGTATTCCCCTCAAGAAGCCTTTCGCTAACACAGTTCTTGTGGAATTGGCAAAGTGATATTTGGAAGCCCATAGAGGGCTATGGTGAAAAAGGAAATATCCTCAGATGAAATCTGGAAAGATGCTTTCTGAGAAACTGCTTAGTGTTCTGTTAATTCATCTCACAGAGATACATGTGTATTTCGTGGATCTCTTTACTAGCCTTATTTCAGTGGAATCTGAGAACAGATATTTCGGATCCCTTTGAAGACTATAGGGCCAAAGGAAATATCCTCCGATAACAAAGAGAAAGAAGCTTTCTGAGAAACTTCTTTGTGTTCTGTGAAATCATCTCACAGAGTTACAGCTTTCCCCTCAAGAAGCCTTTCGCTACGACAGTTCTTGTGGAATTGGCAAAGTGATATTTGGAAGCCCATAGAGGTATATAGTGAAAAAGGAAATATCCTCAGATGAAATCTGGAAAGAAGCTTTGTGAGATACTGCTTATTGCTCCGTTAATTCATCTCACAGAGTTACATGTGTATTTCGTGGATCTCTTTGCTAGCCTTATTTCTGTGGAATCTGAGAACAGATATTTCGGATCCCTTTGAAGACTATAGGGCCAAAGAAAATATCCTCCGATAACAAAGAGAAGAAGATTTCTGAGAAACTACTTTGTGTTCTGTGAAATCATCACACAGAGTTACAGCTTTCCCCTCAATAAGCCTTTCGCTTAGACAGTTCTTGTGGAATTGGGAAAGTGATATTTGGAAGTCCATAGAGGGCTATGGTGAAAAAGGAAATATCCTCAGATGAAATCTGGAAAGAAGCTTTGTGAGATACTGCTTATTGCTCCGTTAATTCATCTCACAGAGTTACATGTGTATTTCGTGGATCTCCTTGCTAGCCTTATTTCTGTGGAATCTGAGAAGAGATATTTCGGATCCCTTTGAAGATTATAGGGCCAAAGGAAATATCTTACGATAACAAAGAGAAAGAAGCTTTCTGAGAAATTTCTTTGGGTTCTGTGAAATCATATCACAGAGGTACAGTATTCCCCTCAAGAAGCCTTTCGCTAAGACAGTTCTTGTGGAATTGGCAAAGTGATATTTGGAAGCCCATAGAGGGCTATGGTGAAAAAGGAAATATCCTCAGATGAAATCTGGAAAGATGCTTTCTGAGAAACTGCTTAGTGTTCTGTTAATTCATCCCACAGAGATACATGTGTATTTCGTGGATCTCTTTACTAGCCTTATTTCAGTGGAATCTGAGAACAGATATTTCGGATCCCTTTGAAGACTATAGGGCCAAAGGAAATATCCTCCGATAACAAATAGAAAGAAGCTTTCTGAGAAACTTCTTTGTGTTCTGTGAAATCATCTCACAGAGTTACAGCTTTCCCCTCAAGAAGCCTTTCGCTAAGACAGTTCTTGTGGAATTGGCAAAGTGATATTTGGAAGCCCTTAGAGGGCTATGGTGAAAAAGGAAATATCCTCAGATGAAATCTGGATAGAAGCTTTGTGAGAAACTGCTTAGTGTTCTGTTAATTCATCTAACAGAGATACATCTGTATTTCGTGGATCTCTTTGCTAGACTTATTTCTGTGGAATATGAGAACAGATATTTCGGATCCCTTTGATGACTATAGGGCCAAAGGAAATATCCTCCGATAACAAAGAGAAAGAAGCTTTCTGAGAAACTTCTTTGTGTTCTGTGAAAGCATCTCACAGAGTTACAGCTTTCCCCTCAAGAAGCCTTTCGCTAAGACAGTTCTTGTGGAATTGGCAAAGTGATATTTGGAAGCCCATAGAGGTCTATAGTGAAAAAGGAAATATCCTCAGATGACATCTGGGAAGAAGCTTTCTGGGAAACTTCTTAGTGTTCTGTTGATTCATCTCACCGAGTTACATGTGTTTTTCGTGGATCTCTTCACTGGCCTTATTTCTGTGGAATCTGAGAACAGATATTTCGGATCCCTTTGACGACTATAGGGCCAAAAGAAATATCCTCCGATAACAAAGAGAAAGAAGCTTTCTGAGAAACTTCTTTGTGTTCTGTGAAATCATCTCACAGAGTTACAGCTTTGGCCTCAAGAAGCCTTTCGCTAAGACAGTTCTTGTGGAATTAGCAAAGTGATATTTGGAAGCCCGTAGACGGCTATGGTGAAAAAGGAAATATCCTCAGATGAAATCTGGAAAGAAGCTTTCTGAGAAACTGCTTAGTGTTCTGTTAATTCATCTCACAGAGTTACATGTGTATTTCGTGGATCTCTTTGCTAGCCTTATTTCTGTGTAATCTGAGAACAGATATCTGGATCCCTTTGAAGACTATAGGGCTAAAGGAAATATCCTCCGATAACAAAGAGAAAGAAGCTTTCTTAGTAACTTCTTTGTGTTCTGTGAAATCATCTCACAGAGTTACAGCTTTCCCCTCAAGAAGCCTTTCACTAAGACAGTTCTTGTGGAATTGGCAAAGTGATATTTGGAAGCCCATACAGGGCTATGGTGAAAAAGGAAATATCCTCAGATGAAATCTGGAAAGAAGCTTTCTGAGAAACTGCTTAGGGTTCTGTTAACTCATCTCACAGAGATACATGTGTAATTAGTGGATCTCTTTACTAGCCTTATTTCAGTGGAATCTGAGAACAGATATTTCGGATCCCTTTGAAGACTCCAGGGCCAAAGGAAATATCCTCCGATAACAAAAAAGGAAAGGAGCTTTCTGAGAAACTTCTTTGTGTTCCGGGAAATCATCTCACAGAGTCACAGCTTTGCCCTCAAGAAGCCTTTCGCTAGGACAGTTCTTGTGGAATTTGCAAAGTAATATTTGGAAGCCCATAGAGGGCTATGGTGAAAAAGGAAATATCCTCAGATGAAATCTGGAAAGAAGCTTTCTGAGAAACTGCTTAGTATTCTCCAAATTCATCTCAAAGAGTTACATGTGTATTTCATGGATATCTTTGCTAGCCTTATTTCTGTGGAATCTCAGAACAGATATTTTGGATCCCTTTGAAGACTATAGGGCCAGAGGAAACATCCTCCGATAACAAAGAGAAAGAAGCTTTCTGAGAATCTTCTTTGGGTTCTGTGAAATCATCTCACAGAGTTACAGCTTTCCCCTCAAGAAGCCTTTCGCTAAGACAGTTCTTGTGGAATTGGCAAAGTGATATTTGGTAACCCATAGAGGGCTATGGTGAAAAAGGAAATATCCTCAGATGAAATCTGGAAAGAAGCTTTCTGGGAAACTGCTTACTGTTCTGTTAATTCATCTCACAGCGTTACATGTGTATTTCGCGGATCTCTTTGCTAGCCTTATTTCTGTGAAATCTGAGAACAGATATTTCGGATCCCTTTCGAGACTATAGGGCCAAAGGAAATATCCTCCGATAAGAAAGAGAAAGAAGCTTTCAGAGAAACTTCTTTGTGTTCTGTGAAATCGTCTCACAGAGCTACAGCTTTCCCCTCAAGAAGCCTTTTGCTAAGACAGTTCTTGTGGAATTGGCAAACTGATATTTAGAAGCCCATAGAGGGCTAAGGTGAAAAAGGAAATATCCTCAGATGAAATCTGGAAAGAAGCTTTCTGAGAAACTGCTTAGTGTTCTGTTAATTCATCTCACAGAGTTACATGTGTATTTCGTGGATCTCCTTAACACCCTTATTTCAGTGGAATCTGAGAACAGATATTTCGGATCCTTTTGAAGACTCTAGGGCTGAAGGAAATATCCTCCGATAACAAAGAGAAAGAAGCTTTCTGAATAACTTCTTTGTGTTCTGTGAAATCATCTCACAGAGTTACAGTTTTCCCCTCAAGAAGCCTTTCGCTAAGACAGTTCTTGTGGAATTGGCAAAGTGATATTTGGAAGCCCATAGACGGCTAAGGTGAAAAACGAAATATCCTCAGATGAAATCTGGAAAGAAGCTTTGTGAGAAACTGCTTAGTGTTCTGTTAATTCATCTCACAGAGTTACATGTGTATTTCGTGGATCTCTTTGCTAGCCTTATTTCTATGGAATCTGAGAACAGATATTTCGGGTCCATTTGAAGACTATAGGGCCAAAGGAAATATCCTCCGATAACAAAGAGAAAGAAGCTTTCTGAGAACCTACTTTGTGTTCTGTGAAATCATCACACGGAGTTACAGCTTTCCCCTCAATAAGCCTTTCGCTTAGACAGTTCTTGTGGAATTGGGAAAGTGACATTAGGAAGCCCATAGAGGGCTATGGTGAAAAAGTAATTATCCTCAGATGAAATGTGGAAAGAAGCTTTCTGAGAAACTGCTTAGTGTTCTGTTAATTCATCTCACAGAGTTACATGTGTATTTCGTGGATCTCCTTACCAGCCTTATTTCATTGGAATCTGAGAACAGATATTTCGGATCCCCTGAAGACTACAGGGCCAAAGGAAATATCCTCCGCTAAGAAAGAGAAAGAAGCTTTCTTAGAAACTTCTTTGTGTTCTGTGAAATCATCTCACAGTGTTACAGCTTTCCCCTCAAGAAGCCTTTCGCTACGACCGTTCTTGTGGAATTGGCATAGTGATATTTAGAAGCTCCTAGAGGGCTACGGTGAAAAGGGAAGTATCCTCAGATGAAATCTGGAAAGAAGCTTTCTGAGAAACTGCTTAGTGTTCTGTTAATTCATCTCACAGTGTTACATGTGTATTTCGTGTATCTCTTTGCTAGCCTTATTTCTGTGGAATCTGAGAACAGATATTTCGGATCCCTTTGAAGACACTAGGGCCAAAGGAAACACCTCCGATAACAAAGAGAAAGAAGCTTTCTGAGAAACTTCTTTTTGTTCTGTGAAGTCATCTCACAGAGTTACAGCTTTCCCCTCAAGAAGCCTTTCGCGAAGACAGTTCTTGTGGAATTGGCAAAGTGATATTTGGAAGCCAATAGAAGGCTACGGTGAAAAAGGAAATATCGTCAGATGAAATCTGGAAAGAAGCTTTCTGAGAAACTGCTTAGTGTTCTGTTAATTCATCTCACAGAGTTAATTGTGTATTTCGTGGATCTCCTTGCTAGCCTTATTTCTGTGGAATCTGAGAACAGATATTTCGGATCCCTTTGAAGACTATAGGGCTAAAGGAAATATCCTCCGAGAAAAAAGAGAAAGAAGCTTTCTGAGTAACTTCTTTGTGTTCTGTGAAATCATCTCACAGAGTTACAGTTTTCCCCTCAAGAAGCCTTTCGCTAAGACAGTTCTTGTGGAATTGGCAAAGTGATATTTGGAAGCCCATAGACGGCTAAGGTGAAAAAGGAAATATCCTCAGATGAAATCTGGAAAGAAGCTTTGTGAGAAACTGCTTAGTGTTCTGTTAATTCATCTCACACAGTTACATGTGTATTTCGTGGATCTCCTTGCTAGCCTTATTTCTGGGGAATCTGAGAACAGATATTTCAGATCCCTTTGAAGACTATAGGGCCAAAGGAAATATCCTCTGATAACAAAGAGAAAGAAGCTTTCTGAGGAACTTCTTTGTGTTCTGTGAAGTCATCTCACAGAGTTACAGCGTTGCCCTCAAGAAGCCTTTCGCTAAGACAGTTCTTGTGGAATTGGCAAAGTGATATTTGGAAGCCCATAGAGGGCAAAGTTGAAAAAGGAAATATCCTCAGATGAAATCTGGAAAGAAGCTTTCTGAGAAACTGCTTACTGTTCTGTTAATTCAACTCACAGAGTTACATGTGTATTTCGCGGATCTCTTTGCTAGCCTTATTTCTGTGAAATCTGAGAACAGATATTTCGGATCCCTTTCAAGACTATAGGGCCAAAGGAAATATCCTCTGATAAGAAAGAGAAAGAAGCTTTCTGAGAAACTTCTTTGTGTTCTGTGAAATCGTCTCACAGAGCTATAGCTTTCCCCTCAAGAAGCCTTTTGCTAAGACAGTTCTTGTGGAATTGGCAAACTGATATTTGGAAGCCCATAGAGGGCTAGGGTGAAAAAGGAAATATCCTCAGATGAAATCTGGAAGGAAGCTTTCTGAGAAACTGCTTAGTGTTCTGTTAATTCATCTCACAGAGTTACATGTGTATTTCGTGGATCTCCTTACCACCCTTATTTCTGTGGAATCTGAGAACAGATATTTCGGATCCATTTGAAGACTATAGGGCCAAAGGAAATATCCTCCGATAACAAAGAGAAAGAAGCTTTCTGAGAAACTACTTTGTGTTCTGTGAAATCATCACACGGAGTTACAGCTTTCCCCTCAATAAGCCGTTCGCTTAGACAGTTCTTGTGGAATTGGGAAAGTTACATTTGGAAGCCCATAGTGGGCTATGGTGAAAAAGGAAATATCCTCCGATGAAATCTGGAAAGAAGCTTTCTGAGAAACTGCTTAGTGTTCTGTTAATTCATCTCAAAGAGTTACATGTGTATTTCGTGGATCTCCTTACCAGCCTTCTTTCAGTGGAATCTGAGAACAGATATTTCGGATCCCCTGAAGACTACAGGGCCAAAGAAGATGTCCTCTGATAACAAAGAGAAAGAAGCTTTGTGAGGAACTTCTTTGTGTTCTGTGAAGTCATCTCACAGAGTTACAGCGTTCCCCTCAAGAAGCCTTTCGCTAAGGCAGTTCTTGTGGAGTTGACAAAGTGATATTTGGAAGCCCATAGAGGGCAAGGATGAAAAAGGAAATATCCTCAGATGAAATGTGGAAAGAAGCTTTCTGGGAAACTGCTTAGTGTTCTGTTAATTCATCTCACAGAGTTACATGTGTATTTCGTGGATCTCTTTACTATTCTTATTTCTGTGGAATCTGAGAACAGATATTTCGGATCCCTTTGAAGACTATAGGGCTGAAGGAAATATCCTCCGATAACAAAGAGAAAGAAGCTTTTTGAGTAACTTCTTTGTGTTCTGTGAAATCATCTCACAGAGTTACAGCGTTCCCCTCAAGGAGCCTTTCGCTAAGACAGTTCTTGTGGAATTGGCAAAGTGATATTTGGAAGCCCATAGAGGGATATGGTGAAAAAGGAAATATCCTCAGATGAAATCTGGAAAGAAGCTTTGTGAGAAACTGCTTAGTGTTCTGTTAATTCATCTCACAGAGTTACATGTGTATTTCGTGGATCTTTGCTAGCTTTATTTCTGTGGAATCTGAGAACAGATATTTCGGATCCCTTTGAAGACTATAGGGCCAAAGGAAATATCCTCCGATAACAAAGAGAAGAAGCTTTCTGAGAAACTTCTTTGTGTTCCGTGATATCATCTCACAGAGTTTCAGCTTTCCCCTCAAGAAGCCTTTCGCTAAGACAGTTCTTGAGGAAGTGGCAAAGTGATATTTGGAAGCCCATAAACGGCTATGGTGAAAAAGGAAATATCGTCAGATGAAATCTGGAAAAAAGCTTTCTGAGAAACTGCTTAGTGTTCTGTTAATTCATCTCACAGAGTTAAATGTGTATTTCGTGGCTCTATTTGCTAGCCTTACTTCTGTGGAATCTGAGAACAGATATTTCGGATCCCTTTGAAGACTATAGGGCTAAAGGAAATATCCTCCGATAACAACGAGAAAGAAGCTTTCTGAGTAACTTCTTTGTGTTCTGTGAAATCATCTCACAGAGTTACAGTTTTCCCCTCAAGAAGGCTTTCGCTAAGATAGTTCTTGTGGAATTGGCAAAGTGATATTTGGAAGCCCATAGACGGCTAAGGTGAAAAAGGAAATATCCTCAGATGAAATCTGGAAAGAAGCTTTGTGAGAAACTGCTTAGTGTTCTGTTAATTCATCTCACAGAGTTACATGTGTATTTCGTGGATCTCCTTGCTAGCCTTATTTCTGGGGAATCTGAGAACAGATATTTCAGATCCCTTTGAAGACTATAGGGCCAAAGGAAATATCCTCTGATAACAAAGAGAAAGAAGCTTTCTGAGGAACTTCTTTGTGTTCTGTGAAGTCATCACACAGAGTTACAGCGTTGCCCTCAAGAAGCCATTCGCTAACACAGTTCTTGTGAAATTGGCAAAGTGATATTTGGAAGCCCATAGAGGGCAAAGTTGAAAAAGGAAATATCCTCAGATGAAATGTGGAAAGAAGCTTTCTGAGAAACTGCTTAGTGTTCTGTTAATTCATCTCACAGAGTTACATGTGTATTTCGGGGATCTCTTTACTATTCTTATTTCTGTGGAATCTGAGAACACATATTTCGGATCCCATTGAAGACTATAGGGCCAAAGGAAATATCCTCCGATAACAAAGAGAAAGAAGCTTTCTGAGAAACTTCTTTGTGTTCTGTGAAATCATCTCACAGATTTACAGCTTTGGCCTCAAGAAGCCTTTCGCTAAGACAGTTCTTGTGGAATTAGCAAAGTGATATTTGGAAGCCCATAGACGGCTATGGTGAAAAAGGAAATATCCTCAGATGAAATCTGGAAAGAAGCTTTGTGAGAAACTGCTTAGTGTTCTGTTAATTCATCTCACAGAGTTACATGTGTATTTCGTGGATCTCCTTACCACCCTTATTTCAGTGGAATCTGAGAACAGATATTTCGGATCCTTTTGAAGACTCTAGGGGTAAAGGAAATATCCTCCGATAACAAAGAGAAAGAAGCTTTCTGAATAACTTCTTTGTGTTCTGTGAAATCATCTCACAGAGTTGCAGTTTTCCCCTCAAGAAGCCTTTCGCTAAGACAGTTCTTGTGGAATTGGCAAAGTGATATTTGGAAGCCCATAGACGGCTAAGGTGAAAAACGAAACATCCTCAGATGAAATCTGGAAAGAAGCTTTGTGAGAAACTGCTTAGTGTTCTGTTAATTCATCTCACAGAGTTACATGTGTATTTCGTGGATCTCTTTACTATTCTTATTTCTGTGGAATCTGAGAACAGATATTTCGGATCCCTTTGAAGACTATAGGGCTAAAGGAAATATCCTCCGATAACAAAGAGAAAGAAGCTTTTTGAGTAACTTCTTTGTGTTCTTTGAAATCATCTCACAGAGTTACAGCGTTCCCCTCAAGAAGCCTTTCGCTAAGACAGTTCTTGTGGAATTGGCAAAGTGATATTTGGAAGCCCATAGAGGACTATAGTGAAAAAGGAAATATCCTCAGATGAAATCTGGAAAGAAGCTTTGTGAGATACTGCTTAGTGTTCTGTTAATTCATCTCACAGAGTTACATGTGTATTTCGTGGATCTTTGCTAGCCTTATTTCTGTGGAATCTGAGAACAGATATTTCGGATCCCTTTGAAGACTATAGGGCCAAAGGAAATATCCTCCGATAACAAAGAGAAGAAGCTTTCTGAGAAACTTCTTTGTGTTCTGTGAAATCATCTCACAGAGTTACAGCTTTCCCCTCAAGAAGCCTTTCGCTAAGACAGTTCTTGTGGAATTGGCAAAGTGATATTTGGAAGCCCATAAACGGCTAAGGTGAAAAAGGAAATATCGTCATATGAAATCTGGAAAAAAGCTTTCTGAGAAACTGCTTAGTGTTCTGTTAATTCATCTCACAGAGTTAATTGTGTATTTCGTGGCTCTATTTGCTAGTCTTATTTCTGTGGAATCTGAGAACAGATATTTCGGATCCCTTTGAAGACTATAGGGCTAAAGGAAATATCCTCCGATAACAAAGAGAAAGAAGCTTTCTGAGAAACTTCTTTGTGTTCTGTGAAATCATCTCACAGAGTTACAGCTTTGGCCTCAAGAAGCCTTTCGCCACGACAGTTCTTGTGGAATTAGCAAAGTGATATTTGGAAGCCCATAGACGGCTATGGTGAAAAAGGAAATATCCTCAGATGCAATCTGGAAAGAAGCTTTCTGAGAAACTGCTTAGTGTTCTGTTAATTCATCTCACAGAGTTACATGTGTATTTCCTGGATCTCTTTGCTAGCCTTATTTCTGTGGAATCTGAGAACAGATATCTGGATCCCTTTGAAGACTATAGGGCTAAAGGAAATATCCTCCGATAACAAAGAGAAAGAAGCTTTCTTAGTAACTTTTTTGTGTTCTGTGAAATCATCTCACAGAGTTACAGCTTTCCCCTCAAGAAGCCTTTCGCGAAGACAGTTCTTGAGGAATTGGCAAAGTGATATTTGGAAGCCCATAGAGGGCTACGGTGAAAAAGGAAATATCCTCAGTTGAAATCTGGAAAGAAGCTTTCTGAGAAACTGCTTAGTGTTCTGTTAATTCATCTCAGAGAGTTACATGTGTATTTCTTGGATCTCCTTGCTAGCCTTATTTCTGTGGAATCTGAGAAGAGATATTTCGGATCCCTTTGAAGACTATAGGGCCAAAGGAAATATCTTCCGATAACAAAGAGAAAGAAGCTTTCTGAGAAACTTCTTTGTGTTCTGTGAAATCATCTCACAGAGTTACAGCTTTCCCCTCAAGAAGCCTTTCGCTAAGACAGTTCTTGTGGAATTGGCATAGTGATATTTAGAAGCCCTTAGAGGGCTACGTTGAAAAAGGAAATATCCTCAGATGAAATCTGAAAGAAGTTTTCTGAGAAACTGCTTAGTGTTCTGTTAATTCATCTCACAGAGTTACATGTGTATTTCTTGGAACACTTTACTAGCCTTATTTCTGTGGAATATGAGAAAAATTATTTCGGATCCCTTTGAAGACTATAGGGCCAATGGCAATATCCTCCGATAACAAAGAGAAAGAAGCTTTCTGAGAAACTTCTTTGTGTTCCGGGAAATCATCTCACAGAGTCACAGCTTTGTCCTCAAGAAGCCTTTCGCTAGGACAGTTCTTGTGGAATTTGCAAAGTGATATTTGGAAGCCCATAGAGGGCTATGGTGAAAAAGGAAATATCCTCAGATGAAATCTGGAAAGAAGCTTTCTGAGAAACTGCTTAGTGTTCTGTTAATTCATCTCACAGAGTTACATGTGTATTTCATGGATATCTTTGCTAGCCTTATTTCTGTGGAATCTCAGAACAGATATTTTGGATCCCTTTGAAGATTATAGGGCCAGAGGAAACATCCTCCGATAACAAAGAGAAAGAAGCTTTCTGAGAAACTTCTTTGTGTTCTGTGAAATCATCTCACAGAGTTACAGCTTTCCCCTCAAGAAGCCTTTCGCTAAGACAGTTCTTGTGGAATTGGCAAAGTGATATTTGGAAGCCCATAGAGGGCTATTGTGAAAAAGGAAATATCCTCAGATGAAATCTGGAAAGAAGCTTTCTGAGAAACTGCTTAGGGTTCTGTTAACTCATCTCAAAGAGATACATGTGTATTTCGTGGATCTCTTTACCAGCCTTATTTCAGTGGAATCTGAGAACAGATATTTCGGATCCCTTTGAAGACTCCAGGGCCAAAGGAAATATCCTCCGATAACAAAGAGAAAGAAGCTTTCTGAGAAACTTCTTTGTGTTCTGTGAAATCATCTCACAGAGTTACAGCTTCCCCCTCAAGAAGCCGTTCGCTAAGACAGTTCTTGTGGAATTGGCATAGTGATATTTAGAAGCCCATAGAGGGCTACGTTGAAAAAGGAAATATCCTCAGATGAAATCTGAAAGAAGTTTTCTGATAAACTGCTTAGTGTTCTGTTAATTCATCTCACAGAGTTACATGTGTATTTCTTGGAACACTTTACTAGCCTTATTTCTGTGGAATCTGAGAACAGATATTTCGGATCCCTTTGAAGACCATAGGGCCAAAGGAAATGTCCTCCGATAACAAAGAGAAAGAAGCTTTCTGAGAAACTTCTTTGTGTTCTGGGAAATCATCTCACAGAGTTACAGTTTTCCCCTCAAGAAGTCTTTCGCGAAGACAGTTCTTTTGGAATTGGCAAAGTGATATTTGGAAGCCCATAGAGGGCTATGGTGAAAAGGGAAATATCCTCAGATGAAATCTGGAAAGAAGCTTTCTGAGAAACTGCTTAGTGTTCTGATAATTCATCTCACAGAGTTACATGTGTATTTCGTGGATCTCTTTGCTAGCCTTATTTCTGTGGAATATGAGAACAATTATTTCGGATCCCTTTGAAGACTATAGGGCCAATGGCAATATCCTCCGATAACAAAGAGAAAGAAGCTTTCTCAGAAACTTCTTTGTGTTCCGGGAAATCATCTCACAGAGTCACAGCTTTGTCCTCAAGAAGCCTTTCGCTAGGACAGTTCTTGTGGAATTTGCAAAGTGATATTTGGAAGCCCATAGAGGGCTGTGGTGAAAAAGGAAATATCCTCAGATGAAATCTGGAAAGAAGCTTTCTGAGAAACTGCTTAGTGTTCTGTTAATTCATCTCACAGAGTTACATGTGTATTTCATGGATATCTTTGCTAGCCTTATTTCTGTGGAATCTCAGAACAGATATTTTGGATCCCTTTGAAGACTATAGGGCCAGAGGAAACATCCTCCGATAACAAAGAGAAAGAAGCTTTCTGAGAAACTTCTTTGTGTTCTGTGAAATCATCTCACAGAGTTACAGCTTTCCCCTCAAGAAGACTTTCGCTAAGACAGTTCTTGTGGAATTGGCAAAGTGATATTTGGAAGCCCATAGAGGGCTATGGTGAAAAAGGAAATATCCTCAGTTGAAATCTGGAAAGAAGCTTTCTGAGAAACTGCTTAGTGTTCTGTTAATTCATCTCACAGAGTTACATGTGTATTTCGTGGATCTCCTTGCTAGCCTTATTTCTGTGGAATCTGAAAACAGATATTTCGGATCCCTTTGAAGACTATAGGGCCACAGGAAATATCCTCCGATAACAAAGAGAAAGAAGCTTTCTGAGAAACTTCTTTGGGTTCTGTGAAATCATCTCACAGAGTTACAGCTTTCCCCTCAAGAAGCCTTTCGCTAAGACAGTTCTTGTGGAATTGGCAAAGTGATATTTGGTAACCCATAGAGGGCTATGGTGGAAAAGGAAATATCCTCAGATGAAATCTGGAAAGAAGCTTTCTGAGAAACTGCTTAGTGTTCTGTTAATTCATCTCACAGAGTTACATGTGTATTTCGCGGATCTCTTTGCTAGCCTTATTTCTGTGAAATCTGAGAACAGATATTTCGGATCCCTTTCAAGACTATAGGGCCAAAGGAAATATCCTCCGATAAGAAAGAGAAAGAAGCTTTCAGAGAAACTTCTTTGTGTTCTGTGAAATCGTCTCACAGAGCTACAGCTTTCCCCTCAAGAAGCCTTTTGCTAACACAGTTCTTGTGGAATTGGCAAACTGATATTTGGAAGCCCATAGAGGGCTAGGGTGAAAAAGGAAATATCCTCAGATGAAATCTGGAAAGAAGCTTTCTGAGAAACTGCTTAGTGTTCTGTTAATTCATCTCACAGAGTTACATGTGTATTTCGTGGATCTCCTTACCACCCTAATTTCAGTGGAATCTGAGAACAGATATTTCGGATCCCTTTGAAGACTATAGGGCTAAAGGAAATATTCTCCGATAACAAAGAGCAAGAAGCTTTCTGAGTAACTTCTTTGTGTTCTGTGAAATCATCTCACAGAGTTACAGTTTTCCCCTCAAGAAGCCTTTCGCTAAGACAGTTCTTGTGGAATTGGCAAAGTGATATTTGGAAGCCCATAGACGGCTAAGGTGAAAAAGGAAATATCCTCAGATGAAATCTGGAAAGAAGCTTTGTGAGAAACTGCTTAGTGTTCTGTTAATTCATCTCACAGTGTTACATGTTTATTTCGTGGATCTCTTTGCTAGCCTTATTTCTGTGGAATCTGAGAACAGATATTTCGGATCCATCTGAAGACTATAGGGCCAAAGGAAATATCCTCCGATAACAAAGAGAAAGAAGCTTTCTGAGAAACTACTTTGTGTTCTGTGAAATCATCATACGGAGTTACAGCTTTCCCCTCAATAAGCCTTTCGCTTAGACAGTTCTTGTGGAATTGCTAAAGTTACATTTGGAAGCCCATAGTGGGCTATGGTGAAAAAGGAAATATCCTCAGATGAAATCTGGAAAGAAGCTTTCTGAGAAACTGCTTAGTGTTCTGTTAATTCATCTCACAGAGTTACATGTGTATTTCGTGGATCTCCTTACCAGCCTTATTTCTGGGGAATGTGAGAACAGATATTTCAGATCCCTTTGAAGACTATAGGGCCAAAGGAAATATCCTCTGATAACAAAGAGAAAGAAGCTTTCTGAGGAACTTCTTTTTGATCTGTGAAGTCATCTCACAGAGTTACAGCGTTGCCCTCAAGAAGCCTTTCGCTAACACAGTTCTTGTGGAATTGGCAAAGTGATATTTGGAAGCCCATAGAGGGCAAAGTTGAAAAAGGAAATATCCTCAGATGAAATGTGGAAAGAAGCTTTCTGAGAAACTGCTTAGTGTTCTGTTAATTCATCTCACAGAGTTACATGTGTATTTCGGGGATCTCTTTACTATTCTTATTTCTGTGGAATCTGAGAACACATATTTCGGATCCCATTGAAGACTATAGGGCCAAAGGAAATATCCTCCGATAACAAAGAGAAAGAAGCTTTCTGAGAAACTTCTTTGTGTTCTGTGAAATCATCTCACAGATTTACAACTTTGGCCTCAAGAAGCCTTTCGCTAAGACAGTTCTTGTGGAATTAGCAAAGTGATATTTGGAAGCAATAGACGGCTATGGTGAAAAAGGAAATATCCTCAGATGAAATCTGGAAAGAAGCTTTCTGAGAAACTGCTTAGTGTTCTGTTAATTCATCTCACAGATTTACATGTGTATTTCGTGGATCTCTTTGCTAGCCTTATTTCTGTGGAATCTGAGAACAGATATCTGGATCCCTTTGAAGACTATAGGGCTAAAGGAAATATCCTCCGATAACAAAGAGAAAGAAGCTTTCTTAGTAACTTCTTTGTGTTCTGTGAAATCATCTCACAGAGTTACAGCTTTCCACTCAAGAAGCCTTTCGCTAAGACAGTTCTTGTGGAATTGGCAAAGTGATATTTGGAAGCCCATAGAGGGCTATGGTGAAAAAGGAAATATCCTCAGTTGAAATCTGGAAAGAAGCTTTCTGAGAAACTGCTTAGTGTTCTGTTAATTCATCTCACAGAGTTACATGTGTATTTCGTGGATCTCCTTGCTAGCCTTATTTCTGTGGAATCTGAGAAGAGATATTTCGGATCCCTTTGAAGACTATAGGGCCAAAGGAAATATCTTCCGATAACAAAGAGAAAGAAGCTTCCTGAGAAACTTCTTTGGGTTCTGTGAAATCATCTCACAGAGTTACAGCTTTCCCCTCAAGAAGCCTTTCGCTAAGACAGTTCTTGTGGAATTGGCAAAGTGATATTTGGAAGCCCATAGAGGGCTATGCTGAAAAAGGAAATATCCTCAGATGAAATCTGGAAAGAAGCTTTCTGAGAAACTGCTTAGTGTTGTGTTAATTCATCTCACAGAGTTACATGTGTATTTCGTGGATCTCCTTGCCAGTCTTATTTCTGTGGATTCTGAGAACAGATATTTCAGATCCCTTTGAAGACTATAGGGCCAAAGAAAATGTCCTCTGATAACAAAGAGAAAGAAGCTTTCTGAGGAACTTCTTTGTGTTCTTTGAAGTCATCTCACAGAGTTACAGCGTTCCCCTCAAGAAGCCTTTCGCTAAGACAGTTCTTGTGGAATTGACAAAGTGATATTTGGAAGCCCATAGAGGGCAAGGATGAAAAAGGAAATATCCTCAGATGAAATGTGGAAAGAAGCTTTCTGGGAAACTGCTTAGTGTTCTGTTAATTCATCTCACAGAGTTACAGGTGTATTTGGTGGATCTCTTTACTATTCTTATTTCTGTGGAATCTGAGAACAGATATTTCGGATCCCTTTGAAGACTATAGGGCTAAAGAAATATCCTCCGATAATAAAGAGAAAGAAGCTTTTTGAGTAACTTCTTTGTGTTCTGTGAAATCATCTCACAGAGTTACAGCGTTCCCCTCAAGAAGCCTTTCGCTAAGACAGTTCTTGTGGAATTGGCAAAGTGATATTCGGAAGCCCATAAACGGCTAAGGTGAAAAAGGAAATATCGTCAGATGAAATCTGGAAAAAAGCTTTCTGAGAAACTGCTTAGTGTTCTGTTAATTCATCTCACAGAGTTAATTGCGTATTTCCTGGCTCTCTTTGCTAGCCTTATTTCTGTGGAATCTGAGAACAGATATTTCGGATCCCTTTGAAGACTATAGGGCTAAAGGAAATATCCTCCGATAACAAAGAGAAAGAAGCTTTCTGAGTAACTTCTTTGTGTTCTGTGAAATCATCTCACAGAGTTACAGTTTTCCCCACAAGAAGCCTTTCGCTAAGACAGTTCTTGTGGAATTGGCAAAGTGATATTTGGAAGCCCATAGACGGCTATGGTGAAAAAGGAAATATCCTCAGATGAAATCTGGAAAGAAGCTTTCTGAGAAACTGCTTAGTGTTCTGTTAATTCATCTCACAGAGTTACATGTGTATTTCGTGGATCTCTTTGCTAGCCTTATTTCTGTGGAATCTGAGAACAGATATCTGGATCCCTTTGAAGAATATAGGGCTAAAGGAAATATCCTCCGATAACAAAGAGAAAATAGCTTTCTTAGTAACTTCTTTGTGTTCTGTGAAATCATCTCACAGAGTTACAGCTTTCCCCTCAAGAAGCCTTTCGCTAACACAGTTCTTGAGGAATTGGCAAAGTTATATTTGGAAGCCCATGGAGGGCTACGGTGAAAAAGGAAATATCCTCAGTTGAAATCTGGAAAGAAGCTTTCTGAGAAACTGCTTTGTGTTCTGTTAATTCATCTCACAGAGTTACATGTGTATTTCTTGGATCTCCTTGCTAGCCTTATTTCTGTGGAATCTGAGAAGAGATATTTCGGATCCCTTTGAAGACTATAGGGCCAAAGGAAATATCTTCCGATAACAAAGAGAAAGAAGCTTTCTGAGAAACTTCTTTGTGTTCTGTGAAATCATCTCACAGAGTTACAGCTTTCCCCTCAAGAAGCCTTTCGCTAAGACAGTTCTTGTGGAATTGGCAAAGTGATATTTGGAAGCCCATAGAGGGCTATTGTGAAAAAGGAAATATGCTCAGATGAAATCTGGAAAGAAGCTTTCTGAGAAACTGCTTAGGGTTCTGTTAACTCATCTCACAGAGATACATGTGTATTTCGTGGATCTCTTTACCAGCCTTATTTCAGTGGAATCTGAGAATAGATATTTCGGATCCCTTTGAAGACTCCAGGGCCAAAGGAAATATCCTCCGATAACAAAGAGAAAGAAGCTTTCTGAGAAACTTCTTTGTGTTCTTTGAATTCATCTCACAGAGTTCCAGCTTTCCCCTCAAGAAGCCTTTCGCTAAGACAGTTCTTGTGGAATTGGCATAGTGATATTTAGAAGCCCATAGAGGGCTACGATGAAAAAGGAAATATCCTCAGATGAAATCTGAAAGAAGTTTTCTGAGAAACTGCTTAGTGTTCTGTTAATTCATCTCACAGAGTTACATGTGTATTTCTTGGAACACTTTACTAGCCTTATTTCTGTGGAATCTGAGAACAGATATTTCGGATCCCTTTGAAGACCATAGGGCCAAAGTAAATGTCCTCCGATAACAAAGAGAAAGAAGCTTTCTGAGAAACTTCTTTGTGTTCTGGGAAATCATCTCACAGAGTTACAGTTTTCCCCTCAAGAAGTCTTTCGCGAAGACAGTTCTTTTGGAATTGGCAAAGTGATATTTGGAAGCCCATAGAGGGCTATGGTGAAAAGGGAAATATCCTCAGATGAAATCTGGAAAGAAGCTTTCTGAGAAACTGCTTAGTGTTCTGATAATTCATCTCACAGAGTTACATGTGTATTTCGTGGATCTCTTTGCTAGCCTTATTTCTGTGGAATATGAGAACAATTATTTCGGATCCCTTTGAAGACTATAGGGCCAATGGCAATATCCTCCGATAACAAAGAGAAAGAAGCTTTCTGAGAATCTTCTTTGTGTTCCGGGAAATCATCTCACAGAGTCACAGCTTTGTCCTCAAGAAGCCTTTCGCTAGGACAGTTCTTGTGGAATTTACAAAGTGATATTTGGAAGCCCATAGAGGGCTATGGTGAAAAAGGAAATATCCTCAGATGAAATCTGGAAAGTAGCTTTCTGAGAAACTGCTTAGTGTTCTGTTAATTCATCTCACAGAGTTACATGTGTATTTCATGGATATCTTTGCTAGCCTTATTTCTGTGGAATCTCAGAACAGATATTTTGGATCCCTTTGAAGACTATAGGGCCAGAGGAAACATCCTCCGATAACAAAGAGAAAGAAGCTTTCTGAGAAACTTCTTTGTGTTCTGTGAAATCATCTCACAGAGTTACAGCTTTCCCCTCAAGAAGCCTTTCGCTAAGACAGTTCTTGTGGAATTGGCAAAGTGATATTTGGAAGCCCATATAGGGCTATGGTGAAAAAGGAAATATTCTCAGTTGAAATCTGGAAAGAAGCTTTCTTAGAAACTGCTTAGTGTTCTATTAATTCATCTCACAGAGTTATATGTGTATTTCGTGGATCTCCTTGCTAGCCTTATTTCTGTGGAATCTGAAAACAGATATTTCGGATCCCTTTGAAGACTATAGGGCCACAGGAAATATCCTCCGATAACAAAGAGAAAGAAGCTTTCAGAGAAACTTCTTTGTGTTCTGTGAAATCGTCTCACAGAGCTACAGCTTTCCCCTCAAGAAGCCTTTTGCTAAGACAGTTCTTGTGGAATTGGCAAACTGATATTTGGAAGCCCATAGAGGGCTAGGGTGAAAAGGGAAATATCCTCAGATGAAATCTGGAAAGAAGCTTTCTGAGAAACTGCTTAGTGTTCTGATAATTCATCTCACAGAGTTACATGTGTATTTCGTGGATCTCTTTGCTAGCCTTATTTCTGTGGAATATGAGAACAATTATTTCGGATCCCTTTGAAGACTATAGGGCCAATGGCAATATCCTCCGATAACAAAGAGAAAGAAGCTTTCTGAGAATCTTCTTTGTGTTCCGGGAAATCATCTCACAGAGTCACAGCTTTGTCCTCAAGAAGCCTTTCGCTAGGACAGTTCTTGTGGAATTTACAAAGTGATATTTGGAAGCCCATAGAGGGCTATGGTGAAAAAGGAAATATCCTCAGATGAAATCTGGAAAGTAGCTTTCTGAGAAACTGCTTAGTGTTCTGTTAATTCATCTCACAGAGTTACATGTGTATTTCGTGGATCTCTTTGCTTGCCTTATTTCTGTGGAATCTGAGAACAGATATTTCGGATCCATTTGAAGACTACAGGGCCAAAGGAAATATCCTCCGATAACAAAGAGAAAGAAGCTTTCTGAGAAACTACTTTGTGTTCTGTGAAATCATCACACTGAGTTACAGCTTTCCCCTCAATAAGCCTTTCGCTTAGACAGTTCTTGTGGAATTGGGAAAGTTACATTTGGAAGCCCATAGTGGGCTATGGTGAAAAAGGAAATATCCTCAGATGAAATCTGGAAAGAAGCTTTCTGAGAAACTGCTTAGTGATCTGTTAATTCATCTCACAGAGTTACATGTGTATTTCGTGGATCTCCTTACGAGCCTTATTTCAGTGGAATCTGAGAACAGATATTTAGGATCCCCTGAAGACTACAGGGCCAAAGGAAATATCCTCCGATAAGAAAGAAAAAGAAGCTTTCTTAGAAACTTCTTTGTGTTCTGTGAAATCATCTCACAGAGTTACAGCTTTCCCCTCAAGAAGCCTTTCGCTACGACAGCTCTTGTGGAATTGGCATAGTGATATTTAGAAGCTCCTAGAGGGCTACGGTGAAAAGGGAAGTATCCTCAGATGAAATCTGGAAAGAAGCTTTGTGAGAAACTGCTTAGTGTTCTGTTAATTCATCTCACAGTGTTACATGTGTATTTCGTGTATCTCTTTGCTAGCCTTATTTCTGTGGAATCTGAGAACAGATATTTCGGATCCCTTTGAAGACACTAGGGCCAAAGGAAACACCTCCGATAACAAAGAGAAAGAAGCTTTCTGAGAAACTTCTTTGTGTTCTGTGAAATCATCTCACAGAGTTACAGCTTTCCCCTCAAGAAGCCTTTCGCTAAGACAGTTCTTGTGGAATTGGCAAAGTGATATTTGGAAGCCAATAGACGGCTACGGTGAAAAAGGAAATATCCTCAGATGAAATCTGGAAAGAAGCTTTCTGAGAAACTGCTTAGTGTTCTGTTAATTCATCTCACAGAGTTACATGTGTATTTCGTGGATCTCCTTGCTAGCCTTATTTCTGTGGATTCTGAGAACAGATATTTCAGATCCCTTTGAAGACTTTAGGGCCAAAGAAGATGTCCTCTGATAACAAAGAGAAAGAAGCTTTGTGAGGAACTTCTTTGTGTTCTGTGAAGTCATCTCACAGAGTTACAGCGTTCCCCTCAAGAAGCCTTTCGCTAAGACAGTTCTTCTGGAGTTGACAAAGTGATATTTGGAAGCCCATAGAGGGCAAGGATGAAAAAGGAAATATCCTCAGATGAAATGTGGAAAGAAGCTTTCTGGGAAACTGCTTAGTGTTCTGTTAATTCATCTCACAGAGTTACATGTGTATTTCGTGGATCTCTTTACTATTCTTATTTCTGTGGAATCTGAGAACAGATATTTCGGATCCCTTTGAAGACTATAGGGCTAAAGGAAATATCCTCCGGTAACAAAGAGAAAGAAGCTTTTTGAGTAACTTCTTTGTGTTCTGTGAAATCATCTCACAGAGTTACAGCGTTCCCCTCAAGAAGCCTTTCCCTAAGACAGTTCTTGTGGAATTGGCAAAGTGATATTTGGAAGCCCATAGAGGGATATGGAGAAAAAGGAAATATCCTCAGATGAAATCTGGAAAGAAGCTTTGTGAGAAACTGCTTAGTGTTCTGTTAATTCATCTCACAGAGTTACATGTGTATTTCGTGGATCTTTGCTAGCCTTATTTCTGTGGAATCTGAGAACAGATATTTCGGATCCCTTTGAAGACTATAGGGCCAAAGGAAATATCCTCCGATAACAAAGAGAAGAAGCTTTCTGAGAAAATTCTTTGTGTTCCGTGAAATCATCTCACAGAGTTACAGCTTTCCCCTCAAGAAGCCTTTCGCTAAGACAGTTCTTGTGGAATTGGCAAAGTGATATTTGGAAGCCCATAAACGACTATGGTGAAAAAGGAAATATCGTCAGATGAAATCTGGAAAAAATCTTTCTGAGAAACTGCTTAGTGTTCTGTTAATTCATCTCACAGAGTTAAATGTCTATTTCGTGGCTCTCTTTGCTAGCCTTACTTCTGTGGAATCTGAGAACGGATATTTCGGATCCCTTTGAAGACTATAGGGCTAAAGGAAATATCCTCCGATAACAAAGAGAAAGAAGCTTTCTGAGTAACTTCTTTGTGTTCTGTGAAATGATCTCACAGAGTTACAGTTTACCCTCAAGAAGCCTTTCGCTAAGATAGTTCTTGTGGAATTGGCAAAGTGACATTTGGAAGCCCATAGACGGCTAAGGTGAAAAAGGAAATATCCTCAGATGAAATCTGGAAAGAAGCTTTCTGAGAAACTGCTTAGTGTTCTGTTAACTCATCTCACAGAGATACATCTGTATTTCGTGGATCTCTTTACTAGCCTTATTTCAGTGGAATCTGAGAACAGATATTTCGGATCCCTTTGAAGACTCCAGGGCCAAAGGAAATATCCTCCGATAACAAAGAGAAAGAAGCTTTCTGAGAAACTTCTTTGTGTTCTGTGAAATCATCTCACAGAGTTACAGTTTTCCCCTCAAGTAGTCTTTCGCGAAGACAGTTCTTTTGGAATTGGCAAAGTGATATTTGGAAGCCCATAGAGGGCTATGGTGAATAGGGAAATATCCTCAGATGAAATCTGGAAAGAAGCTTTCTGAGAAACTGCTTAGTGTTCTGATAATTCATCTCACAGAGTTACACGTGTATTTCGTGGATCTCTTTGCTAGCCTTATTTCTGTGGAATATGAGATCAATTATTTCGGATCCCTTTGAAGACTATAGGGCCAATGGTAATATCCTCCGATAACAAAGAGAAAGAAGCTTTCTGAGAAACTTCTTTGTGTTCCGGGAAATCATCTCACAGAGTCACAGCTTTGCCCTCAAGAAGCCTTTCGCTAGGACAGTTCTTGTCGAATTTGCAAAGTGATATTTGGAAGCCCATAGAGGGCTATGGTGAAAAAGGAAATATCCTCAGATGAAATCTGGAAAGAATCTTTCTGAGAAACTGCTTAGTGTTCTGTTAATTCATCTCACAGAGTTACATGTGTATTTCATGGATATCTTTGCTAGCCTTATTTCTGTGGAATCTCAGAACAGATATTTTGGATCCCTTTGAAGACTATAGGGCCAGAGGAAACATCCTCCGATAACAAAGAGAAAGAAGCTTTCTGAGAAACTTCTTTGTGTTCTGTGAAATCATCTCACAGAGTTACAGCTTTCCCCTCAAGAACACTTTCGCTAAGACAGTTCTTGTGGAATTGGCAAAGTGATATTTGGAAGCCCATAGAGGGCTATGGTGAAAAAGGAAATATCCTCAGTTGAAATCTGGAAAGAAGCTTTCTTAGAAACTCCTTAGTGTTCTGTTAATTCATCTCACAGAGTTACATGTGTATTTCGTGGATCTCCTTGCTAGCCTTATTTCTGTGGAATCTGAAAACAGATATTTCGGATCCCGTTGAAGACTATAGGGCCACAGGAAATATCCTCCGATAACAAAGAGAAAGAAGCTTTCTGAGAAACTTCTTTGGGTTCTGTGAAATCGTCTCACAGAGCTACAGCTTTCCCCTCAAGAAGCCTTCTGCTAAGACAGTTCTTGTGGAATTGGCAAACAGATATTTGGAAGCCCATAGAGGGCTAGGGTGAAAAAGGAAATATCCTCAGATGAAATCTGGAAAGAAGCTTTCTGAGAAACTGCTTAGTGTTCTGTTAATTCATCTCACAGAGTTACATGTGTATTTCGTGGATCTCCTTACCACCTTTATTTCAGTGGAATCTGAGAACAGATATTTCGGATCCCTTTGAAGACTATAGGGCTAAAGGAAATATCCTCCGATAACAAAGAGAAAGAAGCTTTCTGAGTAACTTCTTTGTGTTCTGTGAAATCATCTCACAGAGTTACAGTTTTCCCCTCAAGAAGCCTTTTGCTAACACAGTTCTTGTGGAATTGGCAAAGTGATATTTGGAAGCCCATAGACGGCTAAGGTGAAAAAGGAAATATCCTCAGATGAAATCTGGAAAGAAGCTTTGTGAGAAACTGCTTAGTGTTCTGTTAATTCATCTCAAAGAGTTACATGTGTATTTCGTGGATCTCTTTGCTAGCCTTATTTCTGTGGAATCTGAGAACAGATATTTCGGATCCATTTGAAGAATATAGGGCCAAAGGAAATATCCTCCGATAACAAAGAGAAAGAAGCTTTCTGAGAAACTGCTTTGTGTTCTGTGAAATCATCACACGGAGTTACAGCTTTCCCCTCAATAAGCCTTTCGCTTAGACAGTTCTTGTGGAATTGGGAAAGTGACATTAGGAAGCCCATAGAGGGCTATGGTGAAAAAGGAAATATCCTCAGATGAAATCTGGAAAGAAGCTTTCTGAGAAACTGCTTAGTGTTCTGTTAATTGATCTCACAGAGTTACATGTGTATTTCTTGAATCTCTTTACTAGCCTTATTTCTGTGGAATCTGAGAACAGATATTTCGGATCCCTTTGAAGACCATAGGGCCATAGAAAATATCCTCCGACAACAAAGAGAAAGAAGCTTTCTGAGAAACCTCTTTGTGTTCTGGGAAACCATCTCACAGAGTTACAGTTTTCCCCTCAAGAAGCCTTTCGCGAAGACAGTTCTTGTGGAATTGGCAAAGTGATATTTGGAAGCCCATAGAGGGCTATGGTTAAAAGGGAAATATCCTCAGATGAAATCTGGAAAGAAGCTTTCTGAGAAACTGCTTAGTGTTCTGTTAATTCATCTCACAGTGTTACATGTATATTTCGTGTATCTCTTTGCTAGCCTTATTTCTGTGGAATCTGAGAACAGATATTTCGGATCCCTTTGAAGACACTAGGGCCAAAGGAAACACCTCCGTTAACAAAGAGAAAGAAGCTTTCTGAGAAACTTCTTTGTCTTCTGTGAAATCATCTCACAGAGTTACAGCTTTCCCCTCAAGAAGCCTTTCGCTAAGACAGTTCTTGTGGAATTGGCAAAGTGATATTTGGAAGCCCATAGATGGCTACGGTGAAAAAGGAAATATCCTCAGATGAAATCTGGAAAGAAGCTTTCTGAGAAACTGCTTAGTGGTCTGTTAATTCATCTCACAGAGTTACATGTGTATTTCGTGGATCTCTTTGCTAGCCTTATTTCTGTGGATTCTGAGGACAGATATTTCAGATCCCTTTGAAGACTATAGTGCCAAAGAAAATGTCCTCTTATAACAAAGAGAAGGAAGCTTTCTGAGGAACTTCTTTGTGTTATGTGACGTCATCTCACAGAGTTACAGCGTTCCCCTCAAGAAGCCTTTCGCTAAGACAGTTCTTGTGGAATTGACAAAGTGATATTTGGAAGCCCATAGAGGGCAAGATGAAAAAGGAAATATCCTCAGATGAAATGTGGAAAGAAGCTTTCTGAGAAACTGCTTAGTGTTCTGTTAATTCATCTCACAGAGTTACATGTGTATTTCGTGGATCTCTTTACTAGCCTTATTTCAGTGGAATCTGAGAACAGATATTTCGGATCCCTTTGAAGACTATAGGGGCAAAGGAAATATCCTCCGATAACAAAGAGAACGAAGCTTTCGGAGAAACTTCTTTGTGTTCTGTGAAATCATCTCACAGAGTTACAGCTTTTCCCTCAAGAAGCCTTTCTCTAAGACAGTTCTTGTGGAATTGGCAAAGTGATTTTGGAAGCCCATAGAGGGCTATGGTGAAAAAGGAAATATCCTCAGATGAAATCTGGAAAGAAGCTTTTTGAGAAACTGCTTAGTGTTCTCTTAATTCATCTCACAGAGTTACATGTGTATTTCGTGGATCGCTTTGGTAGCCTCATTTCTTTGGAATCTGAGAACAGATATTTCGGATCCCTTTGAAGACTATAGGGCCAAAGGAAATATCCTCCGATAACAAAGAGAAAGAAGCTTTCTGAGAAACTTCTTTGTGCTCTGCGAAATCATCTCACAGAGTTACAGCTTTCCCCTCAAGAAGCCTTTCGCTAAGACAGTTCTTGTGGAATTGGCAAAGTGATATTTGGAAGCCCATAGAGGTCTATAGTGAAAAAGGAAATATCCTCAGATGAAATCTGGGAAGAAGCTTTCTGGGAAACTTCTTAGTGTTCTGTTAATTCATCTCACCGAGTTACATGTGTATTTCGTGGATCTCTTTGCTAGACTTATTTCTGTGGAATCTGAGAACAGATATTTCGGATCCCTTTGAAGACTATAGGGCCAAAAGAAATATCCTCCGATAACAAAGAGAAAGAAGCTTTCTGAGAATCTTCTTTGTGTTCTGGGAATTCATCTCACAGAGTCACAGCTTTGACCTCAAGAAGTCTTTCGCTAAGACCGTTCTTGTGGAATTTGCAAAGTGATATTTGGAAGCCCATAGAGGGCTATGGTGAAAAAGGAAATATCCTCAGATGAAATCTGGAAAGAAGCTTTCTGAGAAACTGCTTAGTGTTCTGTTCATTCATCTCACAGAGTTACATGTGTATTTCGTGGATCTCTTTGCTAGCCTTATTTTTGTGGAATCTGAGAACAGATATTATGGATCCATTTGAAGACTATAGGGCCAAAGGAAACATCCTACGATAACAAAGAGAAAGAAGCTTTCTGAGAAACTTCTTTGTGTTCTGTGAAATCATCTCACAGAGTTAGAGCTTTCCCCTCAAGAAGGCTTTCACTAAGACACTTCTTGTGGAATTGGCAAAGTGATATTTGGAAGCCCATAGAGGGCTATGTTGAAAAAGGAAATATCCTCAGTTGAAATCTGGAAAGAAGCTTTCTGAGAAACTGCTTAGTGTTCTGTTAATTCATCTCACAGAGTTACATGTATTTTTGGTGGATCTCCTTGCTAGCCGTATTTCTGTGGAATCTGAGAACAGATATTTCGGATCCCTTTGAAGACTATAACTCCAAAGGAAATATCTTCTGATAACAAAGAGAAAGAAGCTTTCTGAGAAACTTCTTTGTGTTCTGTGAAATCATCTCACAGAGTTATAGCTTTCCCCTCAAGAAGCCTTTCGCAAAGACAGTTCTTGTGGAATTGGCAAAGTGATATTTGGAAGCCCATAGAGGGCAATGTTGAAAAAGGAAATATCCTCAGATGAAATGTGGAATGAAGCTTTCTGAGAAACTGCTTAGTGTTCTGTTAATTCATCTCACAGAGTTACATGTGTATTTCGGGGATCTCTTTACTATTCTTATTTCTGTGGAATCTGAGAACCGATATTTCGGATCCCTTTGAAGACTATAGGGCCAAAGGAAATATCCTCCGATAACAAAGAGAAAGAAGCTTTCTGAGAAACTTCTTTGTGTTCTGTGAAATCATCTCACAGAGTTACAGCTTTCCCCTCAAGAAGCCTTTCGCTGGACAGTTCTTGTGGAATTTGCAAAGTGATATTTGGAAGCCCATAGAGGGTTATGGTGAAAAAGGAAATATCCTCAGATGAAATCTTGAAAGAAGCTTTCTGGGAAACTGCTTAGTGTTCTGTTAATTCATCACACAGAGTTACATGTGTATTTCGTGGATCTCTTTACGAGCCTTATTTCTGTGGAATCTGAGAAGAGATATTTCGGATCCCTTTGAAGACTATAGGGCCAAAGGAAATATCCTCCGATAACAAAGAGAAAGAAGCTTTCTGAGAAACTTCTTTGTGTTCTGGGAAATCATGTCACAGAGTTACAGCTTTCCAATCAAGAAGCCTTTCGCTAAGACAGTTCTTGTGGAATTGGCAAAGTGATATTTGGAAGCCCTTAGAGGGCAATGGTGAAAAAGGAAATATCCTCAGATGAAATCTGGAAGGAAGCTTTCTGAGAAACAGCTTAGTGTTCTGTTAATTCATCTCACAGAGTTACATGTGTATTTCGTGGATGTCTTTGCTAGCCTTATTTCTGTGGAATCTGAGAACCGATATTTCGGATCCCTTTGAAGACTATAGGGCCAAAGGAAATAAACTCCGATAACAAAGAGAAAGAAGCTTTCTGAGAAACTTCTTTGGGTTCTGTGAAATCATCTCACAGAGTTACAGCTTTCCCCTCAAGAAGCCTTTCGCTAAGACAGTTCTTGTGGAATTGGCAAAGTGATATTTGGAAGCCCATAGAGGGTTATGGTGAAAAAGGAAATATCCTCAGATGAAATCTGGAAAGAAGCTTTCTGAGAAACTGCTTAGTGTTCTGTTAATTCATCTCACAGAGTTACATATGTGTTTCGTGGATCTCTTTAGTAGTCTTATTTCTGTGGAATCCGAGAACAGATATTTCGGATCCCTTTGAAGACTCTAGGGCCAAAGGAAATATACTCCGATAACAAAGAGAAAGAAGCTTTCTGAGAAACTTCTTTGTGTTCTGTGATATCATCTCACAGAGTTACAGCTTTCCTCTCAACAAGCCTTTCGCTAAGACAGTTCTTGTGGAATTGGCAAAGTGATATTTGGAAGCCCATAGTGGGCTATGGTGGAAAAGGAAATATCCTTAGAAGAAATCTGGAAAGAAGCTTTCTGAGAAACTGCTTAGTGTTCTGTTAATTCATCTCACAGAGTTACATGTGTATTTCGTGGATCTCTTTGCTAGCCTTATTTCTGTGGAATCTGAGAACAGATATTTCAGATCCCTTTGAAGACTATAGGGCCAAAGGAAATGTCCTACGATAACAAAGAGAAAGAAGCTTTCTGAGAAACTTCTTTGTGTTCTGTGAAATCATCTCACAGAGTTACAGATTTCCCCTCAAGAAGCCGTTCCCTAAGACAATTCTTGTGGAATTGGCAAAGTGATATTTGGAAGCCCATAGAGGGCTGTGGTGAAAAAGGAAATATCCTCAGATGAAATCTGGAAAGAATCTTTCTAAGAAACTGCTTGGTGTTCTGTTAATTCATCTCACAGAGTTAACTGTGTATTTCGTGGATCTCTTTGCTAGCCTTATTTCTGTGGAATCTGAGAACAGATATTTCGGATCACATTGAAGACTAAGGGCCAAAGGAAATATCCTCCGATTACAAAGAGAAAGAAGCTTTCTGAGAAACTTCTTTGTGTTCTGTGCAATCATCTCACAGAGTTACAGCTTTCCCCTCAAGAAGGCTTTCGCTAAGACAGTTCTTGTGTAATTGGGAAAGTGATATTTGGAATCCCATAGAGGGCTATGGTGAAAAAGGAAATATCCTCAGATGATATCTGGAAAGAAGCTTTCTGAGAAACTGCTTAGTGTTCTGTTAATTCATCTCACAAAGTTACATGTGTATTTCGTGGATCTCTTTGCTAGCCTTATTTCTGTGGAATCTGAGAATAGATATTTCGGATCCCTTGAAGACTATAGGGCCAAAGGAAATATCCTCCGATAACAAAGAGAAAGAAGCTTTCGGTGAAACTTCTTTGTGTTCTGTGAAATCATCTCACAGAGTTACAGCTTTCCCCTCAAGAAGGCTTTCGCTATGACAGTTCTTGTGGAATTGGCAAAATGATATTTGGAAGCCCATAGAGGGCTATGGTGAAAAAGGAAATATCCTCTGAAGAAATCTGGAAAGAAGCTTTCTGAGAAACTGCTTAGTGTTCTGTTAATTCCTCTCACAGAGTTTTATGTGTATTTCGTGGCTCTCTTTCCTAGCCTTATTTCTGTGGAATCTGAGAACAGATATTTCGGATCCCTTTGAAGACTATAGGGCTAAAGGAAATATCCTCCGATAACAAAGAGAAAGAAGCTTTCTGAGAAACTTCTTTGTGTTCTGGGAAATCATGTCACAGAATTACAGCTTTCCCCTCAAGAAGCCTTTCGCTAAGACAGTTCTTGTGGAATTGGCAAAGTGATATTTGGAAGCCCATAGAGGGCAACGGTAAAAAAGGAAATATCCTCAGATGAAATCTGGAAGGAAGCTTTCTGCGAAACAGCTTAGTGTTCTGTTAATTCATCTCACAGAGTTACATGTGTATATCGTGGATCTCTTTGCTAGCCTTATTTCTGTGGAATCTGAGAACCGATATTTCGGATCCCTTTGAAGACTATAGGGCCAAAGGAAATAAACTCCGATAACAAAGAGAAAGAAGCTTTCTGAGAAACTTCTTTGGGTTCTGTGAAATCATCTCACAGAGTTACAGCTTTCCCCTCAAGAAGCCTTTCGCTAAGACAGTTCTTGTGGAATTGGCAAAGTGATATTTGGAAGCCCATAGAGGGTTATGGTGAAAAAGGAAATATCCTCAGATGAAATCTGGAAAGAAGCTTTCTGAGAAACTGCTTAGTGTTCCGTTAATTCATCTCACAGAGTTACATATGTGTTTCGTGGATCTCTTTAGTAGTCTTATTTCTGTGGAATCTGAGAACAGATATTTCGGATCCCTTTGAAGACTCTAGGGCGAAAGGAAATATCCTCCGATAACAAAGAGAAAGAAGCTTTCTGAGAAACTTCTTTGTGTTCTGTGATATCATCTCACAGAGTTACAGCTTTCCGCTCAACAAGCCTTTCGCTAAGAAAGTTCTTGTGGAATTGGCAAAGTGATATTTGGATGCCCGTAGAGAGCTATGGTGAAAAAGGAAATATCCTCAGATGAAATCTGGAAAGAAGATTGCTGAGAAACTGCTTAGTGTTCTGTTTATTCATCTCACAGAGATTCATCTATATTTCGTGAATCTCTTTGCTAGCCTTATTTCTGTGGAATCTGAGAACAGATATTTCGGATCGCATTGAAGACTATAGGGCCAAAGGAAATAAACTCCGATAACAAAGAGAAAGAAGCTTTCTGAGAACCTGCTTAGTGTTCTGTTAATTCGTCTCACAGAGTTACATGTGTATTCCGTGGATCTCTTTGCTAGCCTTATTTCTGTGGAATCTGAGAACAGATATTTCGGATCCTTTTGAAAACCACAGGGTCAAAGGAAATATCCTCCGATAACCAAGAGAAAGAAGCTTTCTCTGAAAAATCTCTGTGTTCTGTGAAATCATCTCACAGAGTTACATGTTTCCCTTCAAGAAGCCTTTCGCTAAGACAGTTCTTGTGGAATTGGTAAAGTGATATTTGGTAGCCCATAGAGGGCTATGATGAAAAAGGAAATATCCTCAGATGAAATCTGGAAAGAAGCTTTCTGAGAAACTGCTTAGTGTTCTGTTAATTCATCTCACAGAGTTACATGTGTATTTCGTAGATCTATTTGCTAGTTTTATTTCTGTGGAATCTGAGAAGACATATTTCGGATCCCTTTGAAGACTATAGGCCCAAACGAAATATCCTCCGATAACAAAGAGAAAGAAGCTTTCTGAGAATCTTCCTTGTGTTCTGTGAAATCACCTCACAGAGTTACAGCTTTCCCCTCAAGACGCCTTTCGCTAAGACAGTTCTTTTGGAATTGGCAAAGTGATATTTGCAAGCCCATAGAGGGCAATGGTGAAAAAGGAAATATCCTCAGATGAAATGTGGAAAGAAGCTTTCTGAGAAACTGCTTAGTGTTCTGTTAATTCATCTCTCAGAGTTACATGTGTATTTCGTGGATCTCTTTGGTAGCCTTATTTCTGTGGAATCTGAGAACAGATATTTCGGATCCCTTTGAAGACTATAGGGCCAAAGGAAATATCCTCCGATAACAAAGAGAAAGAAGCTTTCTGAGAAAATTCTTGGTGTTCTGGGAAATCATCTCACAGAGTTACAGCTTTCCCCTCAAGAAGCCTTTCGTTAAGACAGTCCTTGTGGAATTGGCAAAGTGATATTTGGAGGCCCATAGAGGGCTATGGTGAAAAAGGAAATATCCTCAGATGAAATGTGGAAAGAAGCTTTCTGAGAAACTGCTTAGTGTTCTGTTAATTCATCTCACAGAGTTATATGTGTATTTCGTGGATCTCTTTGCTAGCCTTATTTCTGAGGAATCTGAGAACAGATATTTCGGATCCCTTTGAAGATTCTAGGGCCAAACGAAATATCCTCCGATAACAAAGAGAAAGAAGCTTTCTGAGAAACTTCTTTGTGTTCTGTGAAATCATCTCACAGAGTTACAGCTTTCCCCTCAAGAAGCCTTTCGGTAAGATAGTTCTTGTGGAATTGGCAAAGTGATATTTGGAAGCCCATAGAGGGCTATGGTGAAAAAGGAAATATCCTCAGATGAAATCTGGAAAGAAGCTTTCTGAGAAACTGCTTAGTGTTCTGTTAATTCATCTCACTGATTTACATGTGTATTTCGTGGATCTCTTTGCTAGCCTTATTTCTTTGGAATCTGAGAACAGATATTTGGGATCACTTTGAAGACTATGGGGCCAAAGGAAATATCCTCCGATAACAAAGAGAAAGAAGCTTTCTGAGAAACTGCTTAGTGATCTGTTAATTCATTTCACAGAGTTACATGTGTATTTCGTGGATCTCTTTGCTAGCCTTATTTCTGTGGAATCAGAGAACACGTATTTCGGATCCCATTGAAGACTATAGTTCCAAAAGAAATATAAACCGATAACAAAGAGAAAGATGCTTTCTGAGAAACTTCTTTGTGTTCTGTGAAATCATCTCACAGAGTTACAGCTTTCCCCTCAAGAAGCCTTTCGCTAAGACCGTACTTGTGGAATTGGCAAAGTGATATTTGGAAGCCCTTAGAGGGCTATGGTGAGAAAGGAAATATCCTCAGATGAAATCTGGAAAGAAGCTTTCTGAGAAACTGCTTAGTGTTCTGTTAATTCGTCTCACAGAGTTATATGTGTATTTCGTGGATCTCTCTGCTAACCTTATTTCTGTGGAATCTGAGAACAGATATTTCGGATCGCATTGAAGACTATAGGGCCAAAGGAAGTATCCTCCAATAACAAAGAGAAAGAAGCTTTCTGAGAACCTGCTTAGTGTTCTTTTAATTCATCTCACAGAGTTACATGTGTATTCCTTGGATCTCTTTGCTAGCCTTATTTCTGTGGAATCTGAGAACAGATATTTCGGATCGCATTGAAGACTATAGGGGAAAGGAGATATCCTCCGATAACAATGAGAAAGAAGCTTTCTGAGAAACTTCTTTGTGTTCTGTGAAATCATCTCACAGAGTTACAGCTTTCCCTTCAAGAAGCCTTTCGGTAAGACAGTTCTTGTGGAATTGGCAAAGTGATATTTGGAAGCCCGTAGAGGGCTATGGTGAAAAAGGAAATATCCTCAGATGAAATCTGGAAAGAAGCTTTGTGAGAAACTGCTTAGTGTTCTGTTAATTCATCTCACAGAGTTACATGTCTATTTCGTGGATCTCTTTGCTAGCCTTATTTCTGAGGAATCTGAGAACAGACATTTCGGATCACATTGAAGACTACTGGGCCAAAGGAAATATCCTCCTATAAAAAAGAGAAAGAAGTTTTCTGAGAAACTTCTTTGTGTTCTGTGAAATCATCTCACAGAGTTACAGCTTTCCCTTCAAGAAGCCTTTCGCTAAGACAGTTCTTGTGGAATTGGCAAAGTGATATTTGGAAGCCCATAGAGGGCTATTGTGAAAAAGGAAATATCCAAAGATGAAATCTGGAAAGATGCTCTCTGAGAAACTGCTTAGAGTTCTGTTAATTCATCTCACAGAGTTACATGTGTATTTCGTGGATCTCTTTGCTAGCATTATTTCTTTGGAATCTGAGAACAGATATTTGGGATCTCTTTGAAGACTATAGGGCCAAAGGAAATATCCTCCGATACAAAGAGAAAGAAGCTTTCTGAGTAACTTCTTTGTGTTCTGTGAAATCATCTCACAGAGTTACAGTTTTCCCCTCAAGAAGCCTTTTGCTAACACAGTTCTTGTGGAATTGGCAAAGTGATATTTGGAAGCCCATAGACGGCTAAGGTGAAAAAGGAAATATCCTCAGATGAAATCTGGAAAGAAGCTTTGTGAGAAACTGCTTAGTGTTCTGTTAATTCATCTCAAAGAGTTACATGTGTATTTCGTGGATCTCTTTGCTAGCCTTATTTCTGTGGAATCTGAGAACAGATATTTCGGATCCATTTGAAGAATATAGGGCCAAAGGAAATATCCTCCGATAACAAAGAGAAAGAAGCTTTCTGAGAAACTGCTTTGTGTTCTGTGAAATCATCACACGGAGTTACAGCTTTCCCCTCAATAAGCCTTTCGCTTAGACAGTTCTTGTGGAATTGGGAAAGTGACATTAGGAAGCCCATAGAGGGCTATGGTGAAAAAGGAAATATCCTCAGATGAAATCTGGAAAGAAGCTTTCTGAGAAACTGCTTAGTGTTCTGTTAATTGATCTCACAGAGTTACATGTGTATTTCTTGAATCTCTTTACTAGCCTTATTTCTGTGGAATCTGAGAACAGATATTTCGGATCCCTTTGAAGACCATAGGGCCATAGAAAATATCCTCCGACAACAAAGAGAAAGAAGCTTTCTGAGAAACCTCTTTGTGTTCTGGGAAACCATCTCACAGAGTTACAGTTTTCCCCTCAAGAAGCCTTTCGCGAAGACAGTTCTTGTGGAATTGGCAAAGTGATATTTGGAAGCCCATAGAGGGCTATGGTTAAAAGGGAAATATCCTCAGATGAAATCTGGAAAGAAGCTTTCTGAGAAACTGCTTAGTGTTCTGTTAATTCATCTCACAGTGTTACATGTATATTTCGTGTATCTCTTTGCTAGCCTTATTTCTGTGGAATCTGAGAACAGATATTTCGGATCCCTTTGAAGACACTAGGGCCAAAGGAAACACCTCCGTTAACAAAGAGAAAGAAGCTTTCTGAGAAACTTCTTTGTCTTCTGTGAAATCATCTCACAGAGTTACAGCTTTCCCCTCAAGAAGCCTTTCGCTAAGACAGTTCTTGTGGAATTGGCAAAGTGATATTTGGAAGCCCATAGATGGCTACGGTGAAAAAGGAAATATCCTCAGATGAAATCTGGAAAGAAGCTTTCTGAGAAACTGCTTAGTGGTCTGTTAATTCATCTCACAGAGTTACATGTGTATTTCGTGGATCTCTTTGCTAGCCTTATTTCTGTGGATTCTGAGGACAGATATTTCAGATCCCTTTGAAGACTATAGTGCCAAAGAAAATGTCCTCTTATAACAAAGAGAAGGAAGCTTTCTGAGGAACTTCTTTGTGTTATGTGACGTCATCTCACAGAGTTACAGCGTTCCCCTCAAGAAGCCTTTCGCTAAGACAGTTCTTGTGGAATTGACAAAGTGATATTTGGAAGCCCATAGAGGGCAAGATGAAAAAGGAAATATCCTCAGATGAAATGTGGAAAGAAGCTTTCTGAGAAACTGCTTAGTGTTCTGTTAATTCATCTCACAGAGTTACATGTGTATTTCGTGGATCTCTTTACTAGCCTTATTTCAGTGGAATCTGAGAACAGATATTTCGGATCCCTTTGAAGACTATAGGGGCAAAGGAAATATCCTCCGATAACAAAGAGAACGAAGCTTTCGGAGAAACTTCTTTGTGTTCTGTGAAATCATCTCACAGAGTTACAGCTTTTCCCTCAAGAAGCCTTTCTCTAAGACAGTTCTTGTGGAATTGGCAAAGTGATTTTGGAAGCCCATAGAGGGCTATGGTGAAAAAGGAAATATCCTCAGATGAAATCTGGAAAGAAGCTTTTTGAGAAACTGCTTAGTGTTCTCTTAATTCATCTCACAGAGTTACATGTGTATTTCGTGGATCGCTTTGGTAGCCTCATTTCTTTGGAATCTGAGAACAGATATTTCGGATCCCTTTGAAGACTATAGGGCCAAAGGAAATATCCTCCGATAACAAAGAGAAAGAAGCTTTCTGAGAAACTTCTTTGTGCTCTGCGAAATCATCTCACAGAGTTACAGCTTTCCCCTCAAGAAGCCTTTCGCTAAGACAGTTCTTGTGGAATTGGCAAAGTGATATTTGGAAGCCCATAGAGGTCTATAGTGAAAAAGGAAATATCCTCAGATGAAATCTGGGAAGAAGCTTTCTGGGAAACTTCTTAGTGTTCTGTTAATTCATCTCACCGAGTTACATGTGTATTTCGTGGATCTCTTTGCTAGACTTATTTCTGTGGAATCTGAGAACAGATATTTCGGATCCCTTTGAAGACTATAGGGCCAAAAGAAATATCCTCCGATAACAAAGAGAAAGAAGCTTTCTGAGAATCTTCTTTGTGTTCTGGGAATTCATCTCACAGAGTCACAGCTTTGACCTCAAGAAGTCTTTCGCTAAGACCGTTCTTGTGGAATTTGCAAAGTGATATTTGGAAGCCCATAGAGGGCTATGGTGAAAAAGGAAATATCCTCAGATGAAATCTGGAAAGAAGCTTTCTGAGAAACTGCTTAGTGTTCTGTTCATTCATCTCACAGAGTTACATGTGTATTTCGTGGATCTCTTTGCTAGCCTTATTTTTGTGGAATCTGAGAACAGATATTATGGATCCATTTGAAGACTATAGGGCCAAAGGAAACATCCTACGATAACAAAGAGAAAGAAGCTTTCTGAGAAACTTCTTTGTGTTCTGTGAAATCATCTCACAGAGTTAGAGCTTTCCCCTCAAGAAGGCTTTCACTAAGACACTTCTTGTGGAATTGGCAAAGTGATATTTGGAAGCCCATAGAGGGCTATGTTGAAAAAGGAAATATCCTCAGTTGAAATCTGGAAAGAAGCTTTCTGAGAAACTGCTTAGTGTTCTGTTAATTCATCTCACAGAGTTACATGTATTTTTGGTGGATCTCCTTGCTAGCCGTATTTCTGTGGAATCTGAGAACAGATATTTCGGATCCCTTTGAAGACTATAACTCCAAAGGAAATATCTTCTGATAACAAAGAGAAAGAAGCTTTCTGAGAAACTTCTTTGTGTTCTGTGAAATCATCTCACAGAGTTATAGCTTTCCCCTCAAGAAGCCTTTCGCAAAGACAGTTCTTGTGGAATTGGCAAAGTGATATTTGGAAGCCCATAGAGGGCAATGTTGAAAAAGGAAATATCCTCAGATGAAATGTGGAATGAAGCTTTCTGAGAAACTGCTTAGTGTTCTGTTAATTCATCTCACAGAGTTACATGTGTATTTCGGGGATCTCTTTACTATTCTTATTTCTGTGGAATCTGAGAACCGATATTTCGGATCCCTTTGAAGACTATAGGGCCAAAGGAAATATCCTCCGATAACAAAGAGAAAGAAGCTTTCTGAGAAACTTCTTTGTGTTCTGTGAAATCATCTCACAGAGTTACAGCTTTCCCCTCAAGAAGCCTTTCGCTGGACAGTTCTTGTGGAATTTGCAAAGTGATATTTGGAAGCCCATAGAGGGTTATGGTGAAAAAGGAAATATCCTCAGATGAAATCTTGAAAGAAGCTTTCTGGGAAACTGCTTAGTGTTCTGTTAATTCATCACACAGAGTTACATGTGTATTTCGTGGATCTCTTTACGAGCCTTATTTCTGTGGAATCTGAGAAGAGATATTTCGGATCCCTTTGAAGACTATAGGGCCAAAGGAAATATCCTCCGATAACAAAGAGAAAGAAGCTTTCTGAGAAACTTCTTTGTGTTCTGGGAAATCATGTCACAGAGTTACAGCTTTCCAATCAAGAAGCCTTTCGCTAAGACAGTTCTTGTGGAATTGGCAAAGTGATATTTGGAAGCCCTTAGAGGGCAATGGTGAAAAAGGAAATATCCTCAGATGAAATCTGGAAGGAAGCTTTCTGAGAAACAGCTTAGTGTTCTGTTAATTCATCTCACAGAGTTACATGTGTATTTCGTGGATGTCTTTGCTAGCCTTATTTCTGTGGAATCTGAGAACCGATATTTCGGATCCCTTTGAAGACTATAGGGCCAAAGGAAATAAACTCCGATAACAAAGAGAAAGAAGCTTTCTGAGAAACTTCTTTGGGTTCTGTGAAATCATCTCACAGAGTTACAGCTTTCCCCTCAAGAAGCCTTTCGCTAAGACAGTTCTTGTGGAATTGGCAAAGTGATATTTGGAAGCCCATAGAGGGTTATGGTGAAAAAGGAAATATCCTCAGATGAAATCTGGAAAGAAGCTTTCTGAGAAACTGCTTAGTGTTCTGTTAATTCATCTCACAGAGTTACATATGTGTTTCGTGGATCTCTTTAGTAGTCTTATTTCTGTGGAATCCGAGAACAGATATTTCGGATCCCTTTGAAGACTCTAGGGCCAAAGGAAATATACTCCGATAACAAAGAGAAAGAAGCTTTCTGAGAAACTTCTTTGTGTTCTGTGATATCATCTCACAGAGTTACAGCTTTCCTCTCAACAAGCCTTTCGCTAAGACAGTTCTTGTGGAATTGGCAAAGTGATATTTGGAAGCCCATAGTGGGCTATGGTGGAAAAGGAAATATCCTTAGAAGAAATCTGGAAAGAAGCTTTCTGAGAAACTGCTTAGTGTTCTGTTAATTCATCTCACAGAGTTACATGTGTATTTCGTGGATCTCTTTGCTAGCCTTATTTCTGTGGAATCTGAGAACAGATATTTCAGATCCCTTTGAAGACTATAGGGCCAAAGGAAATGTCCTACGATAACAAAGAGAAAGAAGCTTTCTGAGAAACTTCTTTGTGTTCTGTGAAATCATCTCACAGAGTTACAGATTTCCCCTCAAGAAGCCGTTCCCTAAGACAATTCTTGTGGAATTGGCAAAGTGATATTTGGAAGCCCATAGAGGGCTGTGGTGAAAAAGGAAATATCCTCAGATGAAATCTGGAAAGAATCTTTCTAAGAAACTGCTTGGTGTTCTGTTAATTCATCTCACAGAGTTAACTGTGTATTTCGTGGATCTCTTTGCTAGCCTTATTTCTGTGGAATCTGAGAACAGATATTTCGGATCACATTGAAGACTAAGGGCCAAAGGAAATATCCTCCGATTACAAAGAGAAAGAAGCTTTCTGAGAAACTTCTTTGTGTTCTGTGCAATCATCTCACAGAGTTACAGCTTTCCCCTCAAGAAGGCTTTCGCTAAGACAGTTCTTGTGTAATTGGGAAAGTGATATTTGGAATCCCATAGAGGGCTATGGTGAAAAAGGAAATATCCTCAGATGATATCTGGAAAGAAGCTTTCTGAGAAACTGCTTAGTGTTCTGTTAATTCATCTCACAAAGTTACATGTGTATTTCGTGGATCTCTTTGCTAGCCTTATTTCTGTGGAATCTGAGAATAGATATTTCGGATCCCTTGAAGACTATAGGGCCAAAGGAAATATCCTCCGATAACAAAGAGAAAGAAGCTTTCGGTGAAACTTCTTTGTGTTCTGTGAAATCATCTCACAGAGTTACAGCTTTCCCCTCAAGAAGGCTTTCGCTATGACAGTTCTTGTGGAATTGGCAAAATGATATTTGGAAGCCCATAGAGGGCTATGGTGAAAAAGGAAATATCCTCTGAAGAAATCTGGAAAGAAGCTTTCTGAGAAACTGCTTAGTGTTCTGTTAATTCCTCTCACAGAGTTTTATGTGTATTTCGTGGCTCTCTTTCCTAGCCTTATTTCTGTGGAATCTGAGAACAGATATTTCGGATCCCTTTGAAGACTATAGGGCTAAAGGAAATATCCTCCGATAACAAAGAGAAAGAAGCTTTCTGAGAAACTTCTTTGTGTTCTGGGAAATCATGTCACAGAATTACAGCTTTCCCCTCAAGAAGCCTTTCGCTAAGACAGTTCTTGTGGAATTGGCAAAGTGATATTTGGAAGCCCATAGAGGGCAACGGTAAAAAAGGAAATATCCTCAGATGAAATCTGGAAGGAAGCTTTCTGCGAAACAGCTTAGTGTTCTGTTAATTCATCTCACAGAGTTACATGTGTATATCGTGGATCTCTTTGCTAGCCTTATTTCTGTGGAATCTGAGAACCGATATTTCGGATCCCTTTGAAGACTATAGGGCCAAAGGAAATAAACTCCGATAACAAAGAGAAAGAAGCTTTCTGAGAAACTTCTTTGGGTTCTGTGAAATCATCTCACAGAGTTACAGCTTTCCCCTCAAGAAGCCTTTCGCTAAGACAGTTCTTGTGGAATTGGCAAAGTGATATTTGGAAGCCCATAGAGGGTTATGGTGAAAAAGGAAATATCCTCAGATGAAATCTGGAAAGAAGCTTTCTGAGAAACTGCTTAGTGTTCCGTTAATTCATCTCACAGAGTTACATATGTGTTTCGTGGATCTCTTTAGTAGTCTTATTTCTGTGGAATCTGAGAACAGATATTTCGGATCCCTTTGAAGACTCTAGGGCGAAAGGAAATATCCTCCGATAACAAAGAGAAAGAAGCTTTCTGAGAAACTTCTTTGTGTTCTGTGATATCATCTCACAGAGTTACAGCTTTCCGCTCAACAAGCCTTTCGCTAAGAAAGTTCTTGTGGAATTGGCAAAGTGATATTTGGATGCCCGTAGAGAGCTATGGTGAAAAAGGAAATATCCTCAGATGAAATCTGGAAAGAAGATTGCTGAGAAACTGCTTAGTGTTCTGTTTATTCATCTCACAGAGATTCATCTATATTTCGTGAATCTCTTTGCTAGCCTTATTTCTGTGGAATCTGAGAACAGATATTTCGGATCGCATTGAAGACTATAGGGCCAAAGGAAATAAACTCCGATAACAAAGAGAAAGAAGCTTTCTGAGAACCTGCTTAGTGTTCTGTTAATTCGTCTCACAGAGTTACATGTGTATTCCGTGGATCTCTTTGCTAGCCTTATTTCTGTGGAATCTGAGAACAGATATTTCGGATCCTTTTGAAAACCACAGGGTCAAAGGAAATATCCTCCGATAACCAAGAGAAAGAAGCTTTCTCTGAAAAATCTCTGTGTTCTGTGAAATCATCTCACAGAGTTACATGTTTCCCTTCAAGAAGCCTTTCGCTAAGACAGTTCTTGTGGAATTGGTAAAGTGATATTTGGTAGCCCATAGAGGGCTATGATGAAAAAGGAAATATCCTCAGATGAAATCTGGAAAGAAGCTTTCTGAGAAACTGCTTAGTGTTCTGTTAATTCATCTCACAGAGTTACATGTGTATTTCGTAGATCTATTTGCTAGTTTTATTTCTGTGGAATCTGAGAAGACATATTTCGGATCCCTTTGAAGACTATAGGCCCAAACGAAATATCCTCCGATAACAAAGAGAAAGAAGCTTTCTGAGAATCTTCCTTGTGTTCTGTGAAATCACCTCACAGAGTTACAGCTTTCCCCTCAAGACGCCTTTCGCTAAGACAGTTCTTTTGGAATTGGCAAAGTGATATTTGCAAGCCCATAGAGGGCAATGGTGAAAAAGGAAATATCCTCAGATGAAATGTGGAAAGAAGCTTTCTGAGAAACTGCTTAGTGTTCTGTTAATTCATCTCTCAGAGTTACATGTGTATTTCGTGGATCTCTTTGGTAGCCTTATTTCTGTGGAATCTGAGAACAGATATTTCGGATCCCTTTGAAGACTATAGGGCCAAAGGAAATATCCTCCGATAACAAAGAGAAAGAAGCTTTCTGAGAAAATTCTTGGTGTTCTGGGAAATCATCTCACAGAGTTACAGCTTTCCCCTCAAGAAGCCTTTCGTTAAGACAGTCCTTGTGGAATTGGCAAAGTGATATTTGGAGGCCCATAGAGGGCTATGGTGAAAAAGGAAATATCCTCAGATGAAATGTGGAAAGAAGCTTTCTGAGAAACTGCTTAGTGTTCTGTTAATTCATCTCACAGAGTTATATGTGTATTTCGTGGATCTCTTTGCTAGCCTTATTTCTGAGGAATCTGAGAACAGATATTTCGGATCCCTTTGAAGATTCTAGGGCCAAACGAAATATCCTCCGATAACAAAGAGAAAGAAGCTTTCTGAGAAACTTCTTTGTGTTCTGTGAAATCATCTCACAGAGTTACAGCTTTCCCCTCAAGAAGCCTTTCGGTAAGATAGTTCTTGTGGAATTGGCAAAGTGATATTTGGAAGCCCATAGAGGGCTATGGTGAAAAAGGAAATATCCTCAGATGAAATCTGGAAAGAAGCTTTCTGAGAAACTGCTTAGTGTTCTGTTAATTCATCTCACTGATTTACATGTGTATTTCGTGGATCTCTTTGCTAGCCTTATTTCTTTGGAATCTGAGAACAGATATTTGGGATCACTTTGAAGACTATGGGGCCAAAGGAAATATCCTCCGATAACAAAGAGAAAGAAGCTTTCTGAGAAACTGCTTAGTGATCTGTTAATTCATTTCACAGAGTTACATGTGTATTTCGTGGATCTCTTTGCTAGCCTTATTTCTGTGGAATCAGAGAACACGTATTTCGGATCCCATTGAAGACTATAGTTCCAAAAGAAATATAAACCGATAACAAAGAGAAAGATGCTTTCTGAGAAACTTCTTTGTGTTCTGTGAAATCATCTCACAGAGTTACAGCTTTCCCCTCAAGAAGCCTTTCGCTAAGACCGTACTTGTGGAATTGGCAAAGTGATATTTGGAAGCCCTTAGAGGGCTATGGTGAGAAAGGAAATATCCTCAGATGAAATCTGGAAAGAAGCTTTCTGAGAAACTGCTTAGTGTTCTGTTAATTCGTCTCACAGAGTTATATGTGTATTTCGTGGATCTCTCTGCTAACCTTATTTCTGTGGAATCTGAGAACAGATATTTCGGATCGCATTGAAGACTATAGGGCCAAAGGAAGTATCCTCCAATAACAAAGAGAAAGAAGCTTTCTGAGAACCTGCTTAGTGTTCTTTTAATTCATCTCACAGAGTTACATGTGTATTCCTTGGATCTCTTTGCTAGCCTTATTTCTGTGGAATCTGAGAACAGATATTTCGGATCGCATTGAAGACTATAGGGGAAAGGAGATATCCTCCGATAACAATGAGAAAGAAGCTTTCTGAGAAACTTCTTTGTGTTCTGTGAAATCATCTCACAGAGTTACAGCTTTCCCTTCAAGAAGCCTTTCGGTAAGACAGTTCTTGTGGAATTGGCAAAGTGATATTTGGAAGCCCGTAGAGGGCTATGGTGAAAAAGGAAATATCCTCAGATGAAATCTGGAAAGAAGCTTTGTGAGAAACTGCTTAGTGTTCTGTTAATTCATCTCACAGAGTTACATGTCTATTTCGTGGATCTCTTTGCTAGCCTTATTTCTGAGGAATCTGAGAACAGACATTTCGGATCACATTGAAGACTACTGGGCCAAAGGAAATATCCTCCTATAAAAAAGAGAAAGAAGTTTTCTGAGAAACTTCTTTGTGTTCTGTGAAATCATCTCACAGAGTTACAGCTTTCCCTTCAAGAAGCCTTTCGCTAAGACAGTTCTTGTGGAATTGGCAAAGTGATATTTGGAAGCCCATAGAGGGCTATTGTGAAAAAGGAAATATCCAAAGATGAAATCTGGAAAGATGCTCTCTGAGAAACTGCTTAGAGTTCTGTTAATTCATCTCACAGAGTTACATGTGTATTTCGTGGATCTCTTTGCTAGCATTATTTCTTTGGAATCTGAGAACAGATATTTGGGATCTCTTTGAAGACTATAGGGCCAAAGGAAATATCCTCCGATACAAAGAGAAAGAAGCTTTCTGAGAAACTTCTTTGTGTTCTGTGAAATCATCTCACAGAGTTACAGCTTTCCCCTCAAGAAGCCTTTCGCTAAGACAGTTCTTGTGGAATTGGCAAAGTGGTATTTGGAAGCCCGTACAGGGCTATGGTGAAAAAGGAAATATCCTCAGATGAAATCTGGAAAGAAGTTTTCTGAGAAACTGCTTAGTGTTCTGTTAATTCAACTCACAGAGTTACATGTGTATTTCGTGGATCTCTTTGCTAGCCTTATTTCTGTTGAATCTGAGAACAGATATTTCGGATCCCTTTGAAGACTATGGGTCCAAAGGAAATATCCTCCGATAACAAAGAGAAAGAAGCTTTCTGAGAAACTTCTTTGTGTTCTGTGAAATCATCTCACAGAGTTACAGCTTTCCCCTCAAGAAGCCTTTCGCTAAGTCAGTTCCTGTGGAATTGGCAAAGTGATATTTGGAAGCCCATAGAGGGCCATGGTGAAAAAGGAAATATCCTCAGATGAAATCTGGAAAGAAGCTTTCTGAGAAACTGCTTAGTGTTCTGTTAATTCGTCTCACAGAGTTACATCTCTATTTCGTGGATCTTTTGCTAGCCTTATTTCTGTGGAATCTGAGAACAGATATTTCGGATCGCATTGAAGACTTAGGGCCAAAGGAAATATCCTCCGATAACAAAGAGAAAGAAGCTTTCTGAGAAACTGCTTAGTGTTCTGTTAATTAATCTCACAGAGTTACATGTGTATTCCGTGGATCTGTTTGCTAGCCTTATTTCTGTGGAATCTGAGAACAGGTATTTCGGATCCTTTTGAAAACCATATGGCCAAAGGAAATATCCTCCGATAACCAGGAGAGAGAAGCTTTTTCGGAAACTTCTCTTTGTTCTGTGAAATCATCTCACAGAGTTACAGCTTTCCCTTCAAGAAGCCTTTCGCTAAGACAGTTCTTGTGGAATTGGCAAAGTGATATTTGGTAGCCCATAGAGGGCTATGGTGAAAAAGGAAATATCCTCAGATGAAATCTGGAAAGAAGCTTTCTGAGAAACTGCTTAGTGTTCTGTTAATTCATCTCACAGAGTTACATGTGTATTTCGTGTATCTCTTTGCTAGACTTATTTCTGTGTAATCTGAGAACAGATATTTCGGATCGCATTGAAGACTATAGGGTAAAGGAGATATCCTCCGATAACAATGAGAAAGAAGCTTTCTGAGAAACTTCTTTGTGTTCTGTGAAATCATCTCACAGAGTTACAGCTTTCCCCTCAACAAGCCTTTCACTAAGACAGTTCTTGTGGAATTGGCAAAGTGATATTTGGAAGCCTTTAGAGGGCTATGATGAACAAGGAAATATCCTCAGATGAAATCTGGAAAGAAGCTTTCTGAGAAACTGCTTAGTGTTCTGTTAATTCATCTCACAGAGTTACATGTGTATTTCGTGGATCTCTTTGCTAGCCTTATTTCTGAGGAATCTGAGAATAGATATTTCGGATCACATTGAAGACTATAGGGCCAAAGGAAATATCCTCCTATAACAAAGAGAAAGAAGCTTTCTGAGAAACTTCTTTGTGTTCTGTGAAATCATCTCACAGAGTTACAGCTTTCCCCTCAAGAAGCCTTTCACTAAGACAGTTCTTGTGGAATTGGCAAAGTGATATTTGGAAGCCCATAGAGGGCTATGGTGAAAAGGAAATCTCCTGAGTTGAAATCTGGAAAGAAACTTTCTGAGAAACTGCTTAGTGTTCTGTTAATTCACCTCACAGAGTTACATGTGTATTTCGTGGATCTCTTTGCTACCTTATTTCTGTGGAATTTGAGAACAGATATTTCGGATCCCATTGAAGACTATAGGGCCAAAGGAAATATCCTCCAATAACAAAGAGAAAGAAGCTTTCTGAGATACTTCTTTGTGTCTGTGAAATCATCTCACAGAGTTACAGCTTTCCCCTCAAGAAGCCTTTCGCTAAGACAGTTCTTGTGGAATTGGCAAAGTGATATTTGGAAGCCCATAGAGTTCTATGGTGAAAAAGGAAATATCCTCAGATGAAATCTCGAAAGAAGCTTTCTGAGAAACTGCTTAGTGTTCTGTTAACTCGTCTCACAGAGTTATATGTGTATTTCGTGGATCTCTTTGCTAACCTTATTTCTGTGGAATCTGAGAACAGATATTTCGGTTCGCATTGAAGACTATAGGGCCAAAGGAAATATCCTCCGATAACAAAGAGAAAGAAGCTTTCTGAGAACCTGCTTAGTGTTCTTTTAATTCATCACACAGTGTTACATGTGTATTCCTTGGATCTCTTTGCTAGCCTTATTTCTGTGAAATCTGAGAACAGATATTTCGGATCGCATTGAAGACTATAGGGGAAAGGAGATATCCTCCGATAACAAGGAGAAAGAAGCTTTCTGGGAAACTTCTTTGTGTTCTGTGAAATCAACTCACAGAGTTACAGCTTTCCCTTCAAGAAGCCTTCCGCTAAGACAGTTCTTGTGGAATTGGCAAAGTGATATTTGGAAGCCCATAGAGGGCTATTGTGAAAAAGGAAATATCCTCAGATGAAATCTGGAAAGAAGCTTTCTGAGAAACTGCTTAGAGTTCTGTTAATTCATCTCACAGAGTTACATGTGTATTTCGTGGATCTCTTTGCTAGCCTTATTTCTGTGGAATCTGAGAACAGATATTTGGGATCTCTTTGAAGACTATAGGGCCAAAGGAAATATCCTCCGATAACAAAGAGAAAGAAGCTTTCTGAGAAACTTCTTTGTGTTCTGTGAAATCATCTCACAGAGTTACAGCTTTCCCCTCAAGAAGCCTTTCGCCAAGACAGTTCCTGTGGAATTGGCAAAGTGATATTTGGAAGCCCATAGACGACTATGGTGAAAAAGGAAATATCCTCAAATGAAATCTGGAAAGAAGCTTTCTTTGAAACTGCTTAGTGTTCTGTTAATTCATCTCACAGAGTTATATGTGTATTTCGTGGATCTCTTTGCTAGCCTTATTTCTGGGGAATCTGAGAACAGATATTTCGGATCCCTTTGAAGACTATAGGGCCAAAGGAAATATCCTCCGATAACAAAGAGAAAGAAGATTTCTGAGAAACTTCTTTGTGTTCTGTGAAATCATCTCAAAGAGTTACAGCTTTCCCCGCAAAAAGCCTTTCGCTCAGACAGTTCTTGTGGAATTGGCAAAGTGATATTTGGCCGCCCCTAGAGGGCTATGGTGAAAAAGGAAATATCCTGAGATGAAATCTGGAAAGAAGCTTTCTGAGAAACTGCTTAGTGTTCTGTTAATTCGTCTCACAGAGTTACATCTCTATTTCGTGGATCTTTTGCTAGCCTTATTTCTGTGGAATCTGAGAACAGATATTTCGGATCGCATTGAAGACTTAGGGCAAAAGGAAATATCCTCCGATAACAAAGAGAAAGAAGCTTCCTGAGAAACTGCTTAGTGTTCTGTTAATTCATCTCACAGAGTTACATGTGTATTTCGTGGATCTCTTTGCTAGCCTTATTTCTGAGGAATCTGAGAATAGATATTTCGGATCACATTGAAGACTATAGGGCCAAAGGAAATATCCTCCTATAACAAAGAGAAAGAAGCTTTCTGAGAAACTTCTTTGTGTTCTGTGAAATCATCTCACAGAGTTACAGCTTTCCCCTCAAGAAGCCTTTCACTAAGACAGTTCTTGTGGAATTGGCAAAGTGATATTTGGAAGCCCATAGAGGGCTATGGTGAAAAGGAAATCTCCTGAGTTGAAATCTGGAAAGAAACTTTCTGAGAAACTGCTTAGTGTTCTGTTAATTCACCTCACAGAGTTACATGTGTATTTCGTGGATCTCTTTGCTACCTTATTTCTGTGGAATTTGAGAACAGATATTTCGGATCCCATTGAAGACTATAGGGCCAAAGGAAATATCCTCCAATAACAAAGAGAAAGAAGCTTTCTGAGATACTTCTTTGTGTCTGTGAAATCATCTCACAGAGTTACAGCTTTCCCCTCAAGAAGCCTTTCGCTAAGACAGTTCTTGTGGAATTGGCAAAGTGATATTTGGAAGCCCATAGAGTTCTATGGTGAAAAAGGAAATATCCTCAGATGAAATCTCGAAAGAAGCTTTCTGAGAAACTGCTTAGTGTTCTGTTAACTCGTCTCACAGAGTTATATGTGTATTTCGTGGATCTCTTTGCTAACCTTATTTCTGTGGAATCTGAGAACAGATATTTCGGTTCGCATTGAAGACTATAGGGCCAAAGGAAATATCCTCCGATAACAAAGAGAAAGAAGCTTTCTGAGAACCTGCTTAGTGTTCTTTTAATTCATCACACAGTGTTACATGTGTATTCCTTGGATCTCTTTGCTAGCCTTATTTCTGTGAAATCTGAGAACAGATATTTCGGATCGCATTGAAGACTATAGGGGAAAGGAGATATCCTCCGATAACAAGGAGAAAGAAGCTTTCTGGGAAACTTCTTTGTGTTCTGTGAAATCAACTCACAGAGTTACAGCTTTCCCTTCAAGAAGCCTTCCGCTAAGACAGTTCTTGTGGAATTGGCAAAGTGATATTTGGAAGCCCATAGAGGGCTATTGTGAAAAAGGAAATATCCTCAGATGAAATCTGGAAAGAAGCTTTCTGAGAAACTGCTTAGAGTTCTGTTAATTCATCTCACAGAGTTACATGTGTATTTCGTGGATCTCTTTGCTAGCCTTATTTCTGTGGAATCTGAGAACAGATATTTGGGATCTCTTTGAAGACTATAGGGCCAAAGGAAATATCCTCCGATAACAAAGAGAAAGAAGCTTTCTGAGAAACTTCTTTGTGTTCTGTGAAATCATCTCACAGAGTTACAGCTTTCCCCTCAAGAAGCCTTTCGCCAAGACAGTTCCTGTGGAATTGGCAAAGTGATATTTGGAAGCCCATAGACGACTATGGTGAAAAAGGAAATATCCTCAAATGAAATCTGGAAAGAAGCTTTCTTTGAAACTGCTTAGTGTTCTGTTAATTCATCTCACAGAGTTATATGTGTATTTCGTGGATCTCTTTGCTAGCCTTATTTCTGGGGAATCTGAGAACAGATATTTCGGATCCCTTTGAAGACTATAGGGCCAAAGGAAATATCCTCCGATAACAAAGAGAAAGAAGATTTCTGAGAAACTTCTTTGTGTTCTGTGAAATCATCTCAAAGAGTTACAGCTTTCCCCGCAAAAAGCCTTTCGCTCAGACAGTTCTTGTGGAATTGGCAAAGTGATATTTGGCCGCCCCTAGAGGGCTATGGTGAAAAAGGAAATATCCTGAGATGAAATCTGGAAAGAAGCTTTCTGAGAAACTGCTTAGTGTTCTGTTAATTCGTCTCACAGAGTTACATCTCTATTTCGTGGATCTTTTGCTAGCCTTATTTCTGTGGAATCTGAGAACAGATATTTCGGATCGCATTGAAGACTTAGGGCAAAAGGAAATATCCTCCGATAACAAAGAGAAAGAAGCTTCCTGAGAAACTGCTTAGTGTTCTGTTAATTCATCTCACAGAGTTACATGTGTATTCCGTGGATCTCTTTGCTAGCCTTATTTCTGTGGAATCTGAAAACAGGTATTTCGGATCCTTTTGAAAACCATAGGGCCAAAGGAAATATCCTCCGATAACCAGGAGAGAGAAGCTTTCTCGGAAACTTCTCTGTGTTCTGTGAAATCATCTCACAGAGTTACAGCTTTCCCTTCAAGAAGCCTTTCGCTAAGACAGTTCCTGTGGAATTGGCAAAGTGATATTTGGAAGCCCATAGAGGGCTATGGTGAAAAAGGAAATATCCTCAGATGAAATCTGGAAAGAAGCTTTCTGAGAAACTGCTTAGTGTTCTGTTAATTCGTCTGACAGAGTTACATCTCTATTTCGTGGATCTTTTGCTAGCCTTATTTCTGTGGAATCTGAGAACAGATATTTCGGATCGCATTGAAGACTTAGGGCCAAAGGAAATATCCTCCGATAACAAAGAGAAAGAAGCTTTCTGAGAAACTGCTTAGTGTTCTGTTAATTCATCTCACAGAGTTACATGTGTATTCCGTGGATCTGTTTGCTAGCCTTATTTCTGTGGAATCTGAGAACAGGTATTTCGGATCCTTTTGAAAACCATATGGCCAAAGGAAATATCCTCCGATAACCAGGAGAGAGAAGCTTTTTCGGAAACTTCTCTTTGTTCTGTGAAATCATCTCACAGAGTTACAGCTTTCCCTTCAAGAAGCCTTTCGCTAAGACAGTTCTTGTGGAATTGGCAAAGTGATATTTGGTAGCCCATAGAGGGCTATGGTGAAAAAGGAAATATCCTCAGATGAAATCTGGAAAGAAGCTTTCTGAGAAACTGCTTAGTGTTCTGTTAATTCATCTCACAGAGTTACATGTGTATTTCGTGTATCTCTTTGCTAGACTTATTTCTGTGTAATCTGAGAACAGATATTTCGGATCGCATTGAAGACTATAGGGTAAAGGAGATATCCTCCGATAACAATGAGAAAGAAGCTTTCTGAGAAACTTCTTTGTGTTCTGTGAAATCATCTCACAGAGTTACAGCTTTCCCCTCAAGAAGCCTTTCACTAAGACAGTTCTTGTGGAATTGGCAAAGTGATATTTGGAAGCCTTTAGAGGGCTATGATGAACAAGGAAATATCCTCAGATGAAATCTGGAAAGAAGCTTTCTGAGAAACTGCTTAGTGTTCTGTTAATTCATCTCACAGAGTTACATGTGTATTTCGTGGATCTCTTTGCTAGACTTATTTCTTTGGAATCTGAGAACAGATATTTGGGATCACTTTGAAGACTATGGGGCCAAAGGAAATATCCTCCGATAACAAAGAGAAAGAAGCTTTCTGAGAAACTGCTTAGTGATCTGTTAATTCATTTCACAGAGTTACATGTGTATTTCGTGGATCTCTTTGCTAGCCTTATTTCTGTGGAATCAGAGAACACGTATTTCGGATCCCATTGAAGACTATAGTTCCAAAAGAAATATAAACCGATAACAAAGAGAAAGATGCTTTCTGAGAAACTTCTTTGTGTTCTGTGAAATCATCTCACAGAGTTACAGCTTTCCCCTCAAGAAGCCTTTCGCTAAGACCGTACATGTGGAATTGGCAAAGTGATATTTGGAAGCCCTTAGAGGGCTATGGTGAGAAAGGAAATATCCTCAGATGAAATCTGGAAAGAAGCTTTCTGAGAAACTGCTTAGTGTTCTGTTAATTCGTCTCACAGAGTTATATGTGTATTTCGTGGATCTCTCTGCTAACCTTATTTCTGTGGAATCTGAGAACAGATATTTCGGATCGCATTGAAGACTATAGGGCCAAAGGAAGTATCCTCCAATAACAAAGAGAAAGAAGCTTTCTGAGAACCTGCTTAGTGTTCTTTTAATTCATCTCACAGAGTTACATGTGTATTCCTTGGATCTCTTTGCTAGCCTTATTTCTGAGGAATCTGAGAACAGATATTTCGGATCGCATTGAAGACTATAGGGGAAAGGAGATATCCTCCGATAACAATGAGAAAGAAGCTTTCTGAGAAACTTCTTTGTGTTCTGTGAAATCATCTCACAGAGTTACAGCTTTCCCTTCAAGAAGCCTTTCGGTAAGACAGTTCTTGTGGAATTGGCAAAGTGATATTTGGAAGCCCGTAGAGGGCTATGGTGAAAAAGGAAATATCCTCAGATGAAATCTGGAAAGAAGCTTTGTGAGAAACTGCTTAGTGTTCTGTTAATTCATCTCACAGAGTTACATGTCTATTTCGTGGATCTCTTTGCTAGCCTTATTTCTGAGGAATCTGAGAACAGACATTTCGGATCACATTGAAGACTACTGGGCCAAAGGAAATATCCTCCTATAAAAAAGAGAAAGAAGTTTTCTGAGAAACTTCTTTGTGTTCTGTGAAATCATCTCACAGAGTTACAGCTTTCCCTTCAAGAAGCCTTTCGCTAAGACAGTTCTTGTGGAATTGGCAAAGTGATATTTGGAAGCCCATAGAGGGCTATTGTGAAAAAGGAAATATCCTCAGATGAAATCTGGAAAGATGCTCTCTGAGAAACTGCTTAGAGTTCTGTTAATTCATCTCACAGAGTTACATGTGTATTTCGTGGATCTCTTTGCTAGCATTATTTCTTTGGAATCTGAGAACAGATATTTGGGATCTCTTTGAAGACTATAGGGCCAAAGGAAATATCCTCCGATACAAAGAGAAAGAAGCTTTCTGAGAAACTTCTTTGTGTTCTGTGAAATCATCTCACAGAGTTACAGCTTTCCCCTCAAGAAGCCTTTCGCTAAGTCAGTTCCTGTGGAATTGGCAAAGTGATATTTGGAAGCCCATAGAGGGCTATGGTGAAAAAGGAAATATCCTCAGATGAAATCTGGAAAGAAGCTTTCTGAGAAACTGCTTAGTGTTCTGTTAATTCGTCTCACAGAGTTACATCTCTATTTCGTGGATCTTTTGCTAGCCTTATTTCTGTGGAATCTGAGAACAGATATTTCGGATCGCATTGAAGACTTAGGGCCAAAGGAAATATCCTCCGATAACAAAGAGAAAGAAGCTTTCTGAGAAACTGCTTAGTGTTCTGTTAATTCATCTCACAGAGTTACATGTGTATTCCGTGGATCTGTTTGCTAGCCTTATTTCTGTGGAATCTGAGAACAGGTATTTCGGATCCTTTTGAAAACCATATGGCCAAAGGAAATGTCCTCCGATAACCAGGAGAGAGAAGCTTTTTCGGAAACTTCTCTTTGTTCTGTGAAATCATCTCACAGAGTTACAGCTTTCCCTTCAAGAAGCCTTTCGCTAAGACAGTTCTTGTGGAATTGGCAAAGTGATATTTGGTAGCCCATAGAGGGCTATGGTGAAAAAGGAAATATCCTCAGATGAAATCTGGAAAGAAGCTTTCTGAGAAACTGCTTAGTGTTCTGTTAATTCATCTCACAGAGTTACATGTGTATTTCGTGTATCTCTTTGCTAGACTTATTTCTGTGTAATCTGAGAACAGATATTTCGGATCGCATTGAAGACTATAGGGTAAAGGAGATATCCTCCGATAACAATGAGAAAGAAGCTTTCTGAGAAACTTCTTTGTGTTCTGTGAAATCATCTCACAGAGTTACAGCTTTCCCCTCAACAAGCCTTTCACTAAGACAGTTCTTGTGGAATTGGCAAAGTGATATTTGGAAGCCTTTAGAGGGCTATGATGAACAAGGAAATATCCTCAGATGAAATCTGGAAAGAAGCTTTCTGAGAAACTGCTTAGTGTTCTGTTAATTCATCTCACAGAGTTACATGTGTATTTCGTGGATCTCTTTGCTAGCCTTATTTCTGAGGAATCTGAGAATAGATATTTCGGATCACATTGAAGACTATAGGGCCAAAGGAAATATCCTCCTATAACAAAGAGAAAGAAGCTTTCTGAGAAACTTCTTTGTGTTCTGTGAAATCATCTCACAGAGTTACAGCTTTCCCCTCAAGAAGCCTTTCACTAAGACAGTTCTTGTGGAATTGGCAAAGTGATATTTGGAAGCCCATAGAGGGCTATGGTGAAAAGGAAATCTCCTGAGTTGAAATCTGGAAAGAAACTTTCTGAGAAACTGCTTAGTGTTCTGTTAATTCACCTCACAGAGTTACATGTGTATTTCGTGGATCTCTTTGCTACCTTATTTCTGTGGAATTTGAGAACAGATATTTCGGATCCCATTGAAGACTATAGGGCCAAAGGAAATATCCTCCAATAACAAAGAGAAAGAAGCTTTCTGAGATACTTCTTTGTGTCTGTGAAATCATCTCACAGAGTTACAGCTTTCCCCTCAAGAAGCCTTTCGCTAAGACAGTTCTTGTGGAATTGGCAAAGTGATATTTGGAAGCCCATAGAGTTCTATGGTGAAAAAGGAAATATCCTCAGATGAAATCTCGAAAGAAGCTTTCTGAGAAACTGCTTAGTGTTCTGTTAACTCGTCTCACAGAGTTATATGTGTATTTCGTGGATCTCTTTGCTAACCTTATTTCTGTGGAATCTGAGAACAGATATTTCGGATCGCATTGAAGACTATAGGGCCAAAGGAAATATCCTCCGATAACAAACAGAAAGAAGCTTTCTGAGAACCTGCTTAGTGTTCTTTTAATTCATCTCACAGTGTTACATGTGTATTCCTTGGATCTCTTTGCTAGCCTTATTTCTGTGAAATCTGAGAACAGATATTTCGGATCGCATTGAAGACTATAGGGGAAAGGAGATATCCTCCGATAACAAGGAGAAAGAAGCTTTCTGGGAAACTTCTTTGTGTTCTGTGAAATCAACTCACAGAGTTACAGCTTTCCCTTCAAGAAGCCTTCCGCTAAGACAGTTCTTGTGGAATTGGCAAAGTGATATTTGGAAGCCCATAGAGGGCTATTGTGAAAAAGGAAATATCCTCAGATGAAATCTGGAAAGAAGCTTTCTGAGAAACTGCTTAGAGTTCTGTTAATTCATCTCACAGAGTTACATGTGTATTTCGTGGATCTCTTTGCTAGCCTTATTTCTGTGGAATCTGAGAACAGATATTTGGGATCTCTTTGAAGACTATAGGGCCAAAGGAAATATCCTCCGATAAGAAAGAGAAAGAAGCTTTCTGAGAAACTTCTTTGTGTTCTGTGAAATCATTTCACAGAGTTACAGCTTTCCCCTCAAGAAGCCTTTCGCTAAGACAGTTCCTGTGGAATTGGCAAAGTGATATTTGGAAGCCCATAGACGACTATGGTGAAAAAGGAAATATCCTCAAATGAAATCTGGAAAGAAGCTTTCTTTGAAACTGCTTAGTGTTCTGTTAATTCATCTCACAGAGTTATATGTGTATTTCGTGGATCTCTTTGCTAGCCTTATTTCTGGGGAATCTGAGAACAGATATTTCGGATCCCTTTGAAGACTATAGGGCCAAAGGAAATATCCTCCGATAACAAAGAGAAAGAAGATTTCTGAGAAACTTCTTTGTGTTCTGTGAAATCATCTCAAAGAGTTACAGCTTTCCCCGCAAAAAGCCTTTCGCTCTACAGTTCTTGTGGAATTGGCAAAGTGATATTTGGTCGCCCCTAGAGGGCTATGGTGAAAAAGGAAATATCCTGAGATGAAATCTGGAAAGAAGCTTTCTGAGAAACTGCTTAGTGTTCTGTTAATTCGTCTCACAGAGTTACATCTCTATTTCGTGGATCTTTTGCTAGCCTTATTTCTGTGGAATCTGAGAACAGATATTTCGGATCGCATTGAAGACTTAGGGCAAAAGGAAATATCCTCCGATAACAAAGAGAAAGAAGCTTCCTGAGAAACTGCTTAGTGTTCCGTTAATTCATCTCACAGAGTTACATGTGTATTCCGTGGATCTCTTTGCTAGCCTTATTTCTGTGGAATCTGAAAACAGGTATTTCGGATCCTTTTGAAAACCATAGGGCCAAAGGAAATATCCTCCGATAACCAGGAGAGAGAAGCTTTCTCGGAAACTTCTCTGTGTTCTGTGAAATCATCTCACAGAGTTACAGCTTTCCCTTCAAGAAGCCTTTCGCTAAGACAGTTCCTGAGGAATTGGCAAAGTGATATTTGGAAGCCCATAGAGGGCTATGGTGAAAAAGGAAATATCCTCAGATGAAATCTGGAAAGAAGCTTTCTGAGAAACTGCTTAGTGTTCTGTTAATTCGTCTCACAGAGTTACATCTCTATTTCGTGGATCTTTTGCTAGCCTTATTTCTGTGGAATCTGAGAACAGATATTTCGGATCGCATTGAAGACTTAGGGCCAAAGGAAATATCCTCCGATAACAAAGAGAAAGAAGCTTTCTGAGAAACTGCTTAGTGTTCTGTTAATTCATCTCACAGAGTTACATGTGTATTCCGTGGATCTGTTTGCTAGCCTTATTTCTGTGGAATCTGAGAACAGGTATTTCGGATCCTTTTGAAAACCATATGGCCAAAAGAAATATCCTCCGATAACCAGGAGAGAGAAGCATTTTCGGAAACTTCTCTTTGTTCTGTGAAATCATCTCACAGAGTTACAGCTTTCCCTTCAAGAAGCCTTTCCCTAAGACAGTTCTTGTGGAATTGGCAAAGTGATATTTGGTAGCCCATAGAGGGCTATGGTGAAAAAGGAAATATCCTCAGATGAAATCTGGAAAGAAGCTTTCTGAGAAACTGCTTAGTGTTCTGTTAATTCATCTCACAGAGTTACATGTGTATTTCGTGTATCTCTTTGCTAGACTTATTTCTGTGTAATCTGAGAACAGATATTTCGGATCGCATTGAAGACTATAGGGTAAAGGAGATATCCTCCGATAACAATGAGAAAGAAGCTTTCTGAGAAACTTCTTTGTGTTCTGTGAAATCATCTCACAGAGTTACAGCTTTCCCCTCAACAAGCCTTTCACTAAGACAGTTCTTGTGGAATTGGCAAAGTGATATTTGGAAGCCTTTAGAGGGCTATGATGAACAAGGAAATATCCTCAGATGAAATCTGGAAAGAAGCTTTCTGAGAAACTGCTTAGTGTTCTGTTAATTCATCTCACAGAGTTACATGTGTATTTCGTGGATCTCTTTGCTACCTTATTTCTGTGGAATTTGAGAACAGATATTTCGGATCCCATTGAAGACTATAGGGCCAAAGGAAATATCCTCCAATAACAAAGAGAAAGAAGCTTTCTGAGAAACTTCTTTGTGTTCTGTGAAATCATCTCACAGAGTTACAGCTTTCCCCTCAAGAAGCCTTTCGCTAAGACAGTTCTTGTGGAATTGGCAAAGTGATATTTGGAAGCCCATAGAGGGCTATGGTGAAAAAGGAAATATCCTCAGATGAAATCTCGAAAGAAGCTTTCTGAGAAACTGCTTAGTGTTCTGTTAACTCGTCTCACAGAGTTATATGTGTATTTCGTGGATCTCTTTGCTAACCTTATTTCTGTGGAATCTGAGAACAGATATTTCGGATCGCATTGAAGACTATAGGGCCAAAGGAAATATCCTCCGATAACAAAGAGAAAGAAGCTTTCTGAGAACCTGCTTAGTGTTCTTTTAATTCATCACACAGTGTTACATGTGTATTCCTTGGATCTCTTTGCTAGCCTTATTTCTGTGAAATCTGAGAACAGATATTTCGGATCGCATTGAAGACTATAGGGGAAAGGAGATATCCTCCGATAACAAGGAGAAAGAAGCTTTCTGAGAAACTTCTTTGTATTCTGTGAAATCATCTCACAGAGTTACAGCTTTCCCTTCAAGAAGCCTTCCGCTAAGACAGTTCTTGTGGAATTGGCAAAGTGATATTTGGAAGCCCATAGAGGGCTATTGTGAAAAAGGAAATATCCTCAGATGAAATCTGGAAAGAAGCTTTCTGAGAAACTGCTTAGAGTTCTGTTAATTCATCTCACAGAGTTACATGTGTATTTCGTGGATCTCTTTGCTAGCCTTATTTCTGTGGAATCTGAGAACAGATATTTGGGATCTCTTTGAAGACTATAGGGCCAAAGGAAATATCCTCCGATAACAAAGAGAAAGAAGCTTTCTGAGAAACTTCTTTGTGTTCTGTGAAATCATCTCACAGAGTTACAGCTTTCCCCTCAAGAAGCCTATCGCTAAGACAGTTCCTGTGGAATTGGCAAAGTGATATTTGGAAGCCCATAGACGGCTATGGTGAAAAAGGAAATATCCTCAATTGAAATCTGGAAAGAAGCTTTCTTTGAAACTGCTTAGTGTTCTGTTAATTCATCTCACAGAGTTATATGTGTATTTCGTGGATCTCTTTGCTAGCCTTATTTCTGGGGAATCTGAGAACAGATATTTCGGATCCCTTTGAAGACTATAGGGCCAAAGGAAATATCCTCCGATAACAAAGAGAAAGAAGATTTCTGAGAAACTTCTTTGTGTTCTGTGAAATCATCTCAAAGAGTTACAGCTTTCCCCGCAAAAAGCCTTTCGCTCAGACAGTTCTTGTGGAATTGGCAAAGTGATATTTGGGCGCCCCTAGAGGGCTATGGTGAAAAAGGAAATATCCTGAGATGAAATCTGGAAAGAAGCTTTCTGAGAAACTGCTTAGTGTTCTGTTAATTCGTCTCACAGAGTTACATCTCTATTTCGTGGATCTTTTGCTAGCCTTATTTCTGTGGAATCTGAGAACAGATATTTCGGATCGCATTGAAGACTTAGGGCAAAAGGAAATATCCTCCGATAACAAAGAGAAAGAAGCTTTCTGAGAAACTGCTTAGTGTTCCGTTAATTCATCTCACAGAGTTACATGTGTATTCCGTGGATCTCTTTGCTAGCCTTATTTCTGTGGAATCTGAAAACAGGTATTTCGGATCCTTTTGAAAACCATAGGGCCAAAGGAAATATCCTCCGATAACCAGGAGAGAGAAGCTTTCTCAGAAACTTCTCTGTGTTCTGTGAAATCATCTCACAGAGTTACAGCTTTCCCTTCAAGAAGCCTTTCGCTAAGACAGTTCTTGTGGAATTGGCAAAGTGATATTTGGTAGCCCCTAGAGGGCTATGGTGAAAAAGGAAATATCCTCAGATGAAATCTGGAAAAAAGCTTTCTGAGAAACTGCTTAGTGTTCTGTTAATTCATCTCACAGAGTTACATGAGTATTTCGTGGATCTCTTTGCTAGCCTTATTTCTGAGGAATCTGAGAACAGATATTTCGTATCCCTTTGAAGACTATTGGGCCAAAGGAAATATCCTCCGATAACAAAGAAACAAGCTTTCTGAGAAACTTCTTTGTGTTCTGTGAAATCATCTCACAGAGTTACAGCTTTCCCCTCAAGAAGCCTTTCGCTAAGACAGTTCTTGTGGAATTGGCAAAGTGATATTTGGAAGCCCTAGAGGGCTATGGTGAAAAAGGAAATATCCTCAGATGAAATCTGGAAAGAAGATTTCTGAGAAACTGCTTAGTGTTCTGTTAAATTATCTCACAGAGTTACATGTGTATTTCGTGGATCTCTTTCTATCTCATTTCTTTGGAATCTGAGAACAGATATTTCGGATCCCTTTGAAGACTATAGGGCCAAAGGAAATATCCTCCGATAACAAAGAGAAAGTAGCTTTCTGAGAAACTTCTTTGTGTTCTGTGAAATCACCTCACAGAGTTACAGCTTTCCCCTCAAGAAGCCTTTCGCTAAGACTGTTCCTGTGGAATTGGTAAAGTGATATTTGGAAGCCAGTAGAGGGCTATGGTGAAAAAGGAAATATCCTCAGATGAAATCTGGAAAGAAGCTTTCTGAGAAACTGCTTAGTGTTCTGTTAATTCATCTCACAGAGTTACATGTGTATATCGTGGATCTCTTTGCTAGACTTATTTCTGTGGAATCTGAGAACAGATATTTCGGATCCCTTTGAAGACTCTAGGGCCAAAGGAAATATCCTCCGATAACAAAGAGAAAGAAGCTTTCTGAGAAACTTCTTTGTGTTCTGTGAAATCATCTCACAGAGTTACAACTTTCCCCTCAAGAACCCTTTCGCTAAGACAGTTCTTGTGGAATGGCAAAATGATATTTGGAAACCCATAGAGGGCTATGGTGAAAAAGGAAATATCCTCAGATGAAATCTGGAAAGAAGCTTTCTGAGAAACTGCTTAGTGTTCTGTTAATTCATCTCACAGAGTTACATGTGTATTTCGTATATCTCTTTTCTAGCCTTATTTCTGAGGAATCCGAGAACAGATATTTCGGATCCCTTTGAAGACTCTAGGGCCAAAGGAAATATCCTCCGATAACAAAGAGAATGAAGCTTTCGGAGAAACTTCTTTGTGTTCTGTGAAATCATCTCACAGAGTTACAGCTTTCCCCTCAAGAAGACTTTCGCTAAGACAGTTCTTGTGGAATTGGCAAAGTGATATTTGGAAGCCCATAGAGGGCTATGGTCAAAAAGGAAATATCCTCAGATGAAATCTGGAAAGAAGCTCTCTGAGAAACTGCTTAGTGTTCTGTTAATTCATCTGACAGAGTTACATGTGTATTTCGTGCATCTCTTTGCTAGCCTCATTTCTGTGGCATCTGAGAACAGATATTTCGGATCCCTTTGAAGACTATAGGGCCAAAGGAAATATCCTCCGATAAAAAAGAGAAAGACGCTTATTGATAAACTTCTTTGTGTTCTGTGAAATCATCTCACAGAGTTACAGCTTTCTCCTCAAGAAGCCTTTCGCTAAGACAGTTCCTGTTGAATTGGCAAAGTGATATTTGGAAGCCCTTAGAGGGCTTTGGTGAAAAAGGAAATATCCTCAGATGAAATCAGGAAGGAAGCTTTCTGAGAAACTGCTTAGTGATCTGTTAATTCATGTCACAGAGTTACATCTGTATTTCGTGGATCTCTTTCTATCTCATTTCTGTGGAATCTGAGAACAGATATTTCGGATCCCTTTGAAGACTATAGGGCCAAAGGAAATATCCTCCGATAACAAAGAGAAAGTAGCTTTCTGAGAAACTTCTTTGTGTTCTGTGAAATCACCTCACAGAGTTACAGCTTTCCCCTCAAGAAGCCTTTCGCTAAGACTGTTCCTGTGGAATTGGTAAGGTGATATTTGGAAGCCAGTAGAGGGCTATGGTGAAAAAGGAAATATCCTCAGATGAAATCTGGAAAGAAGCTTTCTGAGAAACTGCTTAGTGTTCTGTTAATTCATCTCACAGTGTTACATGTGTATATCGTGGATCTCTTTGCTAGACTTATTTCTGTGGAATCTGAGAACAGATATTTCGGATCCCTTTGAAGACTACAGGGCCAAAGGAAATATCCTCCGATAACCAAGAGAAAGAAGCTTTCTGAGAAACTTTTTGTGTTCTGTGAAATCATCTCACAGAATTACAGCTTTCCCCTCAACAAGCCTTTCGGTAAGACACTTCCTGTGGAATTGGTAAAGTGATATTTGGAATCCAGTAAAGGGCTATGGTGAAAAACGAAATATCCTCAGATGAAATCTGGAAAGAAGCTTTCTGAGAAACTGCTTAGTGTTCTGTTAATTCATCTCACAGAGTTACATGTGTATATCGTGGATCTCTTTGCTCGCCTTATTTCTGTGGAATATGAGAACAGATATTTCGGATCCCTTTGAAGACTATAGGGCCAAAAGAAATATCCTCCGATAAGAAAGAGAAAGAAGCTTTCTGAGAAACTTCTTTGTGTTCTGTGAAATTATCTCACAGAGTTACAGCTTTCCCCTCAAGATGACTTTCGCTAAGACAGTTCCTGTGGAATTGGCAAAGTGATATTTGGAAGCCAATAGAGGGATATGGTGAAAAAGGAAATATCCAAAGATGAAATCTGGAAGAAGCTTTCTGAGAAACTGCTTAGTGTTCTGTTAATTCATCTCACAGATTTACATGTGTATTTCGTATATCTCTTTTCTAGCCTTATTTCTCAGGAATCTGAGAACAGATATTTCGGATCCCTTTGAAGACTCTAGGGCCAAAGGAAATATCCTCCAATAACAAAGAGAAAGAAGCTTTCTGAGAAACTTCTTTGTGTTCTGTGAAATCATCTCACAGAGTTACAGCTTTCCCCTCAAGAAGCCTTTCGCTAAGCAGTTCTTGTGGAATTGGCAAAGAGATATTTGGAAGCCCATAGACGTCTACGTTCAAAAAGGAAATATCCTGAGATGAAATCTGGAAAGAAGCTTTCTGAGAAACTGCTTAGTGTTCTGTTAATTCATCTCACAGAGTTTCATGTGTATTTCGTGCATCTCTTTGCTAGCCTTATTTGTGTGGAATCTGAGAACAGATATTTCGGATCCCTTTGAAGACTATAGGGCCAAAGGAAATATCCTCTGAAAACAAAGAGAAAGAAGCTTTCTGAGAAACTTGTTTGTGCTCTGTGAAATCATCTCCCAGAGATACAGCTTTCGCCTCAAGAAGCCTTTCGCTAAGAGAGTTCCTGTGGAATTGTTAAAGTGATATTTGGAAGCCAGTAGAGGGCTGTGGTGAAAAAGGAAATATCCTCAGATGAAATCTGGAAAGAAGCTTTCTGAGAAACTGCTTAGTGTTCTGTTAATTCATCTCACATAGTTACAACTTTCCCCTCAAGAACCCTTTCGCTAAGACAGTTCTTGTGGAATGGCAAAGTGATATTTGGAAACCCATAGAGGGCTATGGTGAAAAAGGAAATATCCTCAGATGAAATCTGGAAAGAAGCTCTCTGAGAAACTGCTTAGTGTTCTGTTAATTCATCTGACAGAGTTACATGTGTATTTCGTGCATCTCTTTGCTAGCCTCATTTCTGTGGAATCTGAGAACAGATATTTCGGATCCCTTTGAAGACTATAGGGCCAAAGGAAATATCCTCCGATAACAAAGAGAAAGACGCTTATTGATAAACTTCTTTGTGTTCTGTGAAATCATCTCACAGAGTTACAGCTTTCTCCTCAAGAAGCCTTTCACTAAGACAGTTCCTGTGGAATTGGCAAAGTGATATTTGGAAGCCCTTAGAGGGCTTTGGTGAAAAAGGAAATATCCTCAGATGAAATCTGGAAGGAAGTTTTCTGAGAAACTGCTTAGTGTTCTGTTAATTCATGTCACAGAGTTACATCTGTATTTCGTGGATCTCTTTCTATCTCATTTCTGTGGAATCTGAGAACAGATATTTCGGATCCCTTTGAAGACTATAGGGCCAAAGGAAATATCCTCCCATAACAAAGAGAAAGTAGCTTTCTGAGAAACTTCTTTGTGTTCTGTGAAATCACCTCACAGAGTTACAGCTTTCCCCTCAAGAAGCCTTTCGCTACGACTGTTCCTGTGGAATTGGTAAAGTGATATTTGGAAGCCAGTAGAGGGCTATGGTGAAAAAGGAAATATCCTCAGATGAAATCTGGAAAAAGCTTTCTGAGAAACTGCTTAGTGTTCTGTTAATTCATCTCACAGAGTTACATGTGTATATCGTGGATCTCTTTGCTAGACTTATTTCTGTGGAATCTGAGAACAGATATTTCGGATCCCTTTGAAGACTACAGGGCCAAAGGAAATATCCTCCGATAACAAAGAGAAAGAAGCTTTCTGAGAAACTTCTTTGTGTTCTGTGAAATCATCTCACAGAGTTACAACTTTCCCCTCAAGAACCCTTTCGCTAAGACAGTTCTTGTGGAATGGCAAAGTGATATTTGGAAACCCATAGAGGGCTACGGTGAAAAAGGAAATATCCTCAGATGAAATCTGGAAAGAAGCTTTCTGAGAAACTGCTTAGTGTTCTGTTAATTCATCTCACAGAGTTACATGTGTATTTCGTATATCTCTTTTCTAGCCTTATTTCTGAGGAATCTGAGAACAGATATTTCGTATCCCTTTGAAGACTCTAGGGCCAAAGGAAATATCCTCCGATAACAAAGAGAATGAAGCTTTCGGAGAAACTTCTTTGTGTTCTGTGAAATCATCTTACAGAGTTACAGCTTTCCCCTCAAGAAGACTTTTGCTAAGACAGTTCTTGTGGAATTGGCAAAGTGATATTTGGAAGCCCATAGAGGGCTATGGTGAAAAAGGAAATATCCTCAGATGAAATCTGGAAAGAAGCTCTCTGAGAAACTGCTTAGTGTTCTGTTAATTCATCTCACAGAGTTACATGTGTATTTCGTGCATCTCTTTGCTAGCCTCATTTCTGTGGAATCTGAGAACAGATATTTCGGATCCCTTTGAAGACTATAGGGCCAAAGGAAATATCCTCCGATAACAAAGAGAAAGACGCTTTCTGATAAACTTCTTTGTGTTCTGTGAAATCGTCTCACAGAGTTACAGCTTTCTCCTCAAGAAGCCTTTCTCTAGGACAGTTCCTGTGGAATTGGCAAAGTGATATTTGGAAGCCGTTAGAGGGCTTTGGTGAAAAAGGAAATATCCTCAGATGAAATCTGGAAGGAAGCTTTCTGAGAAACTGCTTAGTGTTCTGTTAATTCATCTCACAGAGTTACATCTGTATTTCGTGGATCTCTTTCTATCTCATTTCTGTGGAATCTGAGAACAGATATTTCGGATCCCTTTGAAGACTCTAGAGCCAAAGGAAATATCCTCCGATAACAAAGAGAAAGATGCTTTCTGAGAAACTTCTTTGTGTTCTGTGAAATCATCTCACAGAGTTACAACTTTCCCCTCAAGAACACTTTCGCTAAGACAGTTCTTGTGGAATGGCAAAGTGATATTTGGAAACCCATAGAGGGCAATGGTGAAAAAGGAAATATCCTCAGATGAAATCTGGAAAGAAGCTTTCTGAGAAACTGCTTAGTGTTCTCTTAATTCATCTCACAGAGTTACATGTGTATTTCGTGCATCTCTTTGCTAGCCTCATTTCTGTGGAATCTGAGAACAGATATTTCGGATCCCTTTGAAGACTATAGGGCCAAAGGAAATATCCTCCGATAACAAAGAGAAAGACGCTTTCTGATAAACTTCTTTGTGTTCTGTGAAATCATCTCACAGAGTTACAGCTTTCCCCTCAAGAAGCCTTTCGCTAAGACTGTTCCTGTGGAATTGGTAAAGTGATATTTGGAAGCCAGTAGAGGACTATGGTGAAAAAGGAAATATCCTCAGATGAAATCTGGAAGGAAGCTTTCTGAGAAACTGCTTAGTGTTCTGTTAATTCATCTCACAGAGTTACATGTGTATGTCGTGCATCTCTTTTCTAGCCTCATTTCTGTGGAATCTGAGAACAGATATTTCGGATCCCTTTGAAGACTCTAGGGCAAAAGGAAATATCCTCCGATAACAAAGAGAAAGAAGCTTTCTGAGAAACTTTTTGTGTTCTGTGAAATCATCTCACAGAATTACAGCTTTCCCCTCAACAAGCCTTTCGGTAAGACACTTCCTGTGGAATTGGTCAAGTGATATTTGGAATCCAGTAAAGGGCTATGGTGAAAAACGAAATATCCTCAGATGAAATCTGGAAAGAAGCTTTCTGAGAAACTGCTTAGTGTTCTGTTAATTCATCTCACAGAGTTACATGTGTATATCGTGGATCTCTTTGCTAGCCTTATTTCTGTGGAATATGAGAACAGATATTTCGGATCCCTTTGAAGACTATAGGGCCAAAAGAAATATCCTCCGATAAGAAAGAGAAAGAAGCTTTCTGAGAAACTTCTTTGTGTTCTGTGAAATCATCTCACAGAGTTACAGCTTTCCCCTCAAGATGACTTTCGCTAAGACAGTTCCTGTGGAATTGGCAAAGTGATATTTGGAAGCCAATAGAGGGATATGGTGAAAAAGGAAATATCCAAAGATGAAATCTGGAGGAAGCTTTCTGAGAAACTGCTTAGTGTTCTGTTAATTCATCTCACAGATTCACATGTGTATTTCGTATATCTCTTTTCTAGCCTTATTTCTCAGGAATCTGAGAACAGATATTTCGGATCCCTTTGAAGACTCTAGGGCCAAAGGAAATATCCTCCAATAACAAAGAGAAAGAAGCATTCTGAGAAACTTCTTTGTGTTCTGTGAAATCATCTCACAGAGTTACAGCTTTCCCCTCAAGAAGCCTTTCGCTAAGCAGTTCTTGTGGAATTGGCAAAGAGATATTTGGAAGCCCATAGACGTCTACGTTCAAAAAGGAAATATCCTGAGATGAAATCTGGAAAGAAGCTTTCTGAGAAACTGCTTAGTGTTCTGTTAATTCATCTCACAGAGTTTCATGTGTATTTCGTGGATCTCTTTGCTAGCCTTATTTGTGTGGAGTCTGAGAACAGATATTTCGGATCCCTTTGAAGAGTATAGGGCCAAAGGAAATATCCTCTGAAAACAAAGAGAAAGAAGCTTTCTGAGAAACTTCTTTGTGCTCTGTGAAATCATCTCCCAGAGATACAGCTTTCACCTCAAGAAGCCTTTTGCTAAGAGAGTTCCTGTGGAATTGTTAAAGTGATATTTGGAAGCCAGTAGAGGGCTGTGGTGAAAAAGGAAATATCCTCAGATGAAATCTGTAAAGAAGCTTTCTGAGAAACTGCTTAGTGTTCTGTTAATTCATCTCACAGAGTTACATGTGTATTTCGTATATCTCTTTTCTAGCCTTATTTCTGAGGAATCTGAGAACAGATATTTCGGATCCCTTTGAAGACTCTAGGGCCAAAGGAAATATCCTCCGATAACAAAGAGAATGACGCTTATTGATAAACTTCTTTGTGTTCTGTGAAATCATCTCACAGAGTTACAGCTTTCCCCTCAAGATGACTTTCGCTAAGACAGTTCCTGTGGAATTGGCAAAGTGATATTTGGAAGCCCATAGAGGGCTATGGTCAAAAAGGAAATATCCTCAGATGAAATCTGGAAAGAAGCTCTCTGAGAAACTGCTTAGTGTTCTGTTAATTCATCTGACAGAGTTACATGTGTATTTCGTGCATCTCTTTGCTAGCCTCATTTCTGTGGAATCTGAGAACAGATATTTCGGATCCCTTTGAAGACTATAGGGCCAAAGGAAATATCCTCCGATAACAAAGAGAAAGACGCCTATTGATAAACTTCTTTGTGTTCTGTGAAATCATCTCACAGAGTTACAGCTTTCCCCTCAAGAAGCCTTTCGCTAAGACTGTTCCTGTGGAATTGGTAAAGTGATATTTGGAAGCCAGTAGAGGGCTGTGGTGAAAAAGGAAATATCCTCAGATGAAATCTGGAAAGAAGCTTTCTGAGAAACTGCTTAGTGTTCTGTTAATTCATCTCACAGAGTTACATGTGTATTTCGTATATCTCTTTTCTAGCCTTATTTCTGAGGAATCTGAGAACAGATATTTCGGATCCCTTTGAAGACTCTAGGGCCAAAGGAAATATCCTCCGATAACAAAGAGAATGACGCTTATTGATAAACTTCTTTGTGTTCTGTGAAATCATCTCACAGAGTTACAGCTTTCCCCTCAAGTTGACTTTCGCTAAGACAGTTCCTGTGGAATTGGCAAAGTGATATTTGGAAGCCAATAGAGGGCTATGGTCAAAAAGGAAATATCCTCAGATGAAATCTGGAAAGAAGCTCTCTGAGAAACTGCTTAGTGTTCTGTTAATTCATCTGACAGAGTTACATGTGTATTTCGTGCATCTCTTTGCTAGCCTCATTTCTGTGGAATCTGAGAACAGATATTTCGGATCCCTTTGAAGACTATAGGGCCAAAGGAAATATCCTCCGATAACAAAGAGAAAGACGCTTATTGATAAACTTCTTTGTGTTCTGTGAAATCATCTCACAGAGTTACAGCTTTCCCCTCAAGAAGCCTTTCGCTAAGACTGTTCCTGTGGAATTGGTAAAGTGATATTTGGAAGCCAGTAGAGGGCTATGGTGAAAAAGGAAATATCCTCAGATGAAATCTGGAAAGAAGCTTTCTGAGAAACTGCTTAGTGTTCTGTTAATTCATCTCACAGAGTTACATGTGTATATCGTGGATCTCTTTGCTAGACTTATTTCTGTGGAATCTGAGAACAGATATTTCGGATCCCTTTGAAGACTCTAGGGCCAAAGGAAATATCCTCCGATAACAAAGAGAAAGAAGCTTTGTGAGAAACTTCTTTGTGTTCTGTGAAATCATCTCACAGAGTTACAACTTTCCCCTCAAGAACCCTTTCGCTTAGACAGTTCTTGTGGAATGGCAAAGTGATATTTGGAAACCCATAGAGGGCTATGGTGAAAAAGGAAATATCCTCAGATGAAATCTGGAAAGAAGCTTTCTGAGAAACTGCTTAGTGTTCTGTTAATTCATCTCACAGAGTTACATGTGTATTTCGTATATCTCTTTTCTAGCCTTATTTCTGGGAAATCTGAGAACAGATATTTCGGATCCCTTTGAAGACTCTAGGGCCAAAGGAAATATCCTCCGATAACAAAGAGAATGAAGCTTTCGGAGAAACTTCTTTGTGTTCTGTGAAATCATCTCACAGAGTTACAGCTTTCCCCTCAAGAAGACTTTCGCTAAGACAGTTCTTGTGGAATTGGCAAAGTGATATTTGGAAGCCCATAGAGGGCTATGGTGAAAAAGGAAATATCCTCAGATGAAATCTGGAAAGAAGCTCTCTGAGAAACTGCTTAGTGTTCTGTTAATTCATCTCACAGATTTACATGTGTATTTCGTGCATCTCTTTGCTAGCCTCATTTCTGTGGAATCTGAGAAGAGATATTTCGGATCCCTTTGAAGACTATATGGCCAAAGGAAATATCCTCCGATAACAAAGAGAAAGACGCTTTCTGATAAACTTCTTTGTGTTCTGTGAAATCATCTCACAGAGTTACAGCTTTCTCCTCAAGAAGCCTTTCGCTAAGACAGCTCCTGTGGAATTGGCAAAGTGATATTTGGAAGCCCTTAGAGGGCTTTGGTGAAAAAGGAAATATCCTCAGATGAAATCTGGAAGGAAGCTTTCTGAGAAACTGCTTAGTGTTCTGTTAATTCATCTCACAGAGTTACATCTGTATTTCGTGGATCTCCTTCTATCTCATTTCTGTGGAACCTGAGAACAGATATTTCGGATCCCTTTGAAGACTATAGGGCCAAAGGAAATATCCTCCGATAACAAAGAGAAAGTAGCTTTCTGAGAAACTTCTTTGTGTTCTGTGAAATCACCTCACAGAGTTACAGCTTTCCCCTCAAGAAGCCTTTCGCTAAGACTGTTCCTGTGGAATTGGTAAAGTGATATTTGGAAGCCAGTAGAGGGCTATGGTGAAAAAGGAAATATCCTCAGATGAAATCTGGAAAGAAGCTTTCTGAGAAACTGCTTAGTGTTCTGTTAATTCATCTCACAGAGTTACATGTGTATATCGTGGATCTCTTTGCTAGACTTATTTCTGTGGAATCTGAGAACAGATATTTCGGATCCCTTTGAAGACTCTAGAGCCAAAGGAAATATCCTCCGATAACAAAGAGAAAGATGCTTTCTGAGAAACTTCTTTGTGTTCTGTGAAATCATCTCACAGAGTTACAACTTTCCCCTCAAGAACCTTTTCGCTAAGACAGTTCTTGTGGAATGGCAAAGTGATATTTGGAAACCCATAGAGGGCTATGGTGAAAAAGGAAATATCCTCAGATGAAATCTGGAAAGAAGCTTTCTGAGAAACTGCTTAGTGTTCTGTTAATTCATCTCACAGAGTTACATGTGTATTTCGTATATCTCTTTTCTAGCCTTATTTCTGAGGAATCTGAGAACAGATATTTCGGATCCCTTTGAAGACTCTAGGGCCAAAGGAAATATCCTCCGATAACAAAGAGAATGAAGCTTTCGGAGAAACTACTTTGTGTTCTGTGAAATCATCTCACAGAGTTACAGCTTTCCCCTCAAGAAGCCTTTCGCTAAGACAGTTCTTGTGGAATTGGCAAAGTGATATTTGGAAGCCCATAGAGGGCTATGGTGAAAAAGGAAATATCCTCAGATGAAATCTGGAAAGAAGCTCTCTGAGAAACTGCTTAGTGTTCTGTTAATTCATCTGACAGAGTTACGTGTGTATTTCGTGCATCTCTTTGCTAGCCTCATTTCTGTGGAATCTGAGAACAGATATTTCGGATCCCTTTGAAGACTATAGGGCCAAAGGAAATATCCTCCGATAACAAAGAGAAAGACGCTTTCTGATAAACTTCTTTGTGTTCTGTGAAATCATCTCACAGAGTTAGAGCTTTCCCCTCCAGAAGCCTTTCGCTAAGACAGTTCCTGTGGAATTGGTAAAGTGATATTTGGAAGCCAGTAGAGGGCTGTGGTGAAAAAGGAAATATCCTCAGATGAAATCTGGAAAGAAGCTTTCTGAGAAACTGCTTAGTGTTCTGTTAATTCATCTCACAGAGTTACATGTGTATGTCGTGGATCTCTTTTCTAGCCTTATTTCTGACGAATCTGAGAACAGATATTTCGGATCCCTTTGAAGACTATAGGGCCAAAAGAAATATCCTCCGATAAGAAAGAGAAAGAAGCTTTCTGAGAAACTTCTTTGTGTTCTGTGAAATCATCTCACAGAGTTACAGCTTTCCCCTCAAGATGACTTTCGCTAAGACAGCTCCTGTGGAATTGGCAAAGAGATATTTGGAAGCCAATAGAGGGATATGGTGAAAAAGGAAATATCCAAAGATGAAATCTGGAAGAAGCTTTCTGAGAAACTGCTTAGTGTTCTGTTAATTCGTCTCACAGAGTTACATGTGTATATCGTATATCTCTTTTCTAGCCTTATTTCTCAGGAATCTGAGAACAGATATTTCGGATCCCTTTGAAGACTCTAGGGCCAAAGGAAATATCCTCCGATAACAAAGAGAAAGAAGCTTTCTGAGAAACTTCTTTGTGTTCTGTGAAATCATCTCACAGAGTTACAGCTTTCCCCTCAAGAAGCCTTTCGCTGAGCAGTTCTTGTGGAATTGGCAAAGAGATATTTGGAAGCCCATAGACGTCTACGGTCAAAAAGGAAATATCCTGAGATGAAATCTGGAAAGAAGCTTTCTGAGAAACTGCTTAGTGTTCTGTTAATTCATCTCACAGAGTTTCATGTGTATTTCGTGCATCTCTTTGCTAGCCTTATTTGTGTGGAACCTGAGAACAGATATTTCGGATCCCTTTGAAGACTATAGGGCCAAAGGAAATATCCTCTGAAAACAAAGAGAAAGAAGCTTTCTGAGAAACTTGTTTGTGCTCTGTGAAATCATCTCCCAGAGATACAGCTTTCGCCTCAAGAAGCCTTTCGCTAAGAGAGTTCCTGTGGAATTGTTAAAGTGATATTTGGAAGCCAGTAGAGGGCTGTGGTGAAAAAGGAAATATCCTCAGATGAAATCTGGAAAGAAGCTTTCTGAGAAACTGCTTAGTGTTCTGTTAATTCATCTCACAGAGTTACATGTGTATTTCGTGGATCTCTTTTCTAGCCTTATTTCTGACGAATCTGAGAACAGATATTTCGGATCCCTTTGAAGACTCTAGGGCCAAAGGAAATATCCTCCGATAACAAAGAGAAAGAAGCTTTCTGAGAAACTTCTTTGTGTTCTGTGCAATCATCTCACAGAGGTACAGCTTTCCCCTCAAGAAGCAATTCGCTAAGACAGTTCCTGTGGAATTGGTAAAGTGATATTTGGAAGCCAGTAAAGGGCTACGGTGAAAAACGAAATATCCTCACATGAAATCTGGAAAGAAGCTTTCTGAGAAACTGCTTAGTGTTCTGTTAATTCATCTCACAGAGTTACATGTGTATATCGTGGATCTCCTTGCTATCCTTATTTCTGTGGAATCTGAGAACAGATATTTCGGATCCCTTTGAAGACTATAGGGCCAAAAGAAATATCCTCCGATAACAAAGAGAAAGAAGCTTTCTGAGAAACTTCTTTGTGTTCTGTGAAATCATCTCACAGAGTTACAACTTTCCCCTCAAGAAGCCTTAAGCTAAGACAGTTCTTGTGGAATGGCAAAGTGATATTTGGAAACCCAAAGAGGGCGATTGTGAAAAAGGAAATATCCTCAGATGAAATCTGGAAAGAAGCTTTCTGAGAAACTGCTTAGTGTTCTGTTAATTCATCTCACAGAGTTACATGTGTATTTCTTGGATCTCTTTGCTAGCCTTATTTCTGTAGAATCTGAGAACAGATATTTCGGATCCCTTTGAAGACTATAGGGCCAAAGGAAATATCCTCTGAAAACAAAGAGAAAGAAGCTTTCTGAGAAACTTCTTTGTGCTCTGTGAAATCATCTCACAGAGATACAGCTTTCGCCTCAAGAAGCCTTTCGCTAAGACAGTTCCTGTGGAATTGGTAAAGTGATATTTGGTAGCCAGTAGAGGGCTGTGGTGAAAAAGGAAATATCCTCAGATGAAATCTGGAAAGAAGCTTTCTGAGAAACTGCTTAGTGTTCTGTTAATTCATCTCACAGAGTTACATGTGTATTTCGTGGATCTCTTTTCTAGCCTTATTTCTGACGAATCTGAGAACAGATATTTCGGATCCCTTTGAAGACTCTAGGGCCAAAGGAAATATCCTCCGATAACAAAGAGAAAGAAGCTTTCTGAGAAACTTCTTTGTGTTCTGTGAAATCATCTCACAGAATTACAGCTTTCCCCTCAACAAGCCTTTCGCTAAGACACTTCCTGTGGAAATGGTAAAGTGATATTTGGAAGCCAGTATAGGGCTATGGTGAAAAAGGAAATATCCTCAGATGAAATCTGGAAAGAAGCTTTCTGAGAAACTGCTTAGTGTTCTGTTAATTCATCTCACAGAGTTACATGTGTATATCGTGGATCTCTTTGCTAGCCTTGTTTCTGTGGAATATGAGAACAGATATTTCGGATCCCTTTGAAGACTATAGGGCCAAAAGAAATATCCTCCGATAAGAAAGAGAAAGAAGCTTTCTGAGAAACTTCTTTGTGTTCTGTGAAATCATCTCACAGAGTTACAGCTTTCCCCTCAAGATGACTTTCGCTAAGACAGTTCCTGTGGAATTGGCAAAGTGTTATTTGGAAGCCAATAGAGGGATATGGTGAAAAAGGAAATATCCAAAGATGAAATCTGGAAGAAGCTTTCTGAGAAACTGCTTAGTGTTCTGTTAATTCATCTCACAGATTTACATGTGTATTTCGTATATCTCTTTTCTAGCCTTATTTCTCAGGAATCTGAGAACAGATATTTCGGATCCCTTTGAAGACTCTAGGGCCAAAGGAAATATCCTCCAATAACAAAGAGAAAGAAGCTTTCTGAGAAACTTCTTTGTGTTCTGTGAAATCATCTCACAGAGTTACAGCTTTCCGCTCAAGAAGCCTTTCGATAAGCAGTTCTTGTGGAATTGGCAAAGAGATATTTGGAAGCCCATAGACGTCTACGTTCAAAAAGGAAATATCCTGAGATGAAATCTGGAAAGAAGCTTTCTGAGAAACTGCTTAGTGTTCTGTTAATTCATCTCACAGAGTTTCATGTTTATTTCGTGCATCTCTTTGCTAGCCTTATTTCGGTGGAATCTGAGAACAGATATTTCGGATCCCTTTGAAGACTATAGGGCCAAAGGAAATATCCTCTGAAAACAAAGAGAAAGAAGCTTTCTGAGAAACTTCTTTGTGCTCTGTGAAATCATCTCCCGGAGATACAGCTTTCGCCTCAAGAAGCCTTTCGCTAAGAGAGTTCCTGTGGAATTGTTAAAGTGATATTTGGAAGCCAGTAGAGGGCTGTGGTGAAAAAGGAAATATCCTCAGATGAAATCTGGAAAGAAGCTTTCTGAGAAACTGCTTAGTGTTCTGTTAATTCATCTCACAGAGTTACAACTTTCCCCTCAAGAACCCTTTCGCTAAGACAGTTCTTGTGGAATGGCAAAGTGATATTTGGAAACCCATAGAGGGCTATGGTGAAAAAGGAAATATCCTCAGATGAAATCTGGAAAGAAGCTCTCTGAGAAACTGCTTAGTGTTCTGTTAATTCATCTGACAGAGTTACATGTGTATTTCGTGCATCTCTTTGCTAGCCTCATTTCTGTGGAATCTGAGAACAGATATTTCGGATCCCTTTGAAGACTATAGGGCCAAAGGAAATATCCTCCGATAACAAAGAGAAAGACGCTTATTGATAAACTTCTTTGTGTTCTGTGAAATTATCTCACAGAGTTACAGCTTTCTCCTCAAGAAGCCTTTCGCTAAGACAGTTCCTGTGGAATTGGCAAAGTGATATTTGGAAGCCCTTAGAGGGCTTTGGTGAAAAAGGAAATATCCTCAGATGAAATCTGGAAGGAAGCTTTCTGAGAAACTGCTTAGTGTTCTGTTAATTCATGTCACAGAGTTACATCTGTATTTCGTGGATCTCTTTCTATCTCATTTCTGTGGAATCTGAGAACAGATATTTCGGATCCCTTTGAAGACTATAGGGCCAAAGGAAATATCCTCTGATAACAAAGAGAAAGTAGCTTTCTGAGAAACTTCTTTGTGTTCTGTGAAATCACCTCACAGAGTTACAGCTTTCCCCTCAAGAAGCCTTTCGCTAAGACTGTTCCTGTGGAATTGGTAAAGTGATATTTGGAAGCCAGTAGAGGGCTATGGTGAAAAAGGAAATATCCTCAGATGAAATCTGGAAAAAGCTTTCTGAGAATCTGCTTAGTGTTCTGTTAATTCATCTCACAGAGTTACATGTGTATTTCGTATATCTCTTTTCTAGCCTTATTTCTCAGGAATCTGAGAACAGATATTTCGGATCCCTTTGAAGACTCTAGGGCCAAAGGAAATATCCTCGAATAACAAAGAGAAAGAAGCTTTCTGAGAAACTTCTTTGTGTTCTGTGAAATCATCTCACAGAGTTACAGCTTTCCCCTCAAGAAGCCTTTCGCTAAGCAGTTCTTGTGGAATTGGCAAAGAGATATTTGGAAGCCCATAGACGTCTACGTTCAAAAAGGAAATATCCTGAGATGAAATCTGGAAAGAAGCTTTCTGAGGAACTGCTTAGTGTTCTGTTAATTCATCTCACAGAGTTTCATGTGTATTTCGTGGATCTCTTTTCTAGCCTTATTTGTGTGGAGTCTGAGAACAGATATTTCGGATCCCTTTGAAGACTATAGGGCCAAAGGAAATATCCTCTGAAAACAAAGAGAAAGAAGCTTTCTGAGAAACTTCTTTGTGCTCTGTGAAATCATCTCCCAGAGATACAGCTTTCGCCTCAAGAAGCCTTTCGCTAAGAGAGTTCCTGTGGAATTGTTAAAGTGATATTTGGAAGCCAGTAGAGGGCTGTGGTGAAAAAGGAAATATCCTCAGATGAAATCTGGAAAGAAGCTTTCTGAGAAACTGCTTAGTGTTCTGTTAATTCATCTCACAGAGTTACATGTGTATTTCGTATATCTCTTTTCTAGCCTTATTTCTGAGGAATCTGAGAACAGATATTTCGGATCCCTTTGAAGACTCTAGGGCCAAAGGAAATATCCTCCGATAACAAAGAGAATGACGCTTATTGATAAACTTCTTTGTGTTCTGTGAAATCATCTCACAGAGTTACAGCTTTCCCCTCAAGATGACTTTCGCTAAGACAGTTCCTGTGGAATTGGCAAAGTGATATTTGGAAGCCCATAGAGGGCTATGGTCAAAAAGGAAATATCCTCAGATGAAATCTGGAAAGAAGCTCTCTGAGAAACTGCTTAGTGTTCTGTTAATTCATCTGACAGAGTTACATGTGTGTTTCGTGCATCTCTTTGCTAGCCTCATTTCTGTGGAATCTGAGAACAGATATTTCGGATCCCTTTGAAGACAATAGGGCCAAAGGAAATATCCTCCGATAACAAAGACAAAGTAGCTTTCTGAGAAACTTCTTTGTGTTCTATGAAATCACCTCACAGAGTTACAGCTTTCCCCTCAAGAAGCCTTTCGCTAAGACTGTTCCTGTGGAATTGGTAAAGTGATATTTGGAAGCCAGTAGAGGGCTATGGTGAAAAATGAAATATCCTCAGATGAAATCTGGAAAGAAGCTTTCTGAGAAACTGCTTAGTGTTCTGTTAATTCATCTCACAGAGTTACATGTGCATATCGTGGATCTCTTTGCTAGACTTATTTCTGTGGAATCTGAGAACAGATATTTCGGATCCCTTTGAAGACTCTAGAGCCAAAGGAAATATCCTCCGATAACAAAGAGAAAGATGCTTTCTGAGAAACTTCTTTGTGTTCTGTGAAATCATCTCAGAGTTACAACATTCCCCTCAAGAACCTTTTCGCTAAGACAGTTCTTGTGGAATGGCAAAGTGATATTTGGAAACCCATAGAGGGCTATGGTGAAAAAGGAAATATCCTCAGATGAAATCTGGAAAGAAGCTTTCTGAGAAACTGCTTAGTGTTCTGTTAATTCATCTCACAGAGTTACATGTCTATTTCGTATATCTCTTTTCTAGCCTTATTTCTGAGGAATCTGAGAACAGATATTTCGGATCCCTTTGAAGACTCTAGGGCCAAAGGAAATATCCTCCGATAACAAAGAGAATGAAGCTTTCGGAGAAACTTCTTTGTGTTCTGTGAAATCATCTCACAGAGTTACAGCTTTCCCCTCAAGAAGCCTTTCGCTAAGACAGTTCTTGTGGAATTGGCAAAGTGATATTGGAAGCCCATAGAGGGCTATGGTGAAAAAGGAAATATCCTCAGATGAAATCTGGAAAGAAGCTCTCTGACAAACTGCTTAGTGTTCTGTTAATTCATCTGACAGAGTTACATGTGTATTTCGTGCATCTCTTTGCTAGCCTCATTTCTGTGGAATCTGAGAACAGATATTTCGGATCCCTTTGAAGACTATAGGGCCAAAGGAAATATCCTCCGATAACAAAGAGAAAGACGCTTTCTGATAAACTTCTTTGTGTTCTGTGAAATCATCTCACAGAGTTAGAGCTTTCCCCTCAAGAAGCCTTTCGCTAAGACTGTTCCTGTGGAATTGGTAAAGTGATATTTGGAAGCCAGTAGAGGGCTATGGTGAAAAAGGAAATATCCTCAGATGAAATCTGGAAAGAAGCTTTCTGAGAAACTGCTTAGTGTTCTGTTAATTCATCTCACAGAGTTTCATGTGTATTTCGTGGATCTCTTTTCTAGCCTTATTTGTGTGGAGTCTGAGAACAGATATTTCGGATCCCTTTGAAGACTATAGGGCCAAAGGAAATATCCTCTGAAAACAAAGAGAAAGAAGCTTTCTGAGAAACTTCTTTGTGCTCTGTGAAATCATCTCCCAGAGATACAGCTTTCGCCTCAAGAAGCCTTTCGCTAAGAGAGTTCCTGTGGAATTGTTAAAGTGATATTTGGAAGCCAGTAGAGGGCTGTGGTGAAAAAGGAAATATCCTCAGATGAAATCTGGAAAGAAGCTTTCTGAGAAACAGCTTAGTGTTCTGTTAATTCATCTCACAGAGTTACATGTGTATTTCGTATATCTCTTTTCTAGCCTTATTTCTGAGGAATCTGAGAACAGATATTTCGGATCCCTTTGAAGACTCTAGGGCCAAAGGAAATATCCTCCGATAACAAAGAGAATGACGCTTATTGATAAACTTCTTTGTGTTCTGTGAAATCATCTCACAGAGTTACAGCTTTCCCCTCAAGATGACTTTCGCTAAGACAGTTCCTGTGGAATTGGCAAAGTGATATTTGGAAGCCCATAGAGGGCTATGGTCAAAAAGGAAATATCCTCAGATGAAATCTGGAAAGAAGCTCTCTGAGAAACTGCTTAGTGTTCTGTTAATTCATCTGACAGAGTTACATGTGTGTTTCGTGCATCTCTTTGCTAGCCTCATTTCTGTGGAATCTGAGAACAGATATTTCGGATCCCTTTGAAGACAATAGGGCCAAAGGAAATATCCTCCGATAACAAAGAGAAAGACGCTTATTGATAAACTTCTTTGTGTTCTGTGAAATCATCTCACAGAGTTACAGCTTTCCCCTCAGGAAGCCTTTCGCTAAGACTGTTCCTGTGGAATTGGTAAAGTGATATTTGGAAGCCAGTAGAGGGCTATGGTGAAAAAGGAAATATCCTCAGATGAAATCTGGAAAGAAGCTTTCTGAGAAACTGCTTAGTGTTCTGTTAATTCATCTCACAGAGTTACATGTGTATATCGTGGATCTCTTTGCTAGACTTATTTCTGTGGAATCTGAGAACAGATATTTCGGATCCCTTTGAAGACTACAGGGCCAAAGGAAATATCCTCCGATAACAAAGAGAAAGAAGCTTTCTGAGAAACTTCTTTGTGTTCTGTGAAATCATCTCACAGAGTTACAACTTTCCCCTCAAGAACCCTTTCGCTAAGACAGTTCTTGTGGAATGGCAAAGTGATATTTGGAAACCCATAGAGGGCTATGGTGAAAAAGGAAATATCCTCAGATGAAATCTGGAAAGAAGCTTTCTGAGAATCTGCTTAGTGTTCTGTTAATTCATCTCACAGAGTTACATGTGTATTTCGTATATCTCTTTTCTAGCCTTATTTCTGGGGAATCTGAGAACAGATATTTCGGATCCCTTTGAAGACTCTAGGGCCAAAGGAAATATCCTCCGATAACAAAGAGAATGAAGCTTTCGGAGAAACTTCTTTGTGTTCTGTGAAATCATCTCACAGAGTTACAGCTTTCCCCTCAAGAAGACTTTCGCTAAGACAGTTCTTGTGGAATTGGCAAAGTGATATTTGGAAGCCCATAGAGGGCTACGGTGAAAAAGGAAATATCCTCAGATGAAATCTGGAAAGAAGCTCTCTGAGAAACTGCTTAGTGTTCTGTTAATTCATCTCACAGATTTACATGTGTATTTCGTGCATCTCTTTGCTAGCCTCATTTCTGTGGAATCTGAGAAGAGATATTTCGGATCCCTTTGAAGACTATATGGCCAAAGGAAATATCCTCCGATAACAAAGAGAAAGACGCTTTCTGATAAACTTCTTTGTGTTCTGTGAAATCATCTCACAGAGTTACAGCTTTCTCCTCAAGAAGCCTTTCGCTAAGACAGCTCCTGTGGAATTGGCAAAGTGATATTTGGAAGCCCTTAGAGGGCTTTGGTGAAAAAGGAAATATCCTCAGATGAAATCTGGAAGGAAGCTTTCTGAGAAACTGCTTAGTGTTCTGTTAATTCATCTCACAGAGTTACATCTGTATTTCGTGGATCTCTTTCTATCTCATTTCTGTGGAATCTGAGAACAGATATTTCGGATCCCTTTGAAGACTATAGGCCAAAGGAAATATCCTCCGATAACAAAGAGAAAGTAGCTTTCTGAGAAACTTCTTTGTGTTCTATGAAATCACCTCACAGAGTTACAGCTTTCCCCTCAAGAAGCCTTTCGCTAAGACTGTTCCTGTGTAATTGGTAAAGTGATATTTGGAAGCCAGTAGAGGGCTATGGTGAAAAAGGAAATATCCTCAGATGAAATCTGGAAAGAAGATTTCTGAGAAACTGCTTAGTGTTCTGTTAATTCATCTCACAGAGTTACATGTGTATATCGTGGATCTCTTTGCTAGACTTATTTCTGTGGAATCTGAGAACAGATATTTCGGATCCCTTTGAAGACTCTAGAGCCAAAGGAAATATCCTCCGATAACAAAGAGAAAGATGCTTTCTGAGAAACTTCTTTGTGTTCTGTGAAATCATCTCAGAGTTACAACATTCCCCTCAAGAACCTTTTCGCTAAGACAGTTCTTGTGGAATGGCAAAGTGATATTTGGAAACCCATAGAGGGCTATGGTGAAAAAGGAAATATCCTCAGATGAAATCTGGAAAGAAGCTTTCTGAGAAACTGCTTAGTGTTCTGTTAATTCATCTCACAGAGTTACATGTCTATTTCGTATATCTCTTTTCTAGCCTTATTTCTGAGGAATCTGAGAACAGATATTTCGGATCCCTTTGAAGACTCTAGGGCCAAAGGAAATATCCTCCGATAACAAAGAGAATGAAGCTTTCGGAGAAACTTCTTTGTGTTCTGTGAAATCATCTCACAGAGTTACAGCTTTCCCCTCAAGAAGCCTTTCGCTAAGACAGTTCTTGTGGAATTGGCAAAGTGATATTGGAAGCCCATAGAGGGCTATGGTGAAAAAGGAAATATCCTCAGATGAAATCTGGAAAGAAGCTCTCTGACAAACTGCTTAGTGTTCTGTTAATTCATCTGACAGAGTTACATGTGTATTTCGTGCATCTCTTTGCTAGCCTCATTTCTGTGGAATCTGAGAACAGATATTTCGGATCCCTTTGAAGACTATAGGGCCAAAGGAAATATCCTCCGATAACAAAGAGAAAGACGCTTTCTGATAAACTTCTTTGTGTTCTGTGAAATCATCTCACAGAGTTAGAGCTTTCCCCTCAAGAAGCCTTTCGCTAAGACTGTTCCTGTGGAATTGGTAAAGTGATATTTGGAAGCCAGTAGAGGGCTATGGTGAAAAAGGAAATATCCTCAGATAAAATCTGGAAAGAAGCTTTCTGAGAAACTGCTTAGTGTTCTGTTAATTCATCTCACAGAGTTACATGTGTATATCGTGGATCTCTTTGCTAGACTTATTTCTGTGGAATCTGAGAACAGATATTTCGGATCCCTTTGAAGACTCTAGAGCCAAAGGAAATATCCTCCAATAACAAAGAGAAAGAAGCTTTCTGAGAAACTTCTTTGTGTTCTGTGAAATCATCTCACAGAGTTACAACTTTCCCCTCAAGAACCCTTTCGCTAAGACAGTTCTTGTGGAATGGCAAAGTGATATTTGGAAACCCATAGAGGGCTATGGTGAAAAAGGAAATATCCTCAGATGAAATCTGGAAAGAAGCTTTCTGAGAAACTGCTTAGTGTTCTGTTAATTCATCTGACAGAGTTACATGTGTATTTCGTGCATCTCTTTGCTAGCCTCATTTCTGTGGAATCTGAGAACAGATATTTCGGATCCCTTTGAAGACTATAGGGCCAAAGGAAATATCCTCCGATAACAAAGAGAAAGACGCTTTCTGATAAACTTCTTTGTGTTCTGTGAAATCATCTCACAGAGTTACAGCTTTCTCCTCAAGAAGACTTTCGCTAAGACAGTTCCTGTGGAATTGGCAAAGTGATATTTGGAAGACCTTAGAGGGCTTTGGTGAAAAAGGAAATATCCTCAGATGAAATCTGGAAGGAAGCTTTCTGAGAAACTGCTTAGTGTTCTGTTAATTCATCTCACAGAGTTACATGCGTATTTCGTGGATCTCTTTGCTAGCCTTATTTCTGTGAAATCTGAGAACAGATATTTCGGATCCATTTGAAGACCATAGGGCAAAAGGAAATATCCTCCGATAACAAAGAGAAAGAAGCTTTCTGAGAAACTTCTTTGTTTTCTGTGAAATCATCTTACAGAGTCACAGCTTTCCCCTCAAGAAGCCTTTCGCTAGGACAGTTCTTGTGGAATTGGCAAAGTGATATTTGAAGCCCATAGAGGGCTATGGAGAAAAAGGCAATCTCCTCTGATGAAATCTGGAAAGAAGCTTTCTGAGAAACTGCTTAGTGTTCTGTTAATTAATCTCACAGAGTTACATGTGTATTTCATGAATCTCTTTGCTAGCCTTATTTCTGTGGAATCTGAGAACAGATATTTCGGATCCCTTTGAAGACTATAGGGCCAAAGGAAATATCCTCCGATAACAAAGAGAAAGAAGCTTTCTGAGAAAATTCCTTGTGTTCTGTGAAATCATCTCACAGAGTTACAGCTTTCCCCTCAAGATGCCTTTCGCTAAGACAGTTCCTGTGGAATTGGCAAAGTGATATTTGGAAGCCAATAGAGGGCTATGGTGAAAAAGGAAATATCCTCAGATGAAATCTGGAAAGAAGCGTTCTGAGAAACTGCTTAGTGTTCTGTTAATTCATCTCACAGAGTTACATGTGTATGTCGTGGATCTCCTTGCTAGCCTTATTTGTGTGGAATCTGAGAACAGATATTTCGGATCCCTTTGAAGACAATAGGGCCAAAGGAAATATCCTCCGATAACAAAGAGAAAGAAGCTTTCTGAGAAACTTCTTTGTGTTCTGTGAAATCATCTCACAGAGTTACAGCTTTCCCCTCAAGAAGCCTATCGCTAAGACAGTTCCTGTGTAATTGGCAAAGTGATATTTGGAAGCCCTTAGAGGTCTATGGTGAAAAAGGAAATATCCTCAGATGAAATCTGGAAAGAAGCTTTCTGAGAAACTGCTTAGTGTTCTGTTAATTCATCTCACAGAGTTACATGTGTATTTCGTGAATCTCTTTGCTAGCCTTATTTCTGAGGAAACTGAGAACAGATATTTCGGATCCCTTTGAAGACTCTAGGGCCAAAGGAAATATCCTCCGATAACAACGAGAAAGAAGCTTTCTGAAAAACTTCTCTGTGTTCTGTGAAATCATCTCACAGAGTTACAACTTTCCCCTCAAGAACCCTTTCGCTAAGACAGTTCTTGTGGAATGGCAAAGTGATATTTGGAAACCCAAAGAGGGCGATTGTGAAAAAGGAAATATCCTCAGATGAAATCTGGAAAGAAGCTTTCTGAGAAACTGCTTAGTGTTCTGTTAATTCATCTCACAGAGTTACATGTGTATTTCTTGGATCTCTTTGCTAGCCTTATTTCTGTAGAATCTGAGAACAGATATTTCGGATCCCTTTGAAGACTATAGGGCCAAAGGAAATATCCTCTGAAAACAAAGAGAAAGAAGCTTTCTGAGAAACTTCTTTGTGCTCTGTGAAATCATCTGACAGAGATACAGCTTTCGCCTCAAGAAGCCTTTCGCTAAGACAGTTCCTGTGGAATTGGTAAAGTGATATTTGGAAGCCAGTAGAGGGCTGTGGTGAAAAAGGAAATATCCTCAGATGAAATCTGGAAAGAAGCTTTCTGAGAAACTGCTTAGTGTTCTGTTAATTCATCTCACAGAGTTACATGTGTATGTCGTGGATCTCTTTTCTAGCCTTATTTCTGACGAATCTGAGAACAGATATTTCGGATCCCTTTGAAGACTATAGGGCCAAAAGAAATATCCTCCGATAAGAAAGAGAAAGAAGCTTTCTGAGAAACTTCTTTGTGTTCTGTGAAATCATCTCACAGAGTTACAGCTTTCCCCTCAAGATGACTTTCGCTAAGACAGTTCTTGTGGAATTGGCAAAGTGATATTTGGAAGCCAATAGAGGGATATGGTGAAAAAGGAAATATCCAAAGATGAAATCTGGAAGAAGCTTTCTGAGAAACTGCTTAGTGTTCTGTTAATTCATCTCACAGAGTTACATGTGTATTTCGTATATCTCTTTTCTATCCTTATTTCTCAGGAATCTGAGAACAGATATTTCGGATCCCTTTGAAGACTCTAGGGCCAAAGGAAATATCCTCCGATAACAAAGAAAAAGAAGCTTTCTGAGAAACTTCTTTGTGTTCTGTGAAATCATCTCACAGAGTTACAGCTTTCCCCTCAAGAAGCCTTTCGCTAAGCAGTTCTTGTGGAATTGGCAAAGAGATATTTGGAAGCCCATAGACGTCTACGGTCAAAAAGGAAATATCCTGAGATGAAATCTGGAAAGAAGCTTTCTGAGAAACTGCTTAGTGTTCTGTTAATTCATCTCACAGAGTTTCATGTGTATTTCGTGCATCTCTTTGCTAGCCTTATTTGTGTGGAATCTGAGAACAGATATTTCGGATCCCTTTGAAGACTATAGGGCCAAAGGAAATATCCTCTGAAAACAAAGAGAAAGAAGCTTTCTGAGAAACTTCTTTGTGCTCTGTGAAATCATCTCCCAGAGATACAGGTTTCGCCTCTAGAAGCCTTTCGCTAAGAGAGTTCCTGTGGAATTGTTAAAGTGATATTTGGAAGCCAGTAGAGGGCTGTGGTGAAAAAGGAAATATCCTCAGATGAAATCTGGAAAGAAGCTTTCTGAGAAACTGCTTAGTGTTCTGTTAATTCATCTCACAGAGTTACATGTGTATTTCGTGGATCTCTTTTCTAGCCTTATTTCTGACGAATCTGAGAACAGATATTTCGGATCCCTTTGAAGACTCTAGGGCCAAAGGAAATATCCTCCGATAACAAAGAGAAAGAAGCTTTCTGAGAAACTTCTTTGTGTTCTGTGAAATCATCTCACAGAATTACAGCTTTCCCATCAAGATGTCTTTCGCTAAGACAGTTCCTGTGGAATTGGTAAAGTGATATTTGGAAGCCAGTAAAGGGCTACGGTGAAAAAGGAAATATCCTCAGATGAAATCTGGAAAGAAGCTTTCTGAGAAACTGCTTAGTGTTCTGTTAATTCATCTCACAGAGTTACATGTGTATATGGTGGATCTCTTTGCTAGCCTTATTTCTGTGGAATCTGAGAACAGATATTTCGGATCCCTTTGAAGACTATAGGGCCAAAAGAAATATCCTCCGATAACAAAGAGAAAGAAGCATTCTGAGAAACTTCTTTGTGTTCTGTGAAATCATCTCACAGAGTTACAGCTTTCTCCTCAAGATGACTTTCGCTAAGACAGTTCCTGTGGAATTGGCAAAGTGATATTTGGAAGCCAATAGAGGGATATGGTGAAAAAGGAAATATCCAAAGATGAAATATGGAAGAAGCTTTCTGAGAAACTGCTTAGTGTTCTGTTAATTCATTTCAGAGTTACATGTGTATTTCGTATATCTCTTTTCTAGCCTTATTTCTCAGGAATCTGAGAACAGATATTTCGGATCCCTTTGAAGACTCTAGGGCGAAAGGAAATATCCTCCGATAACAAAGAGAAAGAAGCTTTCTGAGAAACTTCTTTGTGTTCAGTGAAATCATCTCACAGAGTTACAGCTTTCCCCTCAAGAAGCCTTTCGCTAAGACAGTTCCTGTGGAATTGGCAAAGTGATATTTGGAAGCCAGTAGAGGGCTATGGTGAAAAAGGAAATATCCTCAGATGAAATCTGGAAAGAAGCTTTCTGAGAAACTGCTTAGTGTTCTGTTAATTCATCTCACAGAGTTACAAGTGTATTTCGTGGATCTCTTTTCTAGCCTTTTTTCTGAGGAATCTGAGAACAGATATTTGGGATCCCTTTGAAGAATCTAGGGCCAAAGGAAATATCCTCCGATAACAAAGAGAAAGAAGCTTTCTGAGAAACTTCTTTGTGTTCTGTAAAATCATCTCACAGAATTACAGCTTTCCCCTCAAGAAGCCTTTCTCTAAGACACTTCTTGTGGAATTGGCAAAGAGATATTTGGAAGCCCATAGACGTCTACGGTCAAAAAGGAAATATCCTCAGATGAAATCTGGAAAGAAGCTTTCTGAGAAACTGCTTAGTGTTCTGTTAATTCATCGCACAGAGTTACATGTGTATTTCGTGGATCTCTTTGCTACCCTTATTTCGGTGAAATCTGAGTACCGATATTTCGGATCCCATTGAAGACTATGGGGCCAAAGGAAATATCCTCTGATAACAAAGAGAAAGAAGGTTTCTGAGAAACTTCTTTAAGTTCTGTGAAGTCATCTCACAGAGTTACAGCTTTCCCTTTAAGAAGCCTTTCGCTAAGACAGTTCTTGTGGAATTGGCAAAGTGATATTTGAATCCCATAGTGGGCTATGGTGAAAAAGGCAATCTCCTCAGATGAAACTGGAAAGAAGCTTTCTGAGAAACTGCTTAGCGTTCTGTTAATTCATCTCACAGAGTTACATGTGTATTTCGTATATCTCTTTTCTAGCCTTATTTCTGAGGAATCTGAGAACAGATATTTCGGATCCCTTTGAAGACTCTAGGGCCAATGGAAATATCCTCCGATAACAAAGAGAAAGAAGCTTTCTGAGAAACTTCTCTGTTTTCTGTGAAATCATCTCACAGAGTTACAGCGTTCCCCTCAAGAAGCCTTTCGCTAAGACAGTTCTTGTGGAATTGGCAAAGTGATATTTGGAAGCCCATAGAGGACTATAGTGAAAAAGGAAATATCCTCAGATGAAATCTGGAAAGAAGCTTTGTGAGATACTGCTTAGTGTTCTGTTAATTCATCTCACAGAGTTACATGTGTATTTCGTGGATCTTTGCTAGCCTTATTTCTGTGGAATCTGAGAACAGATATTTCGGATCCCTTTGAAGACTATAGGGCCAAAGGAAATATCCTCCGATAACAAAGAGAAGAAGCTTTCTGAGAAACTTCTTTGTGTTCTGTGAAATCATCTCACAGAGTTACAGCTTTCCCCTCAAGAAGCCTTTCGCTAAGACAGTTCTTGTGGAATTGGCAAAGTGATATTTGGAAGCCCATAAATGGCTAAGGTGAAAAAGGAAATATCGTCAGATGAAATCTGGAAAAAAGCTTTCTGAGAAACTGCTTAGTGTTCTGTTAATTCATCTCACAGAGTTAATTGTGTATTTCGTGGCTCTCTTTGCTAGCCTTATTTCTGTGGAATCTGAGAACAGATATTTCGGATCCCTTTGAAGACTATAGGGCTAAAGGAAATATCCTCCGATAACAAAGAGAAAGAAGCTTTCTGAGAAACTTCTTTGTGTTCTGTGAAATCATCTCACAGAGTTACAGCTTTGGCCTCAAGAAGCCTTTCGCCAAGACAGTTCTTGTGGAATTAGCAAAGTGATATTTGGAAGCCCATAGACGGCTATGGTGAAAAAGGAAATATCCTCAGATGAAATCTGGAAGGAAGCTTTCTGAGAAACTGCTTAGTGTTCTGTTAATTCATCTCACAGAGTTACATATGTATTTCGTGGATCTCTTTGCTAGCCTTATTTCTGTGGAATCTGAGAACAGATATCTGGATCCCTTTGAAGACTATAGGGCTAAAGGAAATATCCTCCGATAACAAAGAGAAAGAAGCTTTCTTAGTAACTTTTTTGTGTTCTGTGAAATCATCTCACAGAGTTACAGCTTTCCCCTCAAGAAGCCTTTCGCTAAGACAGTTCTTGAGGAATTGGCAAAGTGATATTTGGAAGCCCATAGAGGGCTACGGTGAAAAAGGAAATATCCTCAGTTGAAATCTGGAAAGAAGCTTTCTGAGAAACTGCTTAGTGTTCTGTTAATTCATCTCACAGAGTTACATGTGTATTTCTTGGATCTCCTTGCTAGCCTTATTTCTGTGGAATCTGAGAAGAGATATTTCGGATCCCTTTGAAGACTATAGGGCCAAAGGAAATATCTTCCGATAACAAAGAGAAAGAAGCTTTCTGAGAAACTTCTTTGTGTTCTGTGAAATCATCTCACAGAGTTACAGCTTTCCCCTCAAGAAGACTTTCGCTAAGACAGTTCTTGTGGAATTGGCATAGTGATATTTAGAAGCCCATAGAGGGCTACGTTGAAAAAGGAAATATCCTCAGATGAAATCTGAAAGAAGTTTTCTGAGAAACTGCTTAGTGTTCTGTTAATTCATCTCACAGAGTTACATGTGTATTTCTTGGAACACTTTACTAGCCTTATTTCTGTGGAATATGAGAACAATTATTTCGGATCCCTTTGAAGACTATAGGGCCAATGGCAATATCCTCCGATAACAAAGAGAAAGAAGCTTTCTGAGAAACTTCTTTGTGTTCCGGGAAATCATCTCACAGAGTCACAGCTTTGTCCTCAAGAAGCCTTTCGCTAGGACAGTTCTTGTGGAATTTGCAAAGTGATATTTGGAAGCCCATAGAGGGCTATGGTGAAAAAGGAAATATCCTCAGATGAAATCTGGAAAGAAGCTTTCTGAGAAACTGCTTAGTGTTCTGTTAATTCATCTCACAGAGTTACATGTGTATTTCATGGATATCTTTGCTAGCCTTATTTCTGTGGAATCTCAGAACAGATATTTTGGATCCCTTTGAAGATTATAGGGCCAGAGGAAACATCCTCCGATAACAAAGAGAAAGAAGCTTTCTGAGAAACTTCTTTGTGTTCTGTGAAATCATCTCACAGAGTTACAGCTTTCCCCTCAAGAAGCCTTTCGCTAAGACAGTTCTTGTGGAATTGGCAAAGTGATATTTGGAAGCCCATAGAGGGCTATGGTGAAAAAGGAAATATCCTCAGATGAAATCTGGAAAGAAGCTTTCTGAGAAACTGCTTAGGGTTCTGTTAACTCACCTCAAAGAGATACATGTGTATTTCGTGGATCTCTTTACCAGCCTTATTTCAGTGGAATCTGAGAACAGATATTTCGGATCCCTTTGAAGACTCCAGGGCCAAAGGAAATATCCTCCGATAACAAAGAGAAAGAAGCTTTCTGAGAAACTTCTTTGTGTTCTGTGAAATCATCTCACAGAGTTACAGCTTCCCCCTCAAGAAGCCGTTCGCTAAGACAGTTCTTGTGGAATTGGCATAGTGATATTTAGAAGCCCATAGAGGGCTACGTTGAAAAAGGAAATATCCTCAGATGAAATCTGAAAGAAGTTTTCTGATAAACTACTTAGTGTTCTGTTAATTCATCTCACAGAGTTACATGTGTATTTCTTGGAACACTTTACTAGCCTTATTTCTGTGGAATCTGAGAACAGATATTTCGGATCCCTTTGAAGACCAAAGGGCCAAAGGAAATGTCCTCCGATAACAAAGAGAAAGAAGCTTTCTGAGAAACTTCTTTGTGTTCTGGGAAATCATCTCACAGAGTTACAGTTTTCCCCTCAAGAAGTCTTTCGCGAAGACAGTTCTTTTGGAATTGGCAAAGTGATATTTGGAAGCCCATAGAGGGCTATGGTGAAAAGGGAAATATCCTCAGATGAAATCTGGAAAGAAGCTTTCTGAGAAACTGCTTAGTGTTCCGATAATTCATCTCACAGAGTTACATGTGTATTTCGTGGATCTCTTTGCTAGCCTTATTTCTGTGATATATGAGAACAATTATTTCGGATCCCTTTGAAGACTATAGGGCCAATGGCAATATCCTCCGATAACAAAGAGAAAGAAGCTTTCTGAGAAACTTCTTTGTGTTCCGGGAAATCATCTCACAGAGTCACAGCTTTGTCCTCAAGAAGCCTTTCGCTAGAACAGTTCTTGTGGAATTTGCAAAGTGATATTTGGAAGCCCATAGAGGGCTATTGTGAAAAAGGAAATATCCTCAGATGAAATCTGGAAAGAAGCTTTCTGAGAAACTGCTTAGTGTTCTGTTAATTCATCTCACAGAGTTACATGTGTATTTCATGGATATCTTTGCTAGCCTTATTTCTGTGGAATCTCAGAACAGATATTTTGGATCCCTTTGAAGACTATAGGGCCAGAGGAAACATCCTCCGATAACAAAGAGAAAGAAGCTTTCTGAGAAACTTCTTTGTGTTCTGTGAAATCATCTCACAGAGTAACAGCTTTCCCCTCAAGAAGCCTTTCGCTAAGACAGTTCTTGTGGAATTGGCAAAGTGATATTTGGAAGCCCATAGAGGGCTATGGTGAAAAAGGAAATATCCTCAGTTGAAATCTGGAAAGAAGCTTTCTGAGAAACTGCTTAGTGTTCTGTTAATTCATCTCACAGAGTTACATGTGTATTTCGTGGATCTCCTTGCTAGCCTTATTTCTGTGGAATCTGAAAACAGATATTTCGGATCCCTTTGAAGACTATAGGGCCACAGGAAATATCCTCCGATAACAAAGAGAAAGAAGCTTTCTGAGAAACTTCTTTGGGTTCTGTGAAATCATCTCACAGAGTTACAGCTTTCCCCTCAAGAAGCCTTTCGCTAAGACAGTTCTTGTGGAATTGGCAAAGTGATATTTGGTAACCCATAGAGGGCTATGGTGGAAAAGGAAATATCCTCAGATGAAATCTGGAAAGAAGCTTTCTGAGAAACTGCTTAGTGTTCTGTTAATTCATCTCACAGAGTTACATGTGTATTTCGCGGATCTCTTTGCTAGCCTTATTTCTGTGAAATCTGAGAACAGATATTTCGGATCCCTTTCAAGACTATAGGGCCAAAGGAAATATCCTCCGATAAGAAAGAGAAAGAAGCTTTCAGAGAAACTTCTTTGTGTTCTGTGAAATCGTCTCACAGAGCTACAGCTTTCCCCTCAAGAAGCCTTTTGCTAACACAGTTCTTGTGGAATTGGCAAACTGATATTTGGAAGCCCATAGAGGGCTAGGGTGAAAAAGGAAATATCCTCAGATGAAATCTGGAAAGAAGCTTTCTGAGAAACTGCTTAGTGTTCTGTTAATTCATCTCACAGAGTTACATGTGTATTTCGTGGATCTCCTTACCACCCTTATTTCAGTGGAATCTGAGAACAGATATTTCGGATCCCTTTGAAGACTATAGGGCTAAAGGAAATATTCTCCGATAACAAAGAGAAAGAAGCTTTCTGAGTAACTTCTTTGTGTTCTGTGAAATCATCTCACAGAGTTACAGTTTTCCCCTCAAGAAGCCTTTCGCTAAGACAGTTCTTGTGGAATTGGCAAAGTGATATTTGGAAGCCCATAGACGGCTAAGGTGAAAAAGGAAATATCCTCAGATGAAATCTGGAAAGAAGCTTTGTGAGAAACTGCTTAGTGTTCTGTTAATTCATCTCACAGTGTTACATGTTTATTTCGTGGATCTCTTTGCTAGCCTTATTTCTGTGGAATCTGAGAACAGATATTTCGGATCCATTTGAAGACTATAGGGCCAAAGGAAATATCCTCCGATAACAAAGAGAAAGAAGCTTTCTGAGAAACTACTTTGTGTTCTGTGAAATCATCACACGGAGTTACAGCTTTCCCCTCAATAAGCCTTTCGCTTAGACAGTTCTTGTGGAATTGCTAAAGTTACATTTGGAAGCCCATAGTGGGCTATGGTGAAAAAGGAAATATCCTCAGATGAAATCTGGAAAGAAGCTTTCTGAGAAACTGCTTAGTGTTCTGTTAATTCATCTCACAGAGTTACATGTGTATTTCGTGGATCTCCTTACCAGCCTTATTTCTGGGGAATGTGAGAACAGATATTTCAGATCCCTTTGAAGACTATAGGGCCAAAGGAAATATCCTCTGATAACAAAGAGAAAGAAGCTTTCTGAGGAACTTCTTTTTGTTCTGTGAAGTCATCTCACAGAGTTACAGCGTTGCCCTCAAGAAGCCTTTCGCTAACACAGTTCTTGTGGAATTGGTAAAGTGATATTTGGAAGCCCATAGAGGGCAAAGTTGAAACAGGAAATATCCTTAGATGAAATGTGGAAAGAAGCTTTCTGGGAAACTGCTTAGTGTTCTGTTAATTCATCTCACAGAGTTACATGTGTATTTCGGGGATCTCTTTACTATTCTTATTTCTGTGGAATCTGAGAACACATATTTCGGATCCCATTGAAGACTATAGGGCCAAAGGAAATATCCTCCGATAACAAAGAGAAAGAAGCTTTCTGAGAAACTTCTTTGTGTTCTGTGAAATCATCTCACAGATTTACAACTTTGGCCTCAAGAAGCCTTTCGCTAAGACAGTTCTTGTGGAATTAGCAAAGTGATATTTGGAAGCCCATAGAGGGCTATGGTGAAAAAGGAAATATCCTCAGTTGAAATCTGGAAAGAAGCTTTCTGAGAAACTGCTTAGTGTTCTGTTAATTCATCTCACAGAGTTACATGTGTATTTCGTGAATCTCCTTGCTAGCCTTATTTCTGTGGAATCTGAGAAGAGATATTTCGGATCCCTTTGAAGACTATAGGGCCAAAGGAAATATCTTCCGATAACAAAGAGAAAGAAGCTTCCTGAGAAACTTCTTTGGGTTCTGTGAAATCATCTCACAGAGTTACAGCTTTCCCCTCAAGAAGCCTTTCGCTAAGACAGTTCTTGTGGAATTGGCAAAGTGATATTTGGAAGCCCATAGAGGGCTATGCTGAAAAAGGAAATATCCTCAGATGAAATCTGGAAAGAAGCTTTCTGAGAAACTGCTTAGTGTTCTGTTAATTCATCTCACAGAGTTACATGTGTATTTCGTGGATCTCCTTGCCAGTCTTATTTCTGTGGATTCTGAGAACAGATATTTCAGATCCCTTTGAAGACTATAGGGCCAAAGAAAATGTCCTCTGATAACAAAGAGAAAGAAGCTTTCTGAGGAACTTCTTTGTGTTCTTTGAAGTCATCTCACAGAGTTACAGCGTTCCCCTCAAGAAGCCTTTCGCTAAGACAGTTCTTGTGGAATTGACAAAGTGATATTTGGAAGCCCATAGAGGGCAAGGATGAAAAAGGAAATATCCTCAGATGAAATGTGGAAAGAAGCTTTCTGGGAAACTGCTTAGTGTTCTGTTAATTCATCTCACAGAGTTACATGTGTATTTCGTGGATCTCTTTACTATTCTTATTTCTGTGGAATCTGAGAACAGATATTTCGGATCCCTTTGAAGACTATAGGGCTAAAGAAATATCCTCCGATAACAAAGAGAAAGAAGCTTTTTGAGTAACTTCTTTGTGTTCTGTGAAATCATCTCACAGAGTTACAGCGTTCCCCTCAAGAAGCCTTTCGCTAAGACAGTTCTTGTGGAATTGGCAAAGTGATATTCGGAAGCCCATAAACGGCTAAGGTGAAAAAGGAAATATCGTCAGATGAAATCTGGAAAAAAGCTTTCTGAGAAACTGCTTAGTGTTCTGTTAATTCATCTCACAGAGTTAATTGCGTATTTCCTGGCTCTCTTTGCTAGCCTTATTTCTGTGGAATCTGAGAACAGATATTTCGCATCCCTTTGAAGACTATAGGGTTAAAGGAAATATCCTCCGATAACAAAGAGAAAGAAGCTTTCTGAGTAACTTCTTTGTGTTCTGTGAAATCATCTCACAGAGTTACAGTTTTCCCCACAAGAAGCCTTTCGCTAAGACAGTTCTTGTGGAATTGGCAAAGTGATATTTGGAAGCCCATAGACGGCTATGGTGAAAAAGGAAATATCCTCAGATGAAATCTGGAAAGAAGCTTTCTGAGAAACTGCTTAGTGTTCTGTTAATTCATCTCACAGAGTTACATGTGTATTTCGTGGATCTCTTTGCTAGCCTTATTTCTGTGGAATCTGAGAACAGATATCTGGATCCCTTTGAAGAATATAGGGCTAAAGGAAATATCCTCCGATAACAAAGAGAAAATAGCTTTCTTAGTAACTTCTTTGTGTTCTGTGAAATCATCTCACAGAGTTACAGCTTTCCCCTCAAGAAGCCTTTCGCTAAGACAGTTCTTGAGGAATTGGCAAAGTTATATTTGGAAGCCCATAGAGGGCTACGGTGAAAAAGGAAATATCCTCAGTTGAAATCTGGAAAGAAGCTTTCTGAGAAACTGCTTAGTGTTCTGTTAATTCATCTCACAGAGTTACATGTGTATTTCTTGGATCTCCTTGCTAGCCTTATTTCTGTGGAATCTGAGAAGAGATATTTCGGATCCCTTTGAAGACTATAGGGCCAAAGGAAATATCTTCCGATAACAAAGAGAAAGAAGCTTTCTGAGAAACTTCTTTGTGTTCTGTGAAATCATCTCACAGAGTTACAGCTTTCCCCTCAAGAAGCCTTTCGCTAAGACAGTTCTTGTGGAATTGGCAAAGTGATATTTGGAAGCCCATAGAGGGCTATTGTGAAAAAGGAAATATGCTCAGATGAAATCTGGAAAGAAGCTTTCTGAGAAACTGCTTAGGGTTCTGTTAACTCATCTCACAGAGATACATGTGTATTTCGTGGATCTCTTTACCAGCCTTATTTCAGTGGAATCTGAGAACAGATATTTCGGATCCCTTTGAAGACCATAGGGCCAAAGTAAATGTCCTCCGATAACAAAGAGAAAGAAGCTTTCTGAGAAACTTCTTTGTGTTCTGGGAAATCATCTCACAGAGTTACAGTTTTCCCCTCAAGAAGTCTTTCGCGAAGACAGTTCTTTTGGAATTGGCAAAGTGATATTTGGAAGCCCATAGAGGGCTATGGTGAAAAGGGAAATATCCTCAGATGAAATCTGGAAAGAAGCTTTCTGAGAAACTGCTTAGTGTTCTGATAATTCATCTCACAGAGTTACATGTGTATTTCGTGGATCTCTTTGCTAGCCTTATTTCTGTGGAATATGAGAACAATTATTTCGGATCCCTTTGAAGACTATAGGGCCAATGGCAATATCCTCCGATAACAAAGAGAAAGAAGCTTTCTGAGAATCTTCTTTGTGTTCCGGGAAATCATCTCACAGAGTCACAGCTTTGTCCTCAAGAAGCCTTTCGCTAGGACAGTTCTTGTGGAATTTACAAAGTGATATTTGGAAGCCCATAGAGGGCTATGGTGAAAAAGGAAATATCCTCAGATGAAATCTGGAAAGTAGCTTTCTGAGAAACTGCTTAGTGTTCTGTTAATTCATCTCACAGAGTTACATGTGTATTTCATGGATATCTTTGCTAGCCTTATTTCTGTGGAATCTCAGAACAGATATTTTGCATCCCTTTGAAGACTATAGGGCCAGAGGAAACATCCTCCGATAACAAAGAGAAAGAAGCTTTCTGAGAAACTTCTTTGTGTTCTGTGAAATCATCTCACAGAGTTACAGCTTTCCCCTCAAGAAGCCTTTCGCTAAGACAGTTCTTGTGGAATTGGCAAAGTGATATTTGGAAGCCCATATAGGGCTATGGTGAAAAAGGAAATATTCTCAGTTGAAATCTGGAAAGAAGCTTTCTTAGAAACTGCTTAGTGTTCTATTAATTCATCTCACAGAGTTACATGTGTATTTCGTGGATCTCCTTGCTAGCCTTATTTCTGTGGAATCTGAAAACAGATATTTCGGATCCCTTTGAAGACTATAGGGCCACAGGAAATATCCTCCGATAACAAAGAGAAAGAAGCTTTCAGAGAAACTTCTTTGTGTTCTGGGAAATCGTCTCACAGAGTTACAGTTTTCCCCTCAAGAAGCCTTTCGCTAAGACAGTTCTTGTGGAATTGGCAAAGTGATATTTGGAAGCCCATAGACGGCTATGGTGAAAAAGGAAATATCCTCAGATGAAATCTGGAAAGATGCTTTCTGAGAAACTGCTTAGTGTTCTGTTAATTCATCTCACAGAGTTACATGTGTATTTCGTGGATCTCTTTGCTTGCCTTATTTCTGTGGAATCTGAGAACAGATATTTCGGATCCATTTGAAGACTACAGGGCCAAAGGAAATATCCTCCGATAACAAAGAGAAAGAAGCTTTCTGAGAAACTACTTTGTGTTCTGTGAAATCATCACACTGAGTTACAGCTTTCCCCTCAATAAGCCTTTCGCTTAGACAGTTCTTGTGGAATTGGGAAAGTTACATTTGGAAGCCCATAGTGGGCTATGGTGAAAAAGGAAATATCCTCAGATGAAATCTGGAAAGAAGCTTTCTGAGAAACTGCTTAGTGATCTGTTAATTCATCTCACAGAGTTACATGTGTATTTCGTGGATCTCCTTACGAGCCTTATTTCAGTGGAATCTGAGAACAGATATTTAGGATCCCCTGAAGACTACAGGGCCAAAGGAAATATCCTCCGATAAGAAAGAAAAAGAAGCTTTCTTAGAAACTTCTTTGTGTTCTGTGAAATCATCTCACAGAGTTACAGCTTTCCCCTCAAGAAGCCTTTCGCTACGACAGTTCTTGTGGAATTGGCATAGTGATATTTAGAAGCTCCTAGAGGGCTACGGTGAAAAGGGAAGTATCCTCAGATGAAATCTGGAAAGAAGCTTTCTGAGAAACTGCTTAGTGTTCTGTTAATTCATCTCACAGTGTTACATGTGTATTTCGTGTATCTCTTTGCTAGCCTTATTTCTGTGGAATCTGAGAACAGATATTTCGGATCCCTTTGAAGACACTAGGGCCAAAGGAAACACCTCCGATAACAAAGAGAAAGAAGCTTTCTGAGAAACTTCTTTGTGTTCTGTGAAATCATCTCACAGAGTTACAGCTTTCCCCTCAAGAAGCCTTTCGCTAAGACAGTTCTTGTGGAATTGGCAAAGTGATATTTGGAAGCCAATAGAAGGCTACGGTGAAAAAGGAAATATCCTCAGATGAAATCTGGAAAGAAGCTTTCTGAGAAACTGCTTAGTGTTCTGTTAATTCATCTCACAGAGTTACATGTGTATTTCGTGGATCTCCTTGCTAGCCTTATTTCTGTGGATTCTGAGAACAGATATTTCAGATCCCTTTGAAGACTTTAGGGCCAAAGAAGATGTCCTCTGATAACAAAGAGAAAGAAGCTTTGTGAGGAACTTCTTTGTGTTCTGTGAAGTCATCTCACAGAGTTACAGCGTTCCCCTCAAGAAGCCTTTCGCTAAGACAGTTCTTGTGGAGTTGACAAAGTGATATTTGGAAGCCCATAGAGGGCAAGGATGAAAAAGGAAATATCCTCAGATGAAATGTGGAAAGAAGCTTTCTGGGAAACTGCTTAGTGTTCTGTTAATTCATCTGACAGAGTTACATGTGTATTTCGTGGATCTCTTTACTATTCTTATTTCTGTGGAATCTGAGAACAGATATTTCGGATCCCTTTGAAGACTATAGGGCTAAAGGAAATATCCTCCGGTAACAAAGAGAAAGAAGCTTTTTGAGTAACTTCTTTGTGTTCTGTGAAATCATCTCACAGAGTTACAGCGTTCCCCTCAAGAAGCCTTTCCCTAAGACAGTTCTTGTGGAATTGGCAAAGTGATATTTGGAAGCCCATAGAGGGATATGGTGAAAAAGGAAATATCCTCAGATGAAATCTGGAAAGAAGCTTTGTGAGAAACTGCATAGTGTTCTGTTAATTCATCTCACAGAGTTACATGTGTATTTCGTGGATCTTTGCTAGCCTTATTTCTGTGGAATCTGAGAACAGATATTTCGGATCCCTTTGAAGACTATAGGGCCAAAGGAAATATCCTCCGATAACAAAGAGAAGAAGTTTTCTCAGAAAATTCTTTGTGTTCTGTGAAATCATCTCACAGAGTTACAGCTTTCCCCTCAAGAAGCCTTTCGCTAAGACAGTTCTTGTGGAATTGGCAAAGTGATATTTGGAAGCCCATAAACGGCTATGGTGAAAAAGGAAATATCGTCAGATGAAATCTGGAAAAAATCTTTCTGAAAAACTGCTTAGTGTTCTGTTAATTCATCTCACAGAGTTAAATGTGTATTTCGTGGCTCTCTTTGCTAGCCTTACTTCTGTGGAATCTGAGAACAGATATTTCGGATCCCTTTGAAGACTATAGGGCTAAAGGAAATATCCTCCGATAACAAAGAGAAAGAAGCTTTCTGAGTAACTTCTTTGTGTTCTGTGAAATCATCTCACAGAGTTACAGTTTACCCTCAAGAAGCCTTTCGCTAAGATAGTTCTTGTGGAATTGGCAAAGTGACATTTGGAAGCCCATAGACGGCTAAGGTGAAAAAGGAAATATCCTCAGATGAAATCTGGAAAGAAGCTTTCTGAGAAACTGCTTAGTGTTCTGTTAACTCATCTCACAGAGATACATCTGTATTTCGTGGATCTCTTTACTAGCCTTATTTCAGTGGAATCTGAGAACAGATATTTCGGATCCCTTTGAAGACTCCAGGGCCAAAGGAAATATCCTCCGATAACAAAGAGAAAGAAGCTTTCTGAGAAACTTCTTTGTGTTCTGTGAAATCATCTCACAGAGTTACAGTTTTCCCCTCAAGAAGTCTTTCGCGAAGACAGTTCTTTTGGAATTGGCAAAGTGATATTTGGAAGCCCATAGAGGGCTATGGTGAATAGGGAAATATCCTCAGATGAAATCTGGAAAGAAGCTTTCTGAGAAACTGCTTAGTGTTCTGATAATTCATCTCACAGAGTTACATGTGTATTTCGTGGATCTCTTTGCTAGCCTTATTTCTGTGGAATATGAGATCAATTATTTCGGATCCCTTTGAAGACTATAGGGCCAATGGTAATATCCTCCGATAACAAAGAGAAAGAAGCTTTCTGAGAAACTTCTTTGTGTTCCGGGAAATCATCTCACAGAGTCACAGCTTTGCCCTCAAGAAGCCTTTCGCTAGGACAGTTCTTGTGGAATTTGCAAAGTGATATTTGGAAGCCCATAGAGGGCTATGGTGAAAAAGGAAATATCCTCAGATGAAATCTGGAAAGAATCTTTCTGAGAAACTGGTTAGTGTTCTGTTAATTCATCTCACAGAGTTACATGTGTATTTCATGGATATCTTTGCTAGCCTTATTTCTGTGGAATCTCAGAACAGATATTTTGGATCCCTTTGAAGACTATAGGGCCAGAGGAAACATCCTCCGATAACAAAGAGAAAGAAGCTTTCTGAGAAACTTCTTTGTGTTCTGTGAAATCATCTCACAGAGTTACAGCTTTCCCCTCAAGAACACTTTCGCTAAGACAGTTCTTGTGGAATTGGCAAAGTGATATTTGGAAGCCCATAGAGGGCTATGGTGAAAAAGGAAATATCCTCAGTTGAAATCTGGAAAGAAGCTTTCTTAGAAACTGCTTAGTGTTCTGTTAATTCATCTCACAGAGTTACATGTGTATTTCGTGGATCTCCTTGCTAGCCTTATTTCTGTGGAATCTGAAAACAGATATTTCGGATCCCTTTGAAGACTATAGGGCCACAGGAAATATCCTCCGATAACAAAGAGAAAGAAGCTTTCTGAGAAACTTCTTTGGGTTCTGTGAAATCGTCTCACAGAGCTACAGCTTTCCCCTCAAGAAGCCTTCTGCTAAGACAGTTCTTGTGGAATTGGCAAACAGATATTTGGAAGCCCATAGAGGGCTAGGGTGAAAAAGGAAATATCCTCAGATGAAATCTGGAAAGAAGCTTTCTGAGAAACTGCTTAGTGTTCTGTTAATTCATCTCACAGAGTTACATGTGTATTTCGTGGATCTCCTTACCACCTTTATTTCAGTGGAATCTGAGAACAGATATTTCGGATCCCTTTGAAGACTATAGGGCTAAAGGAAATATCCTCCGATAACAAAGAGAAAGAAGCTTTCTGAGTAACTTCTTTGTGTTCTGTGAAATCATCTCACAGAGTTACAGTTTTCCCCTCAAGAAGCCTTTTGCTAACACAGTTCTTGTGGAATTGGCAAAGTGATATTTGGAAGCCCATAGACGGCTAAGGTGAAAAAGGAAATATCCTCAGATGAAATCTGGAAAGAAGCTTTGTGAGAAACTGCTTAGTGTTCTGTTAATTCATCTCAAAGAGTTACATGTGTATTTCGTGGATCTCTTTGCTAGCCTTATTTCTGTGGAATCTGAGAACAGATATTTCGGATCCATTTGAAGAATATAGGGCCAAAGGAAATATCCTCCGATAACAAAGAGAAAGAAGCTTTCTGAGAAACTGCTTTGTGTTCTGTGAAATCATCACACGGAGTTACAGCTTTCCCCTCAATAAGCCTTTCGCTTAGACAGTTCTTGTGGAATTGGGAAAGTGACATTAGGAAGCCCATAGAGGGCTATGGTGAAAAAGGAAATATCCTCAGATGAAATCTGGAAAGAAGCTTTCTGAGAAACTGCTTAGTGTTCTGTTAATTCATCGCACAGAGTTACATTTGTATTTCTTGAATCTCTTTACTAGCCTTATTTCTGTGGAATCTGAGAACAGATATTTCGGATCCCTTTGAAGACCATAGGGCCATAGAAAATATCCTCCGACAACAAAGAGAAAGAAGCTTTCTGAGAAACCTCTTTGTGTTCTGGGAAACCATCTCACAGAGTTACAGTTTTCCCCTCAAGAAGCCTTTCGCGAAGACAGTTCTTGTGGAATTGGCAAAGTGATATTTGGAAGCCCATAGAGGGCTATGGTGAAAAGGGAAATATCCTCAGATGAAATCTGGAAAGAAGCTTTCTGAGAAACTGCTTAGTGTTCTGTTAATTCATCTCACAGTGTTACATGTATATTTCGTGTATCTCTTTGCTAGCCTTATTTCTGTGGAATCTGAGAACAGATATTTCGGATCCCTTTGAAGACACTAGGGCCAAAGGAAACACCTCCGTTAACAAAGAGAAAGAAGCTTTCTGAGAAACTTCTTTGTCTTCTGTGAAATCATCTCACAGAGTTACAGCTTTCCCCTCAAGAAGCCTTTCGCTAAGACAGTTCTTGTGGAATTGGCAAAGTGATATTTGGAAGCCCATAGATGGCTACGGTGAAAAAGGAAATATCCTCAGATGAAATCTGGAAAGAAGCTTTCTGAGAAACTGCTTAGTGGTCTGTTAATTCATCTCACAGAGTTACATGTGTATTTCGTGGATCTCTTTGCTAGCCTTATTTCTGTGGATTCTGAGGACAGATATTTCAGATCCCTTTGAAGACTATAGTGCCAAAGAAAATGTCCTCTTATAACAAAGAGAAGGAAGCTTTCTGAGGAACTTCTTTGTGTTATGTGACGTCATCTCACAGAGTTACAGCGTTCCCCTCAAGAAGCCTTTCGCTAAGACAGTTCTTGTGGAATTGACAAAGTGATATTTGGAAGCCCATAGATGGCAAGATGAAAAAGGAAATATCCTCAGATGAAATGTGGAAAGAAGCTTTCTGAGAAACTGCTTAGTGTTCTGTTAATTCATCTCACAGAGTTACATGTGTATTTCGTGGATCTCTTTACTAGCCTTATTTCAGTGGAATCTGAGAACAGATATTTCGGATCCCTTTGAAGACTATAGGGCCAAAGGAAATATCCTCCGATAACAAAGAGAACGAAGCTTTCGGAGAAACTTCTTTGTGTTCTGTGAAATCATCTCACAGAGTTACAGCTTTTCCCTCAAGAAGCCTTTCTCTAAGACAGTTCTTGTGGAATTGGCAAAGTGATTTTGGAAGCCCATAGAGGGCTATGGTGAAAAAGGAAATATCCTCAGATGAAATCTGGAAAGAAGCTTTTTGAGAAACTGCTTAGTGTTCTCTTAATTCATCTCACAGAGTTACATGTGTATTTCGTGGATCGCTTTGGTAGCCTCATTTCTTTGGAATCTGAGAACAGATATTTCGGATCCCTTTGAAGACTATAGGGCCAAAGGAAATATCCTCCGATAACAAAGAGAAAGAAGCTTTCTGAGAAACTTCTTTGTGCTCTGCGAAATCATCTCACAGAGTTACAGCTTTCCCCTCAAGAAGCCTTTCGCTAAGACAGTTCTTGTGGAATTGACAATGTGATATTTGGAAGCCCATGGAGGGCTATGGTGAAAAAGGAAATATCCTCAGATGAAATCTGGAAACAAGCTTTCTGAGAAACTGCTTAGTGTTCTGTTAATTCATCTCATGGAGTTACATATGTAATTCGTGGATCTCTTTACTTGTCTTATTTCTGTGGAATCTGAGAAAAGATATTTCGGATCCCTTTGAAGACTATAGGGCCAATGGAAATATCCTCCAATAAAAAAGAGAAAGAAGTTTTCTGAGAAACTTCTTTGTGTTCTGTGAAATCATCTCACAGAGTTACAGCTTTCCCCTCAAGAAGTCTTTCGCAAAGACAGTTCTTTTGGAATTGGCAAAGTGATATTTGGAAGCCCATAGAGGGCTATGGTGAATAGGGAAATATCCTCAGATGAAATCTGGAAAGAAGCTTTCTGAGAAACTGCTTAGTGTTCTGATAATTCATCTCACAGAGTTACATGTGTATTTCGTGGATCTCTTTGCTAGCCTTATTTCTGTGGAATATGAGATCAATTATTTCGGATCCCTTTGAAGACTATAGGGCCAATGGTAATATCCTCCGATAACAAAGAGAAAGAAGCTTTCTGAGAAACTTCTTTGTGTTCCGGGAAATCATCTCACAGAGTCACAGCTTTGCCCTCAAGAAGCCTTTCGCTAGGACAGTTCTTGTGGAATTTGCAAAGTGATATTTGGAAGCCCATAGAATGCTATGGTGAAAAAGGAAATATCCTCAGATGAAATCTGGAAAGAATCTTTCTGAGAAACTGGTTAGTGTTCTGTTAATTCATCTCACAGAGTTACATGTGTATTTCATGGATATCTTTGCTAGCCTTATTTCTGTGGAATCTCAGAACAGATATTTTGCATCCCTTTGAAGACTATAGGGCCAGAGGAAACATCCTCCGATAACAAAGAGAAAGAAGCTTTCTGAGAAACTTCTTTGTGTTCTGTGAAATCATCTCACAGAGTTACAGCTTTCCCCTCAAGAACACTTTCGCTAAGACAGTTCTTGTGGAATTGGCAAAGTGATATTTGGAAGCCCATAGAGGGCTATGGTGAAAAAGGAAATATCCTCAGTTGAAATCTGGGAAGAAGCTTTCTTAGAAACTGCTTAGTGTTCTGTTAATTCATCTCACAGAGTTACATGTGTATTTCGTGGATCTCCTTGCTAGCCTTATTTCTGTGGAATCTGAAAACAGATATTTCGGATCCCTTTGAAGACTATAGGGCCACAGGAAATATCCTCCGATAACAAAGAGAAAGAAGCTTTCTGAGAAACTTCTTTGGGTTCTGTGAAATCGTCTCACAGAGCTACAGCTTTCCCCTCAAGAAGCCTTCTGCTAAGACAGTTCTTGTGGAATTGGCAAACAGATATTTGGAAGCCCATAGAGGGCTAGGGTGAAAAAGGAAATATCCTCAGATGAAATCTGGAAAGAAGCTTTCTGAGAAACTGCTTAGTGTTCTGTTAATTCATCTCACAGAGTTACATGTGTATTTCGTGGATCTCCTTACCACCTTTATTTCAGTGGAATCTGAGAACAGATATTTCGGATCCCTTTGAAGACTATAGGGCTAAAGGAAATATCCTCCGATAACAAAGAGAAAGAAGCTTTCTGAGTAACTTCTTTGTGTTCTGTGAAATCATCTCACAGAGTTACAGTTTTCCCCTCAAGAAGCCTTTTGCTAACACAGTTCTTGTGGAATTGGCAAAGTGATATTTGGAAGCCCATAGACGGCTAAGGTGAAAAAGGAAATATCCTCAGATGAAATCTGGAAAGAAGCTTTGTGAGAAACTGCTTAGTGTTCTGTTAATTCATCTCAAAGAGTTACATGTGTATTTCGTGGATCTCTTTGCTAGCCTTATTTCTGTGGAATCTGAGAACAGATATTTCGGATCCATTTGAAGAATATAGGGCCAAAGGAAATATCCTCCGATAACAAAGAGAAAGAAGCTTTCTGAGAAACTGCTTTGTGTTCTGTGAAATCATCACACGGAGTTACAGCTTTCCCCTCAATAAGCCTTTCGCTTAGACAGTTCTTGTGGAATTGGGAAAGTGACATTAGGAAGCCCATAGAGGGCTATGGTGAAAAAGGAAATATCCTCAGATGAAATCTGGAAAGAAGCTTTCTGAGAAACTGCTTAGTGTTCTGTTAATTCATCGCACAGAGTTACATTTGTATTTCTTGAATCTCTTTACTAGCATTATTTCTGTGGAATCTGAGAACAGATATTTCGGATCCCTTTGAAGACCATAGGGCCATAGAAAATATCCTCCGACAACAAAGAGAAAGAAGCTTTCTGAGAAACCTCTTTGTGTTCTGGGAAACCATCTCACAGAGTTACAGTTTTCCCCTCAAGAAGCCTTTCGCGAAGACAGTTCTTGTGGAATTGGCAAAGTGATATTTGGAAGCCCATAGAGGGCTATGGTGAAAAGGGAAATATCCTCAGATGAAATCTGGAAAGAAGCTTTCTGAGAAACTGCTTAGTGTTCTGTTAATTCATCTCACAGTGTTACATGTATATTTCGTGTATCTCTTTGCTAGCCTTATTTCTGTGGAATCTGAGAACAGATATTTCGGATCCCTTTGAAGACACTAGGGCCAAAGGAAACACCTCCGTTAACAAAGAGAAAGAAGCTTTCTGAGAAACTTCTTTGTCTTCTGTGAAATCATCTCACAGAGTTACAGCTTTCCCCTCAAGAAGCCTTTCGCTAAGACAGTTCTTGTGGAATTGGCAAAGTGATATTTGGAAGCCCATAGATGGCTACGGTGAAAAAGGAAATATCCTCAGATGAAATCTGGAAAGAAGCTTTCTGAGAAACTGCTTAGTGGTCTGTTAATTCATCTCACAGAGTTACATGTGTATTTCGTGGATCTCTTTGCTAGCCTTATTTCTGTGGATTCTGAGGACAGATATTTCAGATCCCTTTGAAGACTATAGTGCCAAAGAAAATGTCCTCTTATAACAAAGAGAAGGAAGCTTTCTGAGGAACTTCTTTGTGTTATGTGACGTCATCTCACAGAGTTACAGCGTTCCCCTCAAGAAGCCTTTCGCTAAGACAGTTCTTGTGGAATTGACAAAGTGATATTTGGAAGCCCATAGAGGGCAAGATGAAAAAGGAAATATCCTCAGATGAAATGTGGAAAGAAGCTTTCTGAGAAACTGCTTAGTGTTCTGTTAATTCATCTCACAGAGTTACATGTGTATTTCGTGGATCTCTTTACTAGCCTTATTTCAGTGGAATCTGAGAACAGATATTTCGGATCCCTTTGAAGACTATAGGGCCAAAGGAAATATCCTCCGATAACAAAGAGAACGAAGCTTTCGGAGAAACTTCTTTGTGTTCTGTGAAATCATCTCACAGAGTTACAGCTTTTCCCTCAAGAAGCCTTTCTCTAAGACAGTTCTTGTGGAATTGGCAAAGTGATTTTGGAAGCCCATAGAGGGCTATGGTGAAAAAGGAAATATCCTCAGATGAAATCTGGAAAGAAGCTTTTTGAGAAACTGCTTAGTGTTCTCTTAATTCATCTCACAGAGTTACATGTGTATTTCGTGGATCGCTTTGGTAGCCTCATTTCTTTGGAATCTGAGAACAGATATTTCGGATCCCTTTGAAGACTATAGGGCCAAAGGAAATATCCTCCGATAACAAAGAGAAAGAAGCTTTCTGAGAAACTTCTTTGTGCTCTGCGAAATCATCTCACAGAGTTACAGCTTTCCCCTCAAGAAGCCTTTCGCTAAGACAGTTCTTGTGGAATTGACAATGTGATATTTGGAAGCCCATGGAGGGCTATGGTGAAAAAGGAAATATCCTCAGATGAAATCTGGAAACAAGCTTTCTGAGAAACTGCTTAGTGTTCTGTTAATTCATCTCATGGAGTTACATATGTAATTCGTGGATCTCTTTACTTGTCTTATTTCTGTGGAATCTGAGAAAAGATATTTCGGATCCCTTTGAAGACTATAGGGCCAATGGAAATATCCTCCAATAAAAAAGAGAAAGAAGTTTTCTGAGAAACTTCTTTGTGTTCTGTGAAATCATCTCACAGAGTTACAGCTTTCCCCTCAAGAAGTCTTTCGCGAAGACAGTTCTTTTGGAATTGGCAAAGTGATATTTGGAAGCCCATAGAGGGCTATGGTGAATAGGGAAATATCCTCAGATGAAATCTGGAAAGAAGCTTTCTGAGAAACTGCTTAGTGTTCTGATAATTCATCTCACAGAGTTACATGTGTATTTCGTGGATCTCTTTGCTAGCCTTATTTCTGTGGAATATGAGATCAATTATTTCGGATCCCTTTGAAGACTATAGGGCCAATGGTAATATCCTCCGATAACAAAGAGAAAGAAGCTTTCTGAGAAACTTCTTTGTGTTCCGGGAAATCATCTCACAGAGTCACAGCTTTGCCCTCAAGAAGCCTTTCGCTAGGACAGTTCTTGTGGAATTTGCAAAGTGATATTTGGAAGCCCATAGAATGCTATGGTGAAAAAGGAAATATCCTCAGATGAAATCTGGAAAGAATCTTTCTGAGAAACTGGTTAGTGTTCTGTTAATTCATCTCACAGAGTTACATGTGTATTTCATGGATATCTTTGCTAGCCTTATTTCTGTGGAATCTCAGAACAGATATTTTGGATCCCTTTGAAGACTATAGGGCCAGAGGAAACATCCTCCGATAACAAAGAGAAAGAAGCTTTCTGAGAAACTTCTTTGTGTTCTGTGAAATCATCTCACAGAGTTACAGCTTTCCCCTCAAGAACACTTTCGCTAAGACAGTTCTTGTGGAATTGGCAAAGTGATATTTGGAAGCCCATAGAGGGCTATGGTGAAAAAGGAAATATCCTCAGTTGAAATCTGGGAAGAAGCTTTCTTAGAAACTGCTTAGTGTTCTGTTAATTCATCTCACAGAGTTACATGTGTATTTCGTGGATCTCCTTGCTAGCCTTATTTCTGTGGAATCTGAAAACAGATATTTCGGATCCCTTTGAAGACTATAGGGCCACAGGAAATATCCTCCGATAACAAAGAGAAAGAAGCTTTCTGAGAAACTTCTTTGGGTTCTGTGAAATCGTCTCACAGAGCTACAGCTTTCCCCTCAAGAAGCCTTCTGCTAAGACAGTTCTTGTGGAATTGGCAAACAGATATTTGGAAGCCCATAGAGGGCTAGGGTGAAAAAGGAAATATCCTCAGATGAAATCTGGAAAGAAGCTTTCTGAGAAACTGCTTAGTGTTCTGTTAATTCATCTCACAGAGTTACATGTGTATTTCGTGGATCTCCTTACCACCTTTATTTCAGTGGAATCTGAGAACAGATATTTCGGATCCCTTTGAAGACTATAGGGCTAAAGGAAATATCCTCCGATAACAAAGAGAAAGAAGCTTTCTGAGTAACTTCTTTGTGTTCTGTGAAATCATCTCACAGAGTTACAGTTTTCCCCTCAAGAAGCCTTTTGCTAACACAGTTCTTGTGGAATTGGCAAAGTGATATTTGGAAGCCCATAGACGGCTAAGGTGAAAAAGGAAATATCCTCAGATGAAATCTGGAAAGAAGCTTTGTGAGAAACTGCTTAGTGTTCTGTTAATTCATCTCAAAGAGTTACATGTGTATTTCGTGGATCTCTTTGCTAGCCTTATTTCTGTGGAATCTGAGAACAGATATTTCGGATCCATTTGAAGAATATAGGGCCAAAGGAAATATCCTCCGATAACAAAGAGAAAGAAGCTTTCTGAGAAACTGCTTTGTGTTCTGTGAAATCATCACACGGAGTTACAGCTTTCCCCTCAATAAGCCTTTCGCTTAGACAGTTCTTGTGGAATTGGGAAAGTGACATTAGGAAGCCCATAGAGGGCTATGGTGAAAAAGGAAGTATCCTCAGATGAAATCTGGAAAGAAGCTTTCTGAGAAACTGCTTAGTGTTCTGTTAATTCATCGCACAGAGTTACATTTGTATTTCTTGAATCTCTTTACTAGCCTTATTTCTGTGGAATCTGAGAACAGATATTTCGGATCCCTTTGAAGACCATAGGGCCATAGAAAATATCCTCCGACAACAAAGAGAAAGAAGCTTTCTGAGAAACCTCTTTGTGTTCTGGGAAACCATCTCACAGAGTTACAGTTTTCCCCTCAAGAAGCCTTTCGCGAAGACAGTTCTTGTGGAATTGGCAAAGTGATATTTGGAAGCCCATAGAGGGCTATGGTGAAAAGGGAAATATCCTCAGATGAAATCTGGAAAGAAGCTTTCTGAGAAACTGCTTAGTGTTCTGTTAATTCATCTCACAGTGTTACATGTATATTTCGTGTATCTCTTTGCTAGCCTTATTTCTGTGGAATCTGAGAACAGATATTTCGGATCCCTTTGAAGACACTAGGGCCAAAGGAAACACCTCCGTTAACAAAGAGAAAGAAGCTTTCTGAGAAACTTCTTTGTCTTCTGTGTAATCATCTCACAGAGTTACAGCTTTCCCCTCAAGAAGCCTTTCGCTAAGACAGTTCTTGTGGAATTGGCAAAGTGATATTTGGAAGCCCATAGATGGCTACGGTGAAAAAGGAAATATCCTCAGATGAAATCTGGAAAGAAGCTTTCTGAGAAACTGCTTAGTGGTCTGTTAATTCATCTCACAGAGTTACATGTGTATTTCGTGGATCTCTTTGCTAGCCTTATTTCTGTGGATTCTGAGGACAGATATTTCAGATCCCTTTGAAGACTATAGTGCCAAAGAAAATGTCCTCTTATAACAAAGAGAAGGAAGCTTTCTGAGGAACTTCTTTGTGTTATGTGACGTCATCTCACAGAGTTACAGCGTTCCCCTCAAGAAGCCTTTCGCTAAGACAGTTCTTGTGGAATTGACAAAGTGATATTTGGAAGCCCATAGAGGGCAAGATGAAAAAGGAAATATCCTCAGATGAAATGTGGAAAGAAGCTTTCTGAGAAACTGCTTAGTGTTCTGTTAATTCATCTCACAGAGTTACATGTGTATTTCGTGGATCTCTTTACTAGCCTTATTTCAGTGGAATCTGAGAACAGATATTTCGGATCCCTTTGAAGACTATAGGGCCAAAGGAAATATCCTCCGATAACAAAGAGAACGAAGCTTTCGGAGAAACTTCTTTGTGTTCTGTGAAATCATCTCACAGAGTTACAGCTTTTCCCTCAAGAAGCCTTTCTCTAAGACAGTTCTTGTGGAATTGGCAAAGTGATTTTGGAAGCCCATAGAGGGCTATGGTGAAAAAGGAAATATCCTCAGATGAAATCTGGAAAGAAGCTTTATGAGAAACTGCTTAGTGTTCTCTTAATTCATCTCACAGAGTTACATGTGTATTTCGTGGATCGCTTTGGTAGCCTCATTTCTTTGGAATCTGAGAACAGATATTTCGGATCCCTTTGAAGACTATAGGGCCAAAGGAAATATCCTCCGATAACAAAGAGAAAGAAGCTTTCTGAGAAACTTCTTTGTGCTCTGCGAAATCATCTCACAGAGTTACAGCTTTCCCCTCAAGAAGCCTTTCGCTAAGACAGTTCTTGTGGAATTGACAATGTGATATTTGGAAGCCCATGGAGGGCTATGGTGAAAAAGGAAATATCCTCAGATGAAATCTGGAAACAAGCTTTCTGAGAAACTGCTTAGTGTTCTGTTAATTCATCTCATGGAGTTACATATGTAATTCGTGGATCTCTTTACTTGTCTTATTTCTGTGGAATCTGAGAAAAGATATTTCGGATCCCTTTGAAGACTATAGGGCCAATGGAAATATCCTCCAATAAAAAAGAGAAAGAAGTTTTCTGAGAAACTTCTTTGTGTTCTGTGAAATCATCTCACAGAGTTACAGCTTTCCCCTCAAGAAGCCTTTCGCTAAGACAGTTCTTGTGGAATTGGCAAAGTGATATTTGGAAGCCCATAGAGGGCTACGGTGAAAAAGGAAATATCCTCCGATGAAACCTGGAAAGAAGCTTTCTGAGAAACTGCTTAGTGTTCTGTTAATTCATCTCACAGAGATACATCTGTATTTCGTGGATCTCTTTGCTAGCCTTATTTCTGTGGAATATGAGAACAGATATTTCGGATCCCTTTGAAGACTATAGGGCCAAAGGAAATATCCTCCGATAACAAAGAGAAAGAAGCTTTCTGAGAAACTTCTTTGTTTTCTGTGAAATCATCTCACAGAGTTACAGCTTTCCCCTCAAGAAGCCTTTCGCTAAGACAGTTCTTGTGGAATTGGCAAAGTGATATTTGGAAGCCCATAGAGGGCTATGGTGAAAAAGGAAATATCCTCAGATGAAATCTGGAAAGAAGCTTTTTGAGAAACTGCTTAGTGTTCTCTTAATTCATCTCACAGAGTTACATGTGTATTTCGTGGATCGCTTTGGTAGCCTCATTTCTTTGGAATCTGAGAATAGATATTAAAGGATCCCTTTGAAGACTATAGGGCCAAAGGAAATATCCTCCGAAAACAAAGATAAAGAAGCTTTCTGAGAAACTTCTTTGTGCTCTGTGAAATCATCTCACAGAGTTGCAGCTTTCCCCTCAAGAAGCCTTTCGCTAATACAGTTCTTGTGGAATTGACAATGTGATATTTGGAAGCCCATGGAGGGCTATGGTGAAAAAGGAAATATCCTCAGATGAAATCTGGAAAGAAGCTTTCTGAGAAACTGCTTAGTGTTCTGTTAATTCATCTCATGGAGTTACATATGTATTTCGTGGATCTCTTTACTTGTCTTATTTCTGTGGAATCTGAGAACCGATATTTCTGATCCCTTTGAAGACTATTGGGCCAATGGAAATATCCTCCGATAACAAAGAGAAAGAAGTTTTCTGAGAAACTTCTTTGTGTTCTGTGAAATCATCTCACGGAGTTACAGCTTTCCCCTCAAGAAGCCTTTCGCTAAGACAGTTCTTGTGGAATTGGCAAAGTGATATTTGGAAGCCCATAGAGGGCTACGGTGAAATAGGAAATATCCTCCGATGAAACCTGGAAAGAAGCTTTCTGAGAAACTGCTTAGTGTTCTGTTAATTCATCTCATGGAGTTACATATGTATTTCGTGGATCTCTTTACTTGTCTTATTTCTGTGGAATCTGAGAACCGATATTTCTGATCCCTTTGAAGACTATTGGGCCAATGGAAATATCCTCCGACAACAAAGAGAAAGAAGCTTTCTGAGAAACTTCTTTGTGTTCTGTGAAATCATCTCACGGAGTTACAGCTTTCCCCTCAAGAAGTCTTTCGCTAAGACAGTTCTTGTGGAATTGGCAAAGTGATATTTGGAAGCCCATAGAGGGCTACGGTGAAATAGGAAATATCCTCCGATGAAACCTGGAAAGAAGCTTTCTGAGAAACTGCTTAGTGTTCTGTTAATTCATCTCACGGAGATACATCTGAATTTCGTGGATCTCTTTGCTAGCCTTATTTCTGTGGAATATGAGAACAGATATTTCGGATCCCTTTGAAGACTATAGGGCCAAAGGAAATATCCTCCGATAACAAAGAGAAAGAAGCTTTCTGAGAAACTTCTTTGTGTTCTGTGAAATCATCTCACAGAGTTACAGCTTTCCCCTCAAGAAGCCTTTCGCTAAGACAGTTCTTGTGGAATTGGCAAAGTGATATTTGGAAGCCCATAGAGGTCTATAGTGAAAAAGGAAATATCCTCAGATGAAATCTGGGAAGAAGCTTTCTGGGAAACTTCTTAGTGTTCTGTTAATTCATCTCACAGAGTTACATGTGTATTTCGTGGATCTCTTTACTAGCCTTATTTCAGTGGAATCTGAGAACAGATATTTCGGATCCCTTTGAAGACTATAGGGCCAAAGGAAATATCCTCCGATAACGAAGAGAAAGAATCTTTCGGAGAAACTTCTTTGTGTTCTGTGAAATCATCTCACAGAGTTACAGCTTTCCCCTCAAGAAGCCTTTCGCTAAGACAGTTCTTGTGGAATTGGCAAAGTGATTTTGGAAGCCCATAGAGGGCTATGGTGAAAAAGGAAATATCCTCAGATGAAATCTGGAAAGAAGCTTTTTGAGAAACTGCTTAGTGTTCTCTTAATTCATCTCACAGAGTTACATGTGTATTTCGTGGATCGCTTTGGTAGCCTCATGTCTTTGGAATCTGAGAACAGATATTTCGGATCCCTTTGAAGACTATAGGGCCAAAGGAAATATCCTCCGATAACAAAGAGAAAGAAGCTTTCTGAGAAACTTCTTTGTGCTCTGTGAAATCATCTCACAGAGTTACAGCTTTCCCCTCAAGAAGCCTTTCGCTAAGACAGTTCTTGTGGAATTGACAATGTGATATTTAGAAGCCCATGGAGGGCTATGGTGAAAAAGGAAATATCCTCAGATGAAATCTGGAAAGAAGCTTTCTGAGAAACTGCTTAGTGTTCTGTTAATTCATCTCATGGAGTTACATATGTATTTCGTGAATCTCTTTACTTGTCTTATTTCTGTGGAATCTGAGAACCGATATTTCTGATCCCTTTGAAGACTATTGGGCCAATGGAAATATCCTCCGATAACAAAGAGAAAGAAGTTTTCTGAGAAACTTCTTTGTGTTCTGTGAAATCATCTCACGGAGTTACAGCTTTCCCCTCAAGAAGCCTTTCGCTAAGACAGTTCTTGTGGAATTGGCAAAGTGATATTTGGAAGCCCATAGAGGGCTACGGTGAAATAGGAAATATCCTCCGATGAAACCTGGAAAGAAGCTTTCTGAGAAACTGCTTAGTGTTCTGTTAATTCATCTCACGGAGATACATCTGAATTTCGTGGATCTCTTTGCTAGCCTTATTTCTGTGGAATATGAGAACAGATATTTCGGATCCCTTTGAAGACTATAGGGCCAAAGGAAATATCCTCCGATAACAAAGAGAAAGAAGCTTTCTGAGAAACTTCTTTGTGTTCTGTGAAATCATCTCACAGAGTTACAGCTTTCCCCTCAAGAAGCCTTTCGCTAAGACAGTTCTTGTGGAATTGGCAAAGTGATATTTGGAAGCCCATAGAGGTCTATAGTGAAAAAGGAAATATCCTCAGATGAAATCTGGGAAGAAGCTTTCTGGGAAACTTCTTAGTGTTCTGTTAATTCATCTCACAGAGTTACATGTGTATTTCGTGGATCTCTTTACTAGCCTTATTTCAGTGGAATCTGAGAACAGATATTTCGGATCCCTTTGAAGACTATAGGGCCAAAGGAAATATCCTCCGATAACGAAGAGAAAGAATCTTTCGGAGAAACTTCTTTGGGTTCTGTGAAATCATCTCACAGAGTTACAGCTTTCCCCTCAAGAAGCCTTTCGCTAAGACAGTTCTTGTGGAATTGGCAAAGTGATTTTGGAAGCCCATAGAGGGCTATGGTGAAAAAGGAAATATCCTCAGATGAAATCTGGAAAGAAGCTTTTTGAGAAACTGCTTAGTGTTCTCTTAATTCATCTCACAGAGTTACATGTGTATTTCGTGGATCGCTTTGGTAGCCTCATGTCTTTGGAATCTGAGAACAGATATTTCGGATCCCTTTGAAGACTATAGGGCCAAAGGAAATATCCTCCGATAACAAAGAGAAAGAAGCTTTCTGAGAAACTTCTTTGTGCTCTGTGAAATCATCTCACAGAGTTACAGCTTTCCCCTCAAGAAGCCTTTCGCTAAGACAGTTCTTGTGGAATTGACAATGTGATATTTAGAAGCCCATGGAGGGCTATGGTGAAAAAGGAAATATCCTGAGATGAAATCTGGAATGAAGCTTTCTGAGAAACTGCTTAGTGTTCTGTTAATTCATCTAATGGAGTTACATATGTATTTCGTGGATCTCTTTACTTGTCTTATTTCTGTGGAATCTGAGATCAGATAGTTCGGATCCCTTTGAAGACTATAGGGCCAATGGAAATATCCTCCGATAACAAAGAGTAAGAAGTTTTCTGAGAAACTTCTTTGTGTTCTGTGAAATCATCTCACAGAGTTACAGCTTTCCCCTCAAGAAGCCTTTCGCTAAGACAGTTCTTGTGGAATTGGCAAAGTGATATTTGGAAGCCCATAGAGGGCTATGGTGAAAAAGGAAATATCCTCCGATGAAACCTGAAAAGAAGCTTTCTGAGAAACTCCTTAGTGTTCTGTTAATTCATCTCACAGAGATACATCTGTATTTCGTGGATCTCTTTGCTAGCCTTATTTCTGTGGAATCTGAGAACAGATATTTCGGATACCTTTGAAGACTATAGGGCCAAAGGAAATATCCTCCGATAACAAAGAGAAAGAAGCTTTCTGAGACACTTCTTTGTGTTCTGTGAAATCATCTCACAGAGTTACAGCTTTCCCCTCAAGAAGCCTTTCGCTATGACAGTTCTTGTGGAATTGGCAAAGTGATATTTGGAAGCCTATAGAGGTCTATAGTGAAAAAGGAAATATCCTCAGATGAAATATGGGAAGAAGCTTTCTGGGAAACTTCTTAGTGTTCTGTTATTTTATCTCAGCGAGATACATGTGTATTTCGTGGATCTCTTTGCTAGCCTTATTTCTGTGGAATCTGAGAACAGATATTTCGGATCCCTTTGAAGACTATAGGGCCAAAGGAAATATCCTCCGATAACAAAGAGAAAGAAGCATTCTGAGAAACTTCTTTGTGTTCTGTGAAATCATCTCACAGAAGTACAGTTTTCCCCTCAATAAGCCTTTCGCTAAGACAGTTCTTGTGGAATTGGCAAAGTGATATTTGAAAGCCCATAGAGGGCTATGGTGAAAAAGGAAATATCCTCAGATGAAATCTGGAAAGAAGCTTTTTGAGAAACTGCTTAGTGTTCTCTTAATTCATCTCACAGAGTTACATGTGTATTTCGTGGATCGCTTTGGTAAGCCCATTTCTTTGGAATCTGAGAATAGATATTAAAGGATCCCTTTGAAGACTATAGGGCCAAAGGAAATATCCTCCGATAACAAAGATAAAGAAGCTTTCTGAGAAACTTCTTTGTGCTCTGTGAAATCATCTCACAGAGTTACAGCTTTCCCCTCAAGAAGCCTTTCGCTAAGACAGTTCTTGTGGAATTGACAATGTGATATTTGGAAGCCCATGGAGGGCTATGGTGAAAAAGGAAATATCCTCAGATGAAATCTGGAAAGAAGCTTTCTGAGAAACTGCTTAGTGTTCTGTTAATTCATCTCATGGAGTTACATATGTAATTCGTGGATCTCTTTACTTGTCTTATTTCTGTGGAATCTGAGATCCGATATTTCGGATCCCTTTGAAGACTATAGGGACAATGGAAATATCCTCTGATAACAAAGAGAAAGAAGTTTTCTGAGAAACTTCTTTGTGTTCTGTGAGATCATCTCACAGAGTTACAGCTTTCCCCTCAAGAAGCCTTTCGCTAAGACAGTTCTTGTGGAATTGGCAAAGTGATATTTGGAAGCCCATAGAGGGGTACGGTGAAATAGGAAATATCGTCCGATGAAACCTGGAAACAAGCTTTCTGAGAAACTGCTTAGTGTTCTGTTACTTCATCTCACAGAGATACATCTGAATTTCGTGGATCTCTTTGCTAGCCTTATTTCTGTGGAATATGAGAACAGATATTTCGGATCCCTTTGAAGACTATAGGGCCAAAGGAAATATCCTCCGATAACAAAGAGAAAGAAGCTTTCTGAGAAACTTCTTTGTGTTCTGTGAAATCATCTCACAGAGTTACAGCTTTCGCCTCAAGAGGCCTTTCGCTAAGACAGTTCTTGTGGAATTGGCAAAGTGATATTTGGAAGCCCATAGAGGTCTATAGTGAAAAAGGAAATATCCTCAGATGAAATCTGGGAAGAAGCTTTCTGGGAAACTTCTTAGTGTTCTGTTAATTCATCTCACCGAGTTACATGTGTATTTCGTGGATCTCCTTGCTAGCCTTATTTCTGTGGAATCTGAGAACAGATATTTCGGATCCCTTTGAAGACTATAGGGCTAAAGGAAATATCCTCCGAGAAAAAAGAGAAAGAAGCTTTCTGAGTAACTTCTTTGTGTTCTGTGAAATCATCTCACAGAGTTACAGTTTTGCCCTCAAGAAGCCTTTCGCTAGGACAGTTCTTGTGGAATTTGCAAAGTAATATTTGGAAGCCCATAGAGGGCTATGGTGAAAAAGGAAATATCCTCAGATGAAATCTGGAAAGAAGCTTTCTGAGAAACTGCTTAGTATTCTCCAAATTCATCTCAAAGAGTTACATGTGTATTTCATGGATATCTTTGCTAGCCTTATTTCTGTGGAATCTCAGAACAGATATTTTGGATCCCTTTGAAGACTATAGGGCCAGAGGAAACATCCTCCGATAACAAAGAGAAAGAAGCTTTCTGAGAATCTTCTTTGGGTTCTGTGAAATCATCTCACAGAGTTACAGCTTTCCCCTCAAGAAGCCTTTCGCTAAGACAGTTCTTGTGGAATTGGCAAAGTGATATTTGGTAACCCATAGAGGGCTATGGTGAAAAAGGAAATATCCTCAGATGAAATCTGGAAAGAAGCTTTCTGGGAAACTGCTTACTGTTCTGTTAATTCATCTCACAGCGTTACATGTGTATTTCGCGGATCTCTTTGCTAGCCTTATTTCTGTGAAATCTGAGAACAGATATTTCGGATCCCTTTCGAGACTATAGGGCCAAAGGAAATATCCTCCGATAAGAAAGAGAAAGAAGCTTTCAGAGAAACTTCTTTGTGTTCTGTGAAATCGTCTCACAGAGCTACAGCTTTCCCCTCAAGAAGCCTTTTGCTAAGACAGTTCTTGTGGAATTGGCAAACTGATATTTAGAAGCCCATAGAGGGCTAAGGTGAAAAAGGAAATATCCTCAGATGAAATCTGGAAAGAAGCTTTCTGAGAAACTGCTTAGTGTTCTGTTAATTCATCTCACAGAGTTACATGTGTATTTCGTGGATCTCCTTAACACCCTTATTTCAGTGGAATCTGAGAACAGATATTTCGGATCCTTTTGAAGACTCTAGGGCTGAAGGAAATATCCTCCGATAACAAAGAGAAAGAAGCTTTCTGAATAACTTCTTTGTGTTCTGTGAAATCATCTCACAGAGTTACAGTTTTCCCCTCAAGAAGCCTTTCGCTAAGACAGTTCTTGTGGAATTGGCAAAGTGATATTTGGAAGCCCATAGACGGCTAAGGTGAAAAACGAAATATCCTCAGATGAAATCTGGAAAGAAGCTTTGTGAGAAACTGCTTAGTGTTCTGTTAATTCATCTCACAGAGTTACATGTGTATTTCGTGGATCTCTTTGCTAGCCTTATTTCTATGGAATCTGAGAACAGATATTTCTGGTCCATTTGAAGACTATAGGGCCAAAGGAAATATCCTCCGATAACAAAGAGAAAGAAGCTTTCTGAGAACCTACTTTGTGTTCTGTGAAATCATCACACCGAGTTACAGCTTTCCCCTCAATAAGCCTTTCGCTTAGACAGTTCTTGTGGAATTGGGAAAGTGACATTAGGAAGCCCATAGAGGGCTATGGTGAAAAAGTAATTATCCTCAGATGAAATGTGGAAAGAAGCTTTCTGAGAAACTGCTTAGTGTTCTGTTAATTCATCTCACAGAGTTACATGTGTATTTCGTGGATCTCCTTACCAGCCTTATTTCATTGGAATCTGAGAACAGATATTTCGGATCCCCTGAAGACTACAGGGCCAAAGGAAATATCCTCCGCTAAGAAAGAGAAAGAAGCTTTCTTAGAAACTTCTTTGTGTTCTGTGAAATCATCTCACAGTGTTACAGCTTTCCCCTCAAGAAGCCTTTCGCTACGACCGTTCTTGTGGAATTGGCATAGTGATATTTAGAAGCTCCTAGAGGGCTACGGTGAAAAGGGAAGTATCCTCAGATGAAATCTGGAAAGAAGCTTTCTGAGAAACTGCTTAGTGTTCTGTTAATTCATCTCACAGTGTTACATGTGTATTTCGTGTATCTCTTTGCTAGCCTTATTTCTGTGGAATCTGAGAACAGATATTTCGGATCCCTTTGAAGACACTAGGGCCAAAGGAAACACCTCCGATAACAAAGAGAAAGAAGCTTTCTGAGAAACTTCTTTTTGTTCTGTGAAGTCATCTCACAGAGTTACAGCTTTCCCCTCAAGAAGCCTTTCGCGAAGACAGTTCTTGTGGAATTGGCAAAGTGATATTTGGAAGCCAATAGAAGGCTACGGTGAAAAAGGAAATATCGTCAGATGAAATCTGGAAAGAAGCTTTCTGAGAAACTGCTTAGTGTTCTGTTAATTCATCTCACAGAGTTAATTGTGTATTTCGTGGATCTCCTTGCTAGCCTTATTTCTGTGGAATCTGAGAACAGATATTTCGGATCCCTTTGAAGACTATAGGGCTAAAGGAAATATCCTCCGAGAAAAAAGAGAAAGAAGCTTTCTGAGTAACTTCTTTGTGTTCTGTGAAATCATCTCACAGAGTTACAGTTTTCCCCTCAAGAAGCCTTTCGCTAAGACAGTTCTTGTGGAATTGGCAAAGTGATATTTGGAAGCCCATAGACGGCTAAGGTGAAAAAGGAAATATCCTCAGATGAAATCTGGAAAGAAGCTTTGTGAGAAACTGCTTAGTGTTCTGTTAATTCATCTCACACAGTTACATGTGTATTTCGTGGATCTCCTTGCTAGCCTTATTTCTGGGGAATCTGAGAACAGATATTTCAGATCCCTTTGAAGACTATAGGGCCAAAGGAAATATCCTCTGATAACAAAGAGAAAGAAGCTTTCTGAGGAACTTCTTTGTGTTCTGTGAAGTCATCTCACAGAGTTACAGCGTTGCCCTCAAGAAGCCTTTCGCTAAGACAGTTCTTGTGGAATTGGGAAAGAGACATTAGGAAGCCCATAGAGGGCTATGGTGAAAAAGGAAATATCCTCAGATGAAATCTGGAAAGAAGCTTTCTGAGAAACTGCTTAGTGTTCTGTTAATTCTTCTCACAGAGTTACATCTGTATTTCGTGGATCTCTTTGCTTGCCTTATTTCGGTGGAATCTGAGAACAGATATTTCGGATCTCTTTGAAGACTATATGTCCAAAAGAAATATCCTACGATAACAAAGAGAAAGAAGCTTTCTGAGAAACTTCTTTGTGTTCTGGGAAATCATCTCACAGAGTCACAGCTTTGCCCTCAAGAAGCCTTTCGCTAAGACTGTTCTTGTGGAATTTGCAAAGTGATATTTGGAATCCCATAGACGGCTATGGTGAAAAAGGAAATATCCTGAGATGAAATCTGGAAAGAAGCTTTCTGAGAGACCGCTTAGTGTTCTGTTAATTCATCTCACAGAGTTACATGTGTATATCGTGGATCTCTTTGCTAGCCTTATTTTTGTGGAATCTGAGAACAGATATTATGGATCCCTTTGAAGACTATAGGGCCAAAGGAAACATCCTCCGATAACAAAGAGAAAGAAGCTTTCTGAGAAACTTCTTTGTGTTCTGTGAAATCATCTCACAGAGTTACAGCTTTCCCCTCAAGAAGCCTTTCTCTAACACAGTTCTTGTGGAATTGGCAAAGTGATATTTGGAAGCCCATAGAGGGCTATGGTGAAAAAGGAAATATCCTCAGTTGAAATCTGGAAAGAAGCTTTCTGAGAAACTGCTTAGTGTTCTGTTAATTCATCTCACAGAGTTACATGTGTATTGGTGGATCTCCTTGCTAGCCGTATTTCTGTGGAATCTGATAACATATATTTCGGATCCCTTTGAAGACTATAGGGCCAAAGGAAATACCTTCCGATAACAAAGAGAAAGAAGCTTTCTGAGAAACTTCTTTGTGTTCTGTGAAATCATCTCACAGAGTTACAGCTTTCCCCTCAAGAAGCCTTTCGCTAAGACAGTTCTTGTGGAATTGGCAAAGTGATATTTGGAAGCCCATAGTGGGCTATGGTGAAAAAGGAAATATCCTCAGATGAAATCTGGAAAGAAGCTTTCTGAGAAACTGCTTAGTGTTCTGTTAATTCATCTCACAGAGTTACATGTGTATTTCGTGGATCTCTTTGCTAGCCTTATTTCTGTGAAATCTGAGAACAGATAATTCGGATCCCTTTCAAGACTATAGGGCCAACGGAAATATCCTCCGATAACAAAGAGAAAGAAGCTTTCAGAGAAACTTCTTTGTGTTCTGTGAAATCGTTTCACAGAGTTACAGCTTTCCCCTCAAGAAGCCTATCGCTAAGACAGTTCTTGTGGAATTGGCAAAGTGATATTTGGAAGCCCATAGAGGGCTAGGGTGAAAAAGGAAATATCCTCAGATGAAATCTGGAAAGAAGCTTTCTGAGAAACTGCTTAGTGTTCTGTTAATTCATCTCACAGAGTTACATGTGTATTTCGTGGATCTCTTTGCTAGCCTTATTTCTGTGGAATCTGAGAACAAATATTTCGGATCCCTTTGAAGACTATAGGGCTAAAGGAAATATCCTCCGATAACAAAGAGAAAGAAGCTTTCTCAGTAACTTCTTTGTGTTCTGTGAAATCATCTCACAGAGTTACACCTTTCCCCTCAAGAAGCCTTTCGCTACGACAGTTCTTGTGGAATTGGCAAAGTGATATTTGGAAGCCCATAGAGGTATATAGTGAAAAAGGAAATATCCTCAGATGAAATCTGGAAAGAAGCTTTGTGAGATACTGCTTATTGCTCCGTTAATTCATCTCACAGAGTTACATGTGTATTTCGTGGATCTCTTTGCTAGCCTTATTTCTGTGGAATCTGAGAACAGATATTTCGGATCCCTTTGAAGACTATAGGGCCAAAGAAAATATCCTCCGATAACAAAGAGAAGAAGATTTCTGAGAAACTACTTTGTGTTCTGTGAAATCATCACACTGAGTTACAGCTTTCCCCTCAATAAGCCTTTCGCTTAGACAGTTCTTGTGGAATTGGGAAAGTGATATTTGGAAGTCCATAGAGGGCTATGGTGAAAAAGGAAATATCCTCAGATAAAATCTGGAAAGAAGCTTTCTGAGAAACTGCTTAGTGTTCTGTTAATTCATCTCACAGAGTTACATGTGTATTTCGTGGATCTCCTTGCTAGCCTTATTTCTGTGGAATCTGAGAAGAGATATTTCGGATCCCTTTGAAGATTATAGGGCCAAAGGAAATATCTTACGATAACAAAGAGAAAGAAGCTTTCTGAGAAATTTCTTTGGGTTCTGTGAAATCATATCACAGAGGTACAGTATTCCCCTCAAGAAGCCTTTCGCTAACACAGTTCTTGTGGAATTGGCAAAGTGATATTTGGAAGCCCATAGAGGGCTATGGTGAAAAAGGAAATATCCTCAGATGAAATCTGGAAAGATGCTTTCTGAGAAACTGCTTAGTGTTCTGTTAATTCATCTCACAGAGATACATGTGTATTTCGTGGATCTCTTTACTAGCCTTATTTCAGTGGAATCTGAGAACAGATATTTCGGATCCCTTTGAAGACTATAGGGCCAAAGGAAATATCCTCCGATAACAAAGAGAAAGAAGCTTTCTGAGAAACTTCTTTGTGTTCTGTGAAATCATCTCACAGAGTTACAGCTTTCCCCTCAAGAAGCCTTTCGCTACGACAGTTCTTGTGGAATTGGCAAAGTGATATTTGGAAGCCCATAGAGGTATATAGTGAAAAAGGAAATATCCTCAGATGAAATCTGGAAAGAAGCTTTGTGAGATACTGCTTATTGCTCCGTTAATTCATCTCACAGAGTTACATGTGTATTTCGTGGATCTCTTTGCTAGCCTTATTTCTGTGGAATCTGAGAACAGATATTTCGGATCCCTTTGAAGACTATAGGGCCAAAGAAAATATCCTCCGATAACAAAGAGAAGAAGATTTCTGAGAAACTACTTTGTGTTCTGTGAAATCATCACACAGAGTTACAGCTTTCCCCTCAATAAGCCTTTCGCTTAGACAGTTCTTGTGGAATTGGGAAAGTGATATTTGGAAGTCCATAGAGGGCTATGGTGAAAAAGGAAATATCCTCAGATGAAATCTGGAAAGAAGCTTTGTGAGATACTGCTTATTGCTCCGTTAATTCATCTCACAGAGTTACATGTGTATTTCGTGGATCTCCTTGCTAGCCTTATTTCTGTGGAATCTGAGAAGAGATATTTCGGATCCCTTTGAAGATTATAGGGCCAAAGGAAATATCTTACGATAACAAAGAGAAAGAAGCTTTCTGAGAAATTTCTTTGGGTTCTGTGAAATCATATCACAGAGGTACAGTATTCCCCTCAAGAAGCCTTTCGCTAAGACAGTTCTTGTGGAATTGGCAAAGTGATATTTGGAAGCCCATAGAGGGCTATGGTGAAAAAGGAAATATCCTCAGATGAAATCTGGAAAGATGCTTTCTGAGAAACTGCTTAGTGTTCTGTTAATTCATCCCACAGAGATACATGTGTATTTCGTGGATCTCTTTACTAGCCTTATTTCAGTGGAATCTGAGAACAGATATTTCGGATCCCTTTGAAGACTATAGGGCCAAAGGAAATATCCTCCGATAACAAATAGAAAGAAGCTTTCTGAGAAACTTCTTTGTGTTCTGTGAAATCATCTCACAGAGTTACAGCTTTCCCCTCAAGAAGCCTTTCGCTAAGACAGTTCTTGTGGAATTGGCAAAGTGATATTTGGAAGCCCTTAGAGGGCTATGGTGAAAAAGGAAATATCCTCAGATGAAATCTGGATAGAAGCTTTGTGAGAAACTGCTTAGTGTTCTGTTAATTCATCTAACAGAGATACATCTGTATTTCGTGGATCTCTTTGCTAGACTTATTTCTGTGGAATATGAGAACAGATATTTCGGATCCCTTTGATGACTATAGGGCCAAAGGAAATATCCTCCGATAACAAAGAGAAAGAAGCTTTCTGAGAAACTTCTTTGTGTTCTGTGAAAGCATCTCACAGAGTTACAGCTTTCCCCTCAAGAAGCCTTTCGCTAAGACAGTTCTTGTGGAATTGGCAAAGTGATATTTGGAAGCCCATAGAGGTCTATAGTGAAAAAGGAAATATCCTCAGATGACATCTGGGAAGAAGCTTTCTGGGAAACTTCTTAGTGTTCTGTTGATTCATCTCACCGAGTTACATGTGTTTTTCGTGGATCTCTTCACTGGCCTTATTTCTGTGGAATCTGAGAACAGATATTTCGGATCCCTTTGACGACTATAGGGCCAAAAGAAATATCCTCCGATAACAAAGAGAAAGAAGCTTTCTGAGAAACTTCTTTGTGTTCTGTGAAATCATCTCACAGAGTTACAGCTTTGGCCTCAAGAAGCCTTTCGCTAAGACAGTTCTTGTGGAATTAGCAAAGTGATATTTGGAAGCCCGTAGACGGCTATGGTGAAAAAGGAAATATCCTCAGATGAAATCTGGAAAGAAGCTTTCTGAGAAACTGCTTAGTGTTCTGTTAATTCATCTCACAGAGTTACATGTGTATTTCGTGGATCTCTTTGCTAGCCTTATTTCTGTGTAATCTGAGAACAGATATCTGGATCCCTTTGAAGACTATAGGGCTAAAGGAAATATCCTCCGATAACAAAGAGAAAGAAGCTTTCTTAGTAACTTCTTTGTGTTCTGTGAAATCATCTCACAGAGTTACAGCTTTCCCCTCAAGAAGCCTTTCACTAAGACAGTTCTTGTGGAATTGGCAAAGTGATATTTGGAAGCCCATACAGGGCTATGGTGAAAAAGGAAATATCCTCAGATGAAATCTGGAAAGAAGCTTTATGAGAAACTGCTTAGGGATCTGTTAACTCATCTCACAGAGATACATGTGTAATTAGTGGATCTCTTTACTAGCCTTATTTCAGTGGAATCTGAGAACAGATATTTCGGATCCCTTTGAAGACTCCAGGGCCAAAGGAAATATCCTCCGATAACAAAAAAGGAAAGGAGCTTTCTGAGAAACTTCTTTGTGTTCCGGGAAATCATCTCACAGAGTCACAGCTTTGCCCTCAAGAAGCCTTTCGCTAGGACAGTTCTTGTGGAATTTGCAAAGTAATATTTGGAAGCCCATAGAGGGCTATGGTGAAAAAGGAAATATCCTCAGATGAAATCTGGAAAGAAGCTTTCTGAGAAACTGCTTAGTATTCTCCAAATTCATCTCAAAGAGTTACATGTGTATTTCATGGATATCTTTGCTAGCCTTATTTCTGTGGAATCTCAGAACAGATATTTTGGATCCCTTTGAAGACTATAGGGCCAGAGGAAACATCCTCCGATAACAAAGAGAAAGAAGCTTTCTGAGAATCTTCTTTGGGTTCTGTGAAATCATCTCACAGAGTTACAGCTTTCCCCTCAAGAAGCCTTTCGCTAAGACAGTTCTTGTGGAATTGGCAAAGTGATATTTGGTAACCCATAGAGGGCTATGGTGAAAAAGGAAATATCCTCAGATGAAATCTGGAAAGAAGCTTTCTGGGAAACTGCTTACTGTTCTGTTAATTCATCTCACAGCGTTACATGTGTATTTCGCGGATCTCTTTGCTAGCCTTATTTCTGTGAAATCTGAGAACAGATATTTCGGATCCCTTTCGAGACTATAGGGCCAAAGGAAATATCCTCCGATAAGAAAGAGAAAGAAGCTTTCAGAGAAACTTCTTTGTGTTCTGTGAAATCGTCTCACAGAGCTACAGCTTTCCCCTCAAGAAGCCTTTTGCTAAGACAGTTCTTGTGGAATTGGCAAACTGATATTTAGAAGCCCATAGAGGGCTAAGGTGAAAAAGGAAATATCCTCAGATGAAATCTGGAAAGAAGCTTTCTGAGAAACTGCTTAGTGTTCTGTTAATTCATCTCACAGAGTTACATGTGTATTTCGTGGATCTCCTTAACACCCTTATTTCAGTGGAATCTGAGAACAGATATTTCGGATCCTTTTGAAGACTCTAGGGCTGAAGGAAATATCCTCCGATAACAAAGAGAAAGAAGCTTTCTGAATAACTTCTTTGTGTTCTGTGAAATCATCTCACAGAGTTACAGTTTTCCCCTCAAGAAGCCTTTCGCTAAGACAGTTCTTGTGGAATTGGCAAAGTGATATTTGGAAGCCCATAGACGGCTAAGGTGAAAAACGAAATATCCTCAGATGAAATCTGGAAAGAAGCTTTGTGAGAAACTGCTTAGTGTTCTGTTAATTCATCTCACAGAGTTACATGTGTATTTCGTGGATCTCTTTGCTAGCCTTATTTCTATGGAATCTGAGAACAGATATTTCGGGTCCATTTGAAGACTATAGGGCCAAAGGAAATATCCTCCGATAACAAAGAGAAAGAAGCTTTCTGAGAACCTACTTTGTGTTCTGTGAAATCATCACACGGAGTTACAGCTTTCCCCTCAATAAGCCTTTCGCTTAGACAGTTCTTGTGGAATTGGGAAAGTGACATTAGGAAGCCCATAGAGGGCTATGGTGAAAAAGTAATTATCCTCAGATGAAATGTGGAAAGAAGCTTTCTGAGAAACTGCTTAGTGTTCTGTTAATTCATCTCACAGAGTTACATGTGTATTTCGTGGATCTCCTTACCAGCCTTATTTCATTGGAATCTGAGAACAGATATTTCGGATCCCCTGAAGACTACAGGGCCAAAGGAAATATCCTCCGCTAAGAAAGAGAAAGAAGCTTTCTTAGAAACTTCTTTGTGTTCTGTGAAATCATCTCACAGTGTTACAGCTTTCCCCTCAAGAAGCCTTTCGCTACGACCGTTCTTGTGGAATTGGCATAGTGATATTTAGAAGCTCCTAGAGGGCTACGGTGAAAAGGGAAGTATCCTCAGATGAAATCTGGAAAGAAGCTTTCTGAGAAACTGCTTAGTGTTCTGTTAATTCATCTCACAGTGTTACATGTGTATTTCGTGTATCTCTTTGCTAGCCTTATTTCTGTGGAATCTGAGAACAGATATTTCGGATCCCTTTGAAGACACTAGGGCCAAAGGAAACACCTCCGATAACAAAGAGAAAGAAGCTTTCTGAGAAACTTCTTTTTGTTCTGTGAAGTCATCTCACAGAGTTACAGCTTTCCCCTCAAGAAGCCTTTCGCGAAGACAGTTCTTGTGGAATTGGCAAAGTGATATTTGGAAGCCAATAGAAGGCTACGGTGAAAAAGGAAATATCGTCAGATGAAATCTGGAAAGAAGCTTTCTGAGAAACTGCTTAGTGTTCTGTTAATTCATCTCACAGAGTTAATTGTGTATTTCGTGGATCTCCTTGCTAGCCTTATTTCTGTGGAATCTGAGAACAGATATTTCGGATCCCTTTGAAGACTATAGGGCTAAAGGAAATATCCTCCGAGAAAAAAGAGAAAGAAGCTTTCTGAGTAACTTCTTTGTGTTCTGTGAAATCATCTCACAGAGTTACAGTTTTCCCCTCAAGAAGCCTTTCGCTAAGACAGTTCTTGTGGAATTGGCAAAGTGATATTTGGAAGCCCATAGACGGCTAAGGTGAAAAAGGAAATATCCTCAGATGAAATCTGGAAAGAAGCTTTGTGAGAAACTGCTTAGTGTTCTGTTAATTCATCTCACACAGTTACATGTGTATTTCGTGGATCTCCTTGCTAGCCTTATTTCTGGGGAATCTGAGAACAGATATTTCAGATCCCTTTGAAGACTATAGGGCCAAAGGAAATATCCTCTGATAACAAAGAGAAAGAAGCTTTCTGAGGAACTTCTTTGTGTTCTGTGAAGTCATCTCACAGAGTTACAGCGTTGCCCTCAAGAAGCCTTTCGCTAAGACAGTTCTTGTGGAATTGGCAAAGTGATATTTGGAAGCCCATAGAGGGCAAAGTTGAAAAAGGAAATATCCTCAGATGAAATCTGGAAAGAAGCTTTCTGAGAAACTGCTTACTGTTCTGTTAATTCAACTCACAGAGTTACATGTGTATTTCGCGGATCTCTTTGCTAGCCTTATTTCTGTGAAATCTGAGAACAGATATTTCGGATCCCTTTCAAGACTATAGGGCCAAAGGAAATATCCTCTGATAAGAAAGAGAAAGAAGCTTTCTGAGAAACTTCTTTGTGTTCTGTGAAATCGTCTCACAGAGCTATAGCTTTCCCCTCAAGAAGCCTTTTGCTAAGACAGTTCTTGTGGAATTGGCAAACTGATATTTGGAAGCCCATAGAGGGCTAGGGTGAAAAAGGAAATATCCTCAGATGAAATCTGGAAGGAAGCTTTCTGAGAAACTGCTTAGTGTTCTGTTAATTCATCTCACAGAGTTACATGTGTATTTCGTGGATCTCCTTACCACCCTTATTTCTGTGGAATCTGAGAACAGATATTTCGGATCCATTTGAAGACTATAGGGCCAAAGGAAATATCCTCCGATAACAAAGAGAAAGAAGCTTTCTGAGAAACTACTTTGTGTTCTGTGAAATCATCACACGGAGTTACAGCTTTCCCCTCAATAAGCCGTTCGCTTAGACAGTTCTTGTGGAATTGGGAAAGTTACATTTGGAAGCCCATAGTGGGCTATGGTGAAAAAGGAAATATCCTCCGATGAAATCTGGAAAGAAGCTTTCTGAGAAACTGCTTAGTGTTCTGTTAATTCATCTCAAAGAGTTACATGTGTATTTCGTGGATCTCCTTACCAGCCTTCTTTCAGTGGAATCTGAGAACAGATATTTCGGATCCCCTGAAGACTACAGGGCCAAAGAAGATGTCCTCTGATAACAAAGAGAAAGAAGCTTTGTGAGGAACTTCTTTGTGTTCTGTGAAGTCATCTCACAGAGTTACAGCGTTCCCCTCAAGAAGCCTTTCGCTAAGGCAGTTCTTGTGGAGTTGACAAAGTGATATTTGGAAGCCCATAGAGGGCAAGGATGAAAAAGGAAATATCCTCAGATGAAATGTGGAAAGAAGCTTTCTGGGAAACTGCTTAGTGTTCTGTTAATTCATCTCACAGAGTTACATGTGTATTTCGTGGATCTCTTTACTATTCTTATTTCTGTGGAATCTGAGAACAGATATTTCGGATCCCTTTGAAGACTATAGGGCTGAAGGAAATATCCTCCGATAACAAAGAGAAAGAAGCTTTTTGAGTAACTTCTTTGTGTTCTGTGAAATCATCTCACAGAGTTACAGCGTTCCCCTCAAGGAGCCTTTCGCTAAGACAGTTCTTGTGGAATTGGCAAAGTGATATTTGGAAGCCCATAGAGGGATATGGTGAAAAAGGAAATATCCTCAGATGAAATCTGGAAAGAAGCTTTGTGAGAAACTGCTTAGTGTTCTGTTAATTCATCTCACAGAGTTACATGTGTATTTCGTGGATCTTTGCTAGCTTTATTTCTGTGGAATCTGAGAACAGATATTTCGGATCCCTTTGAAGACTATAGGGCCAAAGGAAATATCCTCCGATAACAAAGAGAAGAAGCTTTCTGAGAAACTTCTTTGTGTTCCGTGATATCATCTCACAGAGTTTCAGCTTTCCCCTCAAGAAGCCTTTCGCTAAGACAGTTCTTGAGGAAGTGGCAAAGTGATATTTGGAAGCCCATAAACGGCTATGGTGAAAAAGGAAATATCGTCAGATGAAATCTGGAAAAAAGCTTTCTGAGAAACTGCTTAGTGTTCTGTTAATTCATCTCACAGAGTTAAATGTGTATTTCGTGGCTCTATTTGCTAGCCTTACTTCTGTGGAATCTGAGAACAGATATTTCGGATCCCTTTGAAGACTATAGGGCTAAAGGAAATATCCTCCGATAACAACGAGAAAGAAGCTTTCTGAGTAACTTCTTTGTGTTCTGTGAAATCATCTCACAGAGTTACAGTTTTCCCCTCAAGAAGGCTTTCGCTAAGATAGTTCTTGTGGAATTGGCAAAGTGATATTTGGAAGCCCATAGACGGCTAAGGTGAAAAAGGAAATATCCTCAGATGAAATCTGGAAAGAAGCTTTGTGAGAAACTGCTTAGTGTTCTGTTAATTCATCTCACAGAGTTACATGTGTATTTCGTGGATCTCCTTGCTAGCCTTATTTCTGGGGAATCTGAGAACAGATATTTCAGATCCCTTTGAAGACTATAGGGCCAAAGGAAATATCCTCTGATAACAAAGAGAAAGAAGCTTTCTGAGGAACTTCTTTGTGTTCTGTGAAGTCATCACACAGAGTTACAGCGTTGCCCTCAAGAAGCCATTCGCTAACACAGTTCTTGTGAAATTGGCAAAGTGATATTTGGAAGCCCATAGAGGGCAAAGTTGAAAAAGGAAATATCCTCAGATGAAATGTGGAAAGAAGCTTTCTGAGAAACTGCTTAGTGTTCTGTTAATTCATCTCACAGAGTTACATGTGTATTTCGGGGATCTCTTTACTATTCTTATTTCTGTGGAATCTGAGAACACATATTTCGGATCCCATTGAAGACTATAGGGCCAAAGGAAATATCCTCCGATAACAAAGAGAAAGAAGCTTTCTGAGAAACTTCTTTGTGTTCTGTGAAATCATCTCACAGATTTACAGCTTTGGCCTCAAGAAGCCTTTCGCTAAGACAGTTCTTGTGGAATTAGCAAAGTGATATTTGGAAGCCCATAGACGGCTATGGTGAAAAAGGAAATATCCTCAGATGAAATCTGGAAAGAAGCTTTGTGAGAAACTGCTTAGTGTTCTGTTAATTCATCTCACAGAGTTACATGTGTATTTCGTGGATCTCCTTACCACCCTTATTTCAGTGGAATCTGAGAACAGATATTTCGGATCCTTTTGAAGACTCTAGGGGTAAAGGAAATATCCTCCGATAACAAAGAGAAAGAAGCTTTCTGAATAACTTCTTTGTGTTCTGTGAAATCATCTCACAGAGTTGCAGTTTTCCCCTCAAGAAGCCTTTCGCTAAGACAGTTCTTGTGGAATTGGCAAAGTGATATTTGGAAGCCCATAGACGGCTAAGGTGAAAAACGAAACATCCTCAGATGAAATCTGGAAAGAAGCTTTGTGAGAAACTGCTTAGTGTTCTGTTAATTCATCTCACAGAGTTACATGTGTATTTCGTGGATCTCTTTACTATTCTTATTTCTGTGGAATCTGAGAACAGATATTTCGGATCCCTTTGAAGACTATAGGGCTAAAGGAAATATCCTCCGATAACAAAGAGAAAGAAGCTTTTTGAGTAACTTCTTTGTGTTCTTTGAAATCATCTCACAGAGTTACAGCGTTCCCCTCAAGAAGCCTTTCGCTAAGACAGTTCTTGTGGAATTGGCAAAGTGATATTTGGAAGCCCATAGAGGACTATAGTGAAAAAGGAAATATCCTCAGATGAAATCTGGAAAGAAGCTTTGTGAGATACTGCTTAGTGTTCTGTTAATTCATCTCACAGAGTTACATGTGTATTTCGTGGATCTTTGCTAGCCTTATTTCTGTGGAATCTGAGAACAGATATTTCGGATCCCTTTGAAGACTATAGGGCCAAAGGAAATATCCTCCGATAACAAAGAGAAGAAGCTTTCTGAGAAACTTCTTTGTGTTCTGTGAAATCATCTCACAGAGTTACAGCTTTCCCCTCAAGAAGCCTTTCGCTAAGACAGTTCTTGTGGAATTGGCAAAGTGATATTTGGAAGCCCATAAACGGCTAAGGTGAAAAAGGAAATATCGTCATATGAAATCTGGAAAAAAGCTTTCTGAGAAACTGCTTAGTGTTCTGTTAATTCATCTCACAGAGTTAATTGTGTATTTCGTGGCTCTATTTGCTAGTCTTATTTCTGTGGAATCTGAGAACAGATATTTCGGATCCCTTTGAAGACTATAGGGCTAAAGGAAATATCCTCCGATAACAAAGAGAAAGAAGCTTTCTGAGAAACTTCTTTGTGTTCTGTGAAATCATCTCACAGAGTTACAGCTTTGGCCTCAAGAAGCCTTTCGCCACGACAGTTCTTGTGGAATTAGCAAAGTGATATTTGGAAGCCCATAGACGGCTATGGTGAAAAAGGAAATATCCTCAGATGCAATCTGGAAAGAAGCTTTCTGAGAAACTGCTTAGTGTTCTGTTAATTCATCTCACAGAGTTACATGTGTATTTCCTGGATCTCTTTGCTAGCCTTATTTCTGTGGAATCTGAGAACAGATATCTGGATCCCTTTGAAGACTATAGGGCTAAAGGAAATATCCTCCGATAACAAAGAGAAAGAAGCTTTCTTAGTAACTTTTTTGTGTTCTGTGAAATCATCTCACAGAGTTACAGCTTTCCCCTCAAGAAGCCTTTCGCGAAGACAGTTCTTGAGGAATTGGCAAAGTGATATTTGGAAGCCCATAGAGGGCTACGGTGAAAAAGGAAATATCCTCAGTTGAAATCTGGAAAGAAGCTTTCTGAGAAACTGCTTAGTGTTCTGTTAATTCATCTCAGAGAGTTACATGTGTATTTCTTGGATCTCCTTGCTAGCCTTATTTCTGTGGAATCTGAGAAGAGATATTTCGGATCCCTTTGAAGACTATAGGGCCAAAGGAAATATCTTCCGATAACAAAGAGAAAGAAGCTTTCTGAGAAACTTCTTTGTGTTCTGTGAAATCATCTCACAGAGTTACAGCTTTCCCCTCAAGAAGCCTTTCGCTAAGACAGTTCTTGTGGAATTGGCATAGTGATATTTAGAAGCCCTTAGAGGGCTACGTTGAAAAAGGAAATATCCTCAGATGAAATCTGAAAGAAGTTTTCTGAGAAACTGCTTAGTGTTCTGTTAATTCATCTCACAGAGTTACATGTGTATTTCTTGGAACACTTTACTAGCCTTATTTCTGTGGAATATGAGAAAAATTATTTCGGATCCCTTTGAAGACTATAGGGCCAATGGCAATATCCTCCGATAACAAAGAGAAAGAAGCTTTCTGAGAAACTTCTTTGTGTTCCGGGAAATCATCTCACAGAGTCACAGCTTTGTCCTCAAGAAGCCTTTCGCTAGGACAGTTCTTGTGGAATTTGCAAAGTGATATTTGGAAGCCCATAGAGGGCTATGGTGAAAAAGGAAATATCCTCAGATGAAATCTGGAAAGAAGCTTTCTGAGAAACTGCTTAGTGTTCTGTTAATTCATCTCACAGAGTTACATGTGTATTTCATGGATATCTTTGCTAGCCTTATTTCTGTGGAATCTCAGAACAGATATTTTGGATCCCTTTGAAGATTATAGGGCCAGAGGAAACATCCTCCGATAACAAAGAGAAAGAAGCTTTCTGAGAAACTTCTTTGTGTTCTGTGAAATCATCTCACAGAGTTACAGCTTTCCCCTCAAGAAGCCTTTCGCTAAGACAGTTCTTGTGGAATTGGCAAAGTGATATTTGGAAGCCCATAGAGGGCTATTGTGAAAAAGGAAATATCCTCAGATGAAATCTGGAAAGAAGCTTTCTGAGAAACTGCTTAGGGTTCTGTTAACTCATCTCAAAGAGATACATGTGTATTTCGTGGATCTCTTTACCAGCCTTATTTCAGTGGAATCTGAGAACAGATATTTCGGATCCCTTTGAAGACTCCAGGGCCAAAGGAAATATCCTCCGATAACAAAGAGAAAGAAGCTTTCTGAGAAACTTCTTTGTGTTCTGTGAAATCATCTCACAGAGTTACAGCTTCCCCCTCAAGAAGCCGTTCGCTAAGACAGTTCTTGTGGAATTGGCATAGTGATATTTAGAAGCCCATAGAGGGCTACGTTGAAAAAGGAAATATCCTCAGATGAAATCTGAAAGAAGTTTTCTGATAAACTGCTTAGTGTTCTGTTAATTCATCTCACAGAGTTACATGTGTATTTCTTGGAACACTTTACTAGCCTTATTTCTGTGGAATCTGAGAACAGATATTTCGGATCCCTTTGAAGACCATAGGGCCAAAGGAAATGTCCTCCGATAACAAAGAGAAAGAAGCTTTCTGAGAAACTTCTTTGTGTTCTGGGAAATCATCTCACAGAGTTACAGTTTTCCCCTCAAGAAGTCTTTCGCGAAGACAGTTCTTTTGGAATTGGCAAAGTGATATTTGGAAGCCCATAGAGGGCTATGGTGAAAAGGGAAATATCCTCAGATGAAATCTGGAAAGAAGCTTTCTGAGAAACTGCTTAGTGTTCTGATAATTCATCTCACAGAGTTACATGTGTATTTCGTGGATCTCTTTGCTAGCCTTATTTCTGTGGAATATGAGAACAATTATTTCGGATCCCTTTGAAGACTATAGGGCCAATGGCAATATCCTCCGATAACAAAGAGAAAGAAGCTTTCTCAGAAACTTCTTTGTGTTCCGGGAAATCATCTCACAGAGTCACAGCTTTGTCCTCAAGAAGCCTTTCGCTAGGACAGTTCTTGTGGAATTTGCAAAGTGATATTTGGAAGCCCATAGAGGGCTGTGGTGAAAAAGGAAATATCCTCAGATGAAATCTGGAAAGAAGCTTTCTGAGAAACTGCTTAGTGTTCTGTTAATTCATCTCACAGAGTTACATGTGTATTTCATGGATATCTTTGCTAGCCTTATTTCTGTGGAATCTCAGAACAGATATTTTGGATCCCTTTGAAGACTATAGGGCCAGAGGAAACATCCTCCGATAACAAAGAGAAAGAAGCTTTCTGAGAAACTTCTTTGTGTTCTGTGAAATCATCTCACAGAGTTACAGCTTTCCCCTCAAGAAGACTTTCGCTAAGACAGTTCTTGTGGAATTGGCAAAGTGATATTTGGAAGCCCATAGAGGGCTATGGTGAAAAAGGAAATATCCTCAGTTGAAATCTGGAAAGAAGCTTTCTGAGAAACTGCTTAGTGTTCTGTTAATTCATCTCACAGAGTTACATGTGTATTTCGTGGATCTCCTTGCTAGCCTTATTTCTGTGGAATCTGAAAACAGATATTTCGGATCCCTTTGAAGACTATAGGGCCACAGGAAATATCCTCCGATAACAAAGAGAAAGAAGCTTTCTGAGAAACTTCTTTGGGTTCTGTGAAATCATCTCACAGAGTTACAGCTTTCCCCTCAAGAAGCCTTTCGCTAAGACAGTTCTTGTGGAATTGGCAAAGTGATATTTGGTAACCCATAGAGGGCTATGGTGGAAAAGGAAATATCCTCAGATGAAATCTGGAAAGAAGCTTTCTGAGAAACTGCTTAGTGTTCTGTTAATTCATCTCACAGAGTTACATGTGTATTTCGCGGATCTCTTTGCTAGCCTTATTTCTGTGAAATCTGAGAACAGATATTTCGGATCCCTTTCAAGACTATAGGGCCAAAGGAAATATCCTCCGATAAGAAAGAGAAAGAAGCTTTCAGAGAAACTTCTTTGTGTTCTGTGAAATCGTCTCACAGAGCTACAGCTTTCCCCTCAAGAAGCCTTTTGCTAACACAGTTCTTGTGGAATTGGCAAACTGATATTTGGAAGCCCATAGAGGGCTAGGGTGAAAAAGGAAATATCCTCAGATGAAATCTGGAAAGAAGCTTTCTGAGAAACTGCTTAGTGTTCTGTTAATTCATCTCACAGAGTTACATGTGTATTTCGTGGATCTCCTTACCACCCTAATTTCAGTGGAATCTGAGAACAGATATTTCGGATCCCTTTGAAGACTATAGGGCTAAAGGAAATATTCTCCGATAACAAAGAGCAAGAAGCTTTCTGAGTAACTTCTTTGTGTTCTGTGAAATCATCTCACAGAGTTACAGTTTTCCCCTCAAGAAGCCTTTCGCTAAGACAGTTCTTGTGGAATTGGCAAAGTGATATTTGGAAGCCCATAGACGGCTAAGGTGAAAAAGGAAATATCCTCAGATGAAATCTGGAAAGAAGCTTTGTGAGAAACTGCTTAGTGTTCTGTTAATTCATCTCACAGTGTTACATGTTTATTTCGTGGATCTCTTTGCTAGCCTTATTTCTGTGGAATCTGAGAACAGATATTTCGGATCCATCTGAAGACTATAGGGCCAAAGGAAATATCCTCCGATAACAAAGAGAAAGAAGCTTTCTGAGAAACTACTTTGTGTTCTGTGAAATCATCATACGGAGTTACAGCTTTCCCCTCAATAAGCCTTTCGCTTAGACAGTTCTTGTGGAATTGCTAAAGTTACATTTGGAAGCCCATAGTGGGCTATGGTGAAAAAGGAAATATCCTCAGATGAAATCTGGAAAGAAGCTTTCTGAGAAACTGCTTAGTGTTCTGTTAATTCATCTCACAGAGTTACATGTGTATTTCGTGGATCTCCTTACCAGCCTTATTTCTGGGGAATGTGAGAACAGATATTTCAGATCCCTTTGAAGACTATAGGGCCAAAGGAAATATCCTCTGATAACAAAGAGAAAGAAGCTTTCTGAGGAACTTCTTTTTGATCTGTGAAGTCATCTCACAGAGTTACAGCGTTGCCCTCAAGAAGCCTTTCGCTAACACAGTTCTTGTGGAATTGGCAAAGTGATATTTGGAAGCCCATAGAGGGCAAAGTTGAAAAAGGAAATATCCTCAGATGAAATGTGGAAAGAAGCTTTCTGAGAAACTGCTTAGTGTTCTGTTAATTCATCTCACAGAGTTACATGTGTATTTCGGGGATCTCTTTACTATTCTTATTTCTGTGGAATCTGAGAACACATATTTCGGATCCCATTGAAGACTATAGGGCCAAAGGAAATATCCTCCGATAACAAAGAGAAAGAAGCTTTCTGAGAAACTTCTTTGTGTTCTGTGAAATCATCTCACAGATTTACAACTTTGGCCTCAAGAAGCCTTTCGCTAAGACAGTTCTTGTGGAATTAGCAAAGTGATATTTGGAAGCAATAGACGGCTATGGTGAAAAAGGAAATATCCTCAGATGAAATCTGGAAAGAAGCTTTCTGAGAAACTGCTTAGTGTTCTGTTAATTCATCTCACAGATTTACATGTGTATTTCGTGGATCTCTTTGCTAGCCTTATTTCTGTGGAATCTGAGAACAGATATCTGGATCCCTTTGAAGACTATAGGGCTAAAGGAAATATCCTCCGATAACAAAGAGAAAGAAGCTTTCTTAGTAACTTCTTTGTGTTCTGTGAAATCATCTCACAGAGTTACAGCTTTCCACTCAAGAAGCCTTTCGCTAAGACAGTTCTTGTGGAATTGGCAAAGTGATATTTGGAAGCCCATAGAGGGCTATGGTGAAAAAGGAAATATCCTCAGTTGAAATCTGGAAAGAAGCTTTCTGAGAAACTGCTTAGTGTTCTGTTAATTCATCTCACAGAGTTACATGTGTATTTCGTGGATCTCCTTGCTAGCCTTATTTCTGTGGAATCTGAGAAGAGATATTTCGGATCCCTTTGAAGACTATAGGGCCAAAGGAAATATCTTCCGATAACAAAGAGAAAGAAGCTTCCTGAGAAACTTCTTTGGGTTCTGTGAAATCATCTCACAGAGTTACAGCTTTCCCCTCAAGAAGCCTTTCGCTAAGACAGTTCTTGTGGAATTGGCAAAGTGATATTTGGAAGCCCATAGAGGGCTATGCTGAAAAAGGAAATATCCTCAGATGAAATCTGGAAAGAAGCTTTCTGAGAAACTGCTTAGTGTTGTGTTAATTCATCTCACAGAGTTACATGTGTATTTCGTGGATCTCCTTGCCAGTCTTATTTCTGTGGATTCTGAGAACAGATATTTCAGATCCCTTTGAAGACTATAGGGCCAAAGAAAATGTCCTCTGATAACAAAGAGAAAGAAGCTTTCTGAGGAACTTCTTTGTGTTCTTTGAAGTCATCTCACAGAGTTACAGCGTTCCCCTCAAGAAGCCTTTCGCTAAGACAGTTCTTGTGGAATTGACAAAGTGATATTTGGAAGCCCATAGAGGGCAAGGATGAAAAAGGAAATATCCTCAGATGAAATGTGGAAAGAAGCTTTCTGGGAAACTGCTTAGTGTTCTGTTAATTCATCTCACAGAGTTACAGGTGTATTTCGTGGATCTCTTTACTATTCTTATTTCTGTGGAATCTGAGAACAGATATTTCGGATCCCTTTGAAGACTATAGGGCTAAAGAAATATCCTCCGATAATAAAGAGAAAGAAGCTTTTTGAGTAACTTCTTTGTGTTCTGTGAAATCATCTCACAGAGTTACAGCGTTCCCCTCAAGAAGCCTTTCGCTAAGACAGTTCTTGTGGAATTGGCAAAGTGATATTCGGAAGCCCATAAACGGCTAAGGTGAAAAAGGAAATATCGTCAGATGAAATCTGGAAAAAAGCTTTCTGAGAAACTGCTTAGTGTTCTGTTAATTCATCTCACAGAGTTAATTGCGTATTTCCTGGCTCTCTTTGCTAGCCTTATTTCTGTGGAATCTGAGAACAGATATTTCGGATCCCTTTGAAGACTATAGGGCTAAAGGAAATATCCTCCGATAACAAAGAGAAAGAAGCTTTCTGAGTAACTTCTTTGTGTTCTGTGAAATCATCTCACAGAGTTACAGTTTTCCCCACAAGAAGCCTTTCGCTAAGACAGTTCTTGTGGAATTGGCAAAGTGATATTTGGAAGCCCATAGACGGCTATGGTGAAAAAGGAAATATCCTCAGATGAAATCTGGAAAGAAGCTTTCTGAGAAACTGCTTAGTGTTCTGTTAATTCATCTCACAGAGTTACATGTGTATTTCGTGGATCTCTTTGCTAGCCTTATTTCTGTGGAATCTGAGAACAGATATCTGGATCCCTTTGAAGAATATAGGGCTAAAGGAAATATCCTCCGATAACAAAGAGAAAATAGCTTTCTTAGTAACTTCTTTGTGTTCTGTGAAATCATCTCACAGAGTTACAGCTTTCCCCTCAAGAAGCCTTTCGCTAACACAGTTCTTGAGGAATTGGCAAAGTTATATTTGGAAGCCCATGGAGGGCTACGGTGAAAAAGGAAATATCCTCAGTTGAAATCTGGAAAGAAGCTTTCTGAGAAACTGCTTTGTGTTCTGTTAATTCATCTCACAGAGTTACATGTGTATTTCGTGGATCTCTTTGCTAGCCTTATTTCTGTGGATTCTGAGGACAGATATTTCAGATCCCTTTGAAGACTATAGTGCCAAAGAAAATGTCCTCTTATAACAAAGAGAAGGAAGCTTTCTGAGGAACTTCTTTGTGTTATGTGACGTCATCTCACAGAGTTACAGCGTTCCCCTCAAGAAGCCTTTCGCTAAGACAGTTCTTGTGGAATTGACAAAGTGATATTTGGAAGCCCATAGAGGGCAAGATGAAAAAGGAAATATCCTCAGATGAAATGTGGAAAGAAGCTTTCTGAGAAACTGCTTAGTGTTCTGTTAATTCATCTCACAGAGTTACATGTGTATTTCGTGGATCTCTTTACTAGCCTTATTTCAGTGGAATCTGAGAACAGATATTTCGGATCCCTTTGAAGACTATAGGGCCAAAGGAAATATCCTCCGATAACAAAGAGAACGAAGCTTTCGGAGAAACTTCTTTGTGTTCTGTGAAATCATCTCACAGAGTTACAGCTTTTCCCTCAAGAAGCCTTTCTCTAAGACAGTTCTTGTGGAATTGGCAAAGTGATTTTGGAAGCCCATAGAGGGCTATGGTGAAAAAGGAAATATCCTCAGATGAAATCTGGAAAGAAGCTTTATGAGAAACTGCTTAGTGTTCTCTTAATTCATCTCACAGAGTTACATGTGTATTTCGTGGATCGCTTTGGTAGCCTCATTTCTTTGGAATCTGAGAACAGATATTTCGGATCCCTTTGAAGACTATAGGGCCAAAGGAAATATCCTCCGATAACAAAGAGAAAGAAGCTTTCTGAGAAACTTCTTTGTGCTCTGCGAAATCATCTCACAGAGTTACAGCTTTCCCCTCAAGAAGCCTTTCGCTAAGACAGTTCTTGTGGAATTGACAATGTGATATTTGGAAGCCCATGGAGGGCTATGGTGAAAAAGGAAATATCCTCAGATGAAATCTGGAAACAAGCTTTCTGAGAAACTGCTTAGTGTTCTGTTAATTCATCTCATGGAGTTACATATGTAATTCGTGGATCTCTTTACTTGTCTTATTTCTGTGGAATCTGAGAAAAGATATTTCGGATCCCTTTGAAGACTATAGGGCCAATGGAAATATCCTCCAATAAAAAAGAGAAAGAAGTTTTCTGAGAAACTTCTTTGTGTTCTGTGAAATCATCTCACAGAGTTACAGCTTTCCCCTCAAGAAGCCTTTCGCTAAGACAGTTCTTGTGGAATTGGCAAAGTGATATTTGGAAGCCCATAGAGGGCTACGGTGAAAAAGGAAATATCCTCCGATGAAACCTGGAAAGAAGCTTTCTGAGAAACTGCTTAGTGTTCTGTTAATTCATCTCACAGAGATACATCTGTATTTCGTGGATCTCTTTGCTAGCCTTATTTCTGTGGAATATGAGAACAGATATTTCGGATCCCTTTGAAGACTATAGGGCCAAAGGAAATATCCTCCGATAACAAAGAGAAAGAAGCTTTCTGAGAAACTTCTTTGTTTTCTGTGAAATCATCTCACAGAGTTACAGCTTTCCCCTCAAGAAGCCTTTCGCTAAGACAGTTCTTGTGGAATTGGCAAAGTGATATTTGGAAGCCCATAGAGGGCTATGGTGAAAAAGGAAATATCCTCAGATGAAATCTGGAAAGAAGCTTTTTGAGAAACTGCTTAGTGTTCTCTTAATTCATCTCACAGAGTTACATGTGTATTTCGTGGATCGCTTTGGTAGCCTCATTTCTTTGGAATCTGAGAATAGATATTAAAGGATCCCTTTGAAGACTATAGGGCCAAAGGAAATATCCTCCGAAAACAAAGATAAAGAAGCTTTCTGAGAAACTTCTTTGTGCTCTGTGAAATCATCTCACAGAGTTGCAGCTTTCCCCTCAAGAAGCCTTTCGCTAATACAGTTCTTGTGGAATTGACAATGTGATATTTGGAAGCCCATGGAGGGCTATGGTGAAAAAGGAAATATCCTCAGATGAAATCTGGAAAGAAGCTTTCTGAGAAACTGCTTAGTGTTCTGTTAATTCATCTCATGGAGTTACATATGTATTTCGTGGATCTCTTTACTTGTCTTATTTCTGTGGAATCTGAGAACCGATATTTCTGATCCCTTTGAAGACTATTGGGCCAATGGAAATATCCTCCGATAACAAAGAGAAAGAAGTTTTCTGAGAAACTTCTTTGTGTTCTGTGAAATCATCTCACGGAGTTACAGCTTTCCCCTCAAGAAGCCTTTCGCTAAGACAGTTCTTGTGGAATTGGCAAAGTGATATTTGGAAGCCCATAGAGGGCTACGGTGAAATAGGAAATATCCTCCGATGAAACCTGGAAAGAAGCTTTCTGAGAAACTGCTTAGTGTTCTGTTAATTCATCTCATGGAGTTACATATGTATTTCGTGGATCTCTTTACTTGTCTTATTTCTGTGGAATCTGAGAACCGATATTTCTGATCCCTTTGAAGACTATTGGGCCAATGGAAATATCCTCCGACAACAAAGAGAAAGAAGCTTTCTGAGAAACTTCTTTGTGTTCTGTGAAATCATCTCACGGAGTTACAGCTTTCCCCTCAAGAAGTCTTTCGCTAAGACAGTTCTTGTGGAATTGGCAAAGTGATATTTGGAAGCCCATAGAGGGCTACGGTGAAATAGGAAATATCCTCCGATGAAACCTGGAAAGAAGCTTTCTGAGAAACTGCTTAGTGTTCTGTTAATTCATCTCACGGAGATACATCTGAATTTCGTGGATCTCTTTGCTAGCCTTATTTCTGTGGAATATGAGAACAGATATTTCGGATCCCTTTGAAGACTATAGGGCCAAAGGAAATATCCTCCGATAACAAAGAGAAAGAAGCTTTCTGAGAAACTTCTTTGTGTTCTGTGAAATCATCTCACAGAGTTACAGCTTTCCCCTCAAGAAGCCTTTCGCTAAGACAGTTCTTGTGGAATTGGCAAAGTGATATTTGGAAGCCCATAGAGGTCTATAGTGAAAAAGGAAATATCCTCAGATGAAATCTGGGAAGAAGCTTTCTGGGAAACTTCTTAGTGTTCTGTTAATTCATCTCACAGAGTTACATGTGTATTTCGTGGATCTCTTTACTAGCCTTATTTCAGTGGAATCTGAGAACAGATATTTCGGATCCCTTTGAAGACTATAGGGCCAAAGGAAATATCCTCCGATAACGAAGAGAAAGAATCTTTCGGAGAAACTTCTTTGTGTTCTGTGAAATCATCTCACAGAGTTACAGCTTTCCCCTCAAGAAGCCTTTCGCTAAGACAGTTCTTGTGGAATTGGCAAAGTGATTTTGGAAGCCCATAGAGGGCTATGGTGAAAAAGGAAATATCCTCAGATGAAATCTGGAAAGAAGCTTTTTGAGAAACTGCTTAGTGTTCTCTTAATTCATCTCACAGAGTTACATGTGTATTTCGTGGATCGCTTTGGTAGCCTCATGTCTTTGGAATCTGAGAACAGATATTTCGGATCCCTTTGAAGACTATAGGGCCAAAGGAAATATCCTCCGATAACAAAGAGAAAGAAGCTTTCTGAGAAACTTCTTTGTGCTCTGTGAAATCATCTCACAGAGTTACAGCTTTCCCCTCAAGAAGCCTTTCGCTAAGACAGTTCTTGTGGAATTGACAATGTGATATTTAGAAGCCCATGGAGGGCTATGGTGAAAAAGGAAATATCCTCAGATGAAATCTGGAAAGAAGCTTTCTGAGAAACTGCTTAGTGTTCTGTTAATTCATCTCATGGAGTTACATATGTATTTCGTGAATCTCTTTACTTGTCTTATTTCTGTGGAATCTGAGAACCGATATTTCTGATCCCTTTGAAGACTATTGGGCCAATGGAAATATCCTCCGATAACAAAGAGAAAGAAGTTTTCTGAGAAACTTCTTTGTGTTCTGTGAAATCATCTCACGGAGTTACAGCTTTCCCCTCAAGAAGCCTTTCGCTAAGACAGTTCTTGTGGAATTGGCAAAGTGATATTTGGAAGCCCATAGAGGGCTACGGTGAAATAGGAAATATCCTCCGATGAAACCTGGAAAGAAGCTTTCTGAGAAACTGCTTAGTGTTCTGTTAATTCATCTCACGGAGATACATCTGAATTTCGTGGATCTCTTTGCTAGCCTTATTTCTGTGGAATATGAGAACAGATATTTCGGATCCCTTTGAAGACTATAGGGCCAAAGGAAATATCCTCCGATAACAAAGAGAAAGAAGCTTTCTGAGAAACTTCTTTGTGTTCTGTGAAATCATCTCACAGAGTTACAGCTTTCCCCTCAAGAAGCCTTTCGCTAAGACAGTTCTTGTGGAATTGGCAAAGTGATATTTGGAAGCCCATAGAGGTCTATAGTGAAAAAGGAAATATCCTCAGATGAAATCTGGGAAGAAGCTTTCTGGGAAACTTCTTAGTGTTCTGTTAATTCATCTCACAGAGTTACATGTGTATTTCGTGGATCTCTTTACTAGCCTTATTTCAGTGGAATCTGAGAACAGATATTTCGGATCCCTTTGAAGACTATAGGGCCAAAGGAAATATCCTCCGATAACGAAGAGAAAGAATCTTTCGGAGAAACTTCTTTGGGTTCTGTGAAATCATCTCACAGAGTTACAGCTTTCCCCTCAAGAAGCCTTTCGCTAAGACAGTTCTTGTGGAATTGGCAAAGTGATTTTGGAAGCCCATAGAGGGCTATGGTGAAAAAGGAAATATCCTCAGATGAAATCTGGAAAGAAGCTTTTTGAGAAACTGCTTAGTGTTCTCTTAATTCATCTCACAGAGTTACATGTGTATTTCGTGGATCGCTTTGGTAGCCTCATGTCTTTGGAATCTGAGAACAGATATTTCGGATCCCTTTGAAGACTATAGGGCCAAAGGAAATATCCTCCGATAACAAAGAGAAAGAAGCTTTCTGAGAAACTTCTTTGTGCTCTGTGAAATCATCTCACAGAGTTACAGCTTTCCCCTCAAGAAGCCTTTCGCTAAGACAGTTCTTGTGGAATTGACAATGTGATATTTAGAAGCCCATGGAGGGCTATGGTGAAAAAGGAAATATCCTGAGATGAAATCTGGAATGAAGCTTTCTGAGAAACTGCTTAGTGTTCTGTTAATTCATCTAATGGAGTTACATATGTATTTCGTGGATCTCTTTACTTGTCTTATTTCTGTGGAATCTGAGATCAGATAGTTCGGATCCCTTTGAAGACTATAGGGCCAATGGAAATATCCTCCGATAACAAAGAGTAAGAAGTTTTCTGAGAAACTTCTTTGTGTTCTGTGAAATCATCTCACAGAGTTACAGCTTTCCCCTCAAGAAGCCTTTCGCTAAGACAGTTCTTGTGGAATTGGCAAAGTGATATTTGGAAGCCCATAGAGGGCTATGGTGAAAAAGGAAATATCCTCCGATGAAACCTGAAAAGAAGCTTTCTGAGAAACTCCTTAGTGTTCTGTTAATTCATCTCACAGAGATACATCTGTATTTCGTGGATCTCTTTGCTAGCCTTATTTCTGTGGAATCTGAGAACAGATATTTCGGATACCTTTGAAGACTATAGGGCCAAAGGAAATATCCTCCGATAACAAAGAGAAAGAAGCTTTCTGAGACACTTCTTTGTGTTCTGTGAAATCATCTCACAGAGTTACAGCTTTCCCCTCAAGAAGCCTTTCGCTATGACAGTTCTTGTGGAATTGGCAAAGTGATATTTGGAAGCCTATAGAGGTCTATAGTGAAAAAGGAAATATCCTCAGATGAAATATGGGAAGAAGCTTTCTGGGAAACTTCTTAGTGTTCTGTTATTTTATCTCAGCGAGATACATGTGTATTTCGTGGATCTCTTTGCTAGCCTTATTTCTGTGGAATCTGAGAACAGATATTTCGGATCCCTTTGAAGACTATAGGGCCAAAGGAAATATCCTCCGATAACAAAGAGAAAGAAGCATTCTGAGAAACTTCTTTGTGTTCTGTGAAATCATCTCACAGAAGTACAGTTTTCCCCTCAATAAGCCTTTCGCTAAGACAGTTCTTGTGGAATTGGCAAAGTGATATTTGAAAGCCCATAGAGGGCTATGGTGAAAAAGGAAATATCCTCAGATGAAATCTGGAAAGAAGCTTTTTGAGAAACTGCTTAGTGTTCTCTTAATTCATCTCACAGAGTTACATGTGTATTTCGTGGATCGCTTTGGTAAGCCCATTTCTTTGGAATCTGAGAATAGATATTAAAGGATCCCTTTGAAGACTATAGGGCCAAAGGAAATATCCTCCGATAACAAAGATAAAGAAGCTTTCTGAGAAACTTCTTTGTGCTCTGTGAAATCATCTCACAGAGTTACAGCTTTCCCCTCAAGAAGCCTTTCGCTAAGACAGTTCTTGTGGAATTGACAATGTGATATTTGGAAGCCCATGGAGGGCTATGGTGAAAAAGGAAATATCCTCAGATGAAATCTGGAAAGAAGCTTTCTGAGAAACTGCTTAGTGTTCTGTTAATTCATCTCATGGAGTTACATATGTAATTCGTGGATCTCTTTACTTGTCTTATTTCTGTGGAATCTGAGATCCGATATTTCGGATCCCTTTGAAGACTATAGGGACAATGGAAATATCCTCTGATAACAAAGAGAAAGAAGTTTTCTGAGAAACTTCTTTGTGTTCTGTGAGATCATCTCACAGAGTTACAGCTTTCCCCTCAAGAAGCCTTTCGCTAAGACAGTTCTTGTGGAATTGGCAAAGTGATATTTGGAAGCCCATAGAGGGGTACGGTGAAATAGGAAATATCGTCCGATGAAACCTGGAAACAAGCTTTCTGAGAAACTGCTTAGTGTTCTGTTACTTCATCTCACAGAGATACATCTGAATTTCGTGGATCTCTTTGCTAGCCTTATTTCTGTGGAATATGAGAACAGATATTTCGGATCCCTTTGAAGACTATAGGGCCAAAGGAAATATCCTCCGATAACAAAGAGAAAGAAGCTTTCTGAGAAACTTCTTTGTGTTCTGTGAAATCATCTCACAGAGTTACAGCTTTCGCCTCAAGAGGCCTTTCGCTAAGACAGTTCTTGTGGAATTGGCAAAGTGATATTTGGAAGCCCATAGAGGTCTATAGTGAAAAAGGAAATATCCTCAGATGAAATCTGGGAAGAAGCTTTCTGGGAAACTTCTTAGTGTTCTGTTAATTCATCTCACCGAGTTACATGTGTATTTCGTGGATCTCTTTGCTAGCCTTATTTCTGTGGAATCTGAGAACAGATATTTCGGATCCCTTTGAAGACTATAGGGCCAAAAGAAATATCCTCCGATAACAAAGAGAAAGAAGCTTTCTGAGAAACTTCTTTGTGTTCTGGGAATTCATCTCACAGAGTCACAGCTTTGACCTCAAGAAGTCTTTCGCTAAGACCGTTCTTGTGGAATTTGCAAAGTGATATTTGGAAGCCCATAGAGGGCTATGGTGAAAAAGGAAATATCCTCAGATGAAATCTGGAAAGAAGCTTTCTGAGAAACTGCTTAGTGTTCTGTTAATTCATCTCACAGAGTTACATGTGTATTTCGTGGATCTCTTTGCTAGCCTTATTTTTGTGGAATCTGAGAACAGATATTATGGATCCCTTTGAAGACTATAGGGCCAAAGGAAACATCCTCCGATAACAAAGAGAAAGAAGCTTTCTGAGAAACTTCTTTGTGTTCTGTGAAATCATCTCACAGAGTTAGAGCTTTCCCCTCAAGAAGCCTTTCACTAAGACACTTCTTGTGGAATTGGCAAAGTGATATTTGGAAGCCCATAGAGGGCTATGTTGAAAAAGGAAATATCCTCAGTTGAAATCTGGAAAGAAGCTTTCTGAGAAACTGCTTAGTGTTCTGTTAATTCATCTCACAGAGTTACATGTATTTTTGGTGGATCTCCTTGCTAGCCGTATTTCTGTGGAATCTGAGAACAGATATTTCGGATCCCTTTGAAGACTATAACTCCAAAGGAAATATCTTCTGATAACAAAGAGAAAGAAGCTTTCTGAGAAACTTCTTTGTGTTCTGTGAAATCATCTCACAGAGTTATAGCTTTCCCCTCAAGAAGCCTTTCGCAAAGACAGTTCTTGTGGAATTGGCAAAGTGATATTTGGAAGCCCATAGAGGGCTATGGTGAAAAAGGAAATATCCTCAGATGAAATCTGGAAAGAAGCTTTCGGAGAAACTGCTTAGTGTTCTGTTAATTCATCTCACGGAGTTACATGTGTATTTCGTGGATCTCTTTGCTAGCCTTATTTCTGTGAAATCTGAGAACAGATATTTCGGATCCCTTTCAAGACTATAGGGCCAAAGGAAATATCCTCCGATAACAAAGAGAAAGAAGCTTTCAGAGAAACTTCCTTGTGTTCTGTGAAATCGTCTCACAGAGTTACAGCTTTCCCCTCAAGAAGCCTTTTGCTATGACAGTTCTTGTGGAATTGGCAAAGTGATATTTGGAAGCCCATAGAGGGCTAGGGTGAAAAAGGAAATATCCTCAGTTGAAATCTGGAAAGAAGCTTTCTGAGAAACTGCTTAGTGTTCTGTTAATTCATCTCACAGAGTTACATGTGTATTTCGTCGATCTCCTTGCTAGCCTTATTTCTGGGGAATCTGAGAACAGATATTTCAGATCCCTTTGAAGACTATAGGGCCAAAGGAAATATCCTCTGATAACAAAGAGAAAGAAGCTTTCTGAGGAACTTCTTTGTGTTCTGTGAAGTCATCTCACAGAGTTACAGCGTTGGCCTCAAGAAGCCTTTCGCTAAGACAGTTCTTGTGGAATTGGCAAAGTGATATTTGGAAGCCCATAGAGGGCAATGTTGAAAAATGAAATATCCTCAGATGAAATGTGGAATGAAGCTTTCTGAGAAACTGCTTAGTGTTCTGTTAATTCATCTCACAGAGTTACATGTGTATTTCGGGGATCTCTTTACTATTCTTATTTCTGTGGAATCTGAGAACCGATATTTCGGATCCCTTTGAAGACTATAGGGCCAAAGGAAATATCCTCCGATAACAAAGAGAAAGAAGCTTTCTGAGAAACTTCTTTGTGTTCTGTGAAATCATCTCACAGAAGTACAGTTTTCCCCTCAATAAGCCTTTCGCTAAGACAGTTCTTGTGGAATTGGCAAAGTGATATTTGGAAGCCCATAGAGGGCTATGGTGAAAAAGGAAATATCCTCAGATGAAATCTGGAAAGAAGCTTTTTGAGAAACTGCTTAGTGTTCTCTTAATTCATCTCACAGAGTTACATGTGTATTTCGTGGATCGCTTTGGTAAGCCCATTTCTTTGGAATCTGAGAATAGATATTAAAGGATCCCTTTGAAGACTATAGGGCCAAAGGAAATATCCTCCGATAACAAAGATAAAGAAGCTTTCTGAGAAACTTCTTTGTGCTCTGTGAAATCATCTCACAGAGTTACAGCTTTCCCCTCAAGAAGCCTTTCGCTAAGACAGTTCTTGTGGAATTGACAATGTGATATTTGGAAGCCCATGGAGGGCTATGGTGAAAAAGGAAATATCCTCAGATGAAATCTGGAAAGAAGCTTTCTGAGAAACTGCTTAGTGTTCTGTTAATTCATCTCATGGAGTTACATATGTAATTCGTGGATCTCTTTACTTGTCTTATTTCTGTGGAATCTGAGATCCGATATTTCGGATCCCTTTGAAGACTATAGGGACAATGGAAATATCCTCTGATAACAAAGAGAAAGAAGTTTTCTGAGAAACTTCTTTGTGTTCTGTGAGATCATCTCACAGAGTTACAGCTTTCCCCTCAAGAAGCCTTTCGCTAAGACAGTTCTTGTGGAATTGGCAAAGTGATATTTGGAAGCCCATAGAGGGCTACGGTGAAATAGGAAATATCGTCCGATGAAACCTGGAAACAAGCTTTCTGAGAAACTGCTTAGTGTTCTGTTACTTCATCTCACAGAGATACATCTGAATTTCGTGGATCTCTTTGCTAGCCTTATTTCTGTGGAATATGAGAACAGATATTTCGGATCCCTTTGAAGACTATAGGGCCAAAGGAAATATCCTCCGATAACAAAGAGAAAGAAGCTTTCTGAGAAACTTCTTTGTGTTCTGTGAAATCATCTCACAGAGTTACAGCTTTCCCCTCAACAGGCCTTTCGCTAAGACAGTTCTTGTGGAATTGGCAAAGTGATATTTGGAAGCCCATAGAGGTCTATAGTGAAAAAGGAAATATCCTCAGATGAAATCTGGGAAGAAGCTTTCTGGGAAACTTCTTAGTGTTCTGTTAATTCATCTCACCGAGTTACATGTGTATTTCGTGGATCTCTTTGCTAGCCTTATTTCTGTGGAATCTGAGAACAGATATTTCGGATCCCTTTGAAGACTATAGGGCCAAAAGAAATATCCTCCGATAACAAAGAGAAAGAAGCTTTCTGAGAAACTTCTTTGTGTTCTGGGAATTCATCTCACAGAGTCACAGCTTTGACCTCAAGAAGTCTTTCGCTAAGACCGTTCTTGTGGAATTTGCAAAGTGATATTTGGAAGCCCATAGAGGGCTATGGTGAAAAAGGAAATATCCTCAGATGAAATCTGGAAAGAAGCTTTCTGAGAAACTGCTTAGTGTTCTGTTAATTCATCTCACAGAGTTACATGTGTATTTCGTGGATCTCTTTGCTAGCCTTATTTTTGTGGAATCTGAGAACAGATATTATGGATCCCTTTGAAGACTATAGGGCCAAAGGAAACATCCTCCGATAACAAAGAGAAAGAAGCTTTCTGAGAAACTTCTTTGTGTTCTGTGAAATCATCTCACAGAGTTAGAGCTTTCCCCTCAAGAAGCCTTTCACTAAGACACTTCTTGTGGAATTGGCAAAGTGATATTTGGAAGCCCATAGAGGGCTATGTTGAAAAAGGAAATATCCTCAGTTGAAATCTGGAAAGAAGCTTTCTGAGAAACTGCTTAGTGTTCTGTTAATTCATCTCACAGAGTTACATGTATTTTTGGTGGATCTCCTTGCTAGCCGTATTTCTGTGGAATCTGAGAACAGATATTTCGGATCCCTTTGAAGACTATAACTCCAAAGGAAATATCTTCTGATAACAAAGAGAAAGAAGCTTTCTGAGAAACTTCTTTGTGTTCTGTGAAATCATCTCACAGAGTTATAGCTTTCCCCTCAAGAAGCCTTTCGCAAAGACAGTTCTTGTGGAATTGGCAAAGTGATATTTGGAAGCCCATAGAGGGCTATGGTGAAAAAGGAAATATCCTCAGATGAAATCTGGAAAGAAGCTTTCTGAGAAACTGCTTAGTGTTCTGTTAATTCATCTCACGGAGTTACATGTGTATTTCGTGGATCTCTTTGCTAGCCTTATTTCTGTGAAATCTGAGAACAGATATTTCGGATCCCTTTCAAGACTATAGGGCCAAAGGAAATATCCTCCGATAACAAAGAGAAACAAGCTTTCAGAGAAACTTCCTTGTGTTCTGCGAAATCGTCTCACAGAGTTACAGCTTTCCCCTCAAGAAGCCTTTTGCTATGACAGTTCTTGTGGAATTGGCAAAGTGATATTTGGAAGCCCATAGAGGGCTAGGGTGAAAAAGGAAATATCCTCAGTTGAAATCTGGAAAGAAGCTTTCTGAGAAACTGCTTAGTGTTCTGTTAATTCATCTCACAGAGTTACATGTGTATTTCGTCGATCTCCTTGCTAGCCTTATTTCTGGGGAATCTGAGAACAGATATTTCAGATCCCTTTGAAGACTATAGGGCCAAAGGAAATATCCTCTGATAACAAAGAGAAAGAAGCTTTCTGAGGAACTTCTTTGTGTTCTGTGAAGTCATCTCACAGAGTTACAGCGTTGGCCTCAAGAAGCCTTTCGCTAAGACAGTTCTTGTGGAATTGGCAAAGTGATATTTGGAAGCCCATAGAGGGCAATGTTGAAAAAGGAAATATCCTCAGATGAAATGTGGAATGAAGCTTTCTGAGAAACTGCTTAGTGTTCTGTTAATTCATCTCACAGAGTTACATGTGTATTTCGGGGATCTCTTTACTATTCTTATTTCTGTGGAATCTGAGAACCGATATTTCGGATCACTTTGAAGACTATAGGGCCAAAGGAAATATCCTCCGATAACAAAGAGAAAGAAGCTTTCTGAGAAACTTCTTTGTGTTCTGTGAAATCATCTCACAGAGTTACAGCTTTCCCTTCAAGAAGCCTTTCGCTGGACAGTTCTTGTGCAATTTGCAAAGTGATATTTGGAAGCCCATAGAGGGTTATGGTGAAAAAGGAAATATCCACAGATGAAATCTGGAAAGAATCTTTCTGAGAAACTGCTTAGTGTTCTGTTAATTCATCTCACGGAGTTACATGTGTATTTCATGGATGTCTTTGCTAGCCTTATTTCTGTGGAATCTCAGAACAGATATTTTGTATCCCTTTGAAGACTATAGGGGCAGAGGAAACATCCTCCGATAACAAAGAGAAAGAAGCTTTCTGAGAAACTTCTTTGTGTTCTGTGAAATCATCTCACAGAGTTACAGCTTTCCCTCAAGAAGCCTTTCGCTAAGACAGTTCTTGTGGAATTGGCAAAGTGATATTTGGAAGCCCATAGAGGGCTATGGTGAAAAAGGAAATATCCTCAGTTGAAATCTGGAAAGAAGCTTTCTGAGAAACTGCTTAGTGTTCTGTTAATTCATCTCACAGAGTTACATGTGTATTTCGTGGATCTCCTTGCTAGCCTTATTTCTGTGGAATCTGAAACCAGATATTTCGGATCCCTTTGAAGACAATAGGGCCACAGGAAATATCCTCCGATAACAAAGAGAAAGAAGCTTTCTGAGAAACTTCTTTGGGTTCTGTGAAATCATCTCACAGAGTTACAGCTTTCCCCTCTAGAAGCCTTTCGCTAAGACAGTTCTTGTGGAATTGGCAAAGTGATATTTGGTAGCCCATAGAGGGCTATGGTGAAAAAGGAAATATCCTCAGATGAAATCTGGAAAGAAGCTTTCTGAGAAACTGCTTACTGTTCTGTTAATTCATCTCACAGCGTTACATGTGTATTTCGCGGATCTCTTTGCTAGCTTTATTTCTGTGAAATCTGAGAACAGATATTTGGGATCCCTTTCAAGACTATAGGGCCAAAGGAAATATCCTCCAATAACAAAGAGAAAGAAGCTTTCTGAGAAACTTCTTTGTGTTCTGTGAAATCATCTCACAGAGTTACAGCTTTCCCGTCAGGAAGACTTTCGCTAAGACAGTTCTTGTGGAATTGGCAAAGTGATATTTGGAAGCCAATAGTGGGCTTTGATGAAAAAGGAAATATCCTCAGATGAAATCTGGAAAGAAGCTTTCTGTGAAACTGCTTAGTGTACTGTAAATTCATCTCACAGAGTTACATGTGTATTTCGTGGATCTCTTTGCTAGCCTTAATTCTGTGGAATCTGAGAATAGATATTTCGGATCCCTTTGAAGACTACAGGGCCAAAGGAAATATCCTCCGATAACAAAGAGAAAGAAGCTTTCTGAGAAACTTCTTTGTGTTCTGTGATATCATCTCACAGAGTTACAGCTTTCCCCTCAACAAGCCTTTCGCTAAGACAGTTCTTGTGGAATTTGCAAAGTGATATTTGGAAGCCCATAGTGGGCTATGGTGGAAAAGGAAATATCCTTAGAAGAAATCTGGAAAGAAGCTTTCTGAGAAACTGCTTAGTGTTCTGTTAATTCATCTCACAGAGTTACATGTGTATTTCGTGGATCTCTTTGCTAGCCTTATTTCTGTGGAATCTGAGAACAGATATTTCGGATCACATTGAAGACTAAGGGCCAAAGGAAATATCCTCCGATTACAAAGAGAAAGAAGCTTTCTGAGAAACTTCTTTGTGTTCTGTGAAATCATCTCACAGAGTTACAGATTTCCCCTCAAGAAGCCGTTACCTAAGACAATTCTTGTGGAATTGGCAAAGTGATATTTGGAAGCCCATAGAGGGCTCTGGTGAAAAAGGAAATATCCTCAGATGAAATCTGGAAAGAATCTTTCTAAGAAACTGCTTGGTGTTCTGTTAATTCATCTCACAGAGTTAACTGTGTATTTCGTGGATCTCTTTGCTAGCCTTATTTCTGTGGAATCTGAGAACAGATATTTCGGATCACATTGAAGACTAAGGGCCAAAGGAAATATCCTCCGATTACAAAGAGAAAGAAGCTTTCTGAGAAACTTCTTTGTGTTCTGTGCAATCATCTCACAGAGTTACAGCTTTCCCCTCAAGAAGGCTTTCGCTAAGACAGTTCTTGTGTAATTGGGAAAGTGATATTTGGAATCCCATAGAGGGCTAAGGTGAAAAAGGAAATATCCTCAGATGATATCTGGAAAGAAGCTTTCTGAGAAACTGCTTAGTGTTCTGTTAATTCATCTCACAAAGTTACATGTGTATTTCGTGGATCTCTTTGCTAGCCTTATTTCTGTGGAATCTGAGAATAGATATTTCGGATCCCTTGAAGACTATAGGGCCAAAGGAAATATCCTCCGATAACAAAGAGAAAGAAGCTTTCGGTGAAACTTCTTTGTGTTCTGTGAAATCATCTCACAGAGTTACAGCTTTCCCCTCTAGAAGCCTTTCGCTAAGACAGTTCTTGTGGAATTGGCAAAGTGATATTTGGTAGACCATAGAGGGCTATGGTGAAAAAGGAAATATCCTCAGATGAAATCTGGAAAGAAGCTTTCTGAGAAACTGCTTACTGTTCTGTTAATTCATCTCACAGCGTTACATGTGTATTTCGCGGATCTCTTTGCTAGCTTTATTTCTGTGAAATCTGAGAACAGATATTTGGGATCCCTTTCAAGACTATAGGGCCAAAGGAAATATCCTCCAATAACAAAGAGAAAGAAGCTTTCTGAGGAACTTCTTTGTGTTCTGTGAAATCATCGCACAAAGATACAGCATTCCCCTCAAGAAGCCTTTCGCTAAGACAGTTCTTGTGGAATTGGCAAAGTGATATTTGGAAGCCCATAGAGGGCAATGTTGAAAAAGGAAATATCCTCAGATGAAATGTGGAAAGAAGCCTTCTGGGAAACTACTTAGTGTTCTGTTAATTCTTCTCACAGAGTTAAATGTGTATTTCGTGGATCTCTTTACTATTCTTATTTCTGTGGAATCTGAGAACAGATATTTCGGAACCCTTTGAAGACTATAGGGCCAAAGGAAATATCCTCTGATAACAAAGAGAAAGAAGCTTTCTGAGAAACTTCTTTGTGTTCTGTGAAATCATCTCACAGAGTTACAGCTTTCCCCTCAAGAAGCCTTTCGCTAAGACAGTTCTTGTGGAATTGGCAAAGTGATATTTGGAAGCCCGTAGACGGCTATGGTGAAAAAGGAAATATCGTCAGATGAAATCTGGAAAGAAGCTTTCTGAGAAACTGCTTAGTGTTCTGTTAATTCACCTCACAGAGTTACATGTGTATTTCGTGGCTCTCTTTGCTAGCCTTATTTCTGTGGAATCTGAGAAAAGATATTTCGGATCCCTTTGAGAATATAGGGCTAAAGGAAATATCCTCCGATAACAAAGAGAAAGAAGCTTTCTGAGAAACTTCTTTGTGTTCTGTGAAATCATCTCACAGAGTTACAGCTTTCCCCTCAAGAAGCCTTTCGCTAAGACAGTTCTTGTGGAATTGGCAAAGTGATATTTGGAAGCCCATAGAAGACTACGGTGAAAAAGGAAATATCCTCAGATGAAATCTTGAAAGAAGCTTTCTGGGAAACTGCTTAGTGTTCTGTTAATTCATCACACAGAGTTACATGTGTATTTCGTGGATCTCTTTACGAGCCTTATTTCTGTGGAATCTGAGAAGAGATATTTCGGATCCCTTTGAAGACTATAGGGCCAAAGGAAATATCCTCCGATAACAAAGAGAAAGAAGCTTTCTGAGAAACTTCTTTGTGTTCTGGGAAATCATGTCACAGAGTTACAGCTTTCCAATCAAGAAGCCTTTCGCTAAGACAGTTCTTGTGGAATTGGCAAAGTGATATTTGGAAGCCCATAGAGGGTTATGGTGAAAAAGGAAATATCCTCAGATGAAATCTGGAAAGAAGCTTTCTGAGAAACTGCTTAGTGTTCTGTTAATTCATCTCACAGAGTTACATATGTGTTTCGTGGATCTCTTTAGTAGTCTTATTTCTGTGGAATCCGAGAACAGATATTTCGGATCCCTTTGAAGACTATAGGGCCAAAGGAAATATCCTCCGATAACAAAGAGAAAGAAGCTTTCTGAGAAACTTCTTTGTGTTCTGTGAAATCGTCTCACAGAGTTACAGCTTTCCCCTCAATAAGCCTTTCGCTAAGACAGTTCTTGTGGAATTCGCAAAGTGATATTTGGAAGCCCTTAAAGGGCTATGGTGAAAAAGGAAATATCCTCAGAGGAAATCTGGAAAGAAGGTTTCTGAGAAACTTCTTAGTGTTCTGTTAATTCATCTCACAGAGTTACATGTATATTTCGTGGATCTCTTTGCTAGTCTTATTTCTGTGAGACCTGAGAACAGATATTTCGGATCCCATTGAAGACTATTGGGTCAAAGGAAATAACCTCCGATAACAAAGAGAAAGAAGTTTTCTGAAAATCTTCCTTGTGTTCAGAGAAATCATCTCACAGAGTTACAGCTTTGTCCTCAAGAAGCCTTTCGCTAAGACAGTTCTTGTGGAATTGGCAAAGTGATATTTGGAAGCCTATAGAGGGCTATGGTGATAAAGCAAATATCCTCCGATGAAATCTGGAAAGAAACTTTCTGAGAAACTGCTTAGTGTTCTGTTAATTCATCTCACAGAGTTACATGTGTATTTAGTGGATCTCTTTGCTAGCCTTATTTCTGTGGAATCTGAGAACGGATATTTCGGATCCCTTTGAAGACTATAGGGCCAAAGGAAATATACTCCGATAACAAAGAGAAAGAAGCTTTATGAGAAACTTCTTTGTGTTCTGTGAAATCATCTCACAGAGTTACAGCTTTCCCGTCAGGAAGACTTTCGCTAAGACAGTTCTTGTGGAATTGGCAAAGTGATATTTGGAAGCCAATAGTGGGCTTTGATGAAAAAGGAAATATCCTCAGATGAAATCTGGAAAGAAGCTTTCTGTGAAACTGCTTAGTGTACTGTAAATTCATCTCACAGAGTTACATGTGTATTTCGTGGATCTCTTTGCTAGCCTTAATTCTGTGGAATCTGAGAATAGATATTTCGGATCCCTTTGAAGACTACAGGGCCAAAGGAAATATCCTCCGATAACAAAGAGAAAGAAGCTTTCTGAGAAACTTCTTTGTGTTCTGTGATATCATCTCACAGAGTTATAGCTTTCCCCTCAACAAGCCTTTCGCTAAGACAGTTCTTGTGGAATTGGCAAAGTGATATTTGGAAGCCCATAGTGGGCTATGGTGGAAACGGAAATATCCTTAGAAGAAATCTGGAAAGAAGCTTTCTGAGAAACTGCTTAGTGTTCTGTTAATTCATCTCACAGAGTTACATGTGTATTTCGTGGATCTCTTTGCTAGCCTTATTTCTGTGGAATCTGAGAACAGATATTTCAGATCCCTTTGAAGACTATAGGGCCAAAGGAAATATCCTACGATAACAAAGAGAAAGAAGCTTTCTGAGAAACTTCTTTGTGTTCTGTGAAATCATCTCACAGAGTTACAGATTTCCCCTCAAGAAGCCGTTACCTAAGACAATTCTTGTGGAATTGGCAAAGTGATATTTGGAAGCCCATAGAGGGCTCTGGTGAAAAAGGAAATATCCTCAGATGAAATCTGGAAAGAATCTTTCTAAGAAACTGCTTGGTGTTCTGTTAATTCATCTCACAGAGTTAACTGTGTATTTCGTGGATCTCCTTGCTAGCCTTATTTCTGTGGAATCTGAGAACAGATATTTCGGATCACATTGAAGACTAAGGGCCAAAGGAAATATCCTCCGATTACAAAGAGAAAGAAGCTTTCTGAGAAACTTCTTTGTGTTCTGTGCAATCATCTCACAGAGTTACAGCTTTCCCCTCAAGAAGGCTTTCGCTAAGACAGTTCTTGTGTAATTGGGAAAGTGATATTTGGAATCCCATAGAGGGCTATGGTGAAAAAGGAAATATCCTCAGATGATATCTGGAAAGAAGCTTTCTGAGAAACTGCTTAGTGTTCTGTTAATTCATCTCACAAAGTTACATGTGTATTTCGTGGATCTCTTTGCTAGCCTTATTTCTGTGGAATCTGAGAATAGATATTTCGGATCCCTTGAAGACTATAGGGCCAAAGGAAATATCCTCCGATAACAAAGAGAAAGAAGCTTTCGATGAAACTTCTTTGTGTTCTGTGAAATCATCTCACAGAGTTACAGCTTTCCCCTCAAGAAGGCTTCCGCTATGACAGTTCTCGTGGAATTGGCAAAATGATATTTGGAAGCCCATAGAGGGCTATGGTGAAAAAGGAAATATCCTCTGAAGAAATCTGGAAAGAAGCTTTCTGAGAAACTGCTTAGTGTTCTGTTAATTCATCTCACAGAGTTATATGTGTATTTCGTGGCTCTCTTTCCTAGCCTTATTTCTGTGGAATCTGAGAACAGATATTTCGGATCCCTTTGAAGACTATAGGGCTAAAGCAAATATCCTCCGATAACAAAGAGAAAGAAGCTTTCTGAGAAACTTCTTTGTGTTCTGGGAAATCATGTCACAGAATTACAGCTTTCCCCTCAAGAAGCCTTTCGCTAAGACAGTTCTTGTGGAATTGGCAAAGTGATATTTGGAAGCCCATAGAGGGCAACGGTAAAAAGGAAATATCCTCAGATGAAATCTGGAAGGAAGCTTTCTGCGAAACAGCTTAGTGTTCTGTTAATTCATCTCACAGAGTTACATGTGTATATCGTGGATCTCTTTGCTAGCCTTATTTCTGTGGAATCTGAGAACCGATATTTCGGATCCCTTTGAAGACTATAGGGCCAAAGGAAATATCCTCCGATAACAAAGAGAAAGAAGCTTTCTGAGAAACTTCTTTGTGTTCTGTGAAATCATCTCACAGAGTTACAGCTTTCCCCTCCAGAGGCCTTTCGCTAAGACAGTTCTTGTGGAATTGGCAAAGTGATATTTGGAAGCCCATAGAGGTCTATAGTGAAAAAGGAAATATCCTCAGATGAAATCTGGGAAGAAGCTTTCTGGGAAACTTCTTAGTGTTCTGTTAATTCATCTCACCGAGTTACATGTGTATTTCGTGGATCTCTTTGCTAGCCTTATTTCTGTGGAATCTGAGAACAGATATTTCGGATCCCTTTGAAGACTATAGGGCCAAAAGAAATATCCTCCGATAACAAAGAGAAAGAAGCTTTCTGAGAAACTTCTTTGTGTTCTGGGAATTCATCTCACAGAGTCACAGCTTTGACCTCAAGAAGTCTTTCGCTAAGACCGTTCTTGTGGAATTTGCAAAGTGATATTTGGAAGCCCATAGAGGGCTATGGTGAAAAAGGAAATATCCTCAGATGAAATCTGGAAAGAAGCTTTCTGAGAAACTGCTTAGTGTTCTGTTAATTCATCTCACAGAGTTACATGTGTATTTCGTGGATCTCTTTGCTAGCCTTATTTTTGTGGAATCTGAGAACAGATATTATGGATCCCTTTGAAGACTATAGGGCCAAAGGAAACATCCTCCGATAACAAAGAGAAAGAAGCTTTCCGAGAAACTTCTATGTGTTCTGTGAAATCATCTCACAGAGTTAGAGCTTTCCCCTCAAGAAGCCTTTCACTAAGACACTTCTTGTGGAATTGGCAAAGTGATATTTGGAAGCCCATAGAGGGCTATGTTGAAAAAGGAAATATCCTCAGTTGAAATCTGGAAAGAAGCTTTCTGAGAAACTGCTTAGTGTTCTGTTAATTCATCTCACAGAGTTACATGTATTTTTGGTGGATCTCCTTGCTAGCCGTATTTCTGTGGAATCTGAGAACAGATATTTCGGATCCCTTTGAAGACTATAACTCCAAAGGAAATATCTTCTGATAACAAAGAGAAAGAAGCTTTCTGAGAAACTTCTTTGTGTTCTGTGAAATCATCTCACAGAGTTATAGCTTTCCCCTCAAGAAGCCTTTCGCAAAGACAGTTCTTGTGGAATTGGCAAAGTGATATTTGGAAGCCCATAGAGGGCTATGGTGAAAAAGGAAATATCCTCAGATGAAATCTGGAAAGAAGCTTTCTGAGAAACTGCTTAGTGTTCTGTTAATTCATCTCACGGAGTTACATGTGTATTTCGTGGATCTCTTTGCTAGCCTTATTTCTGTGAAATCTGAGAACAGATATTTCGGATCCCTTTCAAGACTATAGGGCCAAAGGAAATATCCTCCGATAACAAAGAGAAAGAAGCTTTCAGAGAAACTTCCTTGTGTTCTGTGAAATCGTCTCACAGAGTTACAGCTTTCCCCTCAAGAAGCCTTTTGCTATGACAGTTCTTGTGGAATTGGCAAAGTGATATTTGGAAGCCCATAGAGGGCTAGGGTGAAAAAGGAAATATCCTCAGTTGAAATCTGGAAAGAAGCTTTCTGAGAAACTGCTTAGTGTTCTGTTAATTCATCTCACAGAGTTACCTGTGTATTTCGTGGATCTCCTTGCTAGCCTTATTTCTGGGGAATCTGAGAACAGATATTTCAGATCCCTTTGAAGACTATAGGGCCAAAGGAAATATCCTCTGATAACAAAGAGAAAGAAGCTTTCTGAGGAACTTCTTTGTGTTCTGTGAAGTCATCTCACAGAGTTACAGCGTTGGCCTCAAGAAGCCTTTCGCTAAGACAGTTCTTGTGGAATTGGCAAAGTGATATTTGGAAGCCCATAGAGGGCAATGTTGAAAAAGGAAATATCCTCAGATGAAATGTGGAATGAAGCTTTCTGAGAAACTGCTTAGTGTTCTGTTAATTCATCTCACAGAGTTACATGTGTATTTCGGGGATCTCTTTACTATTCTTATTTCTGTGGAATCTGAGAACCGATATTTCGGATCCCTTTGAAGACTATAGGGCCAAAGGAAATATCCTCCGATAACAAAGAGAAAGAAGCTTTCTGAGAAACTTCTTTGTGTTCTGTGAAATCATCTCACAGAGTTACAGCTTTCCCCTCAAGAAGCCTTTCGCTGGACAGTTCTTGTGGAATTTGCAAAGTGATATTTGGAAGCCCATAGAGGGTTATGGTGAAAAAGGAAATATCCACAGATGAAATCTGGAAAGAATCTTTCTGAGAAACTGCTTAGTGTTCTGTTAATTCATCTCACGGAGTTACATGTGTATTTCATGGATGTCTTTGCTAGCCTTATTTCTGTGGAATCTCAGAACAGATATTTTGGATCCCTTTGAAGACTATAGGGCCAGAGGAAACATCCTCCGATAACAAAGAGAAAGAAGCTTTCTGAGAAACTTCTTTGTGTTCTGTGAAATCATCTCACAGAGTTACAGCTTTCCCTCAAGAAGCCTTTCGCTAAGACAGTTCTTGTGGAATTGGCAAAGTGATATTTGGAAGCCCATAGAGGGCTATGGTGAAAAAGGAAATATCCTCAGTTGAAATCTGGAAAGAAGCTTTCTGAGAAACTGCTTAGTGTTCTGTTAATTCATCTCACAGAGTTACATGTGTATTTCGTGGATCTCCTTGCTAGCCTTATTTCTGTGGAATCTGAAACCAGATATTTCGGATCCCTTTGAAGACAATAGGGCCACAGGAAATATCCTCCGATAACAAAGAGAAAGAAGCTTTCTGAGAAACTTCTTTGGGTTCTGTGAAATCATCTCACAGAGTTACAGCTTTCCCCTCAAGAAGCCTTTCGCTAAGACAGTTCTTGTGGAATTGGCAAAGTGATATTTGGTAGCCCATAGAGGGCTATGGTGAAAAAGGAAATATCCTCAGATGAAATCTGGAAAGAAGCTTTCTGAGAAACTGCTTACTGTTCTGTTAATTCATCTCACAGCGTTACATGTGTATTTCGCGGATCTCTTTGCTAGCTTTATTTCTGTGAAATCTGAGAACAGATATTTCGGATCCCTTTCAAGACTATAGGGCCAAAGGAAATATCCTCCAATAACAAAGAGAAAGAAGCTTTCTGAGGAACTTCTTTGTGTTCTGTGAAATCATCGCACAAAGATACAGCATTCCCCTCAAGAAGCCTTTCGCTAAGACAGTTCTTGTGGAATTGGCAAAGTGATATTTGGAAGCCCATAGAGGGCAATGTTGAAAAAGGAAATATCCTCAGATGAAATGTGGAAAGAAGCCTTCTGGGAAACTACTTAGTGTTCTGTTAATTCTTCTCACAGAGTTAAATGTGTATTTCGTGGATCTCTTTACTATTCTTATTTCTGTGGAATCTGAGAACAGATATTTCGGATCCCTTTGAAGACTATAGGGCCAAAGGAAATATCCTCCGATAACAAAGAGAAAGAAGCTTTCTGAGAAACTTCTTTGTGTTCTGTGAAATCATCTCACAGAGTTACAGCTTTCCCCTCAAGAAGCCTTTCGCTGAGACAGTTCTTGTGGAATTGGCAAAGTGATATTTGGAAGCCCGTAGACGGCTATGGTGAAAAAGGAAATATCGTCAGATGAAATCTGGAAAGAAGATTTCTGAGAAACTGCTTAGTGTTCTGTTAATTCACCTCACAGAGTTACATGTGTATTTCGTGGCTCTCTTTGCTAGCCTTATTTCTGTGGAATCTGAGAAAAGATATTTCGGATCCCTTTGAGAATATAGGGCTAAAGGAAATATCCTCCGATAACAAAGAGAAAGAAGCTTTCTGAGAAACTTCTTTGTGTTCTGTGAAATCATCTCACAGAGTTACAGCTTTCCCCTCAAGAAGCCTTTCGCTAAGACAGTTCTTGTGGAATTGGCAAAGTGATATTTGGAAGCCCATAGAAGGCTACGGTGAAAAAGGAAATATCCTCAGATGAAATCTTGAAAGAAGCTTTCTGGGAAACTGCTTAGTGTTCTGTTAATTCATCACACAGAGTTACATGTGTATTTCGTGGATCTCTTTACGAGCCTTATTTCTGTGGAATCTGAGAAGAGATATTTCGGATCCCTTTGAAGACTATAGGGCCAAAGGAAATATCCTCCGATAACAAAGAGAAAGAAGCTTCCTGAGAAACTTCTTTGTGTTCTGGGAAATCATGTCACAGAGTAACAGCTTTCCAATCAAGAAGCCTTTCGCTAAGACAGTTCTTGTGGAATTGGCAAAGTGATATTTGGAAGCCCTTAGAGGGCAATGGTGAAAAAGGAAATATCCTCAGATGAAATCTGGAAGGAAGCTTTCTGAGAAACAGCTTAGTGTTCTGTTAATTCATCTCACAGAGTTACATGTGTATTTCGTGGATGTCTTTGCTAGCCTTATTTCTGTGGAATCTGAGAACCGATATTTCGGATCCCTTTGAAGACTATAGGGGCAAAGGAAATAAACTCCGATAACAAAGAGAAAGAAGCTTTCTGAGAAACTTCTTTGGGTTCTGTGAAATCATCTCACAGAGTTACAGCTTTCCCCTCAAGAAGCCTTTCGCTAAGACAGTTCTTGTGGAATTGGCAAAGTGATATTTGGAAGCCCATAGAGGGTTATGGTGAAAAAGGAAATATCCTCAGATGAAATCTGGAAAGAAGCTTTCTGAGAAACTGCTTAGTGTTCTGTTAATTCATCTCACAGAGTTACATATGTGTTTCGTGGATCTCTTTAGTAGTCTTATTTCTGTGGAATCCGAGAACAGATATTTCGGATCCCTTTGAAGACTATAGGGCCAAAGGAAATATCCTCCGATAAAAAAGAGAAAGAAGCTTTCTGAGAAACTTCTTTGTGTTCTGTGAAATCGTCTCACAGAGTTACAGCTTTCCCCTCAATAAGCCTTTCGCTAAGACAGTTCTTGTGGAATTCGCAAAGTGATATTTGGAAGCCCTTAAAGGGCTATGGTGAAAAAGGAAATATCCTCAGAGGAAATCTGGAAAGAAGGTTTCTGAGAAACTTCTTAGTGTTCTGTTAATTCATCTCACAGAGTTACATATATATTTCGTGGATCTCTTTGCTAGTCTTATTTCTGTGGGACCTGAGAACAGATATTTCGGATCCCATTGAAGACTATTGGGTCAAAGGAATTAACCTCCGATAACAAAGAGAAAGAAGTTTTCTGAAAATCTTCCTTGTGTTCAGAGAAATCATCTCACAGAGTTACAGCTTTGTCCTCAAGAAGCCTTTCGCTAAGACAGTTCTTGTGGAATTGGCAAAGTGATATTTGGAAGCCTATAGAGGGCTATGGTGATAAAGCAAATATCCTCCGATGAAATCTGGAAAGAAACTTTCTGAGAAACTGCTTAGTGTTCTGTTAATTCATCTCACAGAGTTACATGTGTATTTAGTGGATCTCTTTGCTAGCCTTATTTCTGTGGAATCTGAGTACGGATATTTCGGATCCCTTTGAAGACTATAGGGCCAAAGGAAATATACTCCGATAACAAAGAGAAAGAAGCTTTATGAGAAACTTCTTTGTGTTCTGTGAAATCATCTCACAGAGTTACAGCTTTCCCGTCAGGAAGACTTTTGCTAAGACAGTTCTTGTGGAATTGGCAAAGTGATATTTGGAAGCCAATAGTGGGCTTTGATGAAAAAGGAAATATCCTCAGATGAAATCTGGAAAAAAGCTTTCTGTGAAACTGCTTAGTGTACTGTAAATTCATCTCACAGAGTTACATGTGTATTTCGTGGATCTCTTTGCTAGCCTTAATTCTGTGGAATCTGAGAATAGATATTTCGGATCCCTTTGAAGACTACAGGGCCAAAGGAAATATCCTCCGATAACAAAGAGAAAGAAGCTTTCTGAGAAACTTCTTGGTGTTCTGGGAAATCATCTCACAGAGTTACAGCTTTCCCCTCAAGAAGCCTTTCGTTAAGACAGTCCTTGTGGAATTGGCAAAGTGATATTTGGAGGCCCATAGAGGGCTATGGTGAAAAAGGAAATATCCTCAGATGAAATGTGGAAAGAAGCTTTCTGAGAAACTGCTTAGTGTTCTGTTAATTCATCTCACAGAGTTATATGTGTATTTCGTGGATCTCTTTGCTAGCCTTATTTCTGAGGAATCTGAGAACAGATATTTCGGATCCCTTTGAAGATTCTAGGGCCAAACGAAATATCCTCCGATAACAAAGAGAAAGAAGCTTTCTGAGAAACTTCTTTGTGTTCTGTGAAATCATCTCACAGAGTTACAGCTTTCCCCTCAAGAAGCCTTTCGGTAAGATAGTTCTTGTGGAATTGGCAAAGTGATATTTGGAAGCCCATAGAGGGCTATGGTGAAAAAGGAAATATCCTCAGATGAAATCTGGAAAGAAGCTTTCTGAGAAACTGCTTAGTGTTCTGTTAATTCATCTCACTGATTTACATGTGTATTTCGTGGATCTCTTTGCTAGCCTTATTTCTTTGGAATCTGAGAACAGATATTTGGGATCACTTTGAAGACTATGGGGCCAAAGGAAATATCCTCCGATAACAAAGAGAAAGAAGCTTTCTGAGAAACTGCTTAGTGATCTGTTAATTCATTTCACAGAGTTACATGTGTATTTCGTGGATCTCTTTGCTAGCCTTATTTCTGTGGAATCAGAGAACACGTATTTCGGATCCCATTGAAGACTATAGTTCCAAAAGAAATATAAACCGATAACAAAGAGAAAGATGCTTTCTGAGAAACTTCTTTGTGTTCTGTGAAATCATCTCACAGAGTTACAGCTTTCCCCTCAAGAAGCCTTTCGCTAAGACCGTACTTGTGGAATTGGCAAAGTGATATTTGGAAGCCCTTAGAGGGCTATGGTGAGAAAGGAAATATCCTCAGATGAAATCTGGAAAGAAGCTTTCTGAGAAACTGCTTAGTGTTCTGTTAATTCGTCTCACAGAGTTATATGTGTATTTCGTGGATCTCTCTGCTAACCTTATTTCTGTGGAATCTGAGAACAGATATTTCGGATCGCATTGAAGACTATAGGGCCAAAGGAAGTATCCTCCAATAACAAAGAGAAAGAAGCTTTCTGAGAACCTGCTTAGTGTTCTTTTAATTCATCTCACAGAGTTACATGTGTATTCCTTGGATCTCTTTGCTAGCCTTATTTCTGTGGAATCTGAGAACAGATATTTCGGATCGCATTGAAGACTATAGGGGAAAGGAGATATCCTCCGATAACAATGAGAAAGAAGCTTTCTGAGAAACTTCTTTGTGTTCTGTGAAATCATCTCACAGAGTTACAGCTTTCCCTTCAAGAAGCCTTTCGGTAAGACAGTTCTTGTGGAATTGGCAAAGTGATATTTGGAAGCCCGTAGAGGGCTATGGTGAAAAAGGAAATATCCTCAGATGAAATCTGGAAAGAAGCTTTGTGAGAAACTGCTTAGTGTTCTGTTAATTCATCTCACAGAGTTACATGTCTATTTCGTGGATCTCTTTGCTAGCCTTATTTCTGAGGAATCTGAGAACAGACATTTCGGATCACATTGAAGACTACTGGGCCAAAGGAAATATCCTCCTATAAAAAAGAGAAAGAAGTTTTCTGAGAAACTTCTTTGTGTTCTGTGAAATCATCTCACAGAGTTACAGCTTTCCCTTCAAGAAGCCTTTCGCTAAGACAGTTCTTGTGGAATTGGCAAAGTGATATTTGGAAGCCCATAGAGGGCTATTGTGAAAAAGGAAATATCCTCAGATGAAATCTGGAAAGATGCTTTCTGAGAAACTGCTTAGAGTTCTGTTAATTCATCTCACAGAGTTACATGTGTATTTCGTGGATCTCTTTGCTAGCATTATTTCTTTGGAATCTGAGAACAGATATTTGGGATCTCTTTGAAGACTGTAGGGCCAAAGGAAATATCCTCCGATAACAAAGAGAAAGAAGCTTTCTGAGAAACTTCTTTGTGTTCTGTGAAATCATCTCACAGAGTTACAGCTTTCCCCTCAAGAAGCCTTTCGCTAAGACAGTTCTTGTGGAATTGGCAAAGTGATATTTGGAAGCCTATAGAGGGCTATGGTGATAAAGCAAATATCCTCCGATGAAATCTGGAAAGAAACTTTCTGAGAAACTGCTTAGTGTTCTGTTAATTCATCTCACAGAGTTACATGTGTATTTAGTGGATCTCTTTGCTAGCCTTATTTCTGTGGAATCTGAGTACGGATATTTCGGATCCCTTTGAAGACTATAGGGCCAAAGGAAATATACTCCGATAACAAAGAGAAAGAAGCTTTATGAGAAACTTCTTTGTGTTCTGTGAAATCATCTCACAGAGTTACAGCTTTCCCGTCAGGAAGACTTTTGCTAAGACAGTTCTTGTGGAATTGGCAAAGTGATATTTGGAAGCCAATAGTGGGCTTTGATGAAAAAGGAAATATCCTCAGATGAAATCTGGAAAAAAGCTTTCTGTGAAACTGCTTAGTGTACTGTAAATTCATCTCACAGAGTTACATGTGTATTTCGTGGATCTCTTTGCTAGCCTTAATTCTGTGGAATCTGAGAATAGATATTTCGGATCCCTTTGAAGACTACAGGGCCAAAGGAAATATCCTCCGATAACAAAGAGAAAGAAGCTTTCTGAGAAACTTCTTGGTGTTCTGGGAAATCATCTCACAGAGTTACAGCTTTCCCCTCAAGAAGCCTTTCGTTAAGACAGTCCTTGTGGAATTGGCAAAGTGATATTTGGAGGCCCATAGAGGGCTATGGTGAAAAAGGAAATATCCTCAGATGAAATGTGGAAAGAAGCTTTCTGAGAAACTGCTTAGTGTTCTGTTAATTCATCTCACAGAGTTATATGTGTATTTCGTGGATCTCTTTGCTAGCCTTATTTCTGAGGAATCTGAGAACAGATATTTCGGATCCCTTTGAAGATTCTAGGGCCAAACGAAATATCCTCCGATAACAAAGAGAAAGAAGCTTTCTGAGAAACTTCTTTGTGTTCTGTGAAATCATCTCACAGAGTTACAGCTTTCCCCTCAAGAAGCCTTTCGGTAAGATAGTTCTTGTGGAATTGGCAAAGTGATATTTGGAAGCCCATAGAGGGCTATGGTGAAAAAGGAAATATCCTCAGATGAAATCTGGAAAGAAGCTTTCTGAGAAACTGCTTAGTGTTCTGTTAATTCATCTCACTGATTTACATGTGTATTTCGTGGATCTCTTTGCTAGCCTTATTTCTTTGGAATCTGAGAACAGATATTTGGGATCACTTTGAAGACTATGGGGCCAAAGGAAATATCCTCCGATAACAAAGAGAAAGAAGCTTTCTGAGAAACTGCTTAGTGATCTGTTAATTCATTTCACAGAGTTACATGTGTATTTCGTGGATCTCTTTGCTAGCCTTATTTCTGTGGAATCAGAGAACACGTATTTCGGATCCCATTGAAGACTATAGTTCCAAAAGAAATATAAACCGATAACAAAGAGAAAGATGCTTTCTGAGAAACTTCTTTGTGTTCTGTGAAATCATCTCACAGAGTTACAGCTTTCCCCTCAAGAAGCCTTTCGCTAAGACCGTACTTGTGGAATTGGCAAAGTGATATTTGGAAGCCCTTAGAGGGCTATGGTGAGAAAGGAAATATCCTCAGATGAAATCTGGAAAGAAGCTTTCTGAGAAACTGCTTAGTGTTCTGTTAATTCGTCTCACAGAGTTATATGTGTATTTCGTGGATCTCTCTGCTAACCTTATTTCTGTGGAATCTGAGAACAGATATTTCGGATCGCATTGAAGACTATAGGGCCAAAGGAAGTATCCTCCAATAACAAAGAGAAAGAAGCTTTCTGAGAACCTGCTTAGTGTTCTTTTAATTCATCTCACAGAGTTACATGTGTATTCCTTGGATCTCTTTGCTAGCCTTATTTCTGTGGAATCTGAGAACAGATATTTCGGATCGCATTGAAGACTATAGGGGAAAGGAGATATCCTCCGATAACAATGAGAAAGAAGCTTTCTGAGAAACTTCTTTGTGTTCTGTGAAATCATCTCACAGAGTTACAGCTTTCCCTTCAAGAAGCCTTTCGGTAAGACAGTTCTTGTGGAATTGGCAAAGTGATATTTGGAAGCCCGTAGAGGGCTATGGTGAAAAAGGAAATATCCTCAGATGAAATCTGGAAAGAAGCTTTGTGAGAAACTGCTTAGTGTTCTGTTAATTCATCTCACAGAGTTACATGTCTATTTCGTGGATCTCTTTGCTAGCCTTATTTCTGAGGAATCTGAGAACAGACATTTCGGATCACATTGAAGACTACTGGGCCAAAGGAAATATCCTCCTATAAAAAAGAGAAAGAAGTTTTCTGAGAAACTTCTTTGTGTTCTGTGAAATCATCTCACAGAGTTACAGCTTTCCCTTCAAGAAGCCTTTCGCTAAGACAGTTCTTGTGGAATTGGCAAAGTGATATTTGGAAGCCCATAGAGGGCTATTGTGAAAAAGGAAATATCCTCAGATGAAATCTGGAAAGATGCTTTCTGAGAAACTGCTTAGAGTTCTGTTAATTCATCTCACAGAGTTACATGTGTATTTCGTGGATCTCTTTGCTAGCATTATTTCTTTGGAATCTGAGAACAGATATTTGGGATCTCTTTGAAGACTGTAGGGCCAAAGGAAATATCCTCCGATAACAAAGAGAAAGAAGCTTTCTGAGAAACTTCTTTGTGTTCTGTGAAATCATCTCACAGAGTTACAGCTTTCCCCTCAAGAAGCCTTTCGCTAAGACAGTTCTTGTGGAATTGGCAAAGTGGTATTTGGAAGCCCGTACAGGGCTATGGTGAAAAAGGAAATATCCTCAGATGAAATCTGGAAAGAAGTTTTCTGAGAAACTGCTTAGTGTTCTGTTAATTCAACTCACAGAGTTACATGTGTATTTCGTGGATCTCTTTGCTAGCCTTATTTCTGTTGAATCTGAGAACAGATATTTCGGATCCCTTTGAAGACTATGGGTCCAAAGGAAATATCCTCCGATAACAAAGAGAAAGAAGCTTTCTGAGAAACTTCTTTGTGTTCTGTGAAATCATCTCACAGAGTTACAGCTTTCCCCTCAAGAAGCCTTTCGCTAAGTCAGTTCCTGTGGAATTGGCAAAGTGATATTTGGAAGCCCATAGAGGGCTATGGTGAAAAAGGAAATATCCTCAGATGAAATCTGGAAAGAAGCTTTCTGAGAAACTGCTTAGTGTTCTGTTAATTCGTCTCACAGAGTTACATCTCTATTTCGTGGATCTTTTGCTAGCCTTATTTCTGTGGAATCTGAGAACAGATATTTCGGATCGCATTGAAGACTTAGGGCCAAAGGAAATATAATCCGATAACAAAGAGAAAGAAGCTTTCTGAGAAACTGCTTAGTGTTCTGTTAATTCATCTCACAGAGTTACATGTGTATTCCGTGGATCTGTTTGCTAGCCTTATTTCTGTGGAATCTCAGAACAGGTATTTCGGATCCTTTTGAAAACCATATGGCCAAAGGAAATATCCTCCGATAACCAGGAGAGAGAAGCTTTTTCGGAAACTTCTCTTTGTTCTGTGAAATCATCTCACAGAGTTACAGCTTTCCCTTCAAGAAGCCTTTCGCTAAGACAGTTCTTGTGGAATTGGCAAAGTGATATTTGGTAGCCCATAGAGGGCTATGGTGAAAAAGGAAATATCCTCAGATGAAATCTGGAAAGAAGCTTTCTGAGAAACTGCTTAGTGTTCTGTTAATTCATCTCACAGAGTTACATGTGTATTTCGTGTATCTCTTTGCTAGACTTATTTCTGTGTAATCTGAGAACAGATATTTCGGATCGCATTGAAGACTATAGGGTAAAGGAGATATCCTCCGATAACAATGAGAAAGAAGCTTTCTGAGAAACTTCTTTGTGTTCTGTGAAATCATCTCACAGAGTTACAGCTTTGCCCTCAACAAGCCTTTCACTAAGACAGTTCTTGTGGAATTGGCAAAGTGATATTTGGAAGCCTTTAGAGGGCTATGATGAACAAGGAAATATCCTCAGATGAAATCTGGAAAGAAGCTTTCTGAGAAACTGCTTAGTGTTCTGTTAATTCATCTCACAGAGTTACATGTGTATTTCGTGGATCTCTTTGCTAGCCTTATTTCTGAGGAATCTGAGAATAGATATTTCGGATCACTTTGAAGACTATAGGGCCAAAGGAAATATCCTCCTATAACAAAGAGAAAGAAGCTTTCTGAGAAACTTCTTTGTGTTCTGTGAAATCATCTCACAGAGTTACAGCTTTCCCCTCAAGAAGCCTTTCACTAAGACAGTTCTTGTGGAATTGGCAAAGTGATATTTGGAAGCCCATAGAGGGCTATTGTGAAAAAGGAAATATCCTCAGATGAAATCTGGAAAGAAGCTTTCTGAGAAACTGCTTAGAGTTCTGTTAATTCATCTCACAGAGTTACATGTGTATTTCGTGGATCTCTTTGCTAGCCTTATTTCTGTGGAATCTGAGAACAGATATTTGGGATCTCTTTGAAGACTATAGGGCCAAAGGAAATATCCTCCGATAACAAAGAGAAAGAAGCTTTCTGAGAAACTTCTTTGTGTTCTGTGAAATCATCTCACAGAGTTACAGCTTTCCCCTCAAGAAGCCTTTCTCTAAGACAGTTCCTGTGGAATTGGCAAAGTGATATTTGGAAGCCCATCGACGGCTATGGTGAAAAAGGAAATATCCTCAAATGAAATCTGGAAAGAAGCTTTCTTTGAAACTGCTTAGTGTTCTGTTAATTCATCTCACAGAGTTATATGTGTATTTCGTGGATCTCTTTGCTAGCCTTATTTCTGGGGAATCTGAGAACAGATATTTCGGATCCCTTTGAAGACTATAGGGCCAAAGGAAATATCCTCCGATAACAAAGAGAAAGAAGATTTCTGAGAAACTTCTTTGTGTTCTGTGAAATCATCTCAAAGAGTTACAGCTTTCCCCGCAAAAAGCCTTTCGCTCAGACAGTTCTTGTGGAATTGGCAAAGTGATATTTGGGCGCCCCTAGAGGGCTATGGTGAAAAAGGAAATATCCTGAGATGAAATCTGGAAAGAAGCTTTCTGAGAAACTGCTTAGTGTTCTGTTAATTCGTCTCACAGAGTTACATCTCTATTTCGTGGATCTTTTGCTAGCCTTATTTCTGTGGAATCTGAGAACAGATATTTCGGATCGCATTGAAGACTTAGGGCAAAAGGAAATATCCTCCGATAACAAAGAGAAAGAAGCTTTCTGAGAAACTGCTTAGTGTTCCGTTAATTCATCTCACAGAGTTACATGTGTATTCCGTGGATCTCTTTGCTAGCCTTATTTCTGTGGAATCTGAAAACAGGTATTTCGGATCCTTTTGAAAACCATAGGGCCAAAGGAAATATCCTCCGATAACCAGGAGAGAGAAGCTTTCTCAGAAACTTCTCTGTGTTCTGTGAAATCATCTCACAGAGTTACAGCTTTCCCTTCAAGAAGCCTTTCGCTAAGACAGTTCTTGTGGAATTGGCAAAGTGATATTTGGTAGCCCCTAGAGGGCTATGGTGAAAAAGGAAATATCCTCAGATGAAATCTGGAAAAAAGCTTTCTGAGAAACTACTTAGTGTTCTGTTAATTCATCTCACAGAGTTACATGAGTATTTCGTGGATCTCTTTGCTAGCCTTATTTCTGAGGAATCTGAGAACAGATATTTCGTATCCCTTTGAAGACTATTGGGCCAAAGGAAATATCCTCCGATAACAAAGAAACAAGCTTTCTGAGAAACTTCTTTGTGGTCTGTGAAATCATCTCACAGAGTTACAGCTTTCCCCTCAAGAAGCCTTTCGCTAAGACAGTTCTTGTGGAATTGGCAAAGTGATATTTGGAAGCCCTAGAGAGCTATGGTGAAAAAGGAAATATCCTCAGATGAAATCTGGAAAGAAGATTTCTGAGAAACTGCTTAGTGTTCTGTTAAATTATCTCACAGAGTTACATGTGTATTTCGTGGATCTCTTTCTATCTCATTTCTGTGGAATCTGAGAACAGATATTTCGGATCCCTTTGAAGACTATAGGGCCAAAGGAAATATCCTCCGATAACAAAGAGAAAGTAGCTTTCTGAGAAACTTCTTTGTGTTCTGTGAAATCACCTCACAGAGTTACAGCTTTCCCCTCAAGAAGCCTTTCGCTAAGACTGTTCCTGTGGAATTGGTAAAGTGATATTTGGAAGCCAGTAGAGGGCTATGGTGAAAAAGGAAATATCCTCAGATGAAATCTGGAAAGAAGCTTTCTGAGAAACTGCTTAGTGTTCTGTTAATTCATCTCACAGAGTTACATGTGTATATCGTGGATCTCTTTGCTAGACTTATTTCTGTGGAATCTGAGAACAGATATTTCGGATTCCTTTGAAGACTATAGGGCCAAAGGAAATATCCTCCGATAACAAAGAGAAAGAAGCTTTCTGAGAAACTTCTTTGTGTTCTGTGAAATCATCTCACAGAGTTACAACTTTCCCCTCAAGAACCCTTTCGCTAAGACAGTTCTTGTGGAATGGCAAAGTGATATTTGGAAACCCATAGAGGGCTATGGTGAAAAAGGAAATATCCTCAGATGAAATCTGGAAAGAAGCTTTCTGAGAAAGTGCTTAGTGTTCTGTTAATTCATCTCACAGAGTTACATGTGTATTTCGTATATCTCTTTTCTAGCCTTATTTCTGAGGAATCTGAGAACAGATATTTCGGATCCCTTTGAAGACTCTAGGGCCAAAGGAAATATCCTGCGATAACAAAGAGAATGAAGCTTTCGGAGAAACTTCTTTGTGTTCTGTGAAATCATCTCACAGAGTTACAGCTTTCCCCTCAAGAAGACTTTCGCTAAGACAGTTCTTGTGGAATTGGCAAAGTGATATTTGGAAGCCCATAGAGGGCTATGGTCAAAAAGGAAATATCCTCAGATGAAATCTGGAAAGAAGCTCTCTGAGAAACTGCTTAGTGTTCTGTTAATTCATCTGACAGAGTTACATGTGTATTTCGTGCATCTCTTTGCTAGCCTCATTTCTGTGGAATCTGAGAACAGATATTTCGGATCCCTTTGAAGACTATAGGGCCAAAGGAAATATCCTCCGATAACAAAGAGAAAGACGCTTATTGATAAACTTCTTTGTGTTCTGTGAAATCATCTCACAGAGTTACAGCTTTCTCCTCAAGAAGCCTTTCGCTAAGACAGTTCCTGTTGAATTGGCAAAGTGATATTTGGAAGCCCTTAGAGGGCTTTGGTGAAAAAGGAAATATCCTCAGATGAAATCAGGAAGGAAGCTTTCTGAGAAACTGCTTAGTGTTCTGTAAATTCATGTCACAGAGTTACATCTGTATTTCGTGGATCTCTTTCTATCTCATTTCTGTGGAATCTGAGAACAGATATTTCGGATCCCTTTGAAGACTATAGGGCCAAAGGAAATATCCTCCGATAACAAAGAGAAAGTAGCTTTCTGAGAAACTTCTTTGTGTTCTGTGAAATCACCTCACAGAGTTACAGCTTTCCCCTCAAAAGCCTTTCGCTAAGACTGTTCCTGTGGAATTGGTAAAGTGATATTTGGAAGCCAGTAGAGGGCTATGGTGAAAAAGGAAATATCCTCAGATGAAATCTGGAAAGAAGCTTTCTGAGAAACTGCTTAGTGTTCTGTTAATTCATCTCACAGAGTTACATGTGTATATCGTGGATCTCTTTGCTAGACTTATTTCTGTGGAATCTGAGAACAGATATTTCGGATCCCTTTGAAGACTACAGGGCCAAAGGAAATATCCTCCGATAACAAAGAGAAAGAAGCTTTCTGAGAAACTTCTTTGTGTTCTGTGAAATCATCTCACAGAGTTACAACTTTCCCCTCAAGAACCCTTTCGCTAAGACAGTTCTTGTGGAATGGCAAAGTGATATTTGGAAACCCATAGAGGGCTATGGTGAAAAAGGAAATATCCTCAGATGAAATCTGGAAAGAAGCTTTCTGAGAAAGTGCTTAGTGTTCTGTTAATTCATCTCACAGAGTTACATGTGTATTTCGTATATCTCTTTTCTAGCCTTATTTCTGAGGAATCTGAGAACAGATATTTCGGATCCCTTTGAAGACTCTAGGGCCAAAGGAAATATCCTCCGATAACAAAGAGAATGAAGCTTTCGGAGAAACTTCTTTGTGTTCTGTGAAATCATCTCACAGAGTTACAGCTTTCCCCTCAAGAAGACTTTCGCTAAGACAGTTCTTGTGGAATTGGCAAAGTGATATTTGGAAGCCCATAGAGGGCTATGGTCAAAAAGGAAATATCCTCAGATGAAATCTGGAAAGAAGCTCTCTGAGAAACTGCTTAGTGTTCTGTTAATTCATCTGACAGAGTTACATGTGTATTTCGTGCATCTCTTTGCTAGCCTCATTTCTGTGGAATCTGAGAACAGATATTTCGGATCCCTTTGAAGACTATAGGGCCAAAGGAAATATCCTCCGACAACAAAGAGAAAGACGCTTATTGATAAACTTCTTTGTGTTCTGTGAAATCATCTCACAGAGTTACAGCTTTCTCCTCAAGAAGCCTTTCGCTAAGACAGTTCCTGTTGAATTGGCAAAGTGATATTTGGAAGCCCTTAGAGGGCTTTGGTGAAAAAGGAAATATCCTCAGATGAAATCAGGAAGGAAGCTTTCTGAGAAACTGCTTAGTGTTCTGTAAATTCATGTCACAGAGTTACATCTGTATTTCGTGGATCTCTTTCTATCTCATTTCTGTGGAATCTGAGAACAGATATTTCGGATCCCTTTGAAGACTATAGGGCCAAAGGAAATATCCTCCGATAACAAAGAGAAAGTAGCTTTCTGAGAAACTTCTTTGTGTTCTGTGAAATCACCTCACAGAGTTACAGCTTTCCCCTCAAGAAGCCTTTCGCTAAGACTGTTCCTGTGGAATTGGTAAAGTGATATTTGGAAGCCAGTAGAGGGCTATGGTGAAAAAGGAAATATCCTCAGATGAAATCTGGAAAGAAGCTTTCTGAGAAACTGCTTAGTGTTCTGTTAATTCATCTCACAGAGTTACATGTGTATATCGTGGATCTCTTTGCTAGACTTATTTCTGTGGAATCTGAGAACAGATATTTCGGATCCCTTTGAAGACTACAGGGCCAAAGGAAATATCCTCCGATAACAAAGAGAAAGAAGCTTTCTGAGAAACTTCTTTGTGTTCTGTGAAATCATCTCACAGAGTTACAACTTTCTCCTCAAGAACCCTTTCGCTAAGACAGTTCTTGTGGAATGGCAAAGTGATATTTGCAAACCCATAGAGGGCTATGGTGAAAAAGGAAATATCCTCAGATGAAAACTGGAAAGAAGCTTTCTGAGAAACTGCTTAGTGTTCTGTTAATTCATCTCACAGAGTTACATGTGTATTTCGTATATCTCTTTTCTAGCCTTATTTCTGAGGAATCTGAGAACAGATATTTCGGATCCCTTTGAAGACTCTAGGGCCAAAGGAAATATCCTCAGATAACAAAGAGAATGTAGCTTTCGGAGAAACTTCTTTGTGTTCTGTGAAATCATCTCACAGAGTTACAGCTTTCCCCTCAAGAAGACTTTCGCTAAGACTGTTCCTGTGGAATTGGTAAAGTGATATTTGGAAGCCAGTAGAGGGCTATGGTGAAAAAGGAAATATCCTCAGATGAAATCTGGAAGGAAGCTTTCTGAGAAACTGCTTAGTGTTCTGTTAATTCATCTCACAGAGTTACATGTGTATGTCGTGGATCTCTTTTCTAGCCTTATTTCTGACGAATCTGAGAACAGATATTTCGGATCCCTTTGAAGACTCTAGGGCAAAAGGAAATATCCTCCGATAACAAAGAGAAAGAAGCTTTCTGAGAAACTTTTTGTGTTCTGTGAAATCATCTCACAGAATTACAGCTTTCCCCTCAACAAGCCTTTCGGTAAGACACTTCCTGTGGAATTGGTCAAGTGATATTTGGAATCCAGTAAAGGGCTATGGTGAAAAACGAAATATCCTCAGATGAAATCTGGAAAGAAGCTTTCTGAGAAACTGCTTAGTGTTCTGTTAATTCATCTCACAGAGTTACATGTGTATATCGTGGATCTCTTTGCTAGCCTTATTTCTGTGGAATATGAGAACAGATATTTCGGAATCCTTTGAAGACTATAGGGCCAAAAGAAATATCCTCCGATAAGAAAGAGAAAGAAGCTTTCTGAGAAACTTCTTTGTGTTCTGTGAAATCATCTCACAGAGTTACAGCTTTCCCCTCAAGATGACTTTCGCTAAGACAGTTCCTGTGGATTTGGCAAAGTGATATTTGGAAGCCAATAGAGGGATATGGTGAAAAAGGAAATATCCAAAGATGAAATCTGGAAGAAGCTTTCTGAGAAACTGCTTAGTGTTCTGTTAATTCATCTCACAGATTTACATGTGTATTTCGTATATCTCTTTTCTAGCCTTATTTCTCAGGAATCTGAGAACAGATATTTCGGATCCCTTTGAAGACTCTAGTGCCAAAGGAAATATCCTCCAATAACAAAGAGAAAGAAGCTTTCTGAGAAACTTCTTTGTGTTCTGTGAAATCATCTCACAGAGTTACAGCTTTCCCCTCAAGAAGCCTTTCGATAAGCAGTTCTTGTGGAATTGGCAAAGAGATATTTGGAAGCCCATAGACGTCTACGTTCAAAAAGGAAATATCCTGAGATGAAATCTGGAAAGAAGCTTTCTGAGAAACTGCTTAGTGTTCTGTTAATTCATCTCACAGAGTTTCATGTGTATTTCGTGCATCTCTTTGCTAGCCTCATTTCTGTGGAATCTGAGAACAGATATTTCGGATCCCTTTGAAGACTATAGGGCCAAAGGAAATATCCTCTGAAAACAAAGAGAAAGAAGCTTTCTGAGAAACTTCTTTGTGCTCTGTGAAATCATCTCCCAGAGATACAGCTTTCGCCTCAAGAAGCCTTTCGCTAAGAGAGTTCCTGTGGAATTGTTAAAGTGATATTTGGAAGCCAGTAGAGGGCTGTGGTGAAAAAGGAAATATCCTCAGATGAAATCTGGAAAGAAGCTTTCTGAGAAACTGCTTAGTGTTCTGTTAATTCATCTCACAGAGTTACAACTTTCCCCTCAAGAACCCGTTCGCTAAGACAGTTCTTGTGGAATGGCAAAGTGATATTTGGAAACCCATAGAGGGCTATGGTGAAAAAGGAAATATCCTCAGATGAAATCTGGAAAGAAGCTCTCTGAGAAACTGTTTAGTGTTCTGTTAATTCATCTGACAGAGTTACATGTGTATTTCGTGCATGTCTTTGCTAGCCTCATTTCTGTGGAATCTGAGAACAGATATTTCGGATCCCTTTGAAGACTATAGGGCCAAAGGAAATATCCTCCGATAACAAAGAGAAAGACGCTTATTGATAAACTTCTTTGTGTTCTGTGAAATCATCTCACAGAGTTACAGCTTTCTCCTCAAGAAGCCTTTCGCTAAGACAGTTCCTGTGGAATTGGCAAAGTGATATTTGGAAGACCTTAGAGGGCTTTGGTGAAAAAGGAAATATCCTCAGATGAAATCTGGAAGGAAGCTTTCTGAGAAACTGCTTAGTGTTCTGTTAATTCATGTCACAGAGTTACATCTGTATTTCGTGGATCTCTTTCTATCTCATTTCTGTGGAATCTGAGAACAGATATTTCGGATCCCTTTGAAGACTATAGGGCCAAAGGAAATATCCTCCGATAACAAAGAGAAAGTAGCTTTCTGAGAAACTTCTTTGTGTTCTGTGAAATCACCTCACAGAGTTACAGCTTTCCCCTAAAGAAGCCTTTCGCTAAGACGGTTCCTGTGGAATTGGTAAAGTGATATTTGGAAGCCAGTAGAGGGCTATGGTGAAAAAGGAAATATCCTCACAGGAAATCTGGAAAAAGCTTTCTGAGAAACTGCTTAGTGTTCTGTTAATTCATCTCACAGTGTTACATGTGTATATCGTGGATCTCTTTGCTAGACTTATTTCTGTGGAATCTGAGAACAGATATTTCGGATCCCTTTGAAGACTACAGGGCCAAAGGAAATATCCTCCGATAACAAAGAGAAAGAAGCTTTCTGAGAAACTTTTTGTGTTCTGTGAAATCATCTCACAGAATTACAGCTTTCCCCTCAACAAGCCTTTCGGTAAGACACTTCCTGTGGAATTGGTAAAGTGATATTTGGAATCCAGTAAAGGGCTATGGTGAAAAACGAAATATCCTCAGATGAAATCTGGAAAGAAGCTTTCTGAGAAACTGCTTAGTGTTCTGTTAATTCATCTCACAGAGTTACATGTGTATATCGTGGATCTCTTTGCTAGCCTTATTTCTGTGGAATATGAGAACAGATATTTCGGATCCCTTTGAAGACTATAGGGCCAAAAGAAATATCCTCCGATAAGAAAGAGAAAGAAGCTTTCTGAGAAACTTCTTTGTGTTCTGTGAAATTATCTCACAGAGTTACAGCTTTCCCCTCAAGATGACTTTCGCTAAGACAGTTCCTGTGGAATTGGCAAAGTGATATTTGGAAGCCAATAGAGGGATATGGTGAAAAAGGAAATATCCAAAGATGAAATCTGGAAGAAGCTTTCTGAGAAACTGCTTAGTGTTCTGTTAATTCATCTCACAGATTTACATGTGTATTTCGTATATCTCTTTTCTAGCCTTATTTCTCAGGAATCTGAGAACAGATATTTCGGATCCCTTTGAAGACTCTAGGGCCAAAGGAAATATCCTCCAATAACAAAGAGAAAGAAGCTTTCTGAGAAACTTCTTTGTGTTCTGTGAAATCATCTCACAGAGTTACAGCTTTCCCCTCAAGAAGCCTTTCGATAAGCAGTTCTTGTGGAATTGGCAAAGAGATATTTGGAAGCCCATAGACGTCTACGTTCAAAAAGGAAATATCCTGAGATGAAATCTGGAAAGAAGCTTTCTGAGAAACTGCTTAGTGTTCTGTTAATTCATCTCACAGAGTTTCATGTGTATTTCGTGCATCTCTTTGCTAGCCTTATTTGTGTGGAATCTGAGAACAGATATTTCGGATCCCTTTGAAGACTATAGGGCCAAAGGAAATATCCTCTGAAAACAAAGAGAAAGAAGCTTTCTGAGAAACTTCTTTGTGCTCTGTGAAATCATCTCCCAGAGATACAGCTTTCGCCTCAAGAAGCCTTTCGCTAAGAGAGTTCCTGTGGAATTGTTAAAGTGATATTTGGAAGCCAGTAGAGGGCTGTGGTGAAAAAGGAAATATCCTCAGATGAAATCTGGAAAGAAGCTTTCTGAGAAACTGCTTAGTGTTCTGTTAATTCATCTCACAGAGTTACAGCTTTCCCCTCAAGAACCCTTTCGCTAAGACAGTTCTTGTGGAATGGCAAAGTGATATTTGGAAACCCATAGAGGGCTATGGTGAAAAAGGAAATATCCTCAGATGAAATCTGGAAAGAAGCTCTCTGAGAAACTGCTTAGTGTTCTGTTAATTCATCTGACAGAGTTACAGGTGTATTTCGTGCATCTCTTTGCTAGCCTCATTTCTGTGGAATCTGAGAACAGATATTTCGGATCCCTTTGAAGACTATAGGGCCAAAGGAAATATCCTCCGATAACAAAGAGAAAGACGCTTATTGATAAACTTCTTTGTGTTCTGTGAAATCATCTCACAGAGTTACAGCTTTCTCCTCAAGAAGCCTTTCGCTAAGACAGTTCCTGTGGAATTGGCAAAGTGATATTTGGAAGCCCTTAGAGGACTTTGGTGAAAAAGGAAATATCCTCAGATGAAATCTGGAAGGAAGTTTTCTGAGAAACTGCTTAGTGTTCTGTTAATTCATGTCACAGAGTTACATCTGTATTTCGTGGATCTCTTTCTATCTCATTTCTGTGGAATCTGAGAACAGATATTTCGGATCCCTTTGAAGACTATAGGGCCAAAGGAAATATCCTCCGATAACAAAGAGAAAGTAGCTTTCTGAGAAACTTCTTTGTGTTCTGTGAAATCACCTCACAGAGTTACAGCTTTCCCCTCAAGAAGCCTTTCGCTACGACTGTTCCTGTGGAATTGGTAAAGTGATATTTGGAAGCCAGTAGAGGGCTATGGTGAAAAAGGAAATATCCTCAGATGAAATCTGGAAAAAGCTTTCTGAGAAACTGCTTAGTGTTCTGTTAATTCATCTCACAGAGTTACATGTGTATATCGTGGATCTCTTTGCTAGACTTATTTCTGTGGAATCTGAGAACAGATATTTCGGATCCCTTTGAAGACTACAGGGCCAAAGGAAATATCCTCCGATAACAAAGAGAAAGAAGCTTTCTGAGAAACTTCTTTGTGTTCTGTGAAATCATCTCACAGAGTTACAACTTTCCCCTCAAGAACCCTTTCGCTAAGACAGTTCTTGTGGAATGGCAAAGTGATATTTGGAAACCCATAGAGGGCTACGGTGAAAAAGGAAATATCCTCAGATGAAATCTGGAAAGAAGCTTTCTGAGAAACTGCTTAGTGTTCTGTTAATTCATCTCACAGAGTTACATGTGTATTTCGTATATCTCTTTTCTAGCCTTATTTCTGAGGAATCTGAGAACAGATATTTCGTATCCCTTTGAAGACTCTAGGGCCAAAGGAAATATCCTCCGATAACAAAGAGAATGAAGCTTTCGGAGAAACTTCTTTGTGTTCTGTGAAATCATCTCACAGAGTTACAGCTTTCCCCTCAAGAAGACTTTCGCTAAGACAGTTCTTGTGGAATTGGCAAAGTGATATTTGGAAGCCCATAGAGGGCTATGGTGAAAAAGGAAATATCCTCAGATGAAATCTGGAAAGAAGCTCTCTGAGAAACTGCTTAGTGTTCTGTTAATTCATCTCACAGAGTTACATGTGTATTTCGTGCATCTCTTTGCTAGCCTCATTTCTGTGGAATCTGAGAACAGATATTTCGGATCCCTTTGAAGACTATAGGGCCAAAGGAAATATCCTCCGATAACAAAGAGAAAGACGCTTTCTGATAAACTTCTTTGTGTTCTGTGAAATCGTCTCACAGAGTTACAGCTTTCTCCTCAAGAAGCCTTTCTCTAGGACAGTTCCTGTGGAATTGGCAAAGTGATATTTGGAAGCCGTTAGAGGGCTTTGGTGAAAAAGGAAATATCCTCAGATGAAATCTGGAAGGAAGCTTTCTGAGAAACTGCTTAGTGTTCTGTTAATTCATCTCACAGAGTTACATCTGTATTTCGTGGATCTCTTTCTATCTCATTTCTGTGGAATCTGAGAACAGATATTTCGGATCCCTTTGAAGAATATAGGGCCAAAGGAAATATCCTCCGATAACAAAGAGAAAGTAGCTTTCTGAGAAACTTCTTTGTGTTCTGTGAAATCACCTCACAGAGTTACAGCTTTCCCCTCAAGAAGCCTTTCGCTAAGAATGTTCCTGTGGAATTGGTAAAGTGATATTTGGAAGCCAGTAGAGGGCTATGGTGAAAAAGGAAATATCCTCAGATGAAATCTGGAAAGAAGCTTTCTGAGAAACTGCTTAGTGT